>NC_142000.1:19017332-19617332 GCF_049901715.1 Pseudonaja textilis
ATGTTTCCTGCTCAGGTAGCTCATGAATTTGGTCCAGAGGTATTCAGCTGGTTCTGACCAGTTCTGGAGAACTGGTAGAGTAAATTTTGAGTAGTTCAGAGAACCAGGCAATCTCACCTCTGACTGGCCCCACCAATCCCATCTCTTCTCTGTCTCCCATTGAGTCCCAACTGATCGGCTGGGTCTTCTTTGGTTGTCCTGCTCAGGAAAATGGAGCTGGAAAGCAGGTTAATGGGGTGGGGAGGGAATGGTGATTTTACAGTATCCTTCCCCTGCCATGTCCACCAAGCCATGCCCACTAAGCCACACCATGCCAACCAAGCCATGCCCACAGAACCAGTAGTAAAATTTTTTGAATCCCACCACTGGTTTGGTCAATGCTTCACATTCTTTTTGAGATTTTTCACAAGGAAAGTTGGAAGGCTGTTCCTTGCCCCCCCCCCCACACACACACTCTACTTCCATTTGTTCTTCTGATGACCTAAAGAAAGAAAAATAAAAACCTCATGTTGAAGCGATCAGGATGGACAAGGTATGTGGGAGGAACTAAATAATCCTCATTTTCAACTCGCTGGTCAATCCTTGGTTCAGTTGACCATGGGGGGAGAGGGTTAAACTCCCCCAAATCCTGGGGCATCTCAGAACTCTGTTCATCCACCTTAGGGCAATTAAATGGATCAATTCCATTTTTACATTCAAATTATCCCCACCTTTCAAGATCATAACCATATTTAGTGTCATTTATGAAACCTGCCCCTGATGACACGTAGAATCTAAAATTTGATCAGATAATCTCATTTTGCCTAAGGATAGCTTGTCTTTTAAAAAAAACACAAGTGGTATTCTGAAAAAAGTACACAATAATTTAAAGGTATTTTTAAAATTTCCGGTGGCTAAGGGCAACTGAGCTTTTCATTATAAAATTCAGTTTAAACAACTTATTAAAAGCAAAGGAATCTTCCCTTTCTTCTGTTTAAGGCAGGCAAGTTTTCATTAACTTCCTTTCTGAATTAAACATCAGTGAAAAAGCATGTCATTAAGTTTTATTCCAATTGTATTTTTTTAAAAAAATCTAATTTTATACACTTTCAAGTAAGTCCGATGCATAATGTGATTTTTTTTTTTACCCTTCCAGAAAAATGATTTCTCCAATGGCTCTGAGACAACCTCTCCTGTAAAATATTTTATAAATAATCAGCCCAGATTCATGTCTTTGCTAATTGACAAAACCACCTCAGAATTCAGATGTTAAGGAGAGGAGAAAAGGGGAGAGACAGGGAAGGTATGGATTTCCAGCCAAAGACAGAAGACAGGTATTCCAAAGCAAAAGTCTTTTTCACTGATGATACTTGAAGATCCATCTACAGTTGTATGATCAACCACAACTGGGATAGTGGTTTATTTAGGTGTTCAGGAGAAGTTGGTTGAGAGTTTGTTGTGGTTTGTTGGCAGCCTGTGCAGACGGCAGTGGAATCGGACAGTGGAGAAGAACGGGGACTTGTCTGGGAATCTGGAGAGGACTCAGATGAGGGTCCTGCATCTGATGCAGAGATGGGGCCAGGACCACCTGGGAGTGGAGTGCTGCCTCTGGAGCCTCCAGAGTCTGGCAGTAGTGAGGCAGAGGAACTAGGGGAGCCTGTTTCCAGTGTGCATTTGCGCAGAGCTGCCAGAAGGCAAGAACAGCTGAGACAAAAGGGGCGACTTGGGAGTAAGGCTGGGAAATGATTGCCCCTCCCATAAGGTATAATGGACAGGCAAAGATGATGAAACCTTTGCAGGAAGCAAAGTTGTTCGTTCTGTTCAGATTAAACCTAGAATCTCTGTGTGGACTTTGTACTTTGGTTGGTTTTTTGACAGTTCATTTGGCACTTTAGTTGTTGGCAGCAATTGAAAGGAGAGAAAGGTGAGTGCTTATCTCGAGGACTGTTTGGGACTCATTACAGGCTGGGAATGAACATAATTTCCAGCGCTGAAATAAAACAAGAGTTGTTTTAACTGTGTGTGCTTAATTATGGTCTCGGGAAGCCTTGGTCAGAACAGAGTTCATGATCATAGTTCACTGTCGGATTATATGGTGGCCTCAGAACTCTTACTGAAGTGTGGTATGGAACTCTGGCAGATCAGCCAATCAGTTAGCAAAGCAAAATAGTTGTTTTCTCTTTATCTTTCCACATTCAGGATGGACATCTACCAGCTAACACTTCTTGCAATTTACAATTTATTAATTTATTATGTATTTCCTTATCATGACCCCAGGACTTTGGAACCATTGTAAAATACACGCTGGTCTTCAAGTGCTCAAATTTTGACTGCAGAAGATATTGGACATAGAATAGTAAGGTTGGAAAAGACCTTGGAGGTCAGGCAGGATACCCGGTATCCAAACTGGCTGTCCAGTCTCTTCTTGAAAACCTCCAGTGATGGAGCAGCCACAACTTCTGAAGGCAAACTGTTCCACCGATTAATTATTTTCATTGTCAGGAAAGTCCTCTTTAATTCTAGGTTGGGTTCCTCTTTAATGACGTTCTTGGCATTCTTTCAAGTGTTTTGGTGAATAAGTCAACTTCCTCTTCTCTGTGATAGTCCCACAAGTATTGGAAGACTGCGAGCATATCACCCCTAGTCCTTCTCTTTGATGGGCTACACATACCTAGTTCCTTCAATCAATGGTCATGTGGTTTGGTTCCCCCCCAGGGCCCTTATTATCTTGATTGTCCTACACATTTTCTAGGGTCTTAACAACCTCTAATGGTGACCAAAACTGGATGCAGTATTCCAAGAGTGGCCTCACCAGTGTGGAATAAAGTGGTGCTATCACTTCACATGATTTTTTTAAGCTATCCCTCAGTGATCACATGGTTATGGGGCTACTGCAATGGCCATAAGTATGAGCACTGGTTGCAAATTACTTTTTTCAATGCCATTATAAGCAAATGGATGTAAATCAAGGATTACCTGTATATAGGTATATATTATGGGCACACTTTTTCAAAGAGGCATTTTGCTTTGATTAAGTATCAAGTGATACTTCTACCCTAACTGATGCAAGCACACGGCTCGCAGCTCATACTGTGTCCACACACTCGCACATGTCTGCATGGGTCTTACACTTCCAGATGTTACTTATTCATTCCGAGGCACTCACTTTCCCATTGGTATTTCTCCTCCATTGTAGCAATTTCCTTCATTTTAGTTCCAACTCTATCCATTGGAAGTTCTTTCCTCTCCAACACGTGCATGCAATGTGCACACAGGCCTATGTGTACACACAAACACACACACACACACACACACACACAGAGAGAGAGAGAGAGAGAGAGAGAGAGAGAAAGGAAAGATTTGGAAGAATTTCTCTCACTTCTTCCCAGCTTGTTTTATCTTTGCTTGAGAAGTGAATAATTCATAGTCCTCTGTCTGCTTTACAGTCAAACGCATTCTGTCCACCCAAGACTGTTCGACAGTTTGTGATTTATTATTTAATAATTTTCAGGGTTGCGCTGTTGTAAGGTGAGCAGTGTGGCTGCTTGCAGAACTGTTACAATCTGGCCTAGTTAGCTGTCCTTTCTTTTCCTTTCTCTGAACAGCATCCTCTATTGATTCTTTTCTTTTTTTTACAAACCTCTGCCATGTAATCCCACAGCTGCTGATCTCAAAGCTGTTACTCTAACATAAAAAGTTGGCCCTTCTCTTCCTCCAAAAATCAGAAGTCAGTTTTTTCCCCCTTCACTTTTCTTTAAAAAAAAAAACAACAACCCATGATCGAGACTTTCTTTCTTTCTTTCTTTCTTTTTACTTCTTCTCTTCATTTCTCTTGTTTTGTATAGTACATTGTGACAATAACAGGCGAGGCAACAGTCATTTCTCAGAAAAGAAAGAATTTAGAAAAAAAAAGGACAACGCTTGATGAACAAACACCTTTGGGGAAATAGATGCTGAAGCTTTCATTATCCCTCTTGGCAAATGTCTCACATAGAATATTTGCCTGGAACTTTCTCAGACTTTGAAAGTTCCTTGCCATCAGTCCAAGGAAGTTGCAATGTTTCAGATAATATTTGAATAATGCTATTGTTGTGATAGAGCTTCACCAATAGACTCCAGTCCACAGCTTTTTCCTGCAGTCATTTGAAAAAAAAAATCGTCAAGCACCCTCATATTAATTTTTCTCTTTGTTTTTAAAGAAATGTGTTAAATTTGTGAAATTTCATACAGTTTAAATGCTAAGCAAAAATGTTCTCTGTTCCTAGACCTTGAATTTTTAGCATGTGTCTCCACTTGCTGTGGGAACTGGAGAGGGCAACAGCGCTACAAATATTAATGTATGCATATTTGCAAAACATAATCATCTTCATCAGTTGAGGCTCTAGAAAGAGTGCAGAGAAGAGCAACAAAGATGATTCAGGACTTGGAGGCTAAAACATATAAAAAACGGTTGCAAGACCTAGGTGTTCTGACCAAGGCTTCCTGAGACATTAACAAAAACACGTTGAATCCAAAACTCTTTTATTTTAGTTCAACAGATGTGAATTATTGTCATTTATAGCCCATAATGAGTCTTAACCAAGTATAAATAGTCCCATGAAAGTCTGCCAAAGTTCTTCAGGAGAAGTCTGATAAGAACACACCTTTATCTTACTTGAAGTGTTGCCAACGACTAAAGTATCAATTAGTCTTTCAAAACCAAATGGAGCACAAATTCACCATGGAGCTTCAAGATTCCAAACCAACCAGAGCGAACAACGTTGCTTCCTGCAAAGGCTCCTATCCTTTTGCACTTCATTTATATCTTATGGGAGGGACAATCATCTCCAAGTCTTACTCCTGAGTCACCCCTTTTGTCTTAACTGCTTTTGCCTTCTGGCAGCTCTGCACACATGCACACTGGGAACAGGCTCCCCTTGTTCCTCTGCCTTGCTGCTATCAGATTCTGGAGGCTCCGGAGTCAGCACATAATTTCCAGTTAGCCCTGGCCCCATCTCTGTATTAGATGCAGGACCATCGTCTGAGTCCTCTCCAGACTCCTGGACTGGCCCATGTTTCTCCTCACTGTCCGATTCTGCTGCCGTCTCAGGGCTACCGGCGGATCACTAGGCACGTGAAGAGAAGGACCAGGGGAGACATGAGAGCAGTCTTTCAATATTTGAGGGGCTGTCACAGAGAGGAGGGGGGTCAAGCTATTTTCCAAAGCACCTGAAGGTCAGACAAGGAACAATGGATGGAAACTGATCAAAGAGAGATTCAACCTACAAATAAGGAAAATTTTTCTGACAGCGAGAACAATCAACTAATGGAACAGAAGCTGCCTTCAGAAGTTCTGGTGCTTCACCCACTGGAGACTATCACATGGATATAGTTGCCCATCAAATGTAGTGACTCTGGGTGGTGTAGACACTAATCCAATGCAAACAGATAATGGCCAATTAAAAATACAACCAAAAGATTTTTTTTAATTGAAAAATTCACCCTCAATACTGAGTCTCTATCCAATTAACCATCTTGTAACCATCTTCCAGGTTCCCTTTACCATAGAATACCCAGACCTATAGAGGAAACCATGATTTGAAGTCCTTCTTGAAGGCCACCTGGTTTGGAGTCAGCCTCGCTTTGGGCAGAGGATGTTCCATATGATGAAAAACATGGCATGAAATTTCATTCAGAAATCTCCTCTAATTCTAATTTTCAGATAAAGGCTCAAAGTACAAACACAGCATGGCCATTTCCAGTGGATGAATAATTAACAGCCAAAAGCAAATAACAAATTATTAAACACACTAACTTTTTTTTCTTAATGTTTCTTAGCAATAAAAGGAAACCAGGTTGCCAAAGAACAAGGTGGCCGGACACCATCAAAGCTGACACCATCCATAGCATAGAACATCTCAAAAGAGGCAATGCAAGATTGAAAGACCTAGAGAGACCCTTTAATTCTTCCAACTTGTCCCTCAATGTCCAGTTATCATCGGCTGGAGAAAAAACTCTCCCAAGAACAGTTTTTAAAAGGAAGAAATTCAGTCAGAACCCAAACTACATAAAGATTATAAATAAAAACCAGCACAATCCACGCTGCAGCAATTAACGAGACAGGGCAGGATAAAGAATTGCAGATTTCAAAAGATAACAAAACATACACAGTTAGGAGGACACTAGAACCCAGATAGGACATGACAAACAAAGATAATGCATGCTTTGTTTCCAGAAAGCTGCTGTGTGCAAACACCCTTTTTATCCTGTTTTCCCAGCTGCGGCTAATGAAGGGAATCAGGACCTTTTTCTCCCCGTAACCCATGTTGCTCCCTTATCCATTCCTCCCTGCGTGCCCTAGGATGAAGAGGGGGTGGGCCTGGGTCTTCCTCTGAATGCCCAGCCAGACTGTGCCCTTCCCCAGTTTCCTTCACAGCCACCGGAGCCACACTCCTACTCCCCGTCAGCTGTTTGACCTCCCCCTCAGAATCAGATTCCAACAGGGGCATGACAAATAACATCATCCTCAACATTTCTTCCATAAGAGCTACTGCAAACTATTTCTTGGTTCGACTGAATCTGCAAACAAAACAATCCAACCATAATCTTCAATGCAAATGGGAGGGGGGGGTGACCCCAACAATTCCACAACAATTTCATTCCTTCAGGTATGCCTTTTCATACAGAATGCTAAATTATCTTATTATTTGTGTATGTTATTTCCCGTGGATATTGAATATTCGCTTGTATGCAACTCGCAACCTCTCTCACAGCTTTGTTACGATCTGGCTCTGATTCTCCATTTCTTCTTTCCACCCAGCCTTTTGTCAAGAGTTGGGTAATCTTCTATTGTGCCTTTGGTTTTTCTCGCCCTCCCCAACATATAGGTTTTTTTTTTTTTACAAATGCCACGACAATATCTTGCATTTGTCAAGTAAATAATTAAACATTCAAGGCAGCCTTAAAAGGGGTTACGATAGAACAGATAAAAGAATGGAGGAATGTCAAAACTGAAAAAAAGGAAACACACTGAAGAAGGGATTTTGAAAGTTTTCTTCAAAAAAAGCTTAATGTCTTAATCAGGTAAATTCAAAATGTTGGTTAGTGACCAACATAGCATCTTTCCCATCAATTCTTCATGGCACTGAAAAAAGTGGCTTAGGACCAGAGGTGGTATTCAGCAGGTTCTGACCAGTTCTGGAGAACCGGTAGAGGAAATTTTGAGTAGTTCAGAGAACCTACCTCTGACTGGCCCCGCCCCCATCTATTCCCTGCCTCTCAAGTCCCAGCTGATTGGCTGGGTCTTCTTTTGTTGCCCTGCACAGGAGAACAGAGCTGGAAAGCAGGTTAGTGGGGTGGGGAGGGAAGGGGGATTTTGCAGTATCCTTCCCCTGCCACGCCCACCAAGCCACACCCACAGAACCGGTAGTAAAAAAAAAATTGAATCCCACCACTGCTTATGACATTTCTTCACATTTACAACTGTCTATAGAGATTGTCAATCATCCACAGTCAGGGGTGGGATTTTCCCGGTTCAGACTGGTTCAAGAGAACCGGTTCACTCCAACGATCATGTGGGACCACCTGCCCATCTCTGTGCTGTACTTACCTATATCCTCTCACCTGATTCGCACCTGATTGCCACTCCTCAGCTGTGTTACTCTCCAGAAGTAACATAGCAGGTAAGTTTTTTTGGAAAGCTGTTCACGCGCGTGCGCAGCATGAATTGCGCAATCACCAAACAGGTTGTTACACCCACCACTGTCCACAGTTGTCCCAAAGGTGCTTCTTTCCATTGGATTTCCTTGGTTTCTCACTCCCCAAAAAACAACTTGTTTCTCATCGAAGAAACTTCTTTAGTTCTAACTGCCTGGAGAGGAATACAGGTTGTCCTCGACTATGACCACAATGGAACCCCAAAATTGATGTTGCTAGGCGAGACATTTGTTAAGTGAGTTCTGCCTCATTTTATGACCTTTCTTGCCACAGCTGTTATGTGAATCATTGCCGTTATTAAATCAGCAACGTGGTTTCCTTGTTGCTTGTCAGAAGGTCACAAAAGGGGATCACATGATGCAGGAAACAGCAACTGCCATAAACACAAGTCAGTTGCCAAGCAGCTCAATTTTGATCACGTGACCATGGGGATGCTGCAATGGGTGAAAAATGACCATAAGCCACTTTTTTCAGTGCTGTTGTAACTTCAAACAGTCACTAAACGGTTGGTTGTAAGTCTAAGATTATGTGGGAGGATCAAATCATTTTTAAAGGAAAAAAAAAACATTTTATCCTTCCATCTTTCCATTCCCCTCCAGTCAGTTAGAATTGAAGAAGCTTCAGAATAGAGTAGAATAGGAATAAAATGAATAGGGTGGGATGAGAATAGAATAGCAGAGTTGGAAGTCTTCTTGGAGGTCTTCTAGTCCAACTCCTTGCTTAGGCAGGAAGCCCTAAACCATTGCAGACGAATGGTTGTCCAATCTCTTCTTAAAAACTCCCACAACTTCTGGAGACAAATTGTTCCACTGATTAATTGTTCTAACTGTCAGGAAATTTCTCCTTAGTTCTAAGTTGCTCCTCTCTTTGACTTCTTGGATGAGAAGCAAAATCTTTTCAAAGAAAAACCAAGAAAATCCAGCCACCTTTTGGAAAATTGCACCCATTACTGCACCCCGTGGTTGTGATTTCAGCACTTGGCAAACCCTTGTGCATTTACAACAATTGTGGCATCCTCCTGTCACGTGGTCACCATTAGCGAGCTTCCCAGTTGGCTTCCAATGAGCAAATTCCACGGAGAAGCCAGGAGAGAAGGTCGCAAATTGAAGGATCAGGCTGAACATTTGGGTTTGTTTTGGTCTCCCGGGTCTTCTCTTATTTCAAAGCCCTCTTTTAATCTGAACCCGAAACAAAGTATGCAGCATAAATAATTTCCTTCAATTATCAGGAAAGACATGAATTTTCAGGCCGATGTAGTTTTTAATCTTCAGGTTCCAAACTTAATAATTTACTTAGGTAAGAAAGATGTTGTCTTTTGCCTAGAAAATTAAAACACTCTTCTTCTTTATTTCCTTTCAAGGGAGAATCTTCTACCAACCCAGTGGCCGGGAGCAGAGGGAGGAAGAACCAAAGGCTAGACTGTAACTGTGGGAATCGTAAAATTGTGGGCGACGGTGTTAAGGCGAGGGAGACACTTGAAGTACCCAGTCACCTAGCTTCGTTGGAAGGCACGAAAGATTGACAATCTATTATGAATGCTTCAGATGCCAGATAAATATTTCAATGCAAATGAATAAAGAATGGGAAAGCGTTTCCTCTCCTGAATGGATTTTTACAGCTGGCTGAGCACAATAGTTTGGAGACGGTTGGAGATTCTGGTCTCCTGTCCAAGACTTGGCATCCCACAAGTCTCATTCTGCTCTCAAAACAACCAGGTTCAATTTGGAGGTACAACAAAACCAATTAATTGCCCCCAACCCTTCAGACAGAATGTAAAACCGAGGCACAGAACATTACAACATTCAGGAGTCCCGCAAAGCAGGCCGCGTTGGGTTTTGCATTCTCCAGTAATTTATTCTAAAATGTACCGTTTGTGTCAAGGATGATAGTTTCCCTTTTGTGTGTTGAGTGTGTGTTTTCCTTGGCTTTTTTTTGCTGTGAAGAAAAGGATGATCAGGACAATGTTGTTTTGGTGCCTGTCACTGCACTTTCCTGCAGTTGTCCCAGAATGAAATTAAGATGCGCCATCCGTGAATCGAACTTGCTCAGTGTAACTGTTTGATTAGAGCATTGATGAGTAGTGTCGTGAAAACAAAACAAACTGAGAGCGGGGGCAGGAAAGAGAGAACAAGTTGATTTGTCTTCAGTTATTGTTTCCTGTTTTCATTCCGTTAATATGGATATGCCCTAAACAAACAAGATTATTCCACTGATGAATGGGGTGATTTTTAACCTGAAATCAAATCGAGAACGAGGCAGCTTTTTACCACTTGTGGCAATAAAGAAAAACAAGTAAATAAAAACAAGACTGTCAGATCTTCCTAGTCAGGGCTCAATCTTATTTAAATCCCTTTTTTTTTCCCAGAATTTTTTTGCATATTTGGCAGTAATTCCTGAAGAACTTTAAAGTACAGGAAAATGCAGTAACTGATATTTAGTTCTGATTTCTGGCAAAACTTTCCCTAGTAAATGGGTTCGTTTAACGACTGTGATGTTCACTTTATGACCATGGCATTCACATTCCATTTGCTGATAATTATGGCAAAAAAGGTTGTAATTTTGGGTCTGGTCATGTTATGACAATCACAACTTATGACATAATTGCCAGGTTCAATAATGCTCATAACTGGAAGAATAGCCAATTCTCTCTGCATTTCATACTGTTTCACCCTGATTTTCCTTTTGAAAACCATTTTCAATTTAATGTGCCATGGAGGCGCAGTGGTTAGAGTGCAGTTCTGCAGATGCTGCTGATTGTCAGCAGTTTGGCAGTTCGAATCTCAACAGGCTCAAGGTTGACTCAGCTTTCCGTCCTTCCGAGGTTGGTAAAATGAGGAGACTGATTGTTGAGGTCAACATTTCTGACTCTATAAACCACTTAGAGAGGGCTTTGAAGTGGTATATAAGTCTAAGTGCTATTGCTATTGCTACACACATTCACAAACAGTTGGAATGATATGCATGTTGTGGTTACTCAATGAGAGACCCTTTGTAGGCCCTTGCACGATACTTCAAATCACAAACCCAACATGGCATTCAACAAGAGATTATGCACCCCAAAGTAGCCATGTTTAAAGCTAGCCATGTTTAAAATGTTACACAAAGGTAACCACTGATTGACGTGGTTAGGTCTGGGATGTTTCTGCAGCCCCCGTAGCTTCCATTCGGGTTGCCAAGACAAATATTATGAGTGTATCTAGTTCCCAGGGTCCTGTTCAAGCATAATACTGACTATTTCCAATTCAATACAATACTGAAGTTAGGATTCTAATTATGGGCCTTTGATTATGTAGCTCTCGGGTTGTGGCTTGCAAGAAATGCCACATTGTAGATTTTGGGGGAAGCTTGACACAACCAAAAGCTTTTGGATGTCAAGAAGACTATTGTACTACTGTTAGAAATATCTCATCATCAAGCTTTACTTTGAATTGTTTGGCTACAGGCAAAAATTTTTTGCCAATGTGAATATACTGTTACATCTACAATTTCTCTGAATGCAGGGGGGAGGTGGGAAAAAGATTGGAACTCTGGGGAGGGGGAAAATGTCTTGTTAATTTTTTTTTCTTTCTTTCTTTCTTTCTTTCTTTCTTTCTTTCTTTCTTTCTTTCTTTCTTTCTTTCTTTCTTTCTTTCTTTCTTCCTTCCTTCCTTCCTTCCTTCCTTCCTTCCTTCCTTCCTTTCTTTCTTCCTTTCTTTTTTCTTTCCTTTTCCTTCCTTCCTTCCTTCCTTCCTTCCTTCCTTCCTTCCTTCCTTCCTTCCTTCCTTCCTTGATTTATCTAGCCATCTATCTTGCAAATGAAACACTAGATGGAGTTTATATTTTCTTTCTTTCTTTCTTTCTTTCTTTCTTTCTTTCTTTCTTTCTTTCTTTCTTTCTTTCTTTCTTTCTTTCTTTCTTTCTTTCTTTCTTTCCTTCCTTCCTTCCTTCCTTCCTTCACTTTCTTCCAAGACTTAAAGGTGATTTTTTGGGGGAATTCCATCCTTACTTTAAAAATAAAGGATGGGCTCCCTTCTTTACATTAATTTTTCATTAATAGGTGTTCTGCTAAGTGATTAATCAATTGTGATAAATAATGCAGCAGGTTTGCTTATGTAAAGATATGGGCTGAGTTTTAAAAGAAGGGGGTAAAGTAAAATTGGGACCAAATTCAATATCAATTTGGCAAAGTCAAGTTTTGGAGACTGAATAGCTTCTCAACATCAAAACCCACAACCCATGCGAAGCGTTTCTATTAAATAAAAAGCTGGTGGAGTATGCATTGATTTTTTTTCTTTAAATAGTCATTCAAATATTCGTTTTACATGTTGAGTCTGTTTCTTCTAGATCTGGATAGTCGATAGCAAGAGACAGCAAGACTGGAGAAGAAAGAAAATTATTTGTAGACAGAGTTACTTCTTTGGATCATGGTCAATAAGCCTTTTATTTATTTTTAATGAAGGGACAGAAATCTAAGTGGAGATTGTATGAACATAAACAGCAATAGCACAATGGTAGATCTCTGGATATCTTGAAACAGACTTTCAGAATGGCACAGTGATGAATTCCAAATAAACCTTTCCCGTTAACAAAAATGTTCCCAGTTCAGAGGAACATCAATTGAAAACTCAAATTTTAGACTATGGAAATATAAAAACCTCCACACTTCCCAACATAAAACTTGGTGTCAATGGGTAGAACACTTCTGCTATATTTTGCTATCCTGGATGCATGGACCTTAGATTTATCTGCAGGAATAAATAGGGCTACCAGATCCAGGCAGCAAAACTCCATGTGCCCACTAGATGGCAGGAGAAAGCTAAAGTCTGCTGAATTTGTCTGCTCCCATCTAATGGTGGTTTAGATTTTTGCAGCCCAGATCTGAGCTTAGAGTAGCAAGCATTGGAGAACACTCATGATTTCTTAAAGGCCCAGGTGTCCATTAAGTAACCACACCAAAAACTTCCCGACTTCTGATGTTGGCCACAAATTACCTTATTAAGAAGAAACAAAAGCCACCCAAGGTGATTTGGCAGACAAATCTTACATTTCTTCTTCTTCTGCAGGATCTACCACCCCTGATGACACTCTGTGTCGCCTCTACCAAAAGTGTAGCAATCAATGAAGATAATTATACGTAGAACTACTGACATGTTACGCCCCATTCAGAAGCTACAACACAATCAGAACGTCAATTATTTAAACCGTAACTAACATAGCTCTGCATGTCTTTCCAGGGTTTAGACAGAAGACGAAGCATTGTTAGAATGGCATAAAAGAGAAAATGAAATATTAATGGAAGGCAGCTTTGTTCTCAGCACAGCAAGACCGAGGTGGTTGTAAAAACTGGATTCCTGCAGTTGCTACAGCTTTAATTAGGGAGGTCACTGTCTCCCTACCCTTCTTTGGGTTCTTTTAATTTCCACCGAGGAAAACAGCGTCTGCATTTTATTGAACACCCTTGAATTTTTATTTTTAGAAATCAAAACAGCAACACTTCTTCGCATCTGTTGTGAGTTCTAGGTATTATTTGCTCTTTAGAGATAAAACTCTTTTGATAGCTTTAAAATAAAAGAGGAGGCAAAGTTATTCGTATGGGGAGAACCACCTCTACAGGGACATTGTAGTTGGAAGAAGAAGAAGAAAAATCTTTACAACCCCAATGCTTGAATCCACTTAAGGCCAAAAAATATAGAATAGATATTATACATCAGCTCTGCTGGAGGGATATAGAAACAGGTTTTAATTATTTCTCTGCTAAGATTCTCTTTGTTCAAGACAGCAAGCAATAGCATGTCAGTGAAATACCAGAATGTTTGACTTTAAATAGGACTTCCGTCATATGTGCGATGGGCTTCAGGACAAGATCTAAGTCTCAAAGGTAATTTTTCAAAAGGCAACTGGGCTTACTTTGTTTTTCCTTGAAGGCATTTTGCTTCTCATCCAAGGAGCGTCTTCAGTTCTGACTGAATTCTGATTGAGGTCAGAACTGAAGAAGCTTCTTGTGTCAGGATTCTGGCAGTTACTCCAATTAAATCATGAGCCTCGAGCCACACTCCCAAAACTAAAAAAGATTTATTTGAAGGTAACATTCTACGTCTGGCATTTACCTGGGCATAGCCAATTCTGAGATACGTAATTCACTGTCACGCTTGATCCTGCTTTCCCCCCTCACCCCTCTGGGTGTATCATCCAATGAAAAGCGTCCATAGCCAAGAGTCATCAATCATGCTCTCCAATTAGATTTTTGCTCGTCAGAAGCTTCACTCATCTAATCAGTGTTTGAAGAAAATATGAATGGAATGTACTTTCGATTCCACACTGCCGCCTGCTCTTTGAAACTCCCCCCCTTCTTTCTGTTGTCAACTATAAAACGTGTATACAAAATATTTTATGAGTTGACATCTTGGATGAGAAGCGAAACGTCTTCAAGAAAAATTAAAGGAAGTCCAAAATGTGTCTTTTGAAAAAGCACCTTTGTTCTCTGATTTTCACCCAGATCCGAGACTCACATTTCCTGAGAAATAATCTGTGAGGTTTCATATCTGCAAATATTTCTTAACTATAGATTTGACACTAAATATCAACTCTGGAAATATATGCACACGTGATACATGTGGCTTCAGGATGAAATCTAGGTCCCAAAGGTGTTTTTTTTCAAAAGGCAACTGGATTTTCTTTGTTTTCCCTTGAAGAGGTTTCGCTTTTCATCCAAGGAGTTTCTTCAATTTGGACTGAAGGTCTTCAAAGAAAAACAAAGAAAGTCCAGTTCCTTTTTTTTTTTTTTTTTTGAAAAATCACCTTTGGGACAACCATGACCTGAATGACTGAGAATCTCCATAGATGAGATCTAGGATGACCTAAGACAAAACTGCCACATTTCACTGTTGATACATTTCATTACTAAAAGAGGGAAATGAATGGTTGAACCATTACTAATTACTGGTCACCCTGATTACTGGCTCAGCAGTTAAGATGATGGGCTTCTTGGTTGGAAAGCTGGCAGCTCAGGTTTGAGACCTGAGCTTCATGCGACGAACTCCCATCTTCGCCTCAGCTCCTGCCAACTCAGCACTTCGGAAGCATGCAAATGAAAGTAGATAAATAGGTAGCACTTTGGAGAGAAGATAACTGCGTTCTTTGATGTCATGCTGACCACATGACCATGGAAATGTTTTCAGACAGAGCTGGCTCAATGACCTTGAAACGGAGATGAACCTAGAGTCGGCAACAACTAGCGGAATAAAATCTGCTGTGACTTCTTTATCCTTACTCCAGACAAGAGATGCTGGTGCTTGTTTTCAATTCTGTAGCCTTCACCATTTTGGTGGTTACTTCTCTGTTAGTGCAAACCAAAAGGGATCATGGCTAACTCAGCTCAGATGCTATAGACGTTGAGTACATTAAAGTAATATATAATTTAACCACAATCATTGGTTTCAACATAGCATTTAAGCATTTTGGCATATCTATCTATAATCAAGATTTTTTTAAAAAAAAAACACACCATATGAATGTATGGTACTTCGGGGGACTGTGTGGCGTATTTGAAAATAATAATTTGCACATTGAAAAATAGATTAGCATACGAAAAGCTCTCAGATACTTCATGATTGTGACATCTGTTAAAAACAGTCTCATTTGAAAAGCAGGGAAGTACAATTAGAACTAAATTGTTCTCGCTCTAGGCTTTCATAAAATGAAACATAGACAATCAGATTTCAGGACAATAGAAGACAAGTTAGCTCTAATTTGACTATGGATAGTTTAACCACATTTCTGTTAGTCATTTTCTAATATAGTCATCTATGTAATTACATTTGATTTTTAGCAGTCCTTGAGAGAGAATGTTCTTAATTTATTGACCTTCCAAAATGTAATTTATTATTTTTTGCACATATTTGTCTGAATAAATTAGATTTCCATGGCAAAAGACAATTTACAGTTTTCAGTGGGTTTTTTTTAATACTTCTTGTAGTAAATATATAGATTAGCAAAAAGTAATTTTGTTATCTGTTTAGTAGAGCTGAGGGTTTTTTTTTTCCTTCCTTCCAACTGAAAGAGAAAAAGGAACATTTCTGATGTTCTCATCCAGACAACATCCCTGATCACTCTGAAGAAGTGGTCCTTCGATGATTCTTGTACTCTGATGTGTAGAAGTGTGATTCATCACACAAATGATACACATTGTCTCCCACAGAAGCACATTATATTATATGTGAAGCCATGAATCATGTGACACTACTTCCTCTCTCTTCTAGGGGTAATCAGCTGACCAAAGATAGACTACAGGTCCCTTAATAGAGAAACAGCTTGGATTTGAACAGGTGCAAAAAGTTTCAAGTGACTTACAATCTTGAATCATTAGTTGTCTCACCAATACCTCGGCTGGCTCTTGGAAAAAAAAACCCCACACCATGCCTGACATTGAAGCAGATGATCTCCCCCAGTGCAAATACATTGTATGGAAAATAAAGGATGGATGAAACAAGGGGGCAGAATTTGAATGCCCCCTAAAGCTTTTAATTAACATTCTCTGAAAAGGAGCCTCTTCTCCCAAGCAAGTAATAAGCTAGAGGATGGAAGCTTTGCAGTTGCTCAGTTCCTGCCTGTGCTCTAAGAAACTGAGAAAAAACTAATCAGGATTGTTTTAAAGCCATTTTTCTTTCTTTGCCAAGCTTCAGTCTCTCATTAGTGCACTCTTAGCTGGCATCATTGTCTGGTTAGTGTTTGAAAATCACCAAAAGAACCAAGATTTCCCTTAATCCCCCATCAAAGGCAATGCTCTTGAAAGATGCTATTTTCATGCAAGAGAGTTGGAAGGCTGACCCTGTTCAATTCCACAAACACACACACAGAAATACACAGACACTCTCACACACACACCGCTCCTTGGTCTTCAAAACAACTATTTTGGATTTGTTAGCTTTGGAAAGCATGCTGAGTTAACGATCAAACATTTTAAAGCATAGCTGGGTGGTGAACTTTGGGAGTTGAAGTCCACAAGTCTTAAAGTTTCTATGTTGGACGCCTTTGTAAAACTTTCCATGACTTTCCATGGCTGGTAGACTTACATCTTCTCCAAACCTGTTCTCCAAATTCACACATGTGAACAAAAGTACAGAAAAGAGCAACCAGGATGATTAGGGGATTGGAGACAAAAACATATGAAGAACGATTACAGGAACTGGGCCTGTCTAGTCTAGTGAAGAGAAGGACCAGGGGAGACATGATAGCAGTCTTCCAATATTTGAGGGGCTGCCACAGAGAGGAGGAAGGGGTCAAGCTATTTTCTAAAGAGCCTGTAGGCCAGATAAGGACTAATAGATGAACAAGGAAAGATTCAACCTGGAAATAAGGAGAAATTTCCTGACAGGGAGAACAATCAACCAATAGAACAGAAGTTGCCTTCAGAAGTTGTGGGAGCTTCCAACTCTGATTATCTGTTAACACAGTGGTTGGATGCCCTTGCTATCTGGGGAATTTGGGGAGTTGAACTTCATAAATCTTAACATTGCCAAGGTTGGACACCCTGTTTTACAGTAAATACAAGCCACGGAGATGTTTCAATTATAGATTTTTTTTAAATTCTACCGCCAATGCATCCACTAACCAGGCAATGACATAGCTTTGGCTAGATCAGTTTGAGGGAAATTCTCACGCATTGGTTGGTATTGTGTGACTTCAAACTTTGCTGTTCACAAAGGGGAAAAAAAATGCAAGTTCATCTAAATATATCTAAAGAGAAATCCAGCCAGCAACCTTGAAGACAGCATGTCTTTAAAGAAGGGGGAGGAGGAGGAAATCCCAACATTGTTCTATGAGTCTTGAAATCAAAAAGCTGCCCAATTTCCAAATTAATGTACAACAATGCTGCATATCAGGAGGTTACTCTAAGGAGAGTCTGTGGGAGTTTACAGCTAATGAGACTCAGCAGTGGCTTCTAACAGCATGCTTATGTCTTCCCAGATCTTGTCATCCCTCAAAGATAGGCGAGGTCAAGAAAGAAGCTCAGTGGGGATCCCAGAAATTCTTCATTGCACGAGGGTAAAATAACATAATCTTGAAAGCTCTTTGTTTCTCTCTTCTTCTTCTTTTTGCCCCACCTTACACTAAACACAATCTTATTTTGAGTTTCTTTCCCACACTTTTCTATTTCTCATGGCAGTGTCGTCTTTTGTCAAAGCTTCCTTTAATCATAGTATCACAAGCCCAGAAGGGACCTTTAAGATCTTCTATTCTAACCCTTTGGCCAAGGCAGGAGCCCTTATGCCATCCTAGACAAACGTTTATCCAATCTTTTGTTGGAAAGTGCCAGTGTTGGAGCATTCACAGCTTCTGGAGGCAACTCGTTCCATTGATTAATTGTTCTCACTGTCAGGACATTTCTCCAGAGTTCTAGGTTGCGTCTCTCCTTCCTTTGTTTCCATCCATTGCTTTTTATGGTCCAATGATCGTTCACATCAAAACAATGAACAAATAATACATAGCAATAGCCCTTAGACTTATATACTGCTTTATAGTGCTTTACAGCCCTCTCTAAGCAGTTTACAGAGTCAGCCTCTTGCCCCCAACAATCTGGGTCCTCATTTTACCCACCTCGGAAGGATGGAAGGTTGAGTCAACCTTGAGCCAGTCAGGATCAAACTCCCGGCAGTGGGCAGAGTTAGCCTGCAATACTGCATTCTAGCCACTATGCAACCATGGCAAGGAAGGAAGGAAGGAAGGAAGGAAGGAAGGAAGGAAGGAAGGAAGGAAGGAAGGAAGGGCAATAGCCCTTAGACTTATATACCGTGCTTTCGAGCCCTCCCTAAGCGGTTTTATAGAGTCAGCCTATTGCCCCAACATCTGGATCCTCATTTTACCCATCTCAGAAGGATAGAAGGCTGAGTCAACCTTGAACTTGGTGGGATTCAATCTGCCAAATTGCAGGCAGCTGGCTGTCAGCAGAAGTAGTTTGCAGTATTACACTCTAACCACTGCGCCACTAAGGCTCTATAATTCTACTCTCTTTTAAAAAGAGTTTCTACTACAGAGGTGGGCAGTGAACTGTAATCCAATAAATCTCTTACAATTGCTATTTACTTATTTAATTCCTGTCCTTAAATTTAGTTCTAGAGTTTATCCAACTCTATTCTTCTTTTTGGGATTATGTCCAAAATGTTTCTCAAAATATTGTTATACATTACCAAAAAAAGAGAGCAAAGATACACAGAGAAGCTAGCAAAGATAACTTTATGGTCACTGTACAGTAATAGAATTAGAAATGAATTGAGCTGGTACATTTCCCCACAATATGGCACCTTCCCCATCTAGTGACCAACCAACCATTCCTGTTGCTTTCCTTCTTCACTTCTTCCTGACAATCACATACATCGTTAATTGAGAGTCCCTCATTAAACTTTCTATGTTTCCTGAAAGAATAAAAACAAATGAGAAAAAAACCTGGCATTTTTTTTTAAAAAACTGCCTGGGAAACTTGATGGGATAACAAACAAAGGAAATACAACTTCAGCAACAGAGGAGTCAATGTCTGGAATATTCTACCTGACTCTGTGGTTTCTTCCCCAAACCCCAAAAACTTTAACTTTAGACCGTCTACTATCGACCTCACCCCTTTCCTAAGAGGTCTGTAGGGGGTGTGCATAAGAGCACCAACGTGCCTACCGTCCCTGTCCTATTGTTTCTTTTATATTTTTCTTATATGTGTCCATTTCATGTATTCATAACTATGTTTATATTTATACCCATTATCTTGCAAGCGATTGACAAATCAAATAAATAAATAAATAAAATAAACAACAAAACCAATATCGTCAAGGAATACAAAAGCTGAGAGAGGCATTTTGTCTTGATTAGACACCAGCAAGAAATAAAGCTTTCTGATCGAAAACCTGATTAAAATTGCACAAAGAAATCATTACTGGGGAAGGGGGAAAAAAAACCATTCTGAAAACCTCTCATTTCAGAGAGAAAGAGAGAGAGAGAAAAGAAGAAGAAGAAGAAGAAGAAGAAGAAGAAGAAGAAGAAGAAGAAGAAGAAGAAGAAGAAGAAGAAGAAGAAGAAGAAGAAGAAGAAGAAGAAGAAGAAGAAGAAGAAGATGATTTCAAAGACTCAGAGAGCAAAACTTTTACCGATTCCAAGTGGGGGATAGAAAGAAGGGTGTGAATGAAATCTTTTGTTTGTTCATTGCGCACTTCTCAAATACGCCGAGTCTTCACATTGAAATACCCCGAATTGTAAAGATCTAAATTCTAAGTGCACAATGCCCTTGGGATTGGATGGTTGCATTCATCCACGCTGTGTGCCTCTTTATTTGTCTGCTTTTCTTCTCTTTGCTGTGGCCCAATACGCTGAAAACAATATGGTGAACCACTTGACATTGGCTGGGTTATTAAAATGGGAACAGATTCTCCTTGCCTGTGACTCCATTGGCTTGTTGTCTAATTAATGCTCACCATTCAAGAAGCTTGTGGATGATTTACATATAAATATATTTCTTAGAATAAAATAGAATAGAATAGAATTCTTTATTGGCCAAGTGTGATTGGACACACAAGGAATTTGTCTTGGTGCAAATACGCTCAGTATACATACAAGAAAAGATACATTCACCGAGAGTCAAGAATCATAAGGTATAACATTTAATGATAGTCATAGGGCATAATAAACAATCAAATCATACTAGGAAACAGTCAATATAAATCATAAGTAACATAGTGAAAAGTTTTCTTCTCCTTTTTTTAATAGTCCTTTCTTGTTATTAGTTGTGAAATAAAGATATCCCCAGTTCTTTTATTTCCCTCTTGGGTCAAAAATTAAACTCTTGTTTTTCAGTTCCTGCTGTTTGGAGTTGAGATTTCCTAAGGCAACATTACAAACTTAATTTGTAACCGTTGCTTTGAAAAATCTGGCCTTTTGGATGACTCCGAGTTATTAAAAAAGGTCTTTGAAAATTCTATAGCTAATCAAGCCGTCTCTTTTATTTTCTGTTATTGATTTGGGACACCCTTCACATGTTGGTCTGGATTTCCTGGGTCTTCTTAGAGCAACTTGCAGATAAGAGGCGGCTTTTGTTATGCAAAGCACCTTGGCAGTAACAATACTGATGCAGAATGAAATCAGGCACAATGACCAACGAACCACAATGGCAAAAAAAAAAAAAAAAAAGTAGAAAGTTGTAAAATCTAATCTGAGACTGGATGACCAAAATTGGATCTGCAGGTAACATGAAAGAATAACTAGGAGGAGCATAAACAGAATTGTCACAGATTTTTAGACATTATGAGAAACAAAATGTGAGGTTCACTTTTTAGTCTGCGCTCCTCCTTCTTTTAAAATTTCTCCAGGCAAGTTCACCAATTTTCAAAAGATGCTTCCTATCCAAACCAGTTCTCCATCTTTTTATTATACATAGGACAACATTTTAAGAAACATAGGATATCATTAACGTTACCCTGTTATCCTCCATTCCTAAGAGGTCTGTAAGGGGGCGTTCATAAGCGCACCAGCCTGCCTACCGTCCCTGTCCTACGGTTCCCATTTATTCGTACTCATTTATTATGTATATGCTTACACCTGTTTAAACTTATATGTTTATATGTTATGTCCATACTTATACTTGTTTTCTCATACATGCTAGACAAACTAAACTAAATAAAATAAAAATAAATAATCCACCACATGTGATAAAACATATGTCTTCATGCATGTTCCAGCCCCAAGGACCCTAATTAAAACCCCAAAATTTATGTTCAATAATTTTCATGAAAACCACTCACGTTGCTTTCAGATTGGCAGGACCATTAAAAAAAAAAAAAAACCAAACCCTCAACCAAGCAAATCGTATCTTTGTTGGCACATCTGACAGCAATTCACAGGCTGCACGACTACGGGATCAGCCGAAGCAAATCCCTCATTTTCTCAAAGACATATTGTCTTATCAGCAGAGCGCGGAGGTGCAGTTGGAGTATAACAAAAGCCTCTTTCTCACCTACTTGGAGCTTAAGCACTTTATTATTGGTTATTAGGGCGCAAGCCCTCGAGATAAACCGGCCGCCCTCGACACCCGTTAAGAGCAAGTAAGCAAAATCTCTGGCAGAAGCCTATTGTAAAATGATGAATAAGCTTGCTAAGTTGCCATAAGGTGCAAGCCACAATGGAATCGTTATTTGTCAGACATGTATTGTAACCCTAAGGTTATCAGGCTGGACCACCAGCTACAAGAAGGGTACTTAACATTATCACCCCTCGTTTATTTCTCCTACAGGCTCAAACACCTCTACAGGGAGAGCTCTTCCTTAGAGGTGGGTAGGTCTTCCACCAACCTTGAGGAAAGCTTTAGCAAGAGGTAATGAAAAGGATACCGAAAGCTACTCTAGGTCCCTAGGCAATGTATTTCTCGGTTCTGAATGGTTCATGCACTTCACTGTATATCTAAGGCCTGAAGCCTGAAGTGTGTGTGTTGTGTATGTGTGTGTGTGTTTATACATACATACATACATACATACATACATACATACATACATAGACAGACAGACAGACAGACAGACAGACAGATAGATAGATAGATAGATAGATAGAATACTCTACCTGACTCTGTGGTTTCTTCCCCAAACCCCAAAAACTTTAACCTTAGACTGTCTACTATTGACCTCACCCCTTTCCTAAGAGGTCTGTATGGGGTGTGCATAAGAGCACCAACGTGTCTACCGTCCCTGTCCTAAAGTTTTTTTTATTTTTCTTATATGTATCCATGTATTCATAACTATGTTTTTACTTATACCTATTATCTTGTAAGCAATTGACATAAATAAATAAAATAAAATAAATAAAATATAGCTAGATATTGATATATTGATATTTAGATTGATATATAGATACATACTGTAGATAGATAGATAGATAGAGAGAGAGAGAGAGAGAGAGATTAGGGAGATATATAGAGAGAGAGTAAGAGAGAAAGAGAGATATAGATTAGATAGATAGTGTGTGTGTGTGTGTGTGTGTGTGTGTGTGTGTGTGTGTGTGTGTGTGTATGCATGCATGCATGTATTATCAATACTGAATAAAAGACTATAGACTGCCATCAGTTGAAAACAAGTAATATGCTTATGGGAAAAAAATGTCTCTGGCTTGGTGGGGAGAGGGATATTTAGTTAACAGCTGCTCAATTACTGCCAAGGAGCAAAGAGTGCAATTAGCAAAAATCTCAAATATAGGTAGACCTTGGCTTATGACCACAATTGAGCCCAAAATTTCCATTGTTAAGCCAAGTATTCACTAACTCAAAATATAGAAAGGATGGATGGATGGATAGATAGATGATAAATAGGTTAGATAGCTAGACAGCTGCATAGCTAGACAGACAGAAAGACAGACAGATAGATTGACTGAGTTTGACTTCTTTGGATTGCAGTGGACATTCTTGTCTTCAGCAAGGACTCTAAGATGTTTGAAAATCTTATCCCAAGAATCAAAGACTGAGCATTTCAAGAGCTAAGTGGGCCACAGTATGAAATCTCACCTATATTGAATTGCTTCACAGGAAGATACCTTCTAAAATATGGACAGGACTCATGAAGACCAGAGAGGACGTTTAACTAGCAGCTTGTTGTGGTTCACTGGCAGCCAGTGCAGGTGGCAGTGGAGTCGGACAGTGAGGAAGAAAGGGCACCAGTCCAGGAGTCTGAAAAGGACTCAGATGAGGGTTCTGCATCCGATGCAGGGATGGGGCCAGCACCATCTGGGAGTGGGGTGCTGACTCTGGAGCCTCTGGAGTCTGGCAGAATTGAGCCAGAGGACCAGGGGGAGCCTGTTCCCAGTGCATGTGTGCACAGAGCTGCTAGAAGGCAAAGTAGCTGAAAAAAAGGGGATGACTTGGGAGTAAGGCTGGGAGGTGATTGCCCCTCCCATAAGGGATAAAAGTCAGGCCAAGATGATGAAACCTTTGCAGGAAGCAAAGTAGTTTGATCGGTTCCTAGTCCTTTAAGCTCTATGTACTTTGGTTGGTTTTTTCCTTGTATTTCAGTTGGTTTCTTTTATAATTAATTGTCTACTTCTGTTTTTGGCAGCATTCCACAGAACTTGGGGAACTGTTTAAGATTAGTTCTGGCTGGGAATAAAAACAATTCCCAGCGTTGCAATAAAACAGGTTTTGCTCTTAAAACAAGTTTGTGATTAATTACGTCTGACGAAGCCTGGGTCAGAACACAGCTTTCCTGCTCAACAGCACCACCTGCCAGGTTAATTGAGGTACACTCAAATTTAGGAGGTCAGATGACCAATGGAGAAGAGTATCTATGACTGTGTTGGTCTTGAAAAAGGGGCAAGGATGGTGATTCCTGTCCCAAATCTCAACAGGCCTGCCTAGTGGTGCCCATGAAATTGCTGTCCCGCAAGACAAAAGTTAATGGGGAGAAAATGTTTTCATTATAAGAAGGTCTGAAATTGAAGACCAGATGATTCAAGTTTCACCATGGACCTTTAGGTGGAGAGGGAAGGAAAGAACAGCCTGTTGTTGGGAAGCATCGTACATTTGCATTTGTAAGACCTCAAGCAGGATGAACTAAGTTTTAGAAGGATAAATAAAACCATGAGAGCATTTGAAAACACCATAATTTTGGTCTTTCAACAAGAAGGGCTTAGTAAGGTTAGGAGGCACTTGAAGTCCAGAATGATTTACATCCTGTGAGCTGGAATGCAACATTAAACACCGTCTTCCCTTCCAAGTTCATCTTGTCATCCACAGATAAATATAAATTAGAACAAACCAAAATAAATGGGTGGGTACCGAGAATCCACAAAACAACTGACCATAATGGAAGACCTGGTCCCTCAATTCAATAGCCAAAACAGCCCATTACTTGGTTTAAATCACTGGTTGGGCTGGAATGAAATATTATGGGACAGGAGCATTCATAGAGGATGATACAAACAAGTCAAAAAATAGTCAGGGTACAGCCACATAAAACAAAACACTGACCAAATGTAAGGATAAACTGGTTGCTCTCTCATGTTTTTGGATTCCTCTTATTATAGGATGCAAATCTCAGCACTATCCCTGAGGGAGAGAAAAAGTCGGTTGTTAGATGTGCCAGGTTAAAGAAAAAAAACTTTTAAAAAAGAAACCTAACAAAAATGAAGATATCTAACGATAGAATGTTAGGAAGGGAGGGAGAGAGGGAGGGAGAGAAGGAAGGAAGGAAGGAAGGAAGGAAGGAAGGAAGGAAGGAAGGAAGGAAGGAAGGAAGGAAGGAAGGAAGGAAGGAAGGAAGGAAGGAAGGAAGGAAGGAGTAAAAATAGTGAATTCCCACGTTAGATGGAAAAAGTCATTTCCTGTATTCCTATGTTACAATTGGATTCACAGGAAGTTGCAAATTTAAGCTGTAAACTGTTTACAAATTTGGAACACTCAACCTGAGGTCTTTCAAATAAGATACATATGCTAGCTCATCTTTCATAATCCCCAAGCAGCATGTTCTTGGAACTCTTGACAGGGAATTATGGGAGATGAAGTTCAAAATATCTAGAGTACAACAGGTAGAGAATGTTGGCTTAGAATGAGCACAAGATTTGCATTAATTGAGTTATTCTTTTTCCCAAGGTGTAAATGTACAGTGTAAGCACTGCATATTTGTGCAAATAAAACAAAAAACTTTAAAATGCATTGCAGCCATGCATGAGGGCAGAAAGAACCATAGAAATAAAAATGTTTTGCGTAATACATTTAAGTATCCTTATACAATCTATTTATATGGCAAAGGAAATTCATTCTTACAAAATGTTACTTTTATTGAAGAAAACCAAATTTCCTTTGTTACAGATAATTGAGGCAGTCTATTGATTTCCCAACATTCTATCTTAGGTTTGCAGTGAATGAATAAAAACACATTTTAAATTCCCCAAACATTCTAGTACATCTTGCCAACTTATTGCATTAATTATCATGGTTCTCCAAAATGCAATAATAATGAATAGAAGGGGAAAAAAGAAAAGGAGGAAAAAATATAATCCCTCTAATCAAAGGACGCACATCAATCTTGTTCGAGATTCTTAAAACTGGAGGCAGATTTCAAACCCCTTAACTGGCTTGTATAATTTGCCCTCTTTCCCTGCAACACATCAGCCCTTCCAGTGCCATAAACTTCAAGCCAATTCAACAGCTAAAGGTTGATCCACCAGGTGGCATTGTTGTCTTCTGCCACTTGATACCTCTTGAAAAGATTCAATGGGCAAGCAGATGCACCAAAGTGGTGTAACAGAATAACAGAGTTGAAAGGGACCTTGGAGGTCTTCTATTCCAACCATCTGCTCAAGCAGGAGACCCTATACCATTCCAGAAAAGTGGCTCTCCAGTCTTTGCTTAAAAACTTCCAGTGTTGGAGAACCCGCAACCTCCGTTGTGTCATGCCCCTGGTGGAGACCGACTCTGAGGGAGAGGAGGAACAGCCAACAGGCAGTAGAGGTGTGGCTCCAGAGGTTGTGGAGGAGGCTGGGGAAGGGCAGAAGCTGGCTGAGCAATCAAGAGGAGGACCTAGGCCCATCCCCTCTCCATCTAGGGCATGCAGGGAGAGGAGTATAAGGGAGAGATGTGGTCTCCTTGAGAGGAGAGGGCCTTGATCCTCTTCAAGGGCCGCAGGTGTGACAACTAAATAAGAGTTTGGGTCTGCGTACTGGCAAATGCTGGAGACAAATCATGTAAATATCTCCAGTGTATAGTTCCTCTCTGAGTTTGGCATCCTTCCCAGTGTGTGTTATCTGTGGACATCCTCCAGCCCTTATCTTGCCTGGTTTGTGTTGCTTTTTTCCTTCTTCATGTAACTGTGTGGGAGTTTTTTTTTTTTTTTGTCTTCCATAAAAGATATTCAGAGCTTGGAAGCAAACTGAAGGAATAAAAGGGGCTTCACCTGTTTTCTGTGACTGTGTTTGTTTTGTATCCCACCCTGGGTCATCACACATTGTACTGGTTCATTATTCTCACCTATCAGGAAATTTCTCCTTAGTTCTAGGTCAGGGCTCTTCAAATTCGACAGCTTTAAGACTTGTGGACTTCAACTCCCAGAATTCCTCCTCCAGTCATGTTAGCTCAGGAATTCCGGGAGTTGAAGTCCACAACTTGCCAAGTTTGAAAACCCTTGTTCTAGGTTGTCTCCTTGATTAGTTACCATCCTAGTCCTGCCTTCAGGTGCTTCAAAGACTAGGCTAACATCCTCTTCCATAGGTGCTTTTGCAAGAGGCAACTGGACTTTCTGTTTTTTTCTTTGAAGATGTTTCACTTCTCATCCAAGAAGCTTCTTCAGCTCTGACTGGATGGTGGGGAAAGTCCAGTTGCCTCTTGAAAAAGCACCTTTGGGACAACCATGATCTGGAAGACTGTGAATCTCCATAGACAACTAATGCCCTGTTCTTTGTGTTTTTGTCTCAGTTGTCCAACTGTATTGTTTTTCCTGTCTAGATAGGTTTTATATTTCTCAGAGAGATTACAAATCAGTGCACTGCTATGTTTGTGCCACTACATTTTCCCCCAAAACACAGTTTCTTAGAAGGAAAGTTGTTTGTGGCAATGGGTAGAGAATGAATCATTGATTGACTATTCTAATTACTCAGCTCACTGCAGCAATAACAATGAAAGCTATGAGAGAAAGGAGACCTACTTGGATGCAAAATAGCTCTCTCATTAATTTTGCAGCCCTAATATGTTCCCTGTCGACCCATAATGCAGTTTTAGGAAGAAAGCCAAATAAGATAAATGAGACTGAATTTGGGGCATGAAACAACAACAGAATTAGTAGCAGCAACCAATAAACATATTGGTGAGCTGTTGCTTTGATGGATTGATTTTATTCTATTTTTTTATTTATTTTATTTTATTTATTTGTTTTGTCAAAAGCTTACAATACAATAGAAATAAGAATAAACATAAGTTTAAATATAAGAAATAGGAACTAATAATTGGGGACAATAGGACAATTTTTCCCTGGAAGATAGAATTTTCTTTAAACCAGCTTTAGGCTGACTTCTATTTCATTGTCTACAATTTTCAGAAGGGCTGTTTATTGCCAAAGGAATTCCTCTGTCTTTTCTTCCCCCTTTAGTTGAAGGAAAATCTTGAAAATTCATGGAAAGGGGATGAGTTCTCTTAATGAAGTTCTCCTTGGTGGAGACTTGTGTCCTCATACTTATTTAAAAACAAGGTGATCTGTGACCATAATGAGGGAGGAGAGGACCAGGCTAACCCTGAGGGAGGGGTCAAACATGTCACCAGTCTCAAATCCCTTTATTCCCACAAGAGACCTAAGTCCAGCTCACCTTGAATTCCATTGACTGTTATCTACTGCCAGTTTGCTTTGATCCTTAGACGTCCGGCTTCTTATAGAGAGCTTAAGGATTGCAACAAAACTTTACCTTCATTTGAACTGCCTGGATGCCTGATTTTTCATGCTTGACAAATAAAGATTTGATGGATTGAAGGTAGAAGAAGGAGAAATGTGAAAGTTCTATTTGGGGATTGAATTGACGCTTCCTGAAGAAATCCCACCAACAAGAAATGGCTAAAGAAAACCTTTTTCTTGGGAAAAATCAGATGAATCACTTACCTAACTTCTCTAACTGATATAACTTTGTAAAACATGTAAGAAGCGCATTTTGAACCAATTCTCTTAACTAGTCTCAGATTCCTGGGGATGCTCCAGAAAGCACTGAGGAATGTTTAATGTTCCTGTTGAATTCCCACAGAGATATCTGCACATGGACAAAAGTTCTTAAAATGGGGGCCCAGAGGGAATGCTTAAACTTCTCATAAAGCTCCCATGGTTATGCTATAGATGCAGCCTTCACAATCAGGAACATGAAGAACACAAGCTGAATGTTCTCTTAGGCTGCATTAAGGCTGTGTAATGCTTTAGAAATAATTTGCAAATGTGTTTCAGAGTACACAGCATGTGAATACAGCTCCATTTGGTACTCTTTAAGGTAGTCGCATCTTTTCCCAAGGTCTCATGGCAGCTGCAAAGGTCAGCCACTTCATCTTCCACTGAAGATGCAGCTGCTTTAAAAAGATACAGAAAGCTGCTAGGTTCACATGCTCAGAAATATCTTTTCTAAGTCTAAGCTCTGGCTAACTGCAGTGATTTTAGATGTGATAGAGAAGAATATTAATTGGATGCTTCTGGGTACTAGGTTTCTTTGCCCATAAGAGTTAAACCTAGCTCAATACCATACCTACCAGAGAAGCAAAACTTGAGCTCTCAGGTCCAGGTTTGACTATCAAAACCCTTCAATGAAGCCACTAACTGAACTATAATCTGTAATGTGACACGAGTGAAAATTGATTACATACACGGGAAGTAATCATATTAATTCAATTTATTTTTAATTACATTTAAATGAAGTGATGTCAAGGGTCCAGTTGTCACGCCTCTGCTCATTTCACTGTCCCAATCCCACTTTCTCTTTGGTGGGGGGCGGGGGGAGCCCATACCATTCTGCCAAGGAGTTGAACGTTGCCTCTCACAATGATACAGACTTCCCAAAGTAATTGTTTCTTGTTCTACTCGGATGTGGGAGATGGTGCCCACGGAGGAGGAGCTGGTGGGATGAACTACAATGAAGTGGCAGTTTCCTGGGAAGGAAGGAGCATGTTCCAGAGAAAAAAAATGGTGACAATAGCCCAGAACTGGAGAGGAGACAGAGGAAGAGGAAAGCCACTCCCTAGAACTAGGGCTCTTCAAACTTGACAGCTTTAAAACTTGTAGACTTCAACTCCCAGAATTCCTCCTCCAGTCATGTTAGCTCATGAATTCTGGGAGTTGAAGTCCATAAATCTTAAATTTGCCAAGTTTGAAGACCCTTGCCCTAGAACCTCCCACTGTATATTTTTTTAGTTGAGACTAGTAATGGTTTACTCTGGCAAGAGTCTGTCTGTTATGTGTAAGAGGTGGTCTCTGGCTGAATTTTGCCACATTGTTTTTGGGCTTAGCCTGACACCAGCAATATCAGTGATTGAACCTGGGGTGGAATGTCTACCTACAGAAGTAGAGGGGGAAGATTTGGTCAACTCAAGAGCTTTCCCAGGAAGAGACCTGGATCAAAATATAACAGAATCCTGAACTGGACGGAGAAAAGCATGGAAGAGGTTCAGGATAGCCACACCCTGGAATCTCTGAGCTTATATCTAGTAGCTTATGGAGTTCTAGTTTTAGTTTGGCAAGAGTCTGTCCATTAGGCATAAGCAAATACAGCAATTGGACTCAATTGGTTTTTCAGTGTCTCACCTCTGGACTTTGACTGGACAGGCATCCTCTAAAGCTTGCTTGCTTGCTTCTTTATTTACTTATTTAGCCTCCCATCTCACTGTGAGACCCAGCCTTTCCCCGTGTAAAGCTTGTTGAGGCCCAGCCAAATGGTGCACTTAAAGAAACAAAATAAATAAATCTAAACCACCCCATAGATGCCTTTCACGGGGAGGGAGGGGAAACAGCAGCATGGGGAAAATTACACATTAGCCCTCTCCATTATGAGAAAGGCTGTCATCTTTCAGCGGCCGGCAATCCATTAATCATCCGACAATCGTTCCTCCAGTTCTTTCATTGAGACATTAAACTGTGGCCCTTTCTGTCTGTCACCGTTGATCATCCAGATGGAAATTAGAAATCCCAGAGCATTTTCTAGATAAATAAATAAATAAACGAAGGGCCAGCCTGGTGACCCTCAACCATTTGAAAGAGAAAGAAGGGGGTGGTAGGGGGAAGAGCTTCCATTGTCCACAGCTGTGTGGGGAGCTCCTGTTAAAGTCCAAAGGCATCACATTTATTGGTGATATATATATATATATTCATGCCTCAGTGGTGATGAGGGTACTCTGAGATTCCCTCGACGCTGAAGGGCGCAAGGTAAAATCATAATCTATAATCATTTTTATTTACACACTCTGGACAGATAATCTGACAAAAATTAAGATGTACACCTGAGATTCATTTGAAGGGATTTTTCATCATCAGCAAAGCAATCTGTCTCATGTATTCAGCCTGGTCAGGGGACAGCCCATAATAGAAACAGCTGTACGTTGCAAAATAACTATCGCAAGCTGGAAAGGAGAGCTAAATGAAGATGCTGATCAGGGACTGGGGGCAAGGCGGTGCAATCGCTAAGCAGGGTTTATGGTTGAGGAGGTGATAAAGAGAATACAAAAGAAGGCAGGTTCACAACTTGTGGGAGGCAATGACATTTGTGGTGAGATAACTGAAACACGGTAAACCAGGCACGAGATCAATGCTTCAGAAAATTACTGGAAGTCTACTCTATTGGCAGGCATGTCACTAAAAGGCAAAATCACAAAACTGCATCTCACTTATTTTGGTCATGTTATGCAGGGGAATTTACTGGAGAAAGCAATTTTGATTGGAAGAGTCAGCAGTCGAAGGAAACCAGGCTGTCAAAGAAGATGATAGCTGGATACCATCAAAGCCGACACTAACCAGAGCCTAGAACAACTCAAAGGAGTAGTGCAAGATTGGAAGACATGGAGAGATTTGGCCCAAAGAATCACTAAGAATTGGACATGACTGAATGGATAGCATCATCATCATCTTCTTCTGTAAAGGAATGTAGTCTGGATTCCCGGGAGAAAGGAGGGCATTGAGTGATGCAATTCACATAGATTGTGTGAGAAAAAGAGAGTGAAAATGGTCTCTCCATAAAAATTAGCAGAGCATATGCTTCATAGTAGTAGTCCGCTTCAGTTTGGCAAGATTCTGCCTACAGGAGTGGAATAATAATAATAATAATAATAATAATAATAATAATAATAATAATAATAATAATAATAATAACCATGACCATAACCATAACCATAACCATAACAATAACAACAATGATGATGATTATGATCTGTGGATCATCGACATTGCCATACCTGGTGACAGCAGAATCAACGAGAAACAACTTGAAAAAATCACCAGATATCAGGACTTGAAAATCGAACTGCAGAGACTCTGGCATAAACCAGTGCAGGTGGTTCCAGTGGTGCTTGGCACACTGGGTTGCTTAAAGACCTGGCAAGCACTTAAAAACAATTGAAGCTGACAAGATCACCATTGGTCAGCTGCACAAGGCCACCTTACTGGGATCTGCTCGCATAATCCACCGATAATCATGCAGTCCTAAACGCTTGGGAAGTGTTCAACTAGTGATTTGTGACATGAAACCCAGCATGGTTATCTTGTTTGCTGTGTACACTGTTGTTTTTTGTGAATAATAATAATAATAATAATAATAATAATAATAATAATAATAATAATAATAATCGGATTTGGCCAAGACTGGGAAAGACGTTATCCAGTTTGGCTAATGAAACATCCATAAGAAAACAATGAAGCTCAAAGAGCACCAAGGATCCCTCCTTTCCACCCTGAGCAACAAACATTTTCCTTTATGCTTCATCCTTCACTATTTCTAAGCTTTAGTTCTTACACAAAACAATGCAGTCCTAGGAACAATTTTATTGGAGATAGTCCAAAATACAAGATGAAGGCAGGAACTAGAGGTGGTGTTCAGCCAGTTTTGACCAGTTCTGGAGAACCGGTAGCAGAAATTTTGAGTAATTTGGAGAACCAGCCAATCCCACCTCTGACTGGCTCCGCCAACCCCATCTCTTCTCTGCCTCCCATCGAGTCCCAGCTGATCGGCTGGGTCTTCTTTGGTTTCCCTGCATAGGAGGACGGAGTTGGAAAGCAGGTTAGTGCGGTGGGGAGGGAATGGGAATTTTACAGTACGTTTCCCCTGTCATGCCCACTAAGCCACGCCCACCCAGCTATGCCCACAGACCGGTAATAATTTTTTTTTAATCCCACCACTGGCAGGAACTGAATCCATTGGGAACCAGCATCAAGTTTGGCCTATTTTGGTCTCAAAGGCTGGTCCTGCTTTGCATCTGTTCAGCTTTCATCTTAGTGCAAGCAACCTACACTGGCTTTACACTGAAGTGGAGAAAGGTCTGATACATTGTGGTTTGCTTTGGTTTGATTAATATGTTCAGGTGCCCGAGGTACCTGCTCTCAATTTTTCTGCAATTAAAAAGGGTGAGACAGGGAAGTTGACACATCGTCCTCCATTTGGCTGCTACTCTTATCCCATAGATATCTTTTAAACTAATTCATCCATTGTTAACACTGGAGGGTTTGGCTTGATAAATCAAAGAAGACCTAAAAGGCTGAGAGCAGATTACAGGGTCATCTCTCACACACAGTGTTTCACTAGACTTGCACAACCTTACATTTTTTTCCCCAACAGCTGTGTAAATGTACCAGTGGGGACTAATCCCGATGCACAGCATTTGGAATTTTTTTTTTTAAAGAAATCAGGTGGAGGAAGAAACTGCATTACAATAAATCACTGCCAAAAGGAGGTTGAACTTTGTATTTCTATAAGGTGCTGTGGTTGTAGCACCATGGAAAAACAAGGTTTTTCATTGGGTGCTTTAATTTGCATTGGAAAAGAAGAAAGATCCATAAGCTCAGACTAAAAGATCGGAGGAATATGCTTCAAATGTTGTTGCACCACCACAAGACATCTGTGATCAAATGGCTAGGGAACAGCACTCTCATTTCATGCCTGAATAAAGGAGGAGGATATAGTCCATCTGCCCAAAGAGAGATTTTCTGTCCAGGGATGATAGCAGTAACTGGATAGACGTGAATTGGATCCTACTTTCCTTCCCCCAAAATCTTATCTTCCCATGTTTTTAATAAGCCCTTTAAAATGCTTAATAGGCATTTTTGTGTCAACAACATACTCTGGATAATTCCTTCCTTCCTTCTACGTTTGTCCTGAAAAATATTAGATGGATCCCTGTGAGGAAGGAAGGAAGGGAGGAAATGAGGGAGGAAGGAAAGACCCTCTATGAATATAGTTTCAGAATTGTGATATTCCTCATGAAGATTAATTGGACAAGGAGTTGTCACTCCACTCCACTGATGTTGTGGCCTCTTTAATTAAATAAAAATGTCTCCAAGCAGTTTTAATGTCAGAACAACATTTACAAAAGGAGACATTAACTTGTCACTCATTGATCTGTAACATTACTAGCTGTGACAAGAGGTCTTTGTGTAATGGCAGCTCTTCAACCTCTAAAGAGTCTGAAATCCCATAGATTTTTTTTTTGACAGCCCTTCTTTTTTGGGTGGTAGTGGAGGTGGTGGGTAAAATCTTCGAGACCTTTGTTCTTTAGTCCATATATACTTTTTCCGTGTTACAATGAATGAATGAATTGTGTCAGGATTCCGACAGTTACCCCAATTAAATAATTGAAGATTGATTGATTGATTGATTGAATGAATGAATGAATGAACATACAAACAAATATGGATGAGGCAAAGCAAATAATCATTTTTAAATAAAAAAAAATTTGGACAAGAGATGGTCAAGATAGAATCCTGGAGAATCATATTCTGAATCCATTAAATCAATTTTTATTGCATTCACTAACCAGCCACAATGCTCATTCTGAAGTCTACCTTTCTTGTCAGCCACAATATCAGAAGTCTTCGCTCTGTAAAATGGCAGCCATTTTACTTATAGGCAACCCTGACCTTCTCACACAGCAATTTTGGGATAGCAGACATAGAATATTCTCAGAAATCCTCTGGTCCCAAAAGATTATCAATTTCCCTTTTTTTTAATTATATATTTTTTTATGTTTTATCTTTTATAAAGCATCTCATTAAGTGAACAATGTGTTTCCAGGTTTTACATTTCCATACAAATGTGACCATAATTAAATACCAACTTTTATATCCAAATTAAAATCACAATATTACTTATTACCTTTTTCTTTAAATAATCTCATACATTATTTAACAATATTTTCCTTATTCTTATTCAATTTCTATATTTATAGCTCTTATTTTATACAATCTCATTTCATATTGTAGCTTATTTCATTATCAATTTCCTCATGAAGAACTATCCAACTTTTAAATTCACGTTCCTTGTCGATTTCAATTGAAGTATTGTCAACAAAGTTTAGGGAGAGCCTGAAGAAAGGAGACAAAACAGTTGAGGAAAGAAAGAAAAAAAACAGGATGAAGGAACTCACTATTTATCATCTCTAAGAATACTCTGATTCGTTGGGATTGGAGCAGCTGTCAAGTCATTGCCCAACTATTTCCTTTGAGCCAAATTTAGTAGATCAGCTGATATGCTGTTCTAAATTTGTCCCCAGATGTTAACTAGGCACAGGCAGCTAAATGCAGAATACATAGAGCAATAGTTCTGGCTTGCATCATATGTAAGAAAACCAGAGATTGAAGGCTGGATATTTTGGTCTGTTTATGGATTGGAAAACTCCAAACTATGCCAGCAAAGATGGAACAGAATATTAATATTAAGCAACAAGATCAAAACCAGTTGATACTCCTGGCACAAAGTTGGATATGTATTTCTTCACAGTTATAGAATGGAAAAACCCTGAATGTATTTTTAAAAAAACCACCCGTTTTTTTGATTCAAATATTGTCACATGTTCTGGATTTTAAGATGCTGTCTTACATTCCATTTTAAGTGAGTCAGCACTGAACATTTTGGACCTCAACATTTAATACGGCAAGCTGCCCCTTTTGTCAGAAATATTTTCTGGTTGTTAAACTTGAATTGGACTTAATGATTGGAATATATCAAAATATTATCTCAAAGTTCACATCATTTATTTTGGTCCCCTTATTCAACAGCTTGGCAAGGTTTTCTTTCATCTTCCAGGTGTAAAACAATAGCAGATGTATATCATAGCTGGCCGAACAGAAATTTCTATTTCACTGTAGTATGGGAAGAGTCAGATTTTTGTTTTGGAAATACAAAACAGAAAAAAAAAATGAAAATAACAAGGCACAATAATTTTTAGTGAGCTGGATAAGGCATCCTGGCCAATGGTAAACTCTAACCACAAACAAGTACTAACTTTGATGAGGAATTTGTGGATGAGGAAATTGGTGCTCTGTGAGTTTGGTTCTTTGCTTGCAGATGATTTGTTACCTGAGTAGGTAACATCTGTTTTAGAATCGTGGCATTTGCTCCCTGTTTTTATACAGTAACTTGCACAGCTGGTTTTGGATGTGTAGTTTTTTTCCCCCTTGGTAGTTCATTGGTTAGGGTAGAGTTTTCGGCTTGATAGTTTGTCTGGTGTTAATCCCTGCTTATCTGGCTGGTGGTTGCTGGAGAGGAAGTGCCAAAATATTTACTGCATGATTCATGCATCTTAAGTGCAACACTCTTTATTTATTTATTTATTTTATTTGTCAATTGCTTACAAGATAATAGGAATACATATGTACATAGTTATGAATACATGAAATGGATACATATAAGAAATATGAAAGAAACAATAGGACAGGGACGGTAGACACGTTGGTGCGCTTATGCACGCCCCCTACAGACCTCTTAGGAAAGGGATGAGGTCGATAGTAGACAATCTAAGGTTAAAGTTTTTGGGGTTTGGGGAAGAAACCGCAGAGTCAGGTAGAGTATTCCAGACATTGACCACTCTGTTGCTGAAGTCGTATTTCCTGCAATCAAGTTTGGTGAGATTAACCTTGAATTTGTATCTATTGTTTGCTCTTGTATTGTTATGGTTGAAGCTGAAGTATTCATTGACAGGTAGGACATTGCAATGTATGACTTTATATACTATACTTAGATTGGACTGATCTAACTCTTCCAAAGCTTAAAGACTCAACTAAACCTCCAAAGCTCAGAGACGCCACTCAGAAAGCCACTAAGCTGCATTCAAAAAGCAAAACCAAAATAAAATGATGAACCAGTAGATGGTTTACTAATTTGTGGATGATATCAGCATTTGGATATCAAAAGAAAGACATGAAGATGCTGGCCTCCATTCGTGATCTCAGCATCCCCAAACTGGTCTTCTGAGATCTTCCTGCTGTCAGCAATGATGACTAAGAACTAAGGATGTTGGGTGAGAGATCAATTAGACCAGCAATGGTGAACCTTTTTGGCACCAAGTCCCCAAACCAGAACGTGTGTGCATGTGCACTGGAATACCAGAAATCCAAAGACCAGCTGGCCGGTGCACACATGCCTGTTTTTTGGCCATTTTTCAGGCCATTTTCTGGTGCTCCGGCACCTGTGAAGATCAGCTGGCCAGTGCCAGAAACCAGAAGAGCAGCTGGCAATGACATGCATGTCCACAGAGAGGGCTCTGCGTGCCACCTCTGGCACGCGTGCTGTTAGGTTTGCCATCATGGAATTAGACAATTTAAAAATAGATGCTGGATATTTCAAATAGATGCTTCAATCATCAGTTCAGGAAGTCTTTATCATCCTTGCTTCCTTGGTTGTCTTCTGCATCTGGCATTGGGGTTTTGCTTTGTTTTGTTTTGTGTTTTGCATATAATACAACCCTCCAGGCTAGACAACCACGAAGACTTTGTGGCTTCCCTAGGAGCATCCACTTTGTAGCAGTAGATTTCAGCCAGAGGATTTCACTTAGTGTTTTATCCCAAACCCTCCATTGTTTCAGGCGGCTTCGTCTTTTGATTGCCTGGCATCCAGGCACCCTGATATTTAGCCTTAGAACACTTCCCTTTGACAGACACAAATACAAAATCCCTGGTGGGTTAATTTGACAGAGCCCCTTCGTTAACTCCATAATGTAGCCTTATGTTTTATACACAGGTAAGCTTCAAGAGTGCATTCCTTTAATGTAATGCAATATTTATCAGATCCGAGATCTGAAGTGTACATATTCAATTTTCATGCATATCTTTACATGATTCATGAAACTCTTCTCATTAGTTTGTTTTTGCAGATGGTTGTCTACTCAGAGCCTTAGTCCTCAGTCTAGTGTCACAGTAAAAAGCTTGATTTAGCCTCCTTTGAACAAAACTCAGATTATGCTCCAGTCAGGATTAGAGAAAGGGAAACACCTCCCATCAGATTTTAGGTAGCATGCTATATAAAATAAATAAAATGAAAGATTCCCAGAAGAGTGCTAAATTTATGATGAAGCCAAATAGGTTACACTCATTCAGCTTAGAGAGAGACTTTTAAATATGTGTTTAAATGTGGTATCGAGTATTTGAAGTGGCCTGTGAATCATAGCTGTGGTTGTGTTGCCTTCTTTTAAATGTTTTAGATGACTTCATTGCTATGGAACTGAAAGGCAGTGTGTAGGAAATGTTCTTCCATATTAATTAGGCTTTGTTATCATCTTTGGGGTTTCTCAGTCTAATAGTTGTTCTGGAGTCTCAGTATTGGGAAGGATTAATCACCATCTATTAAGACAAAAAGATGATCACGTGGGTAGAATAGAACAGAATAGAATAGAATAGAATAGAGTAGAATTCTTTATTGGCCAAGTGTGATTGGACACATAAGGAATTTGTCTTTGGAGCATTAGCTCTCAGCGTACATTAAAATACATTCATTAAGAATCATAAGATACAACACTTAGTGACAGCCATAGGTTACTAATAAGCAATCAAATCATACAAGGGAATAATAAAACAATATAAATTGTAAAGATACAGCAACACAGTTATAAGTTGGAAGAGATAACTCATAGGAAGGATGAGAAGAATAATAGTAATAGTAAGGATAAGGAAAGCAAACTTCAATGAATCATACAAACATACCGTTTAACCTCTGCCTTCTCTCTAGCTCACAGTTGTTGGTGGCCCAATGCCCTTCTACCAGATCTTAGGTCTTTTATAATAAAAGGAGACCATATAACTGAGAGCCAGTTTGGTCTTGTGGTTAAGCCACCAAGCTAAAAAGCAGGAGACTGGGAATTCTATCCTGCCTTAGGTACAAAAGCCCACTGGGTGCCTTTGAGCCAGTCCTTCTCTCTGAGCACAATCCATCTGACAGAGTTGTTGTCGTGGGGAAAATAGGAGGAGGAAGATGTGTTAGATATGTTCACCATCTTGAGTTATTTGTAAAAATAGTAAAGGCAGGATATAAGCAAATAAATTAATAATTCTGAAGACCAGATCAACAGATTTTGTGGGAATGCTTACAACAAAAGCTTGGAAGCTATCAAGCTAGCACATGCTGGCCAGCTTTGCATTTCAATTGGGGGGGAAAAACAGAAAAGGCTGGGACTAGACAGGGAAAGGAATGTCAGACTCCTGCTATTTCAAAGCAAACGAGGCCCTTAAACAATCCCGTACATTATAATTAGACATACCAGAAAGGATGAGAGGAAATACATGCTGCAAAATCACATACTTCCTTCCCCCAAATCTTCCTTACTTTTATATATCAAAACATCTTCAAAATAAATGAAAGTAACATGAAAAAAAAAGCAAGTTCTTGGGTAATTGGAATGCTATAGTTTTCCTACAGCAATGAGCTACCTCCTGAAGCTCTGGAGAGATATCACATATTTGGGCTTCAAACTATCTGCTTTCTAAGAAGGATGTCCCATTGACCTCTATGTAGTAGCAACTTATACAATTGTCCCATAAAACAACTACAGCTTGCTGCACGGTTGCTAAAGCTTGATCTGAATCCAGATTGGAACTGTTCCCAATGATTAATGTTCCATCAAGGATTCAACAAGCCTTATCCTTGTTTTAAACTCCAGAGACTCTAGAAAAAGAGCAGAGAAGAGCAAGAAAGACGAGACTAAAATATAAAGAACAGTTGCAGGAATTGGGCACGTCTACTTTAATGAAAAGAAGGACTAAGGGTAACATGATAGTAGTGTCCCAATATCTAAGGGGCTGCCCCAAAGAAGAGGGGGTCAAGCTATTCTCCAAAGCACCTGAAGGCAGGACAAGAAGCAATGGGTGGAAACTCAGCAAGGAGAGAAGCAACCTAGAACTAAGGAGAAATTTACTGACAGTGAGAACAATCAACCAGTGGAACAACTTGCCTTCAGAAGTTGTGAATGCTTCAACACTTAAAGTTTTTAAGAAGAGATTGGACAACCATTTGTCTGAAGTGGTGTAGGGTTTCCTGCCTAAGCAGGGGGTTGGACTAGAAGACCTCCCAGGTCCCTTCCAACTCTGTTATTGTTATTCGGTTAAAAATGGGGGAAAGACAGAGATGATTCTCACGACACTTTCTAAGTCTCCATTGGAGCTGCATGCCAGACCCAGTCATTTGTCAACGCGTCTTTATTTGGGGCCACCATGGTACACCCCTATCAATGAGCTTCATGATTTGCAGGGTTTTCAACACAGTGACTTGTACCCCTGCCAATTTTACAATGTTCTTTGCTCTGCAATTTCTCAGCTTGGGCAAACAGTCTCATTTTGAGAATGTCACAATGAAGCTCAATACTTTTTTTTAGTTTAAGAAGAAGAAACATCAATCAAGATTCACAGTTCTGCCGTTTCCTTCTGCAGACTTTGCTCAAATAAAGCAAAATCTGAACGCACACACAAATGGTTTTCATTTGTCATTGTGCTTTTTAAAAAAACATCCAGTTGTGCCTTCGATGCAATATTTATCTAGTCCAATATCTCGCTTTTTTATGATAGTAACAGTCTCTTCCTCGGTGCTTAATGTGACAATGAGACAGGTACAGAAAAGCCTGCAAATTCTTGTAAGTTGCTAAACTTCTTGGTAACCTTATAATTAAATGTGATGTCTAATATCTGGGAATAAATTATCAACATTTTATTTACAGGGATTTTGTGTGTGTGTGTCTGTGTGGTGTGTTTTATACTCTTGGCAATGCATTAAGGTAAGTCATAGAGCTGGGAATTTGTTCTCTTTTTGAAGGGATATGAGTTAATTATGAATTGGCAGCTATATTTTTTTTCTTTTAAAAAAATTAAAGCTGCATGTTTTACTTTGTTATGCCATCCGTGTTCCTAAAGCTGGAAAAACTGAGATCAAAAGCCTGTTGTCAAGCAATTCTTACAATCAGCCAATCTTTTTGTATGAAGGGATTTCTCTCACCCTTTTTCCCACCCACACCCAGTGAAAAACCTGCTAGGATTGTTGAAGGAAAGATTAGGTGATTTTTGTGGCTCTCAGAAGTGTGCAGATATTCAGCGTGGAAATATAACTCAATCGAATCTCCATTTCTTCAGAAATCCGCATCCCTCTGGCCTAATTTGGCAATTGGGTTGGTAGATTTGAATCAGAATAAATTGATTGTGAAGTTCTTGGTGCCTTCCTGGCTTGGTTGTTTTCTGCAGACATTTCATGACCCAACTAGGGAACAAGTGGGGTTTGGGAGGAGGAGGAGGAGGAGGAGGACTGTGGGCTCCTTGGTGCTCTCTGAGCTTGGTTGTTTTCTTATAGATGTTTCATGACCCAACTAGGGAACATCATCAGTGTCATTCCAACCAGCTTGGAACGATTGAATTGAAGGTGATTGAAGTGATTATCTGAAATGAGGTCCTGAATAGGATTTTTTATGATTCATGCAGAAAAAGTATTCCCACTCCCTCCTTCTCCACTTAATATACCAGGCTAGAAGTGCGAGACCATGAGTTCGAGTCTTGCCTTTGCCATGAAAGCCAGTCAGGTGACTTTGGGCCAATTACCAGGGGACTGGGAATTCTAGTTCTACCTTAGGCATGAAAGCCAACTGGGTGACTTTGGACTAGTTCCTCTTTCTCAGCCAACTCACCTCACAGTGTTGTTGTTGTTGTGGGGAAAACAGGAGGAACAAGGAGGGTTGAATGTATTTGCTGCCTTATTATTTTTTAAAATAATAAAGATGGGATACAAACGAAGAAAGAAAACATTGTGGGAGAAACCCATTCCATTCTTCTTCTAAATAGGAAGTCTAAATCATATTAGAATTCTTGCTTCCAATGATGCGATCTATTCAAACTCTGGATCTTTTTATTCATCATGATTCTTCATGATTCCAGCAATGGTGAATTCTTTCTTTTTTTTTAACATTATTCTTTCTTCACTTTCTTGCACATCAGACCAAACTTTCCCCCTTAAATTTATCATTTTTTCCTTTCTTAAGCCTGTGAAATGTGAAGAGAAGGTTTGAAGGCAAGGAAACACCAATTTCATAAAATTATTCTTTTAATTAGATCCTTGCAAAAGTGCTTAGATATATAAAAACATTAAATAGATCTAATGAAGTGGAATGGAGTGCTAAGTTTTAATTAAACAAACTCGAACATTGGCAGAAAGGATATTAAATGATCTTTTGAAATGGAAATGGTCCACTTAGCTTTTCACTTCATGTTATGAATGCAGATGCAGAGACAAGATGCTCGCCCAACAAGTCACCCTGTATCAAGCATGCCAATACAGAAATCCATCCATCCCAAATCCTTGGACCAATTCACAAAACAGACAACTCCTCGTGAAATGACTGGTGTCCTTCTGTGGGTGTGGAAAAAAAAACCACATTTTCAATATGACATTAGCAAAGTAGAATCAATGAGCTTCAGTAAAGGAGAATAGTAAGGGATGTGGTGGCTCAGTGGCTAAGATGCTGAGCTTGTCGATTAAGAAAGTTGGCAGTTCAGCGGTTCGAATCCCTAACACCGTGAAACGGAGCGAGCTCCCGTTATTTGTCCCAGTTTCTGCCAACCTAGCCATTCAAAAGTATACAAAAATGCAATAGGGACCACTTTGGTAGGAAGGGAATAGTGTTCCGTGCACTTTCAGGGTTTAGCCACATGACCACGGAGACGTCTTTGGACAACGCTGGCTGTTTGGCTTTGTAACGGAGATGAGCAACGCCCCCTAGAGATGGAAATGACTAGCACGTATGGGTGAGGGGAACGTTTACCTTTAAAGGAGAATATTTGCAGCTCAGGGTTTTCCTGAGGGGTCTTTGGTGCTCTTTGAGCTTGATGGTTTTCTTGCAGATATTTCATTATCAAACTGGGTAACATCCCCAGTGCTTGAAGGGAGAGGGGTTTGCAGAGAGGAGGAAGAAGAGGTGGAGGAGGAGGAGGAGGAGGAGGAAGGGGAGGAGGAGGAGGAGGAGGAGGTGGAGGAGGAGGAGGAGGAGGAGGAAGGGGAGGAGGAGGAGGAGGAGGACTTCAAGGTCCTTGCTTTCTGAGCTTGGTGGGTTTCTTGCAGATGTTTCACTACCCAAACTAGGTAACAACATCAGTACTAGCACTGAACACACAGATAGTTTCAAGACAATGAGAAGTGATAGTACTGCTTTATACTGCACTGGTGAGACCATACTAGAATACTGCATCCAGTTCTGGTCACCATGATACAGAAAAGATGCTGAGACTCTAGAAAGAGTGAGAAAAGCAACAAAGATGATAAAAGAGTCTGGATGATGAATGGTTGAGGGAGCTAAGTATGTCAACCCCGTTGAAGAGAAGGATTGGGGTGAGGGGACATGATAACTGTCTTCCAGTACTTGAGTTGGTCAATAAAATGGCCCTTAGGACAGGGAAGCTGCTCTTTTTTTCAATGAGGGGATTGGCTTTTTCTCTAGGGCACCAGAGGGCAGGGCATGAAGTAATGGGTGGAAACTTGTTAAAGAAAGATCCAGCCTAGAAGGATAAATTGTCAGCCATAGAAGCCATATTTTACTTAGAAGCTTCAAGGCTGCCTGGGAATTTGGGAGGAGGGATTTCGTAGTGAGTAGAAGATTAGACTCAACAGCATTCTTTCTTAGAAGTCAAGGACAAGTTGCCCTGTACCTGGAGAGGAAAGTCTGGAAGAATGTCTCCAGTTGGGATGACGTTTGATTGTGCCATGTGATGGACTGATAGGTGCAGGGGATGAATCTTTGAATTTATCTTGCAGAAGGGACAACCTGGAACTTTCAGATTCGGGTTTTCCCAGAGGTGCCACCATGACTTCTTCAATAAATTCTTACTTGGATGAACTTTATCTCTGAGTGCTGAAGAGAAATGGGGAGTTTCGTTGGAACGCTGATAGAAATTTTATGACAGTGACAGCAATTCTTCAGTGGAATAGCTTGCCTCCTGAGGTTGTGGTTTCTTCATCATTGAAGGTTTTCAAAAATAGACTGGACAACCATTTGTCTGGGATGGCATAAGGCTACTGCACTGAGTGGACCGGAAGTTGGACCGGAAGACCACTGAAGTCCCTTCCAGCCCTAAGATTCTATGACGAGTTTGGATAATGAAACATCAGCGAGAAACAACCAAGCTCCGAGAGCACCAAGGACCCCTGCATAAGCTTCAGGTTAATCATGAAACCTGATTGATTTCAATGGGTCTTTGCCTACTCTTTTAAAAAGGGAAAGACAGACAAATTCAACAGACTTCCATGTATTAAATGGGGAGAAATCTGTTGAGCAAACATCTATCAAACACTGCTCGCTTTCCTCCTTCCCCTCCATCAAATTTCTTTATCCACAGAAACCTATTTATAGGACCAAGATTCTAATAAACACAGATTGCAGAGCAAAGAAAAAAAGGTCAGCAGAGTATACCAAAAGCTTTATTGATGTCTTGTCAATCAATCTTTTTTTTTATTTTGTTGTCTGTTTTTTTTTTTAAAAAAAGGAGGAGGAGAAAACGCATGTAAGCACTTTCCCCTTGTCTAATAGCAGATTTATTGAGCTTTTTTGGGGAGGAGGGGGGATAAATCAGCTTTGAGATATGATAAGCAATGACAGGCCATTATCAACTTTGTGGTTGAGGGTCAATCTGGATATCAACCCTGTGTATGAAGCTGGACTTTCTGGGGAATAGCCGAAGCATTTTCAAATATAATAATTTCCAATAAACTTTCCCCTTGCCTTCCCCGGCAACACGCTTGAGGGGGCTCGTTTGCAAGCAGGGGCTGCAACACGCCGGACAAATATATACAGTCAAATATATTGTCTTTCTGTAATTTTGTTAAGACAATAAAAACAGGTCAGCTCCAATGCAAGCACCTGGGGTATCATTGCCAAGAGGATTTGAGATCAGCATGCATTATTGGATGGGCAAAATGCTGGAGAACTCAGCAATCGATAAAAAAAAATGCCTTGTTTTTCCACATAGCAAAAACCACACACACACACACACACACACACACACACACACACACACACACATATATGGCATTCGGCTTTGTTCGGGTATTTTCCCACGTCATAGTGGGAAAGTGGTCAAGTGGGAAGGGATGGGTGATAAGATTAACAGTAATAGTAGTGCAGACTTAGTAAATAGTTGAACAGCGTTGAGGGAATTATTTGTTAAGCAGAGTGATGGCTTTCGGGAAAAAACTGTTCTTGTGTCTAGTTGTTTTGGTGTACAGTGCTCTATAGTGTTGTTTTGAGGGAAGGAGTTGAAACAGTCTATGTCCAGGATGTGAGGGGTCTGTAAATATTTTCACGGCCCTCTTTTGGACTCGTTCAGTATACAGGTCCTCAGTGGAAGGCAGATGGGTAACAATTGTTTTTTCTGCAGTCCTAATTATCCTCTGGAGTCTGGGTCTGTCCTGTTGGGTTGTAGAACCAAACCAGACCGTTATAGAGGTGCAGATGATAGATTCAATAATTCCAAGCACTAAGAAATGTAATTAATAAAAAAATAATTTAAAAAATAAAGAAAGGAAGGAAGGGCTTCCATTTTCTCCACTTAAATCTACAACATAGATCTACTTGGTCCCACGTTCCAAATTGGAGGGAAAAAAAATACAAATTCGTCTTTCCTTTGTTCATTATGTTTAAACCTTTTTCCCCACAGATGAAGGAGGAAAAATGTTGCAAGAGGGGAGCATTATAATTTAATATCCCAAAGGTGACTCTTTGCCTTGTTAAGAAGGAAAGATAAATAACTACCATAAAGAGTGGGCTTATCCATTCAATCCTCTCAATATTATGTTTGCATAATATTGCTTGTCCTGAAAAGGAATTGGGTGGTGAAGATGAATATATTCATGTATGCTCCCACAAGTGAAGGCCTTGGACCTTTTCTTCAAGATTCTCTGTAGTAGCTTTAGTAGAAGGCGCACCAGTCTGTGCCCAAAGGCAAAACATGACAAATGCACTGAATTTGGGAATACAAAGGGAAATCGTTTCTCTAGTTTGGTGCCTACATGAGAACAGCTAGAATTTCTTCCCATAAATCCTCGTAATTTTCCTCTAGTGGTCTGGATGACACTGGCAGCAAAAGCAAATAATTAAGTAAATAACGGGACTGGTGTCCCAGCAGCGAATGAGTTTAGAACATTACCTTCCTTTCCCCTTATTTTCACAGTTTGGGGACAACCTCCAGTGTTCCTCTGTTTGCACGTCTTAGCAGGGGTTGTTTGAGGAAGCGTCATTCCGTTCAGACATTGAATCAAAATAAAAATGGAAATTGCGGCGTTTAAATATTTTTAAGGCAAGATCGGGGAGAATAGAGGACTCCGTTATTTTAAACTTTTCCAAATAGAATTGGCAGATGAAATAAGTAAGATTTTGGACTTCGTGCAATTTTGAACTGAAATATAATGCATTACAGACATTATTTCAGGGAATAACCTCTGTTAAACTAATCGATTTATGCTGGAACCTTAAGACGCAGATGCGTGTATATCCACCCCTCTCATCAGTGAATCTGCATTCAATCAGTCCTTCTGATAATCCCACGAGATTTCTAAAAACATAGGTTATAGTGTGGGGATGTTACGCCTAATACGTAGGAGGTCCAATTTCTTACTCGGAACAATTAGTTTACACCAGTAGAACCAGTTTGGTTTAGTGGGTAAGGCCCTAGGCTAAAAACTGGGAGACTGTAAGTTTTAGTCTTTCCTTAGGCATGAAACCCTGGCTAACTTTGGGTCAATCACCGTGAGACACTGAGTTCTAGTTCTGCTTTAGCCATGAAAACTAGATGGGTGACTTTGGACCAATCACCAGGAGACAGTGAGTTCTAGACCTGCTTTAGCCATGAAAGTCAACTAGGTGACATTGGATCAATCACTCTCTCAGCCCAACTCACCTCACAGGATTGTTGTTGCGGGGTAAAATAGGAGAAAGGTGTGCTGAATATGTTCAAATTATCTGTAAAATAATAAAGGTGGGATACAAACAAAAAATCATAATGCATAGAAAACAACCAGACCAACAACAAGAAAGCAGCACTAAGGACTCCACAATTCATTTATAAAATAAGATTTTACAAGCAAATCATAAAGAAAGATCTTTAAGAAGGAGCCAACCAACCCAAATTCTCACGAGAAAGACGCTAAATCCAGGGCACCCCTTTTGCCTGGGGAAGACAGAGAAATTAGTCAACCAGTCATGTACACCTCACTACTCCCTTTCATTCTGCATTGGTTTTCTTGGTTAATATACAGCAGGGAACATTAGTCGAGGGCAGAGCCACAAACCTTAATGGTTGGATGTTGCCTGGGAATCTGGAAATGTTTACAGGAAAAGTGACACAGAATATCCCAACTGTCTGGTAATGCTTGGAAGGGCCCCATGTTGTGCCCCTTGCTGCACAGTTTAAGGGAACCAGCCACAAAATGCATTTAGTGATTGCGATGTTCAGCCCAAGACATGAGCTGTATTGGACACTGAAATCTTACTAGAAAGCTTGATCATTCATCACCCTTTGACAGAATGATTTTGGTGGTTCTTCTTCTTCTTCTTCTTCTTCTTCTTCTTCTTCTTCTTCTTCTTCTTCTTCTTCTTCTTCTTCTTCTTCTTCTTCTTCTTCTTCTTCTTCTTCTTCTCTCCTCCTCCTCCTCCTCTCCTCTCCTCCTCCTTCTCCTCCTCCTCTTCTTCTTCTTCTTCTTCTTCTACAAAAAAAGCCCATTTCTTTATTTAGTTTATACCAAAACAAAAACAAAACACCCAACAGAGTATGGAATGGGATAACTTGCCACAGCTGACTCACCGCAGCCAACTCGCCATGCAACAATTTGATGATTCAATTTAATCATTTAAAATATTTTTTTTAAAAAAAAATATTTAAATTTTTGTTGTTTGCATTTCATTTTGCCCCTCTTTTTGCTTCCTTTCTTTAAGTACTCTATTCCAACATTTCTTCGAGATTGATGTAACTCTTGGCCGGAAACAAGTTGGCTGTGGCGAGTTGTCTTGCGGTGAGTTGGCAGCAGCAAGTTGTCCATGGTGAGCTGACCGTGGAGATTTGTCCTAGACCAGGGGTGTCAAATTTAAGGCCTGGGGGCCAGATCCAGCCTGCAGGGTGCTTAGATCTGGCCTGCGAGGCTGCCCTGGAAATATCAAAGGACAAGTCTACGGTGCCTCTGCCAGTGTAAATGGAGTTCGGAGGGCCAAACGTAGCCTTCCTGAGCTCCGTTTTTGCTGTCAGAGTGCTGCAGGAGGCTGTTGCAGCCAAAAACAGAGCTCAGGACTGTGGGGTCCCAGTGCCCTGGGAGCTTGAGGGCTGGGCTGGGCACTTGCCCTCTGGTGGTCTAGGACTCTGGACAGCTGGGGGTCCTCTGTGTGGCCTGAGAAGGACAGGAAAGCTCTTCTGGAAGACAAGGGTTTGGTGCTCTCTCAGGTCTTGCCTTCCTCCACTGGAGACCATGGATTCCTCCAGGCTCACCAAGTACCTCCAACACAAGTGACATCGAACTAGCCACACCGACCTTGGCCACGCCTATTCAGTCCCCCAAGGTCAAGCACAACCCCGATGCAGCCCTCAATGAAATCGAGTTTGACACCCCTGTCCTAGATCAACAGAGTAAGGTTTATTGGCAGAAGAGTATTTGGAATTTCCACCCACTATCACCCACTTTGTAAGAGACGAATAATCATTATTACTAAGTGCGTACTAATATGGGAGAAGAAAGGATAAACTATGACAAAGCTAAATCCCATCATTACACCATAAGAAACTGTTGCTAATCTCTTTACGCAGAATTTTAGTGACTTCAGATTAATAGAGACCTCCTGCCATTCAACAGATGAAAGAGACTGACAAGAAGGTGTCATACAATTCCATTTTTATATTCGTATTAAAGTGGGGGGGAACACCTCAAAATAAATTGGATTAGCAAAACCACCTAGAACACTAGGAAAAGGGTGTATGCTGTGCTTTTATTAAGGAAAAATGCACAGATAAGACAAATATTAGGATGAACGCATGCAAAACAGAAAATATACTTTTGCAAACATTTTTTTTTTTTTTGGTAAAAAGACAAACTGATGCAGTAGCAGTACCTAACCAATTTGAAACTAGAATGAGTAAACTAAGCAAAATACAGGGAGATTTGGGTCCAATAAAAGTAAGCATAGTTTTAAAAATGCATACTATGCATATCCTGTGGATATCCTGTGGATATGCATCAAGATGAAAAGCCATTAATATATATTTTTTTTAAAAAAAGAATGAGATGAGACAAATTCATACAGGATGTGGTTGGCAAGAACTTCAAATTTGGATGGTTATCTGCTGCTTCCGTCGTGAGTCAACTACGATAGAATAAACCTATTCTTTGATTCTGAACTTTTAGATGACACGAGAATTTGAGTCCACTAGGTTCTTCTTACATTAAGGATCTGAGATAGAAAACAGCCAGAATTAAGTGTACAAAAAGATTCAATGGGTCAAGGGCAGGAGAGACATCAATAGTGGTACGGTGGCCTAGAGGAGGAGTTCTTGCCTCACAATCAAGAAGCTGTGAGTTCGATCCTCCGTAGAGGCAGATATTTCTCTCTCTGGGCACAATGAGAACATATCTGCTGAACAAAACTCCACATTGGTTGCAGGAAGGACATCTGGCCACTAAACACTCTGCTAGCTCCATTCAGTTGCCCAGACACCACCCCGCAAGGGATTATGGGGATGTTAAATGATGATGATGAGCAAGAGATGCACCCAAAGAATCAGGACCATTGGTTAGGTTGCACGATTTATTCAAGCCCATTCTGGTCAACAGACGTTCAACACTATATTGGTGCCAGATAAGCATCCACAGAATCCAGCAGTCTTTGTGGGAATGCAATGATTCTAAGATGATGACATATTTACCTCCGCCGCCCACCCCTGCTTATTTTTTTCTCACAAGTAGGAAGGAGATAGCATCTTGCAGACTCTTCTACAACTCCTGGTATCAATTTAAAAAAATGGAGTGGGGGATCAGTGCTAATACAATAGTTGCCAAAGATCCCAGTTGGCATTTCAGATTATATGGAAAGCTTGTTGTCCGATTGTCCCATCAGTAGGGATTTCTCCTGCCACATTTCTTAGCTTGAGATCTCAGCATCTTTCTCTACACTTGGCCCCGCAACTGACGTTAATTAATGGATTCCATGTTGTAACCTTGTTCTCCATCCATTGCTGTTGAGTGTGATGATCTCATCCATCATCCTACTAGTCTGTTCTATTTCTGAGCATGCACAAAATATACCAATTAATTAAAAGTTAAAAAAAAAGAAGGGGGGAGGGAATTAAAAAAAATACATCTTCAGGGATTTAGAAACAGAAGGCAGTCATTCGCTGGGTCATTTTGCAACTTTGGGATTTAAAATTAAAAAATTGGGCTGTGAACATTCATGCCTGACATTAAATCTTTTGCGCGCATACCCAGATACATACATTCAGAAAGATATTTAAAGTTAAGCGTGTTTAATTTAATGAGCGTTAACACACACACACACACACACACACACACACACAGAGCAGATAAATATATATTCTAGGAACCTTCCCTCATGAAATTAAATCACTCTTGGAGATTTTGCAGGTAGGTTAAATAGTCTCCAATAAATTAAAGTAATGACAGAGTAATAATTTAGCGGGTTCTGAACCAATACTAAAGTGACTAAAAATATAACACTCCATCTGGCCATTTCAATTAAAGTAAATCCTGTTATATTGCAATAAAAAAGGCATTTGGAATTAATATGATAAAATATGTGCTGGGGAACCTTTTCAAATTTGATTGACTGAGTCCGACTTAACGAAGGCGAGGATTCAGACCACCCTAGGGGAGTTATGTAAGATTATTTTCCCCTATAGGGACATCTTCTTTAAATAGTATTTTTGAATAGTCATGATCTTCTTTTCCACTGGATGTTCTCTATCAATATTTGGAAAATGAAATCACAGATGACAAGGGTTTAGGGCAAGGCTGTCCATGCAGCAGGCCAAGAGGGCTGGCTTTAAAAGAAGAGGAAGGGAAGAAGGGAATGTTTGAGAGCAGGTCTCAGCGGTTTTAAATTTTGGAACTAGCAAAATGGGCCATTCCCTTTTCATGTCCTGCTGCAATATATGTTGGCAAAAATTTTGTAAATGGTATTTTCCACCTATACATAAACGTTTCAAATCATTTGCAACATCTTGTAAAAAGGACATCGGGAGCTGTCTGAAATCATCCTGGTTTCTAAGAATGTGTGTAACCTTTTTGGGATCAAAGTAGGCTTTGTGTACATAGAAATCAAAGAGAACGTGACTCCAGACCTTCCTTCCTTCCTTCCTTCCTTCCTTCCTTCCTTCCTTCCTTCCTTCCTTCCTTCCTTCCTTCCTTCCTTCCTTCCTTCCTTTTTTCTCCTTTCCTTTTTTCTCCCTTCCTTCCTTTCCTTCTGCTTTCTTTCATTCGTTTATTCATTCATTCTTTCATTCCTTCTCCCATCTTTCCACAAGGTAACTCTGGGTGGTTGTTTACTATATTAAAAGGTAAAATATTACAAAACCTATACACAATATAAGCTAGATAGTATAGAAAGATAAATATTCAACCCTAGTTAAAAGCCTAATGAAATTATAAGGAAGGAGGGAGAGCGTAGGATGAGCAGGGAAGGAAGTGAAATCAGTCAACCATCCCCAGTGTGAAGTCCTCCTCAGTGGAGCCCCAAGCCAACTGGCAGAGCCAGTTCTTTAAGCTCTTGCAGAAGGTCAAGAGGGTTGGAGTTGACCTTTTCTTGAAGACCTACCCACCAATCTAGAAAAAAGCCACAAGGAAGCCAAGGTTGACAGACGTTGCCAGTCAACTAATTAGGGCAACCATTGGATGAGAGGACAAGTCAGCCCAACAGCAGCAATTTTATTCAAGTATCCTTCAGTGAGGTCCTTAGCTAGTCACAGCAATGACCAAAATTTTAGCCCATATGCACCATAACACAATCCTGCAAATGCCATGATTATAAATGCTTACATCCAGAGATCTGACATGCATGCATGGGTCATTACTTTTGAAGGATTCTGTCATTAGGCAAAATTAGGTCCTTTGCTCTCTGTTGCCCTCAAAGATTCAAAATTCCATCCTTAGGACTCAGTTTTAAAGGATACCAGATCCCTTCAAGGCGTTTTTTTGAAAGCATGGATATGCTAGGATTTCAGAAAAACTTTATACATAGCATAGAAGAAACAGATTCCACTAAATAAAAATAGAAGCTTTATTCACTTCGAGCCCCAAATCCCGAAAAAGCACGTTTCAATATCCCAATATTAAGAGTCGTGGCTTTTTGACTTCATCCCATTGCGCTGCAAACCCCCGATATTGTCATTCTTTGTGTAGGGAAAAACTTAAGACAAGAAAGGAGGATTTAAACACTATCTTTTCTTTAGCAGTTCCATCCTTTATGCCACGGTGTAATTCCTTGCTAAATCCCATCAGCTGCCAGAGGAATTAAATATGCTTAAAAAGTAACTAAACTTGTTTTAAATTCAGGCGCTCGTTCTTTTCAGCGTAACCAGCCATATGGGATTTTTTTTTTCTTTCAAAAAAATAAAAGAACAATTCTTGGGTGTTTCTTTATTGTTGATTCTTTTTCCCCCCTTCTCTGCCCTACCTGGTTTTTGTTTTTAGGAAGGAGAAAAGCCGAATCACGGCAATCCAATTTAATCTTTCGTTTCATGCAACGTTTCTGCCTTTCCATTTGCATCTTGATCCAATTTTTGGTCCTCCCTCCTCCCCTCCCCAATTCCAGTTGGCAAACAACCCTCACTTTCATAAAGGCTCCCACTACACCCACTCCCATATGTTGGAGACCTTGAACAAACAGAAAAAGCGTTTGATGTTCTCGCAAGCTTCAAAACCACTTTGTCATTTCCAGGGATACGTGAGCCGCGCTGGGGAGACGCACCGTCATTATGGCTTTGGGAAAGTGCCTCCTGCTCCTTTCGCTCGGTGTAAGTTTACCCGAGAACAAATTTACTGTAATCTTTCTGTTAAAAAAGGCTGCTACTGTGTGACAGGAGGAACGGGGAGGAAGGTCAGCAAAGCAAGTGGCGGGACTGGCCGGATGGTTTGTGAGATGGTTTGTGAGCTCGGCCAAATAAGACGAGGCTGGATTAAAGCCACTTACGCCACAAAGGAGAGATATCAATGCTGTCTGATTGATAGGTAGGTAGGTAGATACTGTAGATAGATAGATAGATAGATAGATAGATAGATAGATAGATAGATAGATAGATAGATAGATAGATATGGGATTTTAATTATTTTTTGATAAGCAATGGTTCCATATATTTCCTTCCTTCCCTTTCCTATTTTTTACGAAGAGGCTAAAAGCTACTACAAGTTGTGGGGATTCAGCAGCTTAGAAATAAAGCAATGTATGTCACACACACAAGATAGATAGATTTGCTTCAGCCTGGTCTACCCAATGCAAACAGGAAACATGTCAACAGTTTGGGGAGTGGTATCAAGTTGGCCATGCCCACCCAGCTGTCCATGCCCACCCAGTCAGCCATGCCCAGTGAGTGGTGTCAAGCTGGCCATACCCACCCGGCCACCCAAGGTCAACCACAGCCCTCAATGAAATTGACACCCCTGTCCTAGAGGACCCTAGAGATAAGATTTCAGCAGGGGAATGACATACACTCAGCTTTTCTGATAACGGAGTTCTGGAATTCTACAATAATGGCCCTCTGGTATGTACCTACACAGCACGGGTGAGCTTCCATGGTATTCATCAGCCCCTTTTCCTCAAGACGTGTGACAATTTAATTTGGTTAAAAATCTAAGGCACAGACCATGCTAGAGGAGATCAACCCTGACTGCTCTTGAGAAGGCCAGATCCGGAAGATGAAACTCAAAGACTTTGGCTACCTAATGAGAAGGAAGGACTCCCTGGAGAAGAGTCTAATGTCGGGAATGGTTGAGGGCAATAGAAGAAGAAGGAGATGGCAGAGAAGGAGGTGGCTGGAGTCACTTGAAGCAGTTGGCGTGAGTTCAAATGGACTCAGGAGGATGGTAAAGGACAGGAATGCCTGGAGGAACAGTGTCCGTGGGGTCGCAATGGGTTGAACACAACTTTGTTGTAGACTAACAACAACAATAGACGGTTGGTCTATATTTGGCTCGATGGCGAGTCACCAAGTGTGCTAAACACCCCCGCCCCCGCCTTATTTTAACAAGAAAGCAGAGTTCGTTTCTCCTTCTTCCTTTTATCAAAACATTTCCAAACAGAGACGATTTCATGGAGACCATCTCAGCACATTCCTGTTTTTTTTCTCGGTGGGCTTTTCAGCTATTTCCTCCACAACATAAGGAAGCCACAAAGCACAGAAGTTAAGAGGAAAGTAGGTCATTAATGCTAGTCACTAAAGTCCACCCCACTGTAGGAAATAGATGTTCAGTCTAGTACAGCCCCTTAATAATAGGATATACATTTTCATAAGCTCAGATCCAACTTAGGCTGTTTTTTTTTCCCCCTCAACAGCCAAATTGATTTCGTTGTTGCTTACTTTTAAAACTGCAGTTCCCAAGGCATTTTTGCTTACAGGATAAAAATCCAGATTATTATATTTTTTATTTTTATTATGGCTCAAAGATTTAAAGAAAAGAAAAAAGGGCAAACAACAGCAATCCCTAAGTTTTCCATTCCCTGATTATAAAACTAAAAAATGTTTTTGTTCATTTTATACTATATATCTCAAGTATTTGTTTGGTGATTGTCATAGGAATAAGATTTGAATATTCAAGGTACTTTCACATGATCAGATAGATTAAGGTCATGCTCAATCCTGGAAATGCCACCCGATCTGCATGATAACTTGGCAAAAATAAAATGAGGAAATAACAATGTGAAAATATGAAAACATTTTCCTTCCCTCCTTTTTCCCTCTGCCTTTTCCAAAAGGCGGCTCTTGCATTCCATCCAAAATGACTTGGAGGATCTTCTGTTAAAAAGACAGCTTTTATCCATGTTCAAATATACATTGTTTTGTCTCAGAAACATCAAAGCTGAAATGTCTTTATATATTTGATTTCTAAGCACAGAAGAAGTAGCTGTTTTATTATTAACTCTGGGAATGTTGATATGTGCCATAACAATGCAGAAAAAACATCTTCTCTTCTCTTCTCTTCTCTTCTCTTCTCTTCTCTTCCTTGTCTCTTCTCTTCTCCTCTCCTCTCTTCCCTCCCCTTTCCCCTTTCTACTTTTCACTTATACTGCCAGAGAATTTATTCTTTCTCTGGCTGGCTAGCATAGACCTAAACCACTATCATGTCGCAAATAAAAAAGGATTGGTGCCCATTTCCCTTCTTACTGACCTAATTGACCTCTGGAAACTACAATGTCTATCCAACTTTTGCCTCAGATTTCTAAAAAAAAAAGTAGATTGATTGATAGGTGTTCTTTTCTCCCTTGGACCTGGGGCTAAGCTACACTTCTCCAGCTTCTAAGTCTAAATGCACCTTTTCTTTTCTTCCATCTCTCTTCTCTTCCCCCACCCCCCCACCCCCGCCTGCCCAGATTTCCTGAGGTATAAGGTGGCAAGCATGCATAATATATATGAGTCAAGTTTGATTGCTGAGGAAGAAGGCAATATTACAGGACTAATTATTTTCTTGACCTGATGGGGTAATATTTTATTTAACTCTGCACTGGGGAAGCTAAACTGGCAGGAAACACCGAGAGCAAATGAGCAGGCCACAAATCCTCAGGGGAATAATGGTAGTTTATGCTGCATTATTTCTTTTGCATATATTGAATGATTGGGATAATTCTAAAGCTCTTCTTCGCCTTCTTCTCCTTTTTCTCCTCCTCCTTTCTTCCTTCTTTCTCCCTCATCTTCTTTCCTCTGCCTTCTGCTTTCTTCCATCTCCTCCTTCTCCTTCCTTCCTCCTTTCTCCTCATCCCTCCCGTCTGCCCACCTTCCTTCCTTCTTTTCCTCCTTCCCCTTCCTTCCTTCCTTCCTTCCTTCCTTCCTTCCTTCCTTCCTTCCTTCCTTCCTTCCTTCCTTCCTTCCTTCTTCCTTCCTTCTCCTTTCTTCCTCCTTCCTTTTTCCTTCACCTTCTTTCCTCCTCCTCTTCCTCCTTCCTTCCTTCCTTCTTCCTTCCTTCTCCTTTCTTCCTCCTTCCTTTTTCCTTCACCTTCTTTCCTCCTCCTCTTCCTCCTTCCTTCCCCTTCCTTCGTTCTTCCTTCTTCTGCCTTTCTCCTCAACCTTCTTTCTTCCTCCTCCACATCCTCTTTCTCCTTCCTTCCTTTCTCATCCCACCCACCCACTTTCCTTCCTTCTCTTTCCTCCTTCCCCTGCCTTCCTTCTTCCTCCTTTCTCCTCCTCATTCCTTCCATCTCGTCTCTCCCTCCCTCCCTCTCTCCTACCTTCTACTTTGTCCTTCTGCTTCCTTCCTTCCTTCCTTCCTTCCTTCCTTCCTTCCTTCCTTCCTTCCTTCCTTCCTTCCTTCCTTCCTTCCTTCCTTCCTTCCTTCTCCCATCTCTTCCTCTTCCCTCCACATGTATATTTCAAATATTTTTTTTAAAAAAAGTGGACTTTTGTGATTTTGTGTTTAGATGTTTACTATGTCCTGGTGGGTAAGTAGAGTAACATTGCTCATAATGTGCAAGTCAAGGTGGAATCCACTAAAGGGAAGTAAATTACTGTCATTGGTAAAATAAGGCAAGGGGGAATGGCTGCCCTGGGAACCGGGAAAGAGACTCTTGAGCAAGTCTAGCAGTTGAGTAGCTTGGATAACACTTAAGAATGATTTATCAAAGGCCACTTGAAAGCACTTCTGAGACATGAAATAGGCATGGAACAAGTTTTTCGAGGCAGTGGGACAGTGCCACAACAGGCCAGTTAGGAGGATTGTCTTAATCGGCAAATGAAGGTACAAGAGATCTGCAAAGATTTTATGTATTTCTTTGAAAGACTTATATTTGTGAGCCTTAAAAAAAAATGGGAAAAAAATTACTATGACTGTATCATCACATTTTTCATCTGCATAGCTATTTTAAGATGTGTGGACTTCAACACCCAGAATTCCCCAGCACTGCTGGCTGGGGAATTCTGGGAGTTGAAGTCCACATATTTTAAAGTTGTCAAGGTTGAGAAACACAGCCAAAGACTATAATAACGTCACTATCCCCTGAAGGAAATGCAGATATGACTGAAGAAAGGCTTAAACGCATCTATCTTTTTGGTTATCACATTGATGAATTATTCTTGTTGTGTCTTTTTATCATTGTTTATCTGATTGTTCTATAAATTTACTTCTGTTCTGTTTACTCCCCTTTCATTTTTCTTCCTTTTTATTATTGTAAGCCTCTTAATGTAGCCCCCAGGTGAGAAATGTGGCAAATAAATTTAACAAACAAACAAAAAAAAAATTAAGACTATTTTACCTGTGCTTCAGTACCACCAAAATAGAAACAGGGAGATGTTTCCAAGATGCCTCTTTGTTTAGACCACGTGCTGGACAATTGTGGACAAACACACCTGTGAAAAACTGTTGTAGAAACAATCATGAATGACATTTGAACCAAGAAGAGCAAAAAGAGGTAAGGCTAATGTAAAGAAAAGCGAGGAACACTGGAGCACTAGACAAAGGCTTCTACAAATACAGAATGCCTGCTGCAGCCTTTTCCAATCCTATTTTCAATTTAGAGCCATCCCGAGAATATTAGCAGACATCCAAACTGACAGTCTCGTTCTGCATGAAAGAATGTTTGTGATTTTGGGGGGTGGGGGAGAGAGAAAGTGAGAGAGAGAGAGAGAGAATGAGAAAAAGAGAGAAACAAAAAGAGACAGAGAGAAAGAAAGGTAGAAAGAAAAAAAGAAAGAAACAAAGAAAGAAGATAGAAAAAGACAGCAAGAGAGAGAGCGATTGAGAGAAGATAGGACAAGACAGCAAAAAAGAGAGAGAGAGAAAGAAAAATTGAGAGAAAGAGAGAAGATAGAAAGACAGCAAAAGAAAGAAGAAAGAGAGAAAGAGAAAAAGAAAGAAAGAGAATATTAAAAAGACAGCAAAAGAAAGAGCACTCTACAGAGATTATTGATGTAACGATGTAATCAAGATGAATTTCAAACTCTTGAATATCACACCATAGAACTTTTTGAGATAATCACTTACTTTGGTTAAATGAAGTAGGAACAAAAAAAAAAAAAAAAAAAAACGGGTGGGGGGAGCGGAAATCTATTAAATTGTAACTCGGATCACCTCTTCAGCTTTCTTGGCTGAAATAAAACAGTCCATTATCATCACAAAGATCATTTTAATGGGCTTGCGAGAAAAGCAGCGGCTGTTTATAATCAGCCCTCCAAGTCAGCTGTTTGTTGGCTCCTCCTTGACGCAACTTCTCTTGAAGAGAGTTTCTACACAATCATTACAAATTGATTGCAAAAGAGCTAACAATCATGATTAAATCATTAAATTCTTGTCTACGCTTCAGAGAGCGGAGAGAAAATTAACTTCCCACCAACCTAATTTTTTTTCCTGAACATGAAATAATGATTTTCTGCCCGTCTAATTACAAAACCAACATCTGATCAAGCCAGCATCCAGAGGGGATTATCACGTGCGCGAGTATTAGACCTCATTACCAGCTTGAGTGCAAAATTATTACATCTTGTAATTGGATGGTGAGATTTATATACAGATCGGGCCGGTTTCTGTAAGATTGCAATTACAAGCTTCGTTGGTTAGCTACTTATCACTCAGCACAGAAGAGAAGAAAATAAGCAACAGAAAAAGCATTTCATTAACCCATAACCCTATCAAGAGAGAACCACTGTAACATCCATGTCTGCATTAGACAGAACAGCTAAATTCACAGATGAAACAATTTATTATACGCCCCGCAAATGGGATTTCATTTTGTTTAACCCCTAATGAACTATTTGGGTAAACTGTTATAAGCAAACTATCCATTTTATAGACAACTAGGTTCAATATAGTAATTATAAAGGGTAACTGACTGAAATAAATACTCATCTGCTTACAGGCAAGATTATTAGACAGACAATTGCCGACCACAATAGGCAGAATTCTGCTCTGCCTCTCGAGAGCTCTCCTCTCAGAATTAAAAGGAAAAACATGGCACAAAGGGAAATACACACACACACACACACACACACACACACACACACACACATATATGTTTTCTTAAGTTTTCGTGGGTACTTACATGTATGGTATTCAGCTTTGTTCGGGTATTTTCCCACGTCATTATAGCTGTGCTTTTAAAGTACCCGAACAAAGCTGAATACCATAGATAGATAGATAGATAGATAGATAGATAGATAGATAGATAGATAGATAGATAGATAGATAGATAGATAGATCTAGGTGTGTTTGGGTCTTTTCCTGTGTAAGTTATCTCCCTCTCTCTCATTTATGCCTGCCTGTTTGCTTGTGTGTGTGTGTCTGTTTGTCTGTCTGTCTATCTATCTATCTATCTATCTATCTATCTATCTATCTATCTCTATCATCATCTTCATCATTATCATCCATCATCATCCTTCTCTCTCTCTCTCTCTCTTCCTCTCTCTCATATCTATTGATCTATCGATCTATCCTCGTCATAAAAAAAGGAAAGGGAAAGAAGGAAGGAAGGAAATATACAGAACCATTGCTTATCAAACAAACATCATTAAAATCACATCTATCTTATCATATCTATCTCTCTATCATCCACCTTTTTCCCCTTCCTAATTCAATCCCATGCAAGTGCAGTAAATAAGATCTGTAATGGATGCCCTGTATTGTTTCTTGTCAAAAGAATATCGTAAACTGCAACTGCTCCACAATAGTAGATCACAACATACTCATAGTAGCCCAGAGGCTGACACAGGATCAAGTCTATAACAATCCCCCATCAGCTGATGCTCTTTGGGACCTGTTCTGAAACCTCAGAGGGATCTGGGGCTTTACACCTTTGCTCCCCAGGCCATTCCCAGTGACCCCACTAATTCCATGCAACCCAGCAGCTTTGCAAGGGAGCCTGAAGATTTTCCACCACCGCTGCTGTCACCTGGCTGTCAAAGAAGATGAAAGGTAGGGTAGGGTGGGGTGGGGGGAAGAGGTGGGGAAGGACTTTCCCAGCCCAGAAGCGATTAAATACCATTACAACTTTTCTCTTTCTGCATACTACAGTACACAATCAATATGGGCTTACATTTTATGAGACAAGGAGTTAACTTGTTCAATTATGGCCCAGACAGCTCTATTCTTTTGTAACAAGTAATCTGGATAGGAGAATCAATACTGACAGGCCCTATGCATGCCAGCTAATTTCATATTATCCTCAGCCAATCAGGTGGTCAAGAGTAATAGAGTAGCTGTTACAGTTCATTACTAGTGAGGTAGGATCAATATTGGTGCAAAAACAGGACTGGCAATACATCTGCTGCACACAGAATCCCAGAGGGACCAATGTCCCCACAGGAAAGAGGGGAAGTCTTGATTTGCATAGTCAAAGAATACCCACAAAACAATTTCCTATCCTTGACCTACAATTAAAGAGAAAGGCATCCCACAGAATCAAGTCAACTACTGTGGACGCCCTCTTCTGAAAGCACGCAGAAGTGGGGACCAATGCTTAATTCCTCAAAACCCTTGAGGATCAGGTCATCACTCTGAAATCAGTTGGAATTCCTTCCCCCCTTTTGTCAATTTCCCCTCTCAATCTCCCAGGCACGGGAATGTGGCAGCGTGGAAACTTCTGGTGCTAATATGGCTTCCAAAGCTGACAGGAGATTCGGGTGAATGTCAGGGTTCCAGAAAAAACAAACTCCAACACCAAAACTCCAAGACAGGCATTTTCTCAAAGTTCCGTTTTATTAAAGTTGTCATACCGACACATCTGAGAAAACTTGAATCTGAGAGTTCCGGGTTTTCCTTCAATAATTAAAAATCACAAAATCAATCCCCTGCACACATCACTCCATCACATGACCCAATCACCATCTGTTCCAACTTGAGACATCCCTCTAACCAGGTGCATCCAGGTGCAGGAATAACATGACCTTGACTGTAAAGAAGAATGCTATACTCTCTAATGGCAAACACTTTACAAAATCCCTCCTCCCAATTTCCCAGGCATAGGAATATGGCAGCATGGAAGCTTCAGTGCTAATATGGCTTCCAAAGCTGACACCTTTGTCTTGGGCCCATTGTGTCTTCTAGCTAAAAGTCCTGCCTCATATAACACCAACACAACTCATTGCTCAGGAGGGAAGAGAGATTTTAGGCACCTTCTCCCCCCTTTCATTACAAGTGATAATCCCCCTTCCTAGTTTTTAATGCAATAACAGATATTTTGTCTCTTCCTGCTGGGGTGTAGTTCAAATATGTAGCCAATATTTTCTCTTGTGAATTGATCCTGGCAAACCCGCTGATTTCAAAAAAGATAAAGCAAGGTTGGAGCAGGATCAAGTTATCTTAGAAGGAAGCAGTTAAGAACTCCTACAGGGTTTCCAAGAAGGCAACATGAACATGTATATGGAAGAAGAACAGGAGGCAGAGTCAAGAGAGGACTCAATCTAGAATCCCAACCTGTCCACAAACAATTTAAATCTAGTTCCCCTCGAATTCCATTAACTCTTAGCACCAACTTGGTACTGGCCATTAGTTAACCAGATTCTTGTGTATACACTTCACTCATCAATCTTCTGAGCTGGAATTTAATGTGTGAACCCAATTCATCACACCTGACATCCATGAAGTTGCCAAAATCAACCTCAAATAGGCGGAGAGTCTACCTTTGCTTCTGCCCATTCAGTACCACAAATATTTCGCCTCTTCTCTGACCCCTGGGGGATCCTGTCAGTCAATCATCCACCAAAATCCCTTCTTAGCATTTAATAGATCAGTGGACATGACAACATGATGGTCTGGCAATGGCCCATGCATTCACTTTGTGGTTTAATACAAAGCACAGGAAATTGACCGTCTTGAGAAAATGTATGATGTGAGACATTTCCCTGTTCTTTTGCTGCCAAGTTAAGGCAATAAACTAAAGTAGCCTTTTAAAATTCTGGTTAGCAACAACTCCCTCCGGGAATCCAAATACCTTTTATTTAGCATTAAGTCATTACTGTCTTTTTAGAGAGTGAATCTCTCTCCGCAGTGACTGATGGATTTATATAATTACACTTTGCCAAGCCTCTTCTTCTTAAACCCCAAATTCATTCTCTGATGCTAACTGTGGGTGCTTACCATAAATATTTCTAAGAAGCAACTATTATATTTAATAGCTACTAAACCCTCAGAAGTATTTATTAAGAGACACTGGGCAATTCACGTTTAATTACTTCATAAAAGAACCAGGGGTGGGTAAGCAGGATAAAGGAGCCAAGTTCATAGACTGAAAGGAAGAAGCAACAACTAATCACAATTAAGAGGAAGTCCCAGGCTATTTAAATGCTACAATCCAATTATATCAGAGAAAATGAATTACTCCTTTAATGCTGACTTTATATGAAGATACCTCCATATTGCTCTCATTAATAATCATCAGACATCATTTTAGCCCATCCTGGCTGCGATAACATTTCTATTAGCATCATGACAGTGCTGGGCTGACAATTAAAATAAAAAATAAATCAAGGCCAGAATTGAATCAACATAATTACAGTTCAGGGGGAGAAAAAAAAAGAGCTTTTATGACTTTGATTAGTCAACTGAACAGGGCTTATCTTCCAAATCTTAGAACTTCAGCTCCACGTAATTTTCAGCTGTGCCATCCCACTTGTCTCTGAGGAACAGAGATAATGGTAACGGATGGGCTGTGAGGTGATTGTACTTGGGCTAGAAACCAGGTATCCAAAATCACTGAGCGAGCCAGGACCGATTGATGAAGAAGATATGGAATCGTTGGTCAGGATGAGTTACCTGCTTGAGAAATCTGGACCGTCTCCATGATGACTTGAGAAAACCATCACCCGAAAGTCGTGGATCGGACTTCATTCCTCTCTGATTTCTCCAGCTCCCTCAAGGGCATGTCTTTCTTGCTCACCACTTTGCCAGTGGCCAAAAATAACTTTCTCCAAGAATTCTCGTCAGCTGCTGGAAAAAAAAATAGAAATAATTCTCTCCAAGAATTCCTGTCAGCTGCTGATCCCAAATCCATGTTTTTCACCCTTGACCACTTTAAGCTGCGTAGACTACAACTCCCAAAATTCCCCTGCTACCAGATGAGGGTTCTGGTTAACCATGGGATAACAGCAAACACAATAGTCCTTGACTTATGACCCAAATTGGAAGTAGAATTGCTATTGCAAGGTGACTGTTCAGTGAGCCACACCCAATTTTATGACCTTTTTTGCTACTGATGTTAGACAAATCACCGCAGTAGTTAAGCAAGTTGTGAGGTCACTAAGCAAATCTTATTTCCCTCATTGGCATCACTTGTCAGAAGCGAGTTGACAAGGTGTTATGGTTAGCCGGCAGCAGGTGAGGATGGCTGAGGAGAGCGAGGATTCAGATGAGGCGCCAGGACCATTAGGGAGTGGACTTCTGCCTTCAGAGATTGTGAGATTGTGGGCAGCAATGATGAGGAGGTTCCCGAGGAGCCTGTGCTAAGTGCATGTGCATGCAGGGTTGCTCGGAGGAAAGAGCAGCTGCGACAGCACGGGTGACTCAGGAGTAAGGCTGCAAGGTAATGGCCCCTCCCTCAAGTGGATAAAAGCCAGCTGTGAAACTAACCTTCTTTGCAGAAGGCAAAGATCTTTTAAAACTCCAGCCTCGTGAACATTCTAGTATCCTGAGTTTGTATTTGAAGATTCTTATTTTGCAAATTATTTCTTGTCTGTTATCTTTTGGCAAGTCTCACACAGTTTGGCAAGGCATGTGCTTATCACAGCTAATTATTTTGCAAAAGTATTACAAAGTTTCTGTTCTTTTTGAATTGTGTTTGATTTGTCGGAAAAGGGCACGGGTCAGAACACAAGGTTGCAAATGGAGATGACATGAGCCTGGGATGTTACAACCCATGTAAATAGCACTTTGACCACTTTACAGTGCTTTACAGCAGATTACAGAATCAGCCTATCGTCCTCAACAATCTGGCTCCTCATTTTACTGACCTTGGAAGGAGGGAAGGCTGAGTCAACCTTGAACTGGTCAGGATTGAACTGCAAACAGTTGGCAGAATTAGCCTGCAGTGCTACCTTCTAACCACTGAGTCACCATGGCTCTACATGTCGGTTGCCAAATGCCCAAATTCTGACCATATGACTGTGTGGCTGCTGGGACAGTCATAAGTGGAGGATCTGTTGTAAGTAACTTTTTTTCCTCAGTGGGCTGTAACCTCAAACAGTGGCTAAGCCAACGTTTGTAAGTCAAGGCCTACCTGTACAGAAAATTCAACTCTTTTTTTCTTCCATTTGGTGGCTGATAGTCAAGAACCTCCCAAGATGGATTCCTAGTCTCTTAGGTTCTCCCAAAGTATGGGACGTGTACCATGGTATAAAGCCACGCCATGAACATATAACTGTCAGGGTTCCAAGCAACACACTCCGAGGCAGTTGAATTCCCCAAAGAATAGATTTATGGATATGTCATATTGGCAAGAACTGGTGAAAACCGACTCTAAATGTTCCCGCAGTTTGTCACCTAATCAAAGGCAAAAGCTCTTTCATCAGTCCCATGGTCCAATCAGGATACAGTCCAGTTGCTGGGTGACTCCAGTCCCCTCCTTCTGGACACCTGGTGGGAATGTCCTTGGTTCCCAAGGGAAAGCATTTTATTCTGGCTACAGCACCTCAGCTATCTCTACTTCTCCCCTCGCTTTCCCACAGCTCCAGTTGTGGCAGCACTGAAGTCCCCAAATGGCCCCAGGGAGGTCAGCTTCAGGGTTGACAATAACGTGGGATAGAAATGCTGAAGTTGTGGAGTTTTCAGTGACAATGCCTTAATCCTACCAAGCAAGCCCTGCCAGGAAAAGAGATCATCCAGATAGGTGGGGCAAAGTGAAAGGCTTGAAACGAAGAACAAAATACAGCAGGAAGACAATGGAACTCATCTTCAAAGAGACGCCAGATGACTTTTTGGCAAGTTTGAAAAGACATTTTTTTTTATCAGATATGCATCATTATCAAAATTACATTAAAAACGCACAGGAAAAAGCCATTCTTGGTGTTGACAGTTTAATGCAAAGATAGGGCGTGTGGCTCATTTACACAACAAAACCTCAAGTTCTTTATTAAAAGGGTGAAAAGAAGGAAAAAACCTTCATGCATTCAAGCAATTGCCCCACTCATGTCTGAAAAGGTGCCTTTTAAACTTTTTTTTTTTAAAGAAAAGTTAAAAGTTAAAAGAATCTAATTTCCGCTGCATCTCTCAGAAAAATCTCTCTCAAAACCAAACAAGAACCCAAAAAATAACAACAACCCATCTTTCTAATAAACTAATATTTTAAGAAAAGTGAAGCTGGTGCTTTGAAAATATGATTTCAGGCAAATTTCAAGCCTTTCCGGGAAGGGGAATAGCAATAACTTTATATGAGCCTGATATAATGTTAGCATAAAAAGTCCAGTGTTTAAAAAAATAAAAATAAAAAAGAATAAAAATCCCAGCATAAGAGTTATTTTGCAATATGAAGAAAAGTTTATCTCAGATTTCTTATTGTGATACAGGAATAAAATATAGCTCACTTCAAATCTATTCTAAATGCAGACTAAGGAATGACTGATTTGAAAAGGCAAAAATTAAGAATTTTTCTGAATCAAGTTTGCTGAATATTGTACACAGAAAACAACATATATTACTAATTATTGTCTTAACATTGTATCTATCTATATTATTCTTCTCTTCCACCTACTGTCTATAGTTTCTCTGTTTCTCTATCTCTTTAATCTCTTCCTAATCTCAATCTATTCTATCATATCTACCTAGTCTCTCTCTCTCTCTCTCTCTTTTCTATTTTAGCACCAACCTATCTACCTAATCTGCCTATCTCTCCTTTAAAGCACAACTGATTCCTACCTACTTCAATAAACTGGAATGGGTTTTTACAAATAGGTTGGGAGAGCTGGATTAGATAGATCAGGGGTCTCCAAACTTGGCAACTTTAAGACTTGTGGACTTCAACTCCCAGAATTCTTCAGCCAGCACAGCATAGTTTGGAGATCGATGAGATTAGATAGATAGGTAGGTACCTACCTAGATAGATAGATAGATAGATAGATAGATAGATAGATAGATAGATAGACAGACAGACAGACAGACAGACAAATATCTTTCCCTCTCTATTTTAATGCATTAAAATGTATAGATCATGTAAATTTTTGCACTTCTGACAGCCAATCCTTTCTCAAAGCCACCCAGAAAAGGAGGTTACAAGAAAAACCAAATGAGGTGATCCTTATTCCCCCTCCTCAACAAGGCGTGATGTGTATAAATTGCATAATAAATGAGGTATTTAGAGATAAATGAATTTACAATAAACAATTACTGTGGTGGGAGGGGGAAAACCCTCCTTTTCCATCATGATAGGCCCAGGATCTGGTAAAAATCAGCCACAGGTAGTTAAGTGATTATCAACTGTAAAAAATAATACTAAATCAACCTGATATAATTGCTCCGAGGGGAGGTGGGGGGGAAATTACCGACATATTTAACATTTCAACACTGTCCCCTTTCCCATCCACATTTGGCATGATCTAATTACCTTCAGATTGGGTTTGCATCCGTGATATGGCCCCGCCATTCGCCTTTTTATAACTGTCAGAGAAAACGGGGAGCTGGAGTGAGACAACGCCGGATAATAAATCAGCCTCACCATTAGGGCTGAAATAGCTCATCATGGCAATTCTAAATCCAGGATTTATAAAGATGTCTAGGCTGCATACACACTGGTGGACACCATAATAAATTCATGAGCACCCTGCCAATGAAAACTAGTTCATTATGTGGCAGGCTGCTGGCCATTAATCTAGCCAGGAGAGAAAGAAAGGGAGAGAGAGAGAGAGAGAGAGAGATTCCCGAGAAATTGAGCCAGGTCGGGAAATTTATGCAGACTTAAAGTTACCCATTTCATTATGAATTTAATCTGTTCCCTCTGCCAGAGTGCATGAGTGGTTTTTACACTTTAGATCAAGAGCATGTAGCTCCCCATTTTATATTATTTCTTCAACAATAATGTCCTAATTTCTTCCTCCCGAAAAAGAAACGAATTAAAAAGAAAGAGAGAGAGTTGAGCTGCCAAATGCTTCCAACCTGCCCTTTTCCTAATATTACATTTGATAAAATATTTATACAATCAATTGACAAAGGGCAGTGGCCCCCGTCTCGGTCTTCTATTAACATGCAAATTTCCACATGGGCTTGATCAGGCACGCAAAGTGGGTTTTGCTAGGCCTGGCTTTATATAAGGCACATATAGGTATCTCAGACCCACATATTCCATGTCTCTGAAACCTTGGACAGTCCAAACCTTCAAGTCAACATGAGTTCATTAAAATGCTGGCATCCATATCCCTTTCTATTCACCTGTCCCAGTGTTGAATATTTACATTACTGTAATATGCAGGGGAGGGGGGGCACGATGGCTCAGCAGTGAAAGACACTGAATTTGTCAGCTGGAAACCTGAAAGCCTGGGGTTGAGACCCAAGCGCTGTGTGACGGGGTGAGCTCCCACCACTTGTCCCAGCTCCTGCCTACCTAGAAGCTCAAAAAGCATGCAAGTGTGAGTAGATAAATAGGTACCACTTCACTGGGAAGTTAAGAGCGTTCTGTGCGGCCTTGGTGCATAATCATGCTGGCCATGTGACCATAGACCATGTCTTTGGACAATGCTGGCTCCTTCAGCTAAGAAATGGAGATGAGCACCATTCCCTAGAGCAGGGGTTGGCAACCTACAGCTCTGGAGCCACATGTGGCTCTTTCATCTCTCTGCTGTGGCTCCGTCACTGGTCCAAAAAAGGAAAAAGGACACAGCACTAGAAGGAGACTCTATGGTGGGGGAACCAGACGTTTGATTGGCTCCAGAATTGAACAGGGGGATTCTGGTTAGGACCTTTGTGGATATGAGTGTTTAAGGTTGCCGACCCCTGCCCTAGAGTGAGACATAACTGAACAGGGGAAACCTTTACCTTTAAATATGCATAGGAAGGGCATCTGGTTTGTAATATCAATATGATTCTCTCTCTCTGGTGTCTCTACGACACTTTGCATTTGTTTTATTTACCTATCAAATTTATTTGCCATCCCTCTCATGCTTTCATGTGATTCGGAGCAGCTTACATGCATAAGGCATAGGCCATTGCTCTATTCAAGGTCGACTCAGCCTTCCATCCTTCCGAGGTGGGTAAAATGGGAACCCAGATTGTTGGGGGCAAGAGGCTGACTCTGTAAACTGCTTAGAGCAGGCTGTAAAGCACTGTGAAGTGGTGTATAAGTCTAAGGGCTATTGGTATTGCTCTTCAGAGACAGAATGTAGAATCCTAGGGCTGGAACCCAGAGGTCTTCTAATCCAACCTGTCTGCTCAAGGCAGACATCTCATACCACCCCAGTCCAATAGTTCTGCAGTCTATTTTTGAAAACCTCCAGGGTTGGAGCACCCACAACCACAGGAAAAGCAAGCCAGATGAGTGAATTAAGTGATGGTGGGTAGCCAAACAGAGCCGAGCTAATTGTCAGCTAACATCTCTCTTCCTTTTCCAACGATATTTTTTTCTTTTCTCCTGCAAAAGAGGCTTCTGTTTTTCTACCCTTCCTCCATTTCTCTGCAACCTCCCTAATTGCCCCTAATTTTCTGATTTTGAAAGGTCCATGGGATGGATTCCTTCCTACTCTCTCCCCCTGGTGTTTATAAGAAGCCAGGATGACCAACCAGAGAAAACATGCATAAAGCGTAGTATGCAGAAAAATGCAACGTCTATTTTGTAGGCCAAAGATTTCATCATTCATCACGAACAGGGATAAGTAACATTTTTTATGACAACAGTCAGACTTGTAAATTAGATGAAATCAGGTTAATTGCCATTAATACAATGCCAGGGATTTAATCATTTTTCTCTTCCTTTACATGGAGGCTTAAGAAGATCATCATTGAAAATTATCGCCATGGGTATTTAAAAAAAAAAAAAACTTAACCGCAGTAGTCTGGAGGTTGCGACTTGGCAGATCAACCCATCCACCATTTTTGTTCTGTGTCCAAATCCCTCCCAAGATTGCACAGAGGAGTCAGATCAAATATCGGTTAGTGCTGGGGAGTCTGTCATCAAACATGTCTAAGTTAAATCCTTTCTAATGACAAACTGGAAGTTCAGCAAGGATTCATACGCTCAAGGGAATGACATGGCAGGAGGGAATGTTTTCAGACCACTCCCAGAATGTTTAATTCAGATTATGGCCAACATAAGATAGAGCCTTGATGGCGCAGTGGTTAGAGTGCAGTATTGCAAGCTACTCCTACTGCAATTTGCCAGATTGAATCCCACCAGGCTCAAGGTTGGACTCAGCCTTCCATCTTTCCGAGGTGAGTAAAATAAGGATCTAAATTGTTGAAAGGGCTGTAAAGCACTATAAAGTGGTATATAATTGGTTATTGCTATTGCTATAAGAGCCGCAGTGGTGCAGTGGTTAGAGTGCAGTACTGCAGGCTACTTCTGCTGACTGCCGGCTGCTTGCAATTCGGCAGATCGAACCTCACCAGGCTCAAGGTTGACTCAGCCATCTGTCTAAGGTGGGTAAAATGAGGACCCAGATTGTTGGGGGCAATTAGGCTGACTCTGTAAACCATTTAGAGAGGGCTGTAAAGTACTGGGAAGCATCATATAAGTCTAAGTGCTATTGCTATTCTTCCTTCCTTCCTTCCTTCCTTCCTTCCCTCCCTCCCTCCCTCCCTCCCTCCCTCCTTCCTTCCTTCCTTCCTTCCTTCCTTCCTTCCTTCCTTCCTGTGGTGGCACAGTGGTTAGAATGCCATACTGCAGGCTAGGTCTGCACACAGCCAGGAGTTCGATCCTGATCTACTCAAGGTTGGCTCAGCCTTCCATCCTTCCGAGGTGGGTAAAATGAGGACACAGATTGTTGAGGGCAATAAGCTGACTCTGTAAACTGCTTAAAGAGGACTGTAAAAGCACTGTGAAGCAATATATAAGTCTAAGTGCTATTTCTGTGTTAGAACATAGAACATGAAACATAGAATCACAGGGTTGGAAGGGACCTTGGAGGTCTTCTAGTCCAAACCCCTGCTCGGCTAGGAGACCCTATTCCATTCTCCATTCCTAAGGGATGTCCAATCTTCTTAAAAAAAAACTTTCAGTGATGTCTGTGGGATCCTTTATTTGAAAGTAGGAAAATAAAGAGACCATTATGGGGAAATGGGGAGGATAGGCTGATCTTCCATCAGTATGCTTTTCTTTGATTATTTTGGTCCTCGGTGACCCCCTTCAGTGGGGTCAAGAGAGGAAGGGAGGACCATTCACAAGAGGGGGAAACTGTAGAACAGCAAGCTTCAAGCCCCACATGTTTTTGACCCACAAACCAAAGGGGTGAGACTTCTGCCATAAAATTCCAGCCGTCATCTGGCTCATGTTGATCTCCTAGGAAAACGGCTCAAATTTCTCTTTCATTGCTTCCCTTAATTTTCTGCCATAATATTCATGTTGTCCACCCAAAACTTGTTCTATTTCCCAACCTGGTTGCTTGCTTCCACTGGATTCTTCGTCTGCAAAGAAGTTTGTTTCTCTTCTTATTTTGCAGAAAGAGAGTTTGAAAACATCCCCAAAAACTCAAGATATTCATTGCTACGCTGGTTATTTTCCTTCCGATTGAAATATCAGCAAATGGGTCAGTTCCTCGAGGAATTGAGGAACGTTTGAAACACAAGTAGCCCTCCTACACATCTGCACCAGTATCTGTTCTCTTACATGACTTTTCCTTTGTTATTTTTTTTCAGAAAAAAAAAACACTTTTATTACAAACAAAGAAAATATGAGGGTTCAGTCATCATCTTCCTATCCTTTGTGCCTCTTCCTCTTCGCTTGTACTTTCTTCAACCACAACTGGTTTCCAAGAGCTAACAGCACGTGAAAAAAAATGTCTATGGAGAACCTCAGTCATCCCAAGTCTTGGTTGTCCCAAAGGTGTTCTTTTTTTTCAAGGGGCAACTGGACTTTCTGGTTTTTGTTTGAAGATGTTTCTCTTCTCATCCAAGAAGCTTCTTCAGCTCTGACTGGATGGGTGGAGAATGGGAAGATTTACATTCCTTGCAGACAGCTGCAAGGAATGCTGCATTCTTTTAGAGAGTCCTTGAGGACACTGGAAAATTTACCTCTGTCCTCAAGCTCACCATGCAAATGGATGTGGAGCCTTCTTGGAACTGCTGAAAGGACTGTGTTGTAGACAGGAGATCAATGATGTTGTATCTCTCCAACACAGATAAACCTCCAAGTGGCTGTTGTGGTTCGCTGGCAGCCTGTGCAGACGGCAGTGGAATCGGACAGTGGGGGAAAACGGGGACCAGTCCAGGAGTCTGGAGAGGACTCAGATGAAGGTCCTGCATCCAATGCAGAGATGGGGCCAGGACCATCTGGGAGTGGGGTGCTGACTCCAGAGCCTCTAGAATCTGGCAGCAGCAAGGCAGAGGAACAAGGGGAGCCTGTTCCCAGTCACATGTGCACAGAGCTGCTAGAAGGCAAGAGCAGCTGAGACAAAGGGGGGGACTTGGGAGTAAGGCTGGGAGGTGATTGCCCCTCCCATAAAGGATAAAAGGAGGTGCAAAAATAGAGAAACCTTTGCAGGAAGCAAAGTCGTTCACTCTGTTCTGATTAAACCTTGAAGCTCTGTGTGGACTTTGTACTTCATTTGGTTTTTTGCAGTTCATTTGGCACTTTAGTTGTTGGCAACAATTCAAAGGAGAGAAAGGTGGGTGCTTATCTCGAGGGACTGTTTGGGACTCATTACGGGCTGGGAATGAAAATAATTTCCAGTGTTGAAATAAAACAAGAGTTGTTTAGACTAAGCGTGTGCTTAATTACAGTCTCAGGAAGTCAGAACAGTGGCCTTAATGACTCAGTAAAAGAATGCAAAGGACCAGTTGTCTACGAGGAATATAAATCCTTCCCTTCCCCATGATCATCCAGTCAGAGATGAAGAAGCTTCTTGGAGGAGAAGCAAAATGTCTTCACAGAAAAACCTGAAAGTCCAGTTGCCTCTTGAAAAAAAAGCACCTTTGGGGTGTGGGAAAAAAAAAAAAAAGCACCTTAGAGCTTCTTTCTGGATTGCCCACTCAAGCGTTTTATAAATAATTAAAAGAGAGGCAAGTGCCTTGGCCTTCTTCACTCTCTGAATCCCCAAATCCCCACCCAAAACATTTGCTTTGCGTGTTACAGAAAACCGTTGGCCAAAACTTTTGGACACCGTCCAGGTCAACGAAGAATCACAGTCTTTGAGGAGAATCGTTTGCAATTTACAGAGGTGAGAGGTGGTATTTTTATTATCTTCCCCACACACACAGCTGAAACACATGCACACCCCTACAAATACAGCAACACACTCGTTCTTCCTGAGGAATCCCAGCACAAGGGAAGTGTCATGTCCCTGTCGGAATCTGACTCGAAGGAGGAAGCTGAACAGTTGACAGGGAATGGGAGTGTGGCTCCATTGGCTGTGGAAGAAACTGGGGAAGGGCAAAGTCTGACTGGGCAGAGCAGGAGAGAGGTAGAACAAGGGACAGGGAGTTCAGAGGAAGACCCAGGCCCACCCCCTCTTCATCCTAGGTCGCGCAGAGAGGAACGGAGAAGAGAGCAACGTGGGTTGCATGGCTTACAGGGGAGGAAAAGGTCCTGATTCCCTTTGTTAGCTGCAGCTGGGAACACAGTGTATAAAAAAGGCAAGCTGTGTGTTGGGAGCAAACATGACTTTATCTTGTATGGTCGTGGCTTGTCTGTGTTCCTGGTGTCTTCCCAACCGTGTGAGTTGCCATGCCTTCAAATCTGAAATTCCTGCTCCTGCCCTGCCAATCTAATTACTTCAGTTCGGTTTGTTTGGATTTTAAGTTACAGTTTGTGTGTACCTTGCTTTGGACTGAATTTTCTACAGTGAAAGGCTGTTCCTGGGAGGGTTCTTCTCCAGCCCAGAAGGCAACCAAGGGAAAAAGTCGGGGAAAAAGTTGGAGATAATAAAAGGACTCTTATTGCTTATCTGAGTGTGTTGTCTTTGTGCCACACCCCGGGTCATCACAGGAAGCAATCTGGGTATGAGGAGGGCAGGGGGAAACAAGGGTGGCACAGAGAATAGAGCATGACAAACAAGATGCCCTATTTCGTGTGCAAACATGAATTCTTTATAGGCGATGAATTAAGGGGAAATGCATATTTATATTTTCTGCTTAAAAATCTGCTGAACACAAAAGCACTCCCCTCCAAGGAAGGAAACACACACACACACAGACACACACACACACACACACACACACACGGGTACCAACCGGCTCCTTTTACGGTTTGCACTAAGGAAGAAAGAGGCTAAAGGAAGGAAAAATGCTTGCCACTTTGTTCCAGGTAAGGCAAAGGCTCTTCTCGCACATACGTGCTAGTTGTTTCCGGCTCTAGGGGGCAGTACTCATCTCCGTTCCAAAGCCGAAGAGCCAGCGCCATCTGAAGACGCCTCCGTGGTCATGTGGCTGGCAGGACTAAATGCCTAAGGTGCATGGAACGCTGTTACCTTCCCACCAAAGTGGTGCTTATTTTTCTACTTGCATTTTTTTAACGTGCTTTCAAACTGCTAGGTTGGCAGAAGCTGGGACCAGTAACGGGAGCTCACTCCGTTACACGGTGCTAGGGATTTGAACTGCCAGACTGATTGATAAGCTCAGCGTCTTAGCCCCTGAGCCGCCACATCCCTTGAAAAACGTAGACACCATCTTATTTACCCCACCGCATGACAGATCTGGCAAAGTAACCGAGGCCTTCTACATACTCAAAAAATAGCTTATTTTTCTGATTGTACCCACAAACATGTATATGAAGAGGATAATCAACACCCCTCATTTCATGTAGGCCACCAAGCTCAGAGAGCACCAAGGACCCCACCGTCCTCCTCCTCCCAAATCCCCCTCCCTTCTAGCCCGGATGCTGTTACCTAGTTGGGTAATGAAACATCTGCAAGAAAATGACCAAGCTCAGAGAGCACCGTAGACCCTGAGATTGTGATTTTTTGAACATCTAAAGTTGGACTGAACACCTCCACTCAGCCATGGCTGTTTTGTCACACAAATCTGTGTCATATCTTAGTCTCCTAGTGCAGAAAGGTCTGAAGGTTCAGCTGCCTTACTTGAGACGGCTCCATTTTATGCATCAGGAAATTAAAAATCCAGCTGTTTCCTATACTCTGAATGTGACAGTTAGGAATGTTGAAGAATGTCTTCACTATCCAGATGGAGCCTTCCACACTCCCTGTCAATGAAGTGGATATTATCAAAGAAAAATAAAACTCAACTCCTTGCTGGCTACCTCTAAATAATTTCTAATATTCGTTCTGCAGAAGTGGTGGTATCCTGTGGTGAAAACTTCTGAACCAAGGCCATTGCCAGGGTGTCTTAACATTTCAATTAAGAGATTTTCTTTTTTTTAAACAAAAATATTGATTAGGGAAAATACATTGCTGATAGCAGTGGTCAATAGATTAATTAATCATCAGCTTCTGACAGTTTAACGATGTGCTTAATGTGTCTGCCGTTCATTGAGTTATGCATTTCCTTTTCTAAAGCGGTGATCCAGGGATTGGAATTCACAGCAGCTTTGAACACAACGTTGTCTGGCTTTTAAAAGAAATGTAAAAATAAATAAAGGAAGAAAAGGAAATAATGAAAGGAAGGCAGCCGTAGAGGACGAAACTTCATCAAATGGGCAACGCAAACAACAAACAAAGCTTTGAAACAAAGCTTTCAGAGAGGTTCAAAACAACTGAAGTCTTGTTTCACACAGCCTGGGTACACAAGGGGTAGGGTTCCTACATGTTTACAAAAAAACGAGGAAAGCCAACATAAACATATATTGAGGGAGATGTTCATTCAGGCTACAGTAGAAGAACTTTTGCCCGCAAAGTTAATGAGAGAGGAAAGCCATATACCTTCTTTTCTTCTTCTCTTCTCCACCTTCTCCTCTCCTTCCTTTTCCTTCCTCTCTCCACCTTCTCCTCTCCTTCCTTTCCTTCCTCTCTCCACCTTCTCCTCTCCTTCCTTTCCTTCCTCTCTCCACCTTCCCCTCTCCTTCCTTCCCTTCCTCCCTGTTTTCCTTCCTTCTTTCCTCTCTCTACTTTCCCCTCCTTCCTTCCCTCCCTCTGTTTTCCTTCCTTCTTCCTCTCTCCACTTTCCCCTCTCCTTCTTTCTCTTTGTTTTCCTTCCTTCCTTCCTTCCTTCCTTCCTTCCTTCCTTCCTTCCTTCCTTCCTTCCTTCCTTCCTTCCTCGCCTTTCCCCTACATGGGTCTCATTCTGAACAAGAAAGAAAAGAGAAGAAACTTGTGAAATGCCACAGCTGCACTTAGCGCACGCAGAGCTCCATTCAGGTGCGCGGGGTGTATAGGATCCTGTGTATAGGATGCCTTACATCCCTTGGGGGGAAAAAGGAAGTTGAATGGCAGGTGGGCACAACTATACACACACACAACTATATGCACGCACATACACAACTACACAACTATACACAAACGCTTCCACGCATTGCTTTTAGGGCTTTCAAGCCACGCTCTGAGTCACTGTTTTTAATTAAACAATCAATTAATTAACCGACGCAGAGCATCACGGGAAATCAATGCAGTTTTAAATGCTGGGTGCTGGCTACTTCTTTCCCCACTGTCTGATTTAATCAATTTTTGGCAAATGTCCTTGTTTCCCCCCCTCTCCCCTTTTTTTGATTTAGAGGAGTGGGTTTATGCCCTATGCCACTTGGATGCATTAGCCTTCGCGGCAGCCCAGGGGAAGACGGGTAAATCAAATCTGACTATTCCCGATGGGTAATTTACATGGGAAAGCAAAAAAAAAAAAAAAGAGTTAGTTGTGTGTTTGTTTGTTTTAGCGGCTCACACGGGAACACTTTTATGAGACATGATGGGGTGGTTAAAAAAGATAAAAATATTAAAACCTGCCCTCCCCATTCTTTGCAGTGGAGGTGATGCGATGTGGGTTCAAAGGTAGTTTCTGGACTCCCTAACCAAGTTCCAAAAAGGAATTTCTTTGTTTCGTTCTATAATTTTGTATTTGGACCTCCCTTATTGGTATCATTGTTGTGATTATTATGATTCTATTTTGCATGCCCACTGAGAGATTCTACACCAGAGACAAATTTCTTGTGTGTCTAATCACGCTTGGCCAAAGAAATTTATTATACCTTCTACCCTCCATCTTCCATCCTACCCTGCTGTACTCTACTCTACTTTATTTTATTTTATTTGTTTATTTGATTTGATTTGATTTGTCAATCGCTTACAAGATAATAGGCATAAGTATATACATAGTTATGAATACATGAAATGGGTACATATAAGAAAAATAAAAGAAACAATAGGACAGGGACGGTAGGCACCTTGGTGCGCTTATGCACGCCCCCTACAGACCTCTTAGGAAAGGGGTGAGGTCAATAGTAGACAGTCTAAAGTTAACGTTTTTGGGGTTTGGGGAAGAAACCACAGAGTCAGGTAGAGTATTCCAGACATTGACCACTCTGTGGCTGAAGTCGTATTTCCTGAAATCAAGTTTGGTGTGGTTTACCTTGAGTTTGTATCTATTGTTTGCTCTTGTGTTGTTATGGTTGAAGCCGAAGTATTCATTGACAGGTAGGACATTGCAATGTATGATTTTATATACCAGATTTAGATCAGACCGAAGACGGCGTAATTCAAGGTTTTCTAGGTCTAGAATTTCAAGTCTGGTGACATAAGGTATTCTACAACAAGTAGAGGAGAGGAGAACTCTTCTTGTGAAATATTTCTGGACTTTCTCAACTGTGCTAATATCAGATACGTAATGTGGGTTCCAGACCGATGAGCTGTATTCAAGTATTGGTCTAGCAAATGTTTTGTATGCTCTAGTTAGTAGTGTGCTATTACCAGAGAAAAAGCTACGTAGGATTAGGTTAACAACTCTTAATGCCTTTTTGGCTATGTAGTTACAGTGGGCTCCAGCACTTAGATCGTTAGAGACGAGTTTCTACTCTATATTGTACCCTATTATAATTTTTCCTCTATTCCACTCCATCTTCTACCTTCTATTCACTATTTTTCCTCCATTCCATTCTGGAAGCAAAGTCTATTTATTTTCTGAATTTTGCAGCAACTGATGACTACAAGATGGGGCCACTAAATGAAGCAATAATGTTGCTTGCTTCCAGTGTGTGCGTGCGTGTGTGTGTGTGCGTGTGTGTGTGTGTGTGTGTGTGTGATTCCTTCTTCCCCTAGTAATGCCTGCAAGAAAATGTCTTTCCTGAAGGTTTCTTCAGTCAGGATCATTGGAAAGGTAAAAATAAAAATGTTCTTTCTCCTTTCTTTCCATATGGGATGCGGATAGGTGTGTGTGTGTGTGTGTGTGTGTGTGTGTGTGTGTGTGTGTGTGTGTGTGTGTGTGTGTGTGTGAGAGAGAGAGAGAGAGAGAGAGAGAGAGAAAGGGAGAGAAAGGGAGGGAGGGAGGGACGGAGGGAGGGAGGGAGGGAGAGAGAGAGAGAGAGAGTAAAAGACACACAGAATGGCATATACATATGGGGGTGTAACTATCATTCAAACAGCACATTATTCTGCCTTTGGAAGGAGAGGGAAGAGAATATGTAATAAAAGGTGCATTCCAAACTGAACAGTATAGAGAGGATATTTAAATCTTTAATTACTCTTCCTTCCTCTACACCCACTCTTCTATTATTTAAACAATACATGCAATAAAGTACCTACATTTGCATTACAGCCTCTTGACCGCATTATCATCAGATGCCAGACTCTTTGTGATTTCTTTTTTAAAAAGTTAGGTAATTATGATAGGTTTTGTTTTATAGACAGAGGTGTCGTGAAGTTAAATACAAGAGTGGGATGCAGAAATTCAACCGTGCCCAGCATTAAAGGAAGAAAAAAACTAGGCTTTTTAAAAAGAAATACAGTTGAAAAACTAACTTAAAATCATCTCTACCACTCTTATCATATCTGTCAGTTTGTAAATCTGTCTGTCTGTCTGTCTCTGTCTCTGTCTCTCTCTCTCTCTCCCTCGCTCTCCCCTCACTTCCCCTCTCCCTCCCCCCCTCTCTCTCTCTTTCTCTCTCTCTCCTCCTCTCCCCTCCTCTCCCTCTGTCTTATCTATCTATCATCTACATAGGATAGGATAAGATTGGATAGGATAGGATAGGGACTCTCCAGTCTCTTCTTAAAAACCTCCAGTGATGAAGCACCCACAACTTCTGGAGGCCAGCTCTTCCACTGGTTAATTGTTCTCACTGTTAGGAAGTTTCTCCTTAATTCCATGTAAACTTGGGAGAAAGGATTAGCGATATCCTGTGTGTTACCTCAGTTCAATCTGATCACACCTACTTTCCTCAGCAGCCTTTATTAAAAAAAAAAGTTGTCCCACGATGCCCTAGAACCATGCTGAACCTGGGATTTTGTACTGGGGAAAAATAAATGGGTGGTTGGGAATTAGTATCTGTTATCATCCAGCCATTAAATAAATGAATAAATAAAGTCACCATGGTCTCATCTATAGGTAGCAAAGAATTGATGATGCTCACTAACTTCTGCTGGAATTTGTTGTGATGTTCCCTCCTTCCCAAGCATAGGGAAGCCTCTTCCTGTCCGATTGGGTATATGATGACCCGGGGCGTGGCACAAAGGCAACACAGTCAGATAATCAATAAGAGCCCCCTTATTATCTCCAATTTTGCCCCCAGTGTCAAGGTTACATTTTGGCTGCAGAAAAACTCTCCCAGAAACAGCCTTTGACTGCACAAAATTAAGTCCAAAACATGGTCAACACAAACTGTAACTTAAAATCCAATCCAGCCAAACTGAAGTAATTAGCTTGGCATGGCAGGAGCAAGAATTTCAGACTTGAAAGCATGGCAAAACTCAACACGGTTGGGAAGACGCCAGGAACACAGATAAGCCACAACAACACAAGATAAACTCACATTTGCTTCCAGCAACCTGCTGCACACAGCCCGTCTTTCTTATCAACCATCTTCCCAGGTGTGGCTAATGAAGGGAATCGGGGCTCTTTCCTCCCCCGTAAGCCATGCAACCCACGTTGGTCTCTTCTCCGTTCCTCCCTGCAAACCCTAGGATGAAGAGGGGGTGGTCTTCCTCTGAACTCCCTCTTCCTTGTTCTACCTCTCTCCTGCTCTGCCCTTCCCCAGCCTCTTCCACAGCAATGGAGCCACACTCCCATTCCCTGTCAGCTGTTTGGCTTCCTCCTTGGATTCAGACTCTGACAGGGGCATGACAGGGTAACTCTAATTGTTCTCAATGTAAAATATATCAGCTTGGTTTGATAGATGAACCTCTGTCCCAGAATGGAAGTCAAGGATGCCATCACAGACTTTACAGAAGGTCTCCTTAGAACGTGCCAAATCTGGTTCTCCTTAGATGAAGCTGTAGCATGGTTGTTCAACCATAGCAACTTAAAGACTAGTGAGCTTTGACTTCCAGAATTCTCTGGATGTCCTGCCACGTTGAAGTCCACAGGTCTTAAAAGTTGCCAAGGTTGGACACCGTGGCTGGCTGGGGAATTCTGGGAGTTGAACTCCACAAGACTTCAAGTTGAACAAGCTTGAACATCCCTACTGTTGAGTATATTATGGAAGAGCTTGACTCTTGCTGAGTTCAATCAATTCCTCATCTCCTTTCCAAGCGGCCGACCAGATTGCTGCTCCTAGAAAGTTCATAAGCTGAACCGTGGCAGTTTGTTAATCTTACTTTGCACACCATATGCACAGACGAGATGGCCATCGTTGCACTGACCTCTACCAAGGCTAGCAAGATCAACAAGGGCGCTGGGAGCTTCCCAAAGGAGAAGGCGGAGTTGAGGCCCACTAATCACAGCCACGTTAAAGCAATGACGGGGGCATTTCCATTGATTGGATTTTGGGGGAGGCCAATTAAAACATAAACTATAAGCTCGGCCTCTTTGGACGATTTCACGTCAGGAGGACTTGCTTGGAGACAAGAAGATTTTTTTAAAAAATGAATAAGAGAAAAACTATTCTGAAATCTCCAGCTTAGAGGAAGGGAGGGTGAGGAGAGTTTTTTGGCATCTGATATAACTTATCCTGCCAAGGAGGAAGTAACAGGAAAAAGGTTGGTGTAGTAATAACATTAGAAGAACTATAGTCCATACAAGCTACTGTTCTATAACTTGCCAATCAATAGCTCTTTTATTAGAAGGTGCAATCAATGTACAGGAGACAGGCTTAGCCAATTAAGCTTATCGACTTAACTGAAGGCTTGCAGGAAACGTCATGTCTTCTGTTTGCTTTGTTTTCCTTTCAGGGAGTGAAAAAGGAGCTTCGGGTTTTTGCATCTTTTTATCACCGGATTCCCACCAAATCTTCTCCTAGAGTTCCTGTAGAAAGGAAACGCTGACAGAAAGCAGAGTGGAGATATCTTGAAGGGCTTAATCTGGAGTCAGAGAAGGGAAGCGAAATACACAAAGGTCTTCCCAGGCACATTTATACACACCTTTCATTTCACCATTTTATTATATTATATTACATTACGTTATATTGTGTTACATTATATATTGCACTATATTTTATTTTATTACTCCTTATTTTCTTTCCTTCCTTCCTTCCTTCCTTCCTCCCTCCCTCCCTCCTTTCCTTCCTTCCTTCCTTCCTTCCTTCCTCCCTCCCTCCTCTCCTTCCTTCCCTCCTCCTCTTCCTTCCTTCTTTCCTTCCTCCCTCCCTCCTTCTTTCCTTTCTTCCTCCCCTTCCTTCCCCCTTCCTTCCTCCCTCCCTCTTCTTCCGTCCTTTCCTTCCTTCCTTCCCTCCCTCCTCCTCCTCTTCCTTCCTTCCTCCCTCCCTCCCTCCCTCCTGTCCTTCTTTCCTCCTTCCCTCCCTCCTTCCTTCCTTTCTTCCTCCCCTTCCTTCCCCCTTCCTTCCTTCCTTCCTTCCTTCCTTCCTTCCTTCCTTCCTTCTTCCTCTTCTTCCGTCCTTTCCTTCCTTCCCTCCCTCCTCCTCTTCCTTCCTTCCTTCCTCCTTCCTTCCTTTCTTCCTCCCTCTTCTTCCGTCCTTTCCTTCCTTCCTTCCCTCCTCCTCCCCTTCCTTCCTTCCTTCCTTCCTTCCTTCCTTCCTTCCTTCCTTCCTTCCTTCCTTCCTTCCTTCCTTCCTTCCTTCCTCCCCTCCCTCCCTCCTGTCCTTCTTTCCTCCTTCCCTCCCTTCTTCTTTCTTCTTTCCTTTTTCTTCACTTGGCCCCTAAATCTTGTTCAGTAGCAAGGAGGAGACATGGAGTTAAGCTGACTTATCAGAGGCTGAAACCCGCAAGCCATCAATCATTTTCTGACACTGTTCGGCTTTTGCCATTTTGAGAAGGAGGAATAAAAAAAAATCCGTGTATATTTGTAGTTCTCGTGTTTCTTTCTTTCTTTCTTTTTTTTCTTTTTAAATAAGAAAAGCTTTTGAAAAAGCAGGGTTGAGAAGAGGAAATGTCAAGACAGGGAAGAGCCCAAACCTCCCCACTAACACCTCGCTTTCCTCTCTTTCAACAGCGCATCAACATATCAAGACGGTGGGAAGAGGAGGGGAAATGTTCATTTGTTTTCTCTGAAACTAAACCCAACTTCTCCTTCCTTTCTTCTTCCTTTTGGCACGGCAAGGTAGAAGTCGGTTTAGATGTCTTTTATTGTAAACACAATCTTTCGGAGAGGGCCCGCGTTATAATTAAGATGGATTTGAACTGGGAAAGAACTGTCCTTTTTTTTTTTTTTGAACAGCTTTACTTAAGAGGAGCAAATTTTTTTTTAAAAAAAAAAAAACCTGTCGGTTAAATGACTGCATTTCTGTGGAATACTGACATCCAGTGGAAATTTGGGACGGTTCAAGTGGATGATTGTCAAAATGGGCTCCAGAGGGAGGGACAGTGCATTCAAAGAACAGCAAGGAAGTGAGGGGCTTCATCGGCTGGAGGTCCACCTAAGGAGATGCAGGAGATTAGGGGTCATTGGAGTCCCCATCACTCTAGTAATGAGACAAAGAGCAAGGAGAGATGCTACAAGGACTTCCAGAGGTAACCGAACAGAATAACAGACTTGGAAGGGACCTTGCAGGTCATCTAGTCGAACCCTCTGTCCAAGCAGGAGACCCTACACCATTTCTGACAGATGGCAGTCCAGTCTCTTCTTTAGAAGCTTCCAGGGATGAAGCTCCTACAACTTCTGAAGGCAACATCTGTTCCATGGGTTGATTGTTCTCCCTGTCAGAAAATTCCTCCTTATTTCCAGGTTGAATCTCTCCTTGTTCAGTTTCCATCCATTGTTCCTTGTCTGGCCTTCAGGTGCTTTGGAAAATTGGTTGATGTCTCCTCTCTATGAAGTTTGATGTCCCTTTCTTTTTCTTTTAATTTTAAAACAAACTTTATTGAATACAAAAAATTAAAATATACAAATATACAAACTCAAAAGACAAAGATCCATACAGACAAACGTCACAATAATCTCTGTGCTAAAACTAATTAAACTTTCCTTTAATACATTTGACAGTGAGTTAAATATTTCCTAAATTATATTATGTGGCAGATATTTCTTGCTTCCTATAGGTTCTCTGTTATTTATGTTCTATCAAACATAATGTTCTGTTATTAATGTCTGTTGTTGGATTATACTTATTTATTTTTACTCAACCTTCCCATTCTCCAACTTTGAAAAAATCCTCTCAGCAATGGATGGCACCATACAGCTTACCGAGGGAAATGATTTTCCAACTAATATATAAGATACTCCCACCTCCTCGATTTTCCCTAAATGAAAAGCTATCCTAGTTAGTGGCTAATTAGTAGAAAACAGTAGCTTCAATTAGATGATACATATTGTGCGGCAAAAAGTTTATCTTCCTAGTTGTCTACTGTGAGACCATTTCATTAAGCCAGCTCAGGTTCCAGTGTTATGGAAAATGGAAGTAGGTAATTTGGTTAATGGTTACAAGTTGGGAACTTTTATACACTGAACTCTCAACTTAAATTAAAGGTAATAAATCAAAGGAAAGTGATTTTTACAGCAAGGAGTTTGTTAAATTAGATAAATCTATAGCTTGAGGAGGAGGAAGGGGAAGAAGAAGAAGAAGAAGAAGAAGAAGAAGAAGAAGAAGAAGAAGAAGAAGAAGAAGAAGAAGAAGAAGAAGAAGAAGAAGAAGAAGAAGAAGAAGAAGAAGAAGAAGAAGAAGAAGAAGATTAAGATTCATTCACTGAATGTAGTACCTACAGTTATTTTTTAAGGTGACTTTAACATGGATGCAACATGTTTCTTCCTAGTAGTAGCTCAGAAATCTATACACCAAAACTGCTTTTGCAACCAAATTGCTGGTCGAAGCCAAACAAGAAGGATCTGCCCAGTGTTAATGGAAGTGTGGGATGCAAGACATTTTCTCTTTCAAAATATCACATTTCCAGTGATGTTACATCAAGTGGTTTCCTACTTAAGCCTCGATGTGTTTCTCTTTATAGAGGAGGAAATGTGTGAAATACATACCATTTGTAACTGCTGATTAACAAATATAGCCTCTTTCTTCCCCGATCCTGGCCGACATGTCTCACGTGTTTGGATAGCATCACATTTCACATGATAATCTACAGTATGAGCCACTTGACAATTAACATGGCTTTTGTTGGAAATAGCTTCCCTTCTGTGGCTCTCTCTCTCTCTTTTTTTTTTTTCATCCCAAAGCACCAGGGAAAACTATTTCCAAGTGCCCGTCGGTTTCCTTTGAGATAATTTACAAGCATCTGCTGCAACCGAACACAAATCACATTGCGAGGAAATGTTCATGTTCAGAGTGGGTTTTGTTGTTGTTGTTGCTGCTGTTTGTTTTAATCTGACCTCAGGATCCCATCTTCGCTGATTGCTGGGTTTGGAATTTCTCTAGAGTTAATAGTATGCATGTGATATGAATTTTCTGGTTGTGACAATGGACAATCTTAGGGACTGGAGAATTCAAGAGATGCTATTATAGGTAGGTAGTCCACAACTTTTAAGACCACAATTGAGCCCAAGATTTCTGTTGCTAAGCTAGATGGTTGTTAAGTGAGTTTTGCCCCATTTTACAGCCTTCTTTGCCACAGTTGAGTGAATCACTGCAATCATCATTGTGAATCACAGTTTTTAAGTTAGTAACATTCTCTTCTCCTCCCCTCCTTTTCCTTCCCTTCCTCTTCCTCTCCTCTCCTCTCCTCCCTTCCCTTCCCTTCCCCTTCCTTCCCTCTTCTCTCTTCTCTTCTCTTCCCTTCCTGTGTCCCGTGACGTATCAGGACTTTTTTTCAGACTTTGCTAAACTGGGTGGGGGAGAGGTCAGCACGTGACATATCCACCATGCGAGCCATGAGTTTGATACCCCTGATATACAGTACGTGCTAGGCATTAAGAGCCTTGGTGGCGCAGTGGTTAGAGTGCAGTACTGCAGGCTACTTCTGCCAACTGCCGGCTGACTGCAATTTAACAGATCGAATCTCACCAGACTCAAGGTTGACTCAGCCTCCCATCCTTCCGAGGTGGGTAAAATGAGGATCCAGATTGTTGGGGGCAAGAGGCTGACTCTGTAAATTGCTTAGAGAGGCTGTAAAGCACTATAAAGCAGTATATAAGTCTAAGTGCAATTGTTATTGTTATTATCTATCTTAGACTGTCTACTGTTGACCTCACCCCATTCCTAAGAGAACTGTAAAGCGCGTGCATAATGTGCCTACTGACCCTGTCCTAATGTCTCCCTTTTATTTGTACCCATTTCATGTTATCATAATCATGTTCTAATACATGCTTGACAAATATATATAAATAAATAAATAAAAATCTTTTTCAGATTCATGGACCAGATGTTCCTCCAAAGAATTCCATGACAATCTTCTTGCAAGGAACATGTTAATATTCTTCCTCACTACAATATTTGGGCTGCAAAAAAAACAAAAAAACCCTGATTGGGCATTATTGGTAGGCCCTATTTTTGACCAGCCAATGAAAGATAAGGCTCAACCTTCTAATACAAGCGCTGAGGTTTTTGTTTTATAGAGTTTAAAGAAAGAAACAAGATTCAACTCATGATGATGAACTTGTACAGCGTGACTAAGCAGAGAATGTTATAAATTTCTTTGCAAGCAGCTGATTCAAGGATACAATATCTGGCTAGACTTCCTCTCTTAACTTTCATGTCTTTTATTATTATTATTTATTTTTATGTTTTTAAAATAAAGCAGCCTGCCCCTTTTGTGTTAACCATGGAGGAAATCTCATATTTTATCAGAAACTTTGATTTATGTTTAATAGATCTGCTACATACTAAAAAAGACCTTGTCTTAGCAAATGGCTACAGATCCAGTCCATTACCTTAGGACAACGGGGGAAAAAAACTCCAAGGCTTTGTGAATGCCTACAATAAAACATCATTAAACACCAGAAGAGGACAGAGGAGACAGAAGGTTTGAATTGAAATGAAGGAGAAGTGTTTGGAATAAAGGAGAGCACCCCACCAACATGCCCAGATAACATCTGGCTTCCATTTTGAAGGGGTCGTCGGAGGACCTCAAATGCCTGTGATGTAAATGAGGAACAGAGCCCCCAACAATTTAACTGTCATCAGCACGAATGCTTTAACTGGCATTGTAAAACCAAAGCTTGAGCCTCTTTAGGAAAACTCCATATGCTGCTGGTCTGAATTAGACCGTCTCGGCCATATTATCTGAAGATGAAAGAACGGCAGGTCAATTCACTTAAAGCCAGAGAACTGCCACTGCTAAGAAATGATGAGTAGCAATCGTAGAGAGAAATTTCTTGTGCTTCTTTCTTATTATTATTATTATTATTATTATTATTATTATTATTATTATTATTATTATTATTATTATTATTATTATTATTATTTGCTCTAGAAAATAAGGAAGGGACAACTGGATCATTGTTGCCCAAAGCAATTCACAAGGCCCGTTGTTTATGAGGAATATTGGAACAAGGACTAAGAAGGAACTGGAGAGATTTACAGGTTGGGTGGTTGGTTTCAGAAAAGGCTCTTGCTAAAATGTAGGCTTTGTGGGTCTGTTGAAAAATGATTTGAATTAAAAGGGTTGTATACAAAGAGATCAGAAGATGACTGATCACCGTTTATGCAGCTCTCTGAACTGAAGGGTCCTTGGTGCTTCTCTGAGCTGGGTTGTTTTCTTGCAGACATTTCATTACCCAACTAGTAAAAGAGAGATGTCCCCGCCGAAGGGATGCCCCGCCCCCTTTTCCTCACATGTTCAAGAAGAGGCGGAGCTTCAACTAGTCACCATGTTTAACTGCCATGTTGCCTTTTTTGACTCACCTTGAGCAATTCCCCCGAACCGGAAAGAAATGAGTCAATCCAGAATAGAGACTAGACTAGACTAGACTAGGCCAGACCAGACCAGAATATAGAATAGAATAGAATAGAATAGAATAGAATGGAATGGAATGGAATGGAATGGAATGGAATGGAATAGAATAGAATAGAATAGAATAGAATAGAATAGAATAGAATAGAATAGAAAAACAGAGTTGGAAGGGACTTTGGAGGTCTTCAAGTCCAACACCCTGCTTAGGCTACACCACTTTTGGCAAATGGTTATCCAATCTCTTCTTTAAAATTTCCAGTTTTGGAGCATTTACAACTTCTGGAGGCAAATTGTTCCATTGATTAATTGTTCTAATTGTCAGCAAATGTCTCCTTAGTTCTAGGTTGCTTCTCTCCTTGATTAGTTTCCACTCATTGCTTCTTGTCCTTCCCTCAGGTGTTTTGGAAAATAAGTTGACCCTCTCTTCTTTGTGGCAGCAGCCCCTGAAATGCCAAGCTGATTTTTTGCCCATTTGTTCTTTTTTTTAAAAAAAAAAAATATTTTAGAGGGCAGTATCAGAACAAAACCAGCCGTTCAAAGAAAGCTTAATATGGCTTTTAAAATTGGAAATACTGTATTCCCTGGGGGCATTTTTCTTTTTTTAATAATAATAATAATAATAATAATATAGAAACTGAACATTTCCCATATGTGGAGCTTATGACTTATTTCATTTTAAAAGGGGAGGAAAAGGGTCACTCTCTTTTAGTAACACCAACCCAGGAAGCTGTTTTCTTTCCATGCACCCATTAACCTTCTCCAGTTAACCGGTCTAATTTCTTATTCAGCGTGTTTTTCTTTCCATCACTTCCTATTTTTATTTTATTTTTGCATCACACCATTTCTTCCCAGCACTTAACCAGGGGGAGCCTGGGTGCTGTCAGAGAGGGAGCAAGCCATTTGCATTTGTAGACTGTGTTGAAAAGAAAGCATTTTTATTTCGGTTCAGAGAAATTTGCCTTGCCCTTCAAAATCCCTTTTTGCAAACCAAAATAAATAAATAAAAAGAAAATAAAAATTCCTGGGTTGCCTGAAACATGTCCCGTACATCAGATATTAAGTAAATATGGGAATGGGATGAAGGAGAAAAAAAAGTACTCGTTCCTTACTGAAAAAAAAGCTTCGACTCCTATCCGATAGATCCAGTTAGTCAGATGAAAATGGTAAGAAATGAAAAAATGATGGTTGAGTCATCAGAAAGAATCCTACTGTCACATCTGACAAATGATGGTTAGTCTTGGATTGAATAATCGAGGCAAAGAACATACTTTTCTGGGTGGGAAAAGAAAATATTTGGAGCTCAGAATATTTGAACTGCAGGGTCCTCGATGTTCTCTGAGCTTGGTCGTTTTCTTGCACACGTTTCGTGACCCAACGAGGTAACATCAGCAGTGCTTTGCGGGGGGAGGGGGGTTTGCAGAGAGGAGGAAGAGAAGGACAGTGGGGTCCTTGGTGCTCTCTGAGCTTGGCTGTTTTTCTTGCAGACGTTTCATGACCCAACTAGGTACCATCATCAGTGCTAGTGTTAACACATGCTAGCATAGATGATAGCAATAGCATTTAGTCTTATATATTGCTCGGGCCACCACAGGTGCGCTCGACATGAGTGACATCAAGCTGGCCACGCCCCCCAGCCATGCCCCACCAAAGTCAAACACAACCCCAATTTGGCTCTCAATGAAATCGAGTTTAACACCCCTGATCTAAAGTATCTTGACCAAGGTTAGTTGATAGTTGGTAGATCTTCAATGAGTCAAGATCATTAATTGCAAAAGGTTTCTATCTTATTTTGCTGATAGAGCACTGCTCACCTCATACACCGATAGAGAAAAAACCAAAGTCAGCACACTGAGATCCTTTTATGGGCCCTATTATTATTGCGTTCCCTCCTCCTTCAATATTTCAAATATTCTTAGTATAAAGCTGTATGGTGACATCTGGTGATTAGGGATGTAATACAATTCGACCTCAGATTCCACTGGGAGTCTAGTTGAAGCAGGATCACTACATGAGAATAAAGGCCAATAGTTTTCTGCAGGAAAAGGGGAGTTTTTTTCTACTCCCAAAGTTGTACACACATTATGGTTGTTGCACTTTTAGAAACAGTTTTGCATACGGAGATTTTTATTTTAAAAACTGCTCTTTAGGAGACTGATGTGTCAAAATACCTTAAATTATTGGTGGGGGGGATTTATAGCAATAGTTGGATCAGTTAGGTATGAGATTTTTTTTTTTTTTAAACATAAGAGGGTAAAAGAATTAATAAGAGCTGGAAAAGTAAAGGAAGATTAACCACGAGGAATTAAAACCATGACACGTGTAGATAAATTTAAGAAGGATAAGAATGTTTCACTAAATCGTTCAAGCAAACTTTTTCAGGAACAATGTATAACTGTGACAGCTGAAATCTGAGATGGGGGCAAAGAGAGAGAAAGAGAAAGAAAAAAAAAGATATTTTAAATTATTGATTTAATAGTGTTTAAATCTCTGTGAATGTTTGTTCTTTTGTTCTTATGCACTTGTTTGTTTTGTTTTTCTTTTTTCCCCCTTTTAGAATGTCGTATTTAGTTTTGGAAATAAAATGAAAATGTATTGGATTTAATCATGTTTATCACAGACTTCAAGTAAAATCTTTCAGTTGTAGATTAAATTTTGGTGAGTACTGTTTCTTTAATGTGATGATTAGCACTCATATCCTTTGGGCCAGTGGTGGGATTCAAATTATTTTTACTACCGGTTCTGTGGGTGTGGCTTGGTAGGTGTGGCTTGACCTGGTGGCGTTGCTTGGTGGGTGTGGCAGGGGAAGGTTACTGCAAAATCCCCATTCCCTCACCACCCCACTAACCTCCTTTCCAGCTCCGTTCTCCTGGGCAGGGCAACCAAAGAAGACCCAGCCGATCAACTGGGACTCAATGGGAAACAGAGAATAGATGGGGTTGGTGGGGCCAGTCAGAGGTGGGATTTGCTGGTTCTCCAAACTACTCAAAATTTCCGTACTGGTTCTCCAGAACTGGTCAGAATCTGCTGAATATCACCTTTGCTTTGAGCCTCTGGTATGACCAGATTTGAGGCTGGAGAAAATGACCATGTTGGATATTAATTACATATAAATTTGAGGCAACCTACCTGGTGTGTGTGTGTATCTCTCTCTCTATATATATATATATCTATCTATATCTATCTATCTATCTATCTATCTATCTATCTATCTATCTATCTATCTATTTACTTATTTCACAGAACATCTCTTGTAAAAATGCACAGCTCTTATTTTGAATATTTTTCAGAAAAAAATGTGCACTTACAATCACACAGTACATCTTAATTCTATTGTTCTTCTCTCTTTTTTTAACAAAAAAGAAATGTAATTTCTAGCTATTGGCTCTTTGGGGTACCTTAACTAAAGTATATTTGCAATACCACTTCAACAAGTTACAATTTGAACAATGCATCGGTTGTAATAACGCAGAACCAGCCCAGCTTTCATATCACTGTATCTTACCAAACTAATGAGATTGATCATTTCATAACTTCGGTTTCATTTTTTTTTATTATTATTATTTTATATAAAAAAGAGACCCTGGAAAGTCCTTATCCATTTTATGAAAGGGGGGGTAGGGGGAAATACCAAACCTTTGCGAAATTCATTAAAGAAGCATAAAAAATTCATTAAACAAGCGAATTGCATTCACAGCAGCTGTGATGCAAATGCCCTTTCAGCAGTGCAGAGCTCCATATTGGTTTAACCTTTCGCATTCTTTTATATCCATGTTGTGGGGAAAAGGGGTGTGTGTGTGTGCGTGTGTGTGTTTTCAAGGAATGAAAATTAAGTGCTGATCCTCTGATCCTCCAGCTAGAGTCAGGTAGACTGACCCATAGAAACGAACTTCTGTAACTCAGCTTTCTACTGGTCCATTGCCAATAAAACAACAGGTGAGATGCTCAACCTCTTTTCAGATTGTTCCACTTTATATTGCGGGCCAGGACTTCATACAACTGTAGGTACTTCCATGTAACAACTTTCCAAAAAAATATAGAAAATGAGATTGTCAAGAGGAAAGAATCTTGATGAGATATGGGGCCTTTTTACTTGGTATTGGAAATGTGAAGCCAGAAAGAGGTTGAATAAGTCATCTGGATTGTGTTCCTCACCTTCTTTTTCTTTGATGATGATGATGATGATGATGATGATGATGATGGAGGAGGAGGAGGAGGAGAAGAAAAAAACAAGAAGAACAAGGAGGAGGAGGAGGAGGAGAAGGAGAAGAAGAAGAAGAAGAAGAAGAAGAAGAAGAAGAAGAAGAAGAAGAAGAAGAAGAAGAAGAAGAAGAAGAAGAAGAAGAAGAAGAAGAAGAAGAAGAAGAAGAAGAAGAAGAAGAAGAAGAAGAGGGGAGGGGGAGTGGAGGAGGAGGAAGAAGAAGGTGGTCTCATGCGTTGAACATACTATCTATATTTACTTTTGAAGGTAATTCTACACACACCATTGATGACTATCAATAACCACCAGCAAGTATTCCATCATTTTAGAGGCAGAAACTGCACTAAATCTGACAACAAGACTGATCTATCTTTTCTTTCTTGGGAAAAAAAGAAGAAAAAGAAGACAATTCCCACCTTTACCATATATGTATGTGTATGTATGTATGTATGTATGTATGTATTATTATATATATATATATATATATATATATATATATATGTCTGTGTGTGTATGTATATGTATGTGTATATATATATATATATATATATTTTAAGTTTTATAGCGGGTACTTACATGTATGGCATTCAGCTTTGTTCAGGTATTTTCCCACATCATTGTAGTTGTGCTTTTAAAGTTGTAGCAACGTTTCAGCAGAATCTCATCTGCCATCATCGGGCTTCTACAGGCTTCTCTCTCTCTATATATATATATTGTGTATATCAATTTGCCCCTTCTACTTTGCCTCATTTGCCTATCCATGATTACTTCTGTCTTCTCCCAAAAATGTTAGGCATGATCTCCAAGCATCAAAGCAGATGCTCACCCCTGTTGCAAAACATTTCCACGCTCATCCATCTTGACAACAGAAAACCACTTCCTTCTAGCCCAGCTCTGATCATTGCATCTTCATATCTGCTCAGTTCAATCTTAAGTCATCTGAGTTCACAACTGCTTTTATTTTTTCCCAAAAGAGACCCTTGCCTTCTTTGCATTCATAATATGAAAAGGGAAGGTGTCGTGCCTCCATGGTGCAGTAATGGCCGCTCTTAAGCAAATGGATCAGTAAACAGGATAATGAAATGTGACATTAACTTCCTTTGTAATATGCACAATGAAACCCAATTAGGGCAATATCAAAGACACTGTATGCATCATAGAAGTGACTTTTAAAAGATCCCCATGTTGAAAAGAAAGTTCTCCATGCAAACGACGTACCTGTGGCTTGTTTTCTCTAGCAACTCCTCCATAAGGGATAAATCACCTTCAATAAAAGAGAATGTTTGTAGCGCAGGGTTGAAAGGTGAGACCCTTGGTTTGGTTGTTTTTCTTGCAGATGTTTCATTACCCAGGTCCGCTGGATACAGGACAGACACAGACTTCAGAGGATAATTAGGACTGTAGAAAAAACAATTACTACCAACCTTCCTTCCATGGAGGACCTGTATACTGGATGAGTCAAAAAGAGGGCTGTGAAAATATTTACAGACCCCACACATCCCGGACATAAACTGTTTCAACTCCTTCCCTCAAAACGATGCGATCGAGCACTGCGCACCAGAACAACTAGACACAAGGACAGTTTTTTCCCCCCGAAAGCCATCACTCTGCTAAACAAACAATTCCCTCAACACTATTCAACTATTTACAATGTGTACACTACTATTTCTGTTAATCTTCTCATCACTCCCTATCACCCATCCCCTCCCACTTGACTGTTTCCTAGTATGATTTGATTGTTGATTGTACCCTATGACTATCATTAAGTGTTGTACATTATGATTCTTGATTCTTAATGAATGTATCTTTTCTTTTATGTACACTGAGAGCATTTGCACCAGGACAAATTCCTTGTGTGTCCAATCACACTTGGCCAATAAAGTATTCTATTCTATTCTATTCTATTCTATTCTATTCTATTCTATTCTATTCTATTCTATTCTATTCTATTCTATTCTATTCTATTCCATTCCATTCCATTCCATTCCATTCCATTCCATTCCATTCTATTCTATCCTATCAACCAAGTAAATTGGGTTCCTTCTGCATCTCTATAAAGCTTTAGTGAGACCATATCTAGAGTACTGCATCCAGTTTTGGTCACCACACTATAAAAAGATGTTGAGACTCTAGAAAGAATGCAGAGAAGAGCAATCAGGATGATTAAGTGCATGTTGTGATTCCAGAGACGGCGCTTTAAAAATGTCTCTGTAGAAATTTCTAGGGGAACCTATTTTGATACAGAACCATTTTTAATTCCTAAATTTAGGAATTCCTAAATACTAATACTAAATAAATGAATATTATGAATGGTGGATGACTTAAATGCAGATTGATGCCTTTGGTCTCTTCGGAGAGAGTCCGCCGTTCAACAGTGAATTTTCAGCAGAAGTGAATGGCGATTTTTGTACTTGGGAGAAACCCATTAAACTGTCTGGAACGGGGCCAAGAAATGCACGCAGGGTCTTTATCTGAGATATATGAGGAAAAGCTGCTCCTTCAGTGGAGAAGGAACTGCGATCTGTGTCTGCTCAGCAAAGCCCTTCATCCTCCCGTCACATATTTCAGCAGGAGATGATATTAATAATTTTATAGACCTGCACGAAGCACAGTCAAGTTACCTTGATGAAATGTGACATAATTTCCATTGGAGTGGCGATTGGTATCACTTTGTTTGCAACTCTTGCTTGCAAAACTTAAGAGGGTCTTCTGGATTGTTTAATCTCTTAGCTCTCCTGTCCTTCTCCTTTCCTTCTTTGCTCTCCTTTCCTCTTTTTTCCTCTCCTCTCCTCTCCTTCTTTCTTCTCCTCTCCTTCTTTCCTCTCTTCTTCTCCTTTCCTTCTTTCCTCTCCTTTCCTCACTTCTCCCCTCCCTTCCTATTTTGTTGTATTGGGTAATATTGAAATGTGGATATGGATCTCACTTTGTGAGTCACAATGTTCCAGAGAGTGGACACAACAGCAACGAGAAGTCCATGACTGACAGGGTCTGCAGCATGCCCATACTCCCAGCATTGGTGGAGTCCCACTGAGGTGAGATGGTTCCTCGGATGCCTCTTCATGATCCAGGCTTCAAGCTCTTCTGGAAGATCAAAGTGCAAATGTCCTTCTCACTATGGGAGTCACAATATTCCAGGGCACCATGGCAAAGAAGACCCTTTTCCTTTGCCAGCCAGAATTCCTTGACTGACCATAAAGTAATGGAGTTAGGAGGATTGGGCCTAGAAGAGCTTCACAGAGTAGGAGACTGCATCTAGGTCCCATTTAGCCAAGAAGATCCAATGTTGACACAAAAGCTTAAACAAATTGTCACACTTTTCTGCTCTCAACAAGTGTGTGAAACCTTCGTTTTCTCTTCTCAAGTCAAGGAACCTTCAGATGGAGAATGCAGAAGAGACCCTTTGTCTGCAATGAACTTCCCTGACTCAAAATAAAGTTGCACTTCTGCAATGATTTATCCAGAATGGACTTTTCCATTAGCATGAAGCCGTAACACAAGATAACAACTTCGCAAACAATAAGATGTTTAGTGCTGAATCAATATATTGATTGTGCACCGTCAAGCCAGTGTCAACTCTTAGCGACCACATAGATGGATTTTTCTCCACGACTATCTACCCCTGAAGTTGTCTCATCTCAAGAATTGTCTGCCACTGAATGTTGTGGCCTCCAGAAGTCAGTTGAGCTGGTGGTAGACTCGGACAGTGAAGAGGTTGGGGAAGAACATGGGTCAGTCCTGGAGTCTGGGGAAAGTTCTGATGAGTGCTCTGCATTGAAGGAAGAGATGAGGCCAGGGCTGTCCGACAGTTGTCAGCTGCCTTCAGAGTCAGAGATCAGTCAGAAGAACATTTGGAGCCTGTTCCCAATGTGCGCATTTGCAGAGATTCCGGGAGAAGGGAACAGTTAAGGAACAAGGATCAACTTGGAAGTAAAGGCACAGGTGGATAGGGAATAAAGAGTGGAAAGGGAATGGTGTTTGCAGGAGACAATTAGTTCGTTTAATTAGTGGGAAGATTTGTTCGTGACTCTCAGAGACTCCTTGCCAAGCATTTCCTTGTTTTATTTATTTTTATTTTATTTATTTATTTTCAATTGTTTACAAGATAATAGGTATAAGTAAAAACATAGTTATGAATACATGGATACATATAAGAAAAAAAGAAAGAAACAATAGGACAGGGATGGTAGGCACATTTATGCACGCCCCCTACAGACCTCTTAGGAAAGAGGTGAGGCCAATAGTAGACAATCTAAGGTTAAAGTTTTGGGGGTTTGGGGAAGAAACCACAGAGTCAGGCAGAGTATTCCAGACATTGACCACTCTGTTGCTGAAGTCGTACAGCATTGTGCTTGGAAGCTATCGGCCTGGCAGCTCTCCAAGCCTGATAAGGTCTGTGGTTGTAAATCACTCTTGAAAGGCTGTTTGCCAGGACTTTGCTGGATGTGAATGATAGGAATTGACATTAGCCTAACAAAAAAGGGCTTTGTCGGAACAAGGAATCTGCTTCGTGATTTTGTGAAGTCTAGATCAGAACACTGAAAGCACACTGCTAGAATTACATTTAGTCTTTCTAACGGTACAAGACTTTTAGTTAATCTCTCAATAAAGAGATAGTTTCTCCTCTATGTTGAAACAGAAGAGAATGGAGGAAAACACCTGAAGTCATAAATATAAAACCAAGGTGCAAAATTGCATTTTCTTACACCTTCCTTTGAATATTCAGAAGCAAATCTTCTTCAGTGCACTCTGGCACTCTTTCTTCACTATCTTTCTTTTGTTAAACAGCTCAATATGAATCACCCTTAAGGTGTTTCTGAATGGATGATCAATAGAATAATTTTCCCCATAAAACCCCGAGTTTGAAATCAGATTTTAAGTACATTAGGGTTTTGATTTATTTTTTTTTAAGAACCAAGTAAGGGAATGTCATAATACATTGTCATCAAATATGAAAGAAATACTGCTCGGATAAATTGTTGCATTTATTTATGAGTCTATAAAAATATACTGTGAATGTGACTTGGCACATTTTTTTGGGCATCGCCAGGTTGAACTTTGTGGAAAAGTTAAAAGCCTTTAAAGACAATTGTCACTTGATTTATTGTCTGGGTGCTTTTAATTGTAATTGCAAGGAGACACAGGTATGGAAGAGGGTCTCCTCTAATGGCTACATTCTTATGAGGTTTTTCTCTTCCATTAAAAATGATATATATACATATGAGATCTTCTTACCCATCTCCACCCTTCACTCTATGGATTTGTCAAATTTTACCGTAGATTAGAGCTGCTTGGATGTGGCAACAGAATTGGTCTCAGAATCCCAAGAATAGAAGGTTATAACAGTACCCCAGGAACGTCCATGTAACATATATGTTGGCTGAAAAAAAGGGAGGAAACAACAATAACAATAAAGGATATTTATGGAAAGAAACACTGATAATCAAGCTTAGAATAGAATCCTTGAGGTCAAAAGAAGGGATTTAGAGACACTCCCTTCATCATGATCATCATCCAATCACCATCATCTTCAAGATCTGCATTAGAATTTACTACTAAATTTCATGGGGTTCCATACGACTGGTCTTCTCACTTCTAAAATAGTATTAAAGCTATTGTGAACACCATTTTGTCTGATGGATCTTTCATCCATCCGTCCATCCATCTCTCTATCCATCCATCTATCCATCCATCCCTCTCCATCCATCCCATCCACCTCTCCACCCATCCATCTATCCATCTATCATCCATCTATCCCTCTCCTTCCATCCATCCTCATCCATTCATCTATCGATCTATTCCTCTTCATCCATCCATCCCTGTTTTCCCATTTCTTTATCCCTCTATCTATGTCTTTATCTCTCAGACCTTCTGTGCCTTTCTACTACAGGTAACAAAGGCAGGCTGGCTTTTGAGAGACTGTGCAGAGTTACCAATATAACAAACAAACAGATCATTATAACTCCATTGAGTGATTGCTCTTAAAATAAGTCAGCAACAATCACAGCTGTTCCACAACTAAGCCTGCCTGTACTCCAGTTTGTCAAAAAAAATAACGTTCATTTGAGTTTCATTCAACTAGATTGAATGTGACTGATCAGTATAAATTATGTATTAAGTCTGTCCAAATATACTTGTTTATTCATGCATCGACCAGAAGCATCTTCTCTTCCTTCATCCAGCAATATAGGCTCAAATGGGAAGCCCAGGCACTGAATAATATTATAAATATAATACCCAATCTCCCACAAAATTTGCCAATAGTATAATTCCAATTATTAATAATATTGTCACATTATTATTACTACCTATAGTTCACCTATTGTTTTATTCACCCTACTGTTAAGGAACTTAGACTTAAAACTCATGCTGGTTGACCCAGATTTATTGAAAAATAAAGAGTCTTTGCTTTTTGACATATGCATATCAAACCTTAGTCATCTTTACAATTCAGTGTTAAATTATCCTGTTCAAATCAACAGTGATTCCACCCTCAGTTCATATGGTTTAAAAACATCCCAAAATAACTTCCCCCTTCCCCAGGAAAGCAAGACTGGAATACAAAAATGGCTTAATGATGGGTTCATGCCATGATTTACAAGATTTCATAATATTTAACCAATCATTTTCTCAGCCTGCAGAAGAAAAATTATGTTTCACCAGCACGAGAACAACTAAGCTACAAAAAAGAAAACATGATTTTTGAAACCTCTCAGAAATATATCAGGTAGTTAGTTGGTGAGGAGAGTTAAAAGTTGTGACAGATTTAGGAACCCGCTGCAAAAAATGCAATGGATAATTTAAAGTGATCAAATAGTACCAAACTCATTTACCTGTAAGTGTGTGTTATGTGTCATCCACATACACATAGATTACAGCAAAGATAAAAATTGCCAAAGGGTAGTAAAATAATTTAATTGCAATGCCTGACAAAATTACTCTCAGCTGCCAGATATCTTACAGGCAATTAATCCTTTTTTCCTTTACTTTTTAATGAATGAACGTAGTGATTTACATTATCGAAATCACAAAAATTGATTTTTTTCCCCCCTTCACCCACAACTGTAGAACACAGTTTCAGGATACTGATTAGCTTGTAAAAATCAGAGCCAGGAAGATAAAGATATATTGAATTTACCAAAAAAAGACATCAAAATAAAGATCTCACATGCAGAACCTGTCAAAAATGCAACTCCTATATTTTATGTTAGAAGAGAATAGCAAACAATGTAAATACATAGATACATACTTTAGGCATCAATATATCTGTTTTCTCCCACGGTGTGTGCATCGCAACACAAACATACAAGGCACAACATACAGGAAATCCATTCTCAAATTCTGAACATGTACGTAGAGCCAAATAATTAAAAGAAACAAGTCATTTTAGTCCCTTATAATTGATGCAATTTATTTAGGAATTTATGCAGTTGAATAAGTGGCCACAATCTCACCAAAGGATCTTCTTAACGAGAGTTTGTATACCTTACCTGTTGTGGAGATGAATTAATTGGAAGTTTAGACATTGAAGGAGAGCTAGGGTAGCCAAAATTCAGAAGTGTGTAAATGTCTAATGGAGACTCTCAGTCATCCCAGATCATGGTTGTCCCAAAGGTGCTTTTTCAAGAGGCAACTGGACTTTCTGGTTTTACTTTGAAGACTCTCAGCACTGAAGAAGCTTCTTGAGAAGAGAAACTTCTTCAAAGAAAAACCAGAAAGTCCACTTGAAAAAGCACCTTTGGGTCAGAAGTCTGTCTGTGGCACCATTCCCGAAATCTGTAACTGGTTGGAAAAGATGCTATCAAACTCATCCTTTGTTCTTAAGGAGTTTAGATGTCCTCTGACTGATACAATGAGCAAGAGATGGAACTGGGGCTAAAGCTGGCCAACAGAAGATAGCTAGCATGGAATTCTGGGAGTTGAAGTCTACAGGTCATAAAGTTGCCCTAGACCAGGGGTCTCCAACCTTGGCTACTTTAAGCCTGGAGGACTTCAATTCCCAGAATTCCCCGACCAGCTGAGGAATTCTGGGAGTCCTCCAGGCTTAAATTAGCCAAGGTTGGAGACCCCTTATCTAGACCAAAGTTAAGGTATATCTATCCACCTATAGGTGCCCGAGCAATAACTCCCAGCATTTTTCACTACTAACCTTTCTGCCAGAGGCCATCTGGGAGTTGTAGTCCAGTAATCTCTCTCATTAGAATAATTAAGGGCAAAAGAAGAAGAAGGGGATGACAGAGAATGAGATGGCTGGATGGAGTCACTGAAGCAGTCGGCGTGAGCTTAAATGGACTCCAGAAGATGGTAGAGGACAGGAAGGCCTGAGGAACGTGGTCCATGGGGTTGTAATGGGTCGGACACAACTTCACAACTAACAACAACAAATCTCTCTCTAAACCCATTAGTTGCCCTAAAAACTAACACTTCCTTTTATCAGTATTATGGTTGCTGTTGGAATGAGGCAGCCTTCTCTGGACGGAGCCCTCCAGATGCAATGAATGCTTTTCCGCACATTGCTTCCAAGCAGAACAAAGCGAATTGGGGTTGACCACACCTGGGGGGTGCTTAAAAATAGAAAAGCTCAAAAATTAGGTTTGCCTTTAGAAAGGATGACTGTTCTGCGGCCTAATCTCTTTCGATAGAGAAGCACAAGGGGAGAATCAAGGAAGCGCTCCAGGGAGATTCCATGAACCCACTAGAACAAGGAGAGGAAGCGGGTTATAAAAGTTTGCAATGAAATTTTAGTGAGGGAGAAATTTTAACCTGACAAGGCAGATGGTACCACATTCCCTACTGTAACAGGTTGACAGGTTGTTTAATCCTCTTTGCTGGGAGAAGGTGAGGGGAGAAGGGAGAATCTCCCATTTGCACTCTGGGTCTTTGATCAGGTTTTCCTCTCTATGCGCAGCTTTCTAGCGCCACCCCTAGAGGATGCGGAGAACTACATCTGATCCTTTCCTTTCCTTTCCTTTCCTTTCCTTTCCTTCCTTGATTTATCTGACCATCCATCTTGCAAATGCAACACTAGATGGAGTTTGAAAGCTTTCTTTCTTTCTTCTTTCTTTCTTTCTTTCTTTCTTTCTTTCTTCTTCTTCCTTCCTTCCTTCCCTTCCTTCCTTCCTTCCTTCCTTTTCCTTCTCTCTTCCTTCTCTTTCTTTTTCTCTCTCTTTTTCTCCTCTCTCTTTTTCTCCCTTTTCTCTTTCTTTTCACTCTTTCCATCTCTCTCTCTCTCTCTCTCTCTCCCCCCCAAGCTACAGGAATGAGATCCAATGTATTTATTTGCTTTCCTGCTTGCTTATTTAGGCGATCCAAGCCGCCGTTGCTGCCGAAAGAGCGGTGGAATAGAAGAGAACGATCTCCGACTCAAAGTCTGCCGTGTAAACCCTCCTTGGGAGATTCTGGGGGGCACGGGGGTGGGATGGTGGGGGGCACAGCCCGGTTTCAAGAGCCCAGTTCACAGCCCTGGCGGGGGTGGGGGGAGAGAAGACACTCGGATGACCGAGACTCTTCCCCCACTCCACACCCGGGACGCCCAACCCGAATTGGAAAAGAGTCAGAAAGCTGAAGAAAGACGCGTGGGAAGGATTGGTCGTGGGGACGGACGGCGCGCCTGGTTTTTTTTTTTTATCCCGCGTTCAGCCCTGCAGCGTTTCAGGGGGGAAATCGGCAGAATTAAGGCCTTTTGGGTTGGCTTTATAGGCGCACACACCGACCCACTGCTCCGGAGTCACTTCGGTTTCTTTTAATAGCTCTCGGAGTCAGGAAACGATGGCCCCTCGGAATGGCTCGGGAAGTTGGCTTGGCATTTTCCCGAGCGTCTTTCCGCGGGAGAAGTTCAACTGATCATCCGCCCTCTGGGCCAGGGGTCTCCAACCTAGGCAGCTTTAAGCCTGGAGGACTTCAACTCCCAGAATTCCCCAGCCAGCCAGCTGGCTGGGGAATTCTGGGAGTTGAAGTCCTCCAGGCTTAAAGCTGCCAAGGTTGGAGACCCCTGCTCTGGGTATCTCAACTTCGGATTCCCGCTGCAGCGCTTCGATCCCCCGCCGATCGTACCCAGGCCAAATTCGAAGGGGCTCTGTCCCTTGGAGGCCGAGTCACCCCTCCAGGCCTGGGCCGGCCCAGAAGGAAACCTCCCCCTCCTCTGCCTTCGGGGACAGTTCGGAACCTTCTCAGATCAGATCCGGACCAATTTCGGATTTCTGCCATCGAATCGATCGTGTTGAAGGTGAAGAATGAAAACGAGGAGGGGGCGCCCACAAGCAGTGGGCAGATTTCAAAGACGAGGATTTAACTCTTGAGACTGGATATTTTGCAGTTGACTTGAGTTCTAACCAAGAACCACAAACCACCAAGATATCACCCTTGCGTGTAGAGATAAGGCATACACGTGTCTCTGTAATCCGTAACCAAACCTGTGTGATGTGTAAGATAGATTTAATAGATCCCCACCTCCATGAGCTTACACCAACTGTGGCCAGCCGTAAATCTTGGGCGATCCCATAAAAGACCAGTTCCGATCAGTTTCAATTTTGTAAATCTGATCAGTAACACCAAGCACTCATAATATTTCTCAATAATATTGATTGCAAAGCAATCATTGTTTGATCTCCAGATAGAGTCCAGGCAAGGTAGAAGCATATTAGTTGGGATTAAGCTTGGATGGCATCTTCAAGACCCTACTATTCTCAGTTGGTCATATAAAGGGTTTCGTAACCCAACACACTCTGAGTTGATCGGAGCGTGTGTGGTTCGCAGTTCAATCCTATGCCAGCCCTGAAGGAGAACACGAAAACGTGGGACTTAAAATCCAGGTGTCCTGGGCCGCAAAGTCAGCAATGTCCCTTCTGCCACCGTCCTTGGTAGCACTTTTGAATACCCAAAGGTGCCTGTCACCCCAAACTTTTGGGGTGATCTCCATTGTCTGGATCTACCTTTGAGATGCAGGAAGAAAACATCAAGATGATACAGGTGTCATTCCACTTTCGGAGTCCCTTTAGATCGGGAGTATCCAACCTTGACAACTTTTAAGACCTGTGGGACTTCAACTCCCAGAATTCCCCAGCCAGGCATGCTGGCAATAGAGCAGAAACACGGCTGATGGTCGAGGCGCTCCGTGGATTGGGATCTTGTGTCTCTAGAGGGTTGGGGGTAGGGCTGTAGGGTAAAACTCTCCCCAGGATCTAGAAGAGATCCAAAGCTCCTGAAAAGAGCCGAAGGGGACACGCGCGGCTCTTCCCGTGGAAAACTGGGAAGAGCCGCCTGCATCCTCTTGAATTCCACCGAGGTCTTTGGGGGCTGTTTAAGCTTGTTGCGGAGACCCTCGCAATTGTGGCTGGTAAACCTGGTCCAGCGAGTCGGGGGAACGCAGCCAATTGTGATTTATTCATTTTGCTTCACTAGCTTATTTTTCTTTCTTTTTTTCTTTTTTTACCACTTGCTGGTTCTTCGGGTCAGATTTGAGCCACTGCTTCTGTAGAAGGAAGAAAGGAAGGGAGAGGGAGAGGGAGAGAGAGGGAGGGATGGAGGGAGGGAGGGAGTTAGGGTGGGTGGAAGGGAGGAGGGAAGGAAGGAAGGGGAGGGAAGAAGGGAGGCGGAATGGAGGGAGCAAGGAAGGAAGAAAGATAGGGTGAGTGGAAGGGAGGAAGGGAGGAGGAATGGAGAGAGGGATGAAGGGAGGGAAGAAGAAGGTGACGGGAAGGAAAGAAGGAAGGAGGCAGGAAGGAAAGAAGGGAAGGCGGGAGGAAGAAAGGAAAGGAGGAAGATAAGGAGGGAGGAATAGAATAAGAAAGGGGAGAAGGAAGGAAAGAAGACGGGAGGAAGAAAGGTAGAAAACCAAAAAGTTCCAAATACCCCGCTTGCCTCTAACTGCTGAATTGCTGCTTAACATTGCCCGGCTACCCTCGGTTGGAGACGCATAAATCTGGATTCTGTTCAGGTACAAACCAACTCCGTTCCCACGAGGGTTTCTTGGAGGGAAGGAAGGAGGGAGGGAGAAAGGAGGGGGAGCTTCATCCACCCACCCACCCACGCAGCCCCGGCGGCAAAGCAAACGAGAGCCCATCCGCGTGGGAGCCAGCTTAGCTCTCTGCCCCTCTCCTCCCTCCCTCCCTCCTCCCTCCCTCTTTCCTTTCTCCTTCAGTCCTTAAACTTGAAATATTCCGGGGCAAAATAAAAATAAGATTGGGGATTTTCTCCTGACGTCACGCGGCTCCCCCAGCTCCGTCTCGTCCAGCCAAACGGGTTGCGCTTTTCTCCTCCTGCGCCGGGCCAACGGACGGGTTGCCCCCCCCCCCCCCCCCCCCCCCCCCCCAGTTCGCTTCCCAGCAAACCCCCTGCATCGCCTCCCTCTCACCCTCCTCAAACTCTTTTGCCCCGCGCCGTGTGTGTGTGTGTGCGTGTGTGTGTGTAGCCGCCGCTTGCTTTATTTTATCCCCTTTCCCCTTCTCTCTTCCCACCCCTCAACCTCTCCTTCCTGCCTCCCCCACCTCTATTTCTGCATAGACGTAGCGAGGAGGGGGGGGCAGAGGGGGGGGGCCGGGGGAACACCTCGGGGGCCGGCTGGGAAGCCCCCTCCCCCCCTTCCCGCAGATGCCACCGACGCGCGGGTGGGGGAGGGGGAAGCCTGCAATAATCCGGAGCAGCGAAGTGTAGCGAAGGAGCGTAAATCTCTCTCTCTCTCTCTCTCTCCCCCCTCCCCATTAAGAGGCGCAGTGGATGGAACGAGGGTGGGGGGTGGGTGGGTGGAAAGGTGGGGCAGGAGGAGAAAAGGGAGGACCGGAGGATTTGGGGAAGGGGAAGGAAAGGGGAGAAATCCGGGAGTGTGGAGGTGGGCAACCCTCCTCCTCCTCCTCCTCCTCCCGCTCCTCCGTCTCACTCCGGGTCCAAACGCCAGGATTTGGTCACCCGCGCGCGCACACGCGCCTCCAACTCGGCCAGCCGCGATGTCTTTCCCCCAGTTTGGTTATTCCTACAGCGCTTCTTCTCAGGTGAGTCCGGCGCTTTGGCGGGGAGGGAAAGAGGGAGGGAGGGGGGATGTGGGGGGAACCGTCCCCCTCTTGGGCTACAGGTTCTAGAACCCAGCGTTTACCTTTTGAAGGGGAAGGGTCTTTTTTCTTTTTAAGGTCCATATTTTGCTTTTTTCGGTTAGCTACTCCGAGAGACTGCAAGGAAGAGGCTCCAGTCTCCTGATAACTCTCTTCCTTCCTTCCTTCCTTCCTTCCTTCCTTCCTTCCTTCCTTCCTTCCTTATAACTTAATCTTTCCTTCCCTCCCCCTTCCTTCCTTCCTTCCTTCCTTCCTTCCTCATAACTTACTTCTTCCTTCCCTCCCCCTTCCTTCCTTCCTCCCACCCTCCCTCATAACTTAATCCTTCCTTCCTTCCTTCCCTCCCTCTTCCTTCCTTCCTTCCTTCCTTCCTTCCTTCCTTCCTTCCCCATAACTTAATCCTTCCTTCCCTCCCCCTTCCTTCCTTCCTCCCTCCCTCTCTCCCTCCCTCATAACTTAATCCTTCCTTCTCCCCCCCTTTCTTTCTTCCTTCCTTCCCCATAACTCAATTCTTCCTTCCTTCCCTCCCACTTCCTTCCTTCCTTCCTTCCTTCCTTCCTTCCTTCCTTCCTTCCTTCCTTCCTTCCTTCCTTCCTTCCTTCCTTCAAACTTCATCCTTCCTTCCTTCCTTCCCCATAACTTAATCCTTCATTTCCGGACCATGGATCAGAGACCGAACTGGGGGACGGGGGTGGAGGAAGTGCGCCCCGGACCCCAATGTCTCTTTATCCCCGAAGGCTTTGGGACATGAGACTCCCTTCCCCCTCCCCCCTTTTTGTTCATTTCTCCTGCTCCGGTTCCGTTGCTTTCAATAGGACTGGGATCCACAGCCCTCTCTCCCCCCCCGCCGCTTCCCCACCCTTCCCCATCTCGGTGATTCCCTGTCCCGATGAAGGAAAAGCCGAGCTGCCCCATTTGGGAAACGGGGCTCAGGGAAAGGACGGGCTGTCGCCCCCTTTAAACCCCCTTATCAGCCGGAGAGCGAAACCGGACAGTGCCCAAAGAGATCAAGGATCGGTCACTTTCTCCCCTTCAGTTGGTTGGGAAAGGGGAAGTTTGGCGATTTTATGCAGGGCGTCGGAGGGACGAATTTAGAAATCAGGAAAAACCTTTCGCGAAGGGGGCGAACTGAGAAATTTGGCCGGAAAGATGAGAGCGGGTTGCGTGACTTTAGGAACGAGTTTTCCGGCTCGCCCCGGAGTCACTCCGGATCTGAAACCGGAGTCCTTCGGGGATCAGCGGAGGTCTCTCGCCAATCTAGATTAACAGGACATTTCCCAGGACTCCGGGGGGGGGGGGGACAGGACTCTATTCCTGGATAACTGGCCAGAATCTGAGAGCCTGGTGGATTTCTTAGGAGAGCGAGATTCCCCAAAAATATAATAACGCAAATAGGCAAATTTGCACAGCTGAGTCTACAGCAATTTCCCCCCTTTTTTCTTTTCTTTCTTTTCTTTTTCTTTTCTTCTTGGTTGATGCTGGTCTTTCCCCCTTTTTTCTTCCTTTCTAATCCCTTTCTACACCCTTCTGCCATTTGAAGCAACCTTCCTCTCTCTTCCACCCAGCCTTACTCTGCCTGGTTCCCAGAAGTTCCTCCGCGGAGTAAACCTACCGGTTTCCCCCCCCCCTCCCTCTCCCCGAGTTTGGCATGATAATTCGCGGAATGGGTGGGAGGGAGGGAGGGAGGGGGAGGGGTGGCGTCTTCGAAGTGTCTCCCTTCAGCTGGGCGAAGGCGGCAAGTCCGCCCGGGCGCTGGGAGCGCTGAGTAATTCAGGGCAGCGAGTAGGAATTCTTGGAATGAGGGGTTGGTGGGTCGACTTCGGGTTTACCCGGGTGTTTTTTTTTCCCCCTCTCTCCCTCCTTCTTTTGCTGTTTTTGTTCCCACGCCCTTCGCAGGCTCTCGGGGCCAACTGGATCGCTCTGCGTTGATTTGGAAGGACGTTTTGTTTTGATTTGTTTTCCTGTGTCGGGGGTGAGGGTGATATCAGGGGTCCCAGCATCGAAGTCTTTGTAATTAATCCCAAACTTAATTCTTTCTTTCTTTCTTTCCTTCCTTCCTTCCTTCTTTCTTTCTTTCTTTCTTTCTTTCTTTCTTTCTTTCTTTCTTTCTTTCTTTCTCTCTCTCTCTCTCTCTCTCTCCCCCTTCCTCCCTCCCTTCCTTCCTTTCCTTCCTTCTCTCTTGTTCTTTCTCTCGCTCCCATTCCTTCCTCCTTTCCCCCCCTCTCTCCCTTCTTTCTTATCTATCTTTCCTTTTTTCCCTCTTTTCCTTTCTCTCTCTTTCCGTCCCTCCCCCTCCCCCTTTCTTCCTTCCCTTCCTTCTTTCTCTCTTTCTCTCTCTCTTCTCCTCCCTCCCTCCCTTCTCTCCTTCCTTCCCTTCCTTCTTTTTCTCTTGCTTTCTCTCTCCTTACTTCTCTCTTGTGTTCTCTCTCTCCTTCCTTCCTCCCTTCTCTCCCTCCCTCCCTTCTTTCTTGTCAATCTTTCCTTCTTTCCCTCTTTTCCTTTTCCTTTCTCCCCCTCCCTCGCCCTTCCTTGTCTCCTTCCTTCCTTCCCCCTTTCCTTCCCTTCCTTCTTTCTCTCTTTTCCTTTCTCTCTCTTTCCCTCCCTCCCCTCCTCCTTCCTTCTCTCCTTCCTTCCTTCCTTCCTTCTTTCTCTCTTTCTCTCTCTCCTCTCCTCCCTCCCGCCCTTCTCTCCTTCCTTCCTTTCCTTCCTTCTTTCTCTCTTGCTTTCTCTCTCCTTACTTCTCTCTTGTGTTCTCTCCCTCCCTCCCTTCTTTCTTGTCGATCTTTCCTTCTTTCCCTCTTTTCCTTTCTCTCTCTCTCCCTCTCCCTCTCGCCCCCCATTCTTTTTCTTTTTCTTCTTTTTCCTTCCTCTCTTTCTCATGCAGATTTTCGTCTCGGCCACGTCCAACGCCACTTGCTGTACCTCGGGTTCCCGAACCGCCTCCGACGTTTCCTCGGGCTCTTCCCAGACGGCGGCGACCCTCGGTTGCTCTTCTTACGAGAATCGGCTGCTGGCCGGATCCAGAACGGAGCTCAACGCGGCGCTGGGGATCTACGGCTCGCCCTACGCAGCCGCTGGGGCCAACGCGGGCTACGCCAACTACCTGCCTTACAACGCCGACCCCTCCGGCTTCTACACCGCGCTGGTGAGTGACCTTCCCGCTGCCAAAGAGTCGCTAGCGAGAAGAAGAAAGGCGCTAGTCCCTGTTGACCGGGGAGGCGTCCAGTCGTGTGAGATCCCTTCAATCCAAGAGGTTAGAAAAGTTAGATTCCCACTTGGAAGATTCCCAAATGGGTGTTTGCTTAAAAACAAGCCGTGTTTTAGTTTCCACCGCATTGATGTCTCGGGAGATTCGGGGCTGCCTTCTCTCGTGAAACGACTCAGCTCAGAGGCCAGGTATTATTTATGGGGAATCGAGAATTTGGAGGGCGGATCTTAAGAGAAGAGGTTTCACTGAAATCCGGAGGATCGCCTACAGAGTCCTGGCTGCCCCTTTGATAGCCCTTGATTCGGAAGTCACGTTCAACTTTCTCCCAGCCCAGTTTGGGACCTGGAGGTTCAGGGTGGATTTGCCTTCGTGGGGGGAGGGGGGGACCTTCTGGCAAATAAACAGGGATCAGATCTATTTACCCCGAGGGTGCTTCAGTCTCACCCCACATTTATCTTCAGGGAAATCTATTGAGTCCTGGAGGAGAAAAAAAAAGAGACCCCAAAGAATGGAAGGTGATATTGCAGATATCTAGGGAAGTTAAGGTGACCTGCTAGTTTTATTAATAACTGTGGATTGTAAGTGGCTTGGAGGCAGGGCCTATACAACAACAACAACTACTACTACTACTACTACTACTACTACTTCTTCTTCTTCTTCTTCTTCTTCTTCTTCTTCTTCTTCTTCTTCTTCTTCTTCTTCTTCTTCTTCTTCTTCTTCTTCTTCTTCTTCTTCTTCTTCTTCTCCTCCTCCTCCTCCTCCTCCTCCTCCTCTTCCTCTTCTTCCTCTTCTTCCCCTTCCCCTCCCCCCCTCCTCCTCCTCCTCCTCCTCCTCCTCCTCCTCCTCCTCCTCCTCCTCCTCCTCTTCTTCTTCTTCCTCTTCTTCTTCTTCTTCTTCTTCTTCCTCTTCTTCCCCTTCCCCTCCTCCTCCTCCATGTCTTTTTAAAATCAGTTCCAGAGAGTTCAAATAAAAATAACAAAAAGAGAATAATGTCCCATTGCAAACTAATAGAAAGGAAGTGGGGAAGGAGAAGGAGGAGAAGGAAAAAAAAAACTAGAACATCTCTCTCTCCCTCTCCCTCTCTCTCCCTCTCTCTCTGCCCTGAGTCACCTGCCTATTCCAAAGGCCCAATTCTAAGCAACCTTTCAAGACCCATTAAATTCAGTGGGATACCAACCCTTTATAGTAAGTGATTAGACATGGCAGCTCCAGATTCTGGGATATAGAGAGAAGACTTATGACATCATGTCCTCATGTAATACTTGACAGATTCACAGAAGGGACATTGAAGGTCTTCCAGTCCAACTCCCTGTCCAATTATGATCTATGTTATGTTAAACCATGATTCACTTTACCATGACCTTCAGTCGTGGTTTGCTTAATATGAGTTGAATAAGTTTTAATAGATTTGCAGGACCCTAAATAATTGAGAATCCATGACTGTTGCCTCCATGCTAGGCATGGAGCCAAAAATGAAACAACCCACAAACTAGCTCAGTGCAACATATGAACCTGCTTTTTAAAGTGGAAATTTGTGGACAGGAGTACAAAAGAGGTGGATGCCCACTTTTAGCCTTTGACCTAGTTTTCCCTCCTTCTAGAATTCTCAGTATGACTTGAAGGACAGCTCACCAGCTTTACATGCAGGCATTGCTCAACCAACAGCAGCAGCCTACTATTCTTATGACCATTCCTTTGGGCAGTATGACAGGTAAGTGGTTCTGCACTTCGAGCCTGCACAATATCACTGTTCAGGTCCTACTTCACAAGTCTGTGCTTTGGGTCCTTGGTGCTCTCTGAGCTTGGTTGCTTTCTTGCAGACGTTTCACTACCCAGCTAGGTAACATCATCAGGGTTAGAAGGGAGGGAGGTTTGCAGGGAGGAGAAGGAGGAGGAAGAGGGAGAAGAAGAAGAAGGAGAAGGAGAAGAAGAAGAAGAAGGAGAAGGAGAAGGAGAAGGAGAAGGAGAGGGAGAGGGAGAGGGAGAGGGAGAGGAAGGAGGAGGAGGAGGACTACTATCTGTTTTCTTGCAGATGTTTACCCAACTAGGTAACATCATCAATGCTAAAAGGTTTGAAGAGGAGGAGGAGGGGGGGGAGGAGGAAAAGTAAGGGGTCCTTGATACTCTCTGAACTTGGTTGTTTTCTTACAGATGTTTCATTACCCAATGACGTAACATCATCAGTGGTAGAGTTTGCTCTCTGTTTTACACTTGTGGCTTGCCCTGTCAATATTGGTGGGAGCGTTCTTGATCGTTCCTTGATTAGGATGTTAGGAAACTAATACATAAACAGAAAGCAAACCCCTTTCTTTTGTAGGACTTGTATTACTTGGGTCAGTTTCCAGGAGTGGGATACGACAGGGTTAACTACCGGTTCAGGATTTATGAGCTTCCCTGCACACTGGGAGCCACGAGCCTGTAAATCGTCATCAGCACGCTGGGTGCAGAGTAGCAGCCTTTGAAACAGCCCTCTTCTCCTGCTTTTTAAACTACAGCTGTGCCTTGTTTGGCGGCTAAAGTTGAAAAATCAGGAAATAAAGATCAGGTAAGAGCCTGGGCTGGGGGCAAAAACATCAGCAGTCATAGAACCAGTTCTATGTCTGCTGCTCTACCAGTTCTGCAGAGGTAGAAACCCACCCCTGACAGTTTCCTTGTTTCTATGGATAGTCTGTGAAGCTTTGTGGCTTTGGCCTTGGAAGAAGTCATCTCAGCTCATTTTCTTCTACCTGATAGGTATGGAACAGTGGACTTTAGCAACTCATCCAGACGCAAGAATGCCACCCGAGAAACGACCAGCACCCTCAAGGCATGGTTATATGAACATCGAAAAAATCCTTACCCAACTAAGGGTGAGAAGATCATGCTGGCCATCATCACTAAAATGACCCTCACCCAGGTCTCCACCTGGTTCGCCAATGCCCGGCGGCGACTCAAGAAGGAGAATAAGATGACCTGGTCTCCTAAAACTAAAACAGGAGATGAGCAGAGGGAGGGAAGTAAAAGGAACGGGGAAGACTGTGGCAGTGATAATGAAGACCATGGTAAGAATGGAAAGGCAGTATCGTTTTTAGAAATGGGAGATAATCTTTCATTACATAATATAAGAGATGCCTCATCCTAAAGTCCTTTAGGTACAGCCCTTTATACTCTACACTAGCCAAGGAGATGGCTTTGTAAGTTCTAGAGAAGAATGGCTGCGGTCAACAATTTTCCAAGAGCTCTGAAGTTGTGACTTTTCCCACATTCAGATGTCCTTATGTTAATTCATAGTTAAGCAATGTGGAATATCCTAAATTGTGTGTATTTCAACTCCCATCAGGCCTTGCCAGAACAGCCCCTTAAGGATGATGGACTTTGCTGTCCAACATCTGGAAGGCACATGTTCCCAGCCTTGACTTAGAACTCCCATCCTGGGTTATTTTTAAAGAAAATCTCTTATTTCTCTGCTTGCCCTTCACTCTGGTATCTACCTTCAACCCTGAATTGCGGTCACCTTCATATGATTGTAAGCCTTTGTTTTTAAGTATTGTGACTCAGTTTCCCACCTCTATGGGTAAAAACCTATCCTGTCCTCTTGGTGGGATGTTGTACCTGAGCTACATTAGTACTTAGGATAATATGTCAACTTCATTTAGATTATTTTGAGGTAGTTCCCAATAAAACAAATTACTGACATCTCTACATAAAACCAACTTGGCTTGCTCTTAATGAACTCTTTAAGATGACTCTTTTCTGTTCTTTATTCCTTTTATTTCGAACCATAGACCCCAAAATCTGCAAAGAAGAGAAGGAGCTGCAGCTGAGTGATCTGGAAGACTTGGATGAGGAGGAACTAGACATGAAGGTTGGAGATGAGCTGAAGCACCTGCATCAGGATGGTCCCCTAATTGGCAGGGCATTGACTGAGTCTGAGAAGAACAGCTGTACTGGGAGCTCATCTAGTCATTTTCATGCTTTTTCATGCGCCAAGCAACATTCACCAATTATAGGGGACTTTCTTGGCCACAAGGAGAATAACGTAGCAGGAAGTCTTGCAACTCAAGGCCAACTCTATGAAACTATAGAAAAGCCACGCATCTGGTCCCTAGCTCATACAGCAGGAGCCAACATGGTTGTGGGGTCCACCAGCTATCCTACTCAAAGGACAGAGAGTCCCGATTGTTTGGTGCTCAGGGGAAGGTGCTCAGGGACTGATGGACATTGCAGCGAAGCGAGGCCACTGAGCAAACTTGTGAGAACACAACCCATTCATGACAAGGCCTTGGAAGAGCTGCCACCTCCAGCTAAGATCTTTAAGAGTTCAACCTTTAACCTACAGTCCATTGCACTAAATTATGCTTCATACCCTGTGCTAGGGGAGACATGTCAGCACGCAACAGGAACAGAAGGTTGGCCTTTACATCTTGTTTTATTTTCAGACTGTCTTTAAATACAGATGCTTAAACTCAGGAGCACATATGTAGCTATTCTCTGAAGTAGTTATGGGTTTAGCATTCTCTTCTCAATTTTGGCAGCATGAAGGAAATAGGCCATCCTGCTTAGTTGGAAAGTGGGGCTCAAGGATTTAAGCTTTGTAGGTGAACTTTGGAATTGCATAGAGCAAAGGTCTTCAAACTTGGCAAGTTCAAGACTTGTGGACTTCAACTCCCAGAATTCCTAATCTAATATGACTGGAGGAAGAATTCTGGGAGTTGAAGTCCACAAAGCTGTCAAGTTTGAAGATTCCTGGCATAGAGGAATATCATGGGTGAGAAGAAACCTCCCACTTAGGGTCTAATCCAGAAATGTGTTATCTTTACCCACAATTCCAGTGAAATTGGCTAATGTACATGAGTAATGTGATGGCTTGCACGAAGTTAAATCTGACTAAATCTGTTGACAGATGTGGGAAGAACAAGCTTCAGCTTATAATTAGCAAATCAATTATGTCACCTCTTAAATCGGGCAAGCAACTGATGTGCCTTTTATTTATTTTTTTAAAAAAAGATAACAACTTGCTGTTGTTGTAATATTAACAGTAATATTATTGTATCTTGCCCAGAAAAAAAAAAAAAAGTAGCAAAAAATGCTTAAATACTTATTCAGAAATCTTTTGTATATTTATCTAAAAGGCAATGAAACCAAAAACAAATAAGTATTTGGTTTTTTTAAAGTCTTTTAAGACTTTAAAAGAAACCTTGGAGTAATAGGGTATAATTTATTGGAATTAATTCAACATTGTACTGATATCTCTGTTGTTATTTTTATTCTTCCATTGAGTTGTTCCTACCATGACACCATTTTTGAAGTACGTTTTTAAAAATGCACTGTTTATTTATTTATTTTTTGCATTCCATCCTGAATCACCTTGTTTGGCTGGGAAGTCAATCATACTGGTATACGATGGTGGATCTTCGTTGAGAGTCTTGGCCAAAGACTTGGTCTCTGTTTCTAGAGTGATGGAATGACCAAGTCAATATACAGATGCGATCTTCTTGAGGAAATTGTTTAGAGATGCAGTAGGAAGTATATCCAAGAACAAATGTCTATGGTGATGCTCCATCATTCAGGTCATGGTTGTCCTAAAGGTGCTTTTTCAAGAGGCAACTGGACTTTCTTGGTTTTTTTAAAGACATTTCGCTTCTCATCCAACAAGCTCCTTCAACTTTAAGAGCTGAAGAAGCTTCTCAGATGAGAAGCTTTAAAGAAAAACCAGAAAGCCCAGCTGCCTCTTGAAAGAACACCTTTGGGCTATCCAAGAGGAAGTTCATAAAAATAATTACTTATGTTTCATTATGGCTGGTTTTAATAGTAGAATGCAACAAGGGAAATATTCACTCAGACAAAACTGAGATGAGTTGGTTCCAAAGGTCTCATCAGACCTTCACTGCTAGCAGAAAATTGCCTTATAGAGAAATGGATAGAAACTGACCAATCTTCTTTGCCTTGTCTCAAAGCTTCCCTCTGCTTGGAATTATCTGCAAGTAAAAAAATAGGGACCCCTTTGGTGGGAAGGTTCCATGTGACTGGTAGGACTAAATGCTAAAGGCTCATGGAACACTGTTCCCTTCCCACCAAAGGGGTCCCTATTTTTCTAGTTTCGTTTTTTTTTAACATGCTTTCAACCTAGCTTCTGCTAGGTTGGCAGAAGCTGGGACAAGGAACGGGAGCTCACTCCATGACGCAGCTCTAGGGATTCGAACCCTCAAATTGCCGACCTTTCTGATCGACAAGCTCAGCGTCTTAGCCGCTGAGCCACCGCGTCTCTAATTAATCTAATTACTACATATTTGTGTGAATTCGAGGTTCTTCTGTTCAAGGATGGGCTCTGTAAGCCAAAGCGGCTTTGAGCATAGCCTAGGATTTTTTTGTGTGAGCCATTTTCATCCAAAGGTGAAAGAAGTTTTCGTTTCTCTCTTATGACAGGATTTCGGAGAAGCATACGGGCTGCTCAAAGTTCTCTAGACTTGACTGATGTTTGTCTCAGCCAACATAAAGAGAAACTCCGAACAGCTTTCAGGCCAGTGCTGAAGAGGTGAAAAAAGTGAGTCATTATGCTGTTGTGTTGTATGGAGAAATGACTTGTGAAGTACCAGAGGTTGAACCAGTTCCCAACATCCTTGATCACTGTCTGTGTTGGCAGCAACATTTGGAGTCTGAACGAATTCTTCATCCAAGTCTGGAGCATCCAGCATCCCATATGCTGTGGAGCTGTTTTGTTATGAGTTGCTATTTTAATAAAGGGAAATATGTTTGTAATTTGTGCTTTCCCTCTGTCTTTATTTTGGTCAGAAAATGCTATTAGTGGGCTCATTCTCATCCTAAAATTGAGGGTTTGGGGAAGATTTCATGAAATCATGAAAAAAACAGGAAAGAGAAACCAAGTCAACTTAACCAAGAAAAGAGTACAGGAATCAAAAAGCAAATGACGGGATTCAATCTGTTATTTCTTTCAACAAAGTGTTTTTTCTTTAAAAGAACATTCAAGGGTCTAAAAATGGACATTAGCAAGCGATAGGAACATTTATAACAGTCTAATCCAGTACCCAGGCAAAGTCTACATTTTTTTTTTGTTTAGTCTATTCTTCTGTAGTGGTTTTGCTTAATTCATAAATGACCAGAGAAGCAACTGAAATTTAAGAAGAGACATTTCGGATAATCTAACAGAATGCTTCACATTGTTCCTTGTATTTTAACACGAAAAAACAAAATGAAGCCAAATTTCAATCAACTGGCATTGTCTGTAATTGTCATGCAAAAATTAATGTAGTGGAAGTCATACCAGTAACAACCTGGTATTTGAACATCACATTTGTTCAAAATCCAAATTCAGCTCTGTCTGCCTTCCTATCAATACATTTAAGAAGACCGTCTGTTGTCTACCAGTAGATTGGTCCTGATAGTTTCTTTACTAAATGATCCAGATGGGGGATACTTTATCAGAGACACTTTACCAGGCTTTTACTTTGGCTAATGAGATTCTGAAATTCTCTCTTTCAGGTTATTGAAAACCACCAGGTTACTTGAAGTTCTCAAGAAGTTATGGAATCATCAGGATTCCAGGGAAGACACCCATTATCTCCAATGTGAATCCTCTCTTTGTTTTTCTCTTTCTCGGTGCTCTTCAGAGCATGAATGACTGTTACAGCTTCTCATGTCAGAGGAAGGGAAGAGATAATCTTATGAAACACAACTTTTACTATCACAAGGCCGATCAGAAAACATACATTGGGACATTTTTGCTATGTTATATGAGCATCTCTCATGCACTAAGTTTGTCATCAAACTACATTAATTGAACTATGACTCTCTGGTAAACTTCTGCCGATGTATTTTGGATTTTGGAGAGACTTTGGCTTCTATTGTAGATCTGTGTTGTTCTCTGTATAATGGAAACTAACAATGTGGTTATTGAATCAACCTCTTTCTTTCTTTTTTCTTCTTTTTCATATCCCAAATATGTACAGGATGTGTGGGAGTTAACATCCTTCCATCAGGTCTTCAGACTTTTTTTGGGGGGGGAGGAATACTTATTTTCCCCCATCTTTAAATTAAGTGTGTTGTGTGTCATGCTTCTTCAAGAAAGTCCTTTTCTAGTTCAACCTGCACATTTGCTTACTATTGCCTTGTACAAAGATATCACAGGAAGTATTTTTTAAAACTCTCGAATTAAAAATCCAACCATCGAATGCTGTCAAAGAAAAATATGAAATTTAAGAGACAGGAAGAGAGAATGTGTGTATGTGTGAGAGAGAAAGTGAGGAGGGAGGAAGGGAGACAAACAGTACTCATTGAGATTCATTACTGTGTCAATACTGATTGAATTCTCTTAGTTTGTTTCTTATATAATATTTTAAAATCCAGTTTTGGGAAATTTCCCTATTGATATATTTTCCTACTATCTGTTCACATGGCTCTATCATATTTATTGTACACTCATAGTTATTGTGTCAGGTAAATCCAGCTTGTATATTGAACTTGCGTCAGAAAACAGGCTTTCTTATTGTGGCTGGGTTCACACATTCTGCTAAGTTAAGTTCCTCTGTTTGTCTCTCTGGCTGTCCCACTGTCCATCCATCTATCTGTCTGCCTTTCTATCTGTCCATCCATCTGTCCATTCTTCTTTTTTCCTCCCTAGCCATGATAGAGACTTCCAGAATTTATCCAAGGACTGGAGCAACCCATGGTTAGCCGCCCATCACAAATCTGGATTCCACTTAATTGATTTCAATAGTTTGGTGCTCTTTTTGGAGTTTTACATCCTTCTAAACCTTATAACGTTGAGGCCAGAGTTAAAAAAAAAAAGACATAAGACTGACTTGGATACCATGGACAGCTCCAAAGTCATCAACCTGCTCCAATAAAGGTCTAGACTCTAGAAAGGGTCTAAAGACAAATGGTGGTGAGTAAAGTTGCTCTCAAGTAGATTGGGAATCGTGGCATGACAGTCTCACAACCTTACACTTTCTGGACTGGATCTCTTATTCAACCAGTCTCAGTGCATTCTCTATGGATAACTCTTCCCAATTGGCATGAAAGTTTGTTCTGTGAGTATCTGCTTGGCTAGTTAACAGAGCAACAACATTTCCTTTAAGGCGAGGAAGGGATAAAGTAGGACATTCTTAGTAGGTCATCATCCCAGTTTAGTTAAAAGGGCATTATTGCCTCTGACAAAGTTGAGACAGAAAGGAGTCTATCACTCGGCATTCTTTCTCCTTAATTAAAAGTGTCACCAAGCACTCTTTGGGCAGACAAATAAACAGAGCTTAAACCCAGAGAAGAATGAAGCCTTTGTTCCTGGACTCATTGCAAGCAAGGCCCATAATTTAATCACTGTGCTAATTAAGAGGTCATCTGCAGATCAACCCACAACTAACTTTCCCCCAAGTTCACCGAGGTCAACATTGTGCCCATGTGTCATTTGTGATCAATATTATCCAATGGATCCTGCTTTCATAAATCAGCAGGATGGATCTTGGTTATTGAGTAGAGACTGATACATGGATCAGGAAAGGAGCAGGAGAGGAAAAAGTGGAATAGTGGAAGAAATACCAGGATTGGAGAGCGGTTAAAAGTCTACACCTTCAGGTTAGCGGCATCCAAATATTAAAGGAAGATTCTTAAGTGTGTGTGCATTCGATTTCCACATCCAGGATAATTTATAGCCCTGTGAACGAAGCTTTTCCACAAGACACATTTTGTATGGAGAGAGGTTGAAATGGCTGATCAAACATGGCTGCATTATTTGAAATGGGAATGAGGATATTTTGAGTACTAACCTTTGTACCAGAGTCCTCACTATTTATGGAGATTCTAAGTATATCCAGGTCATGGTGCTTTTTTAAGGTGCTTTTTCAAAAGGCAACTGGACTTTCTTTGTTTTTCCTTGAAGGTGTTTCGCTTCTCGTCCAAGAAGCTTCTTCAGCTCTGAAGGAAGAACTGGAGATGCTTCTTGGGTGAGAAGTGAAATGTCTTCAAGGAAAAACAAGGAAAGTCCAGTTGCCTTTTGAAAAAGCACTTTTCGGACAGAATCCTTGATCCAATTTGCCAAAAGAGAGCTACATGTAATTCAGCAAAAATTAAAAGTGATACACCTGAGGGTGAGTTAATCCAAACAGCCAACCTCCATTCAAGAGTTTCCTTTGTCTTTTATAATATTCTTTGAATGGTCATTAAATAAATTGTAACTCAAGGACTATCTGTAATTGAAATTGGACCCTGACTCCCCGAATAATGTCTGTTTTATAGATTATTTCAATGGTGGCTGTAATTTTTTTTCCATATAGTTGTCAGCTGTTTTGAAAGTGCATCCTGGAACACACGTAGATACATCTACATTTTAATGCATTTACCAGATAAGTAAAACAACAAGCAGAAATATTTATGTTCTGTGGGTTTGCTGAGTTTCTCTTGGACCTTGGCAAAGAAAAGAGACATGATGGACTATCAATCCTCAGTGGCATGGTTTTGATAATGTCTGAAGTTAGAACACAACCATGGCATTGAAAACTTTCTTGAGTTGACAGTGGTACATTTGGAAGTTTATCTACAGGCGTTTGTGAACTGCCCTTCCATTCCAGAACAGAGTAATATTTAAAGAATGATTGTTCATGCAAACACTTCAAGCTAGGGACTGTTCAATGATATTTGTGTACATATATACAAACCCTTCATTCTTAATTTAGGTCTAACTCTATCCAACTTCATACATTGTCATTCAGGTACCTAGACACAATCTATTCATCCTTACGCATCTCCTTTCTGACATCCTTCTTTTGGGAGAGGGCAGGAAATCAAAAGAGAAACAACCCAAGCTGAAGACTGACCTGCAGTACGCAGGCACAGAAATTAAGCCATAGAAAGATAAACATTTTTTTCAAGTCAGATTTAAAGGATTAGTGCTTGTATTAGAGTATTAGCCCCATTCAGAGGCTTTTGGAAGTCAGACCTCTTGATTTTTCCTCCCTCCCATTCTTTCTCAAGAGGTACGTACACCAGGTATACCTTGATATTCAACCACATGAATCCATCATGTCTTTCGTGCCGTGAAATCTAGAAACAAATACCAGTGGGTCCAGCTATTGAAAGCCCAAGATTACCATCAGCTAATGTAATACAAAACACATCAGCAGTTTTGGTCATTGTTGTCCTAAGGATAAAGAGAATGCACACAGGCAGGCTACCTCTCAGGGTTCCAGTTAACACACCTAACACCTCTGTCCATGCAATCCATCAGGTGCCAGTTCATCCCAGATCCCACCTCCTTGCATCTGGTGGAAATGTCCTTGGTTCTCAGAGGAAAGAATTTTATTGTCAGTGTTCCAATGAAACTCCCCATATTCATTCAGCGCTTAGAAACAAACTTCCTCCAAGTATGAATTTATTAGAGTTGTCATACTGGCACATCTGGGAAAACCCGAATCCGAAAGTTCCAGGTTTTCTCTTCCCCAAGAGAAATTCAAAGACCCACCCCCTGTACCCATCAGTCCATCACATGGCCCAATCAAACGTTGTCCCACTGGAGCCATTCCTCCAGACCCTCCTCTCCAGGTGAAGGGTAACTTGTCCTTGACTTTCTGAGAAAGAATGTTGTTGAGTCTAATCTTCTACTCACTAAGAAATCCCCCCTCCCAAATTCCCAGGCACTAAATGTGGCAGCCTCAAAGCTTTCAAGTAAAATATGGCTTCTAAGGCTGACATTTATTTTGGCTACAGTCCCCCAGCTAATCTCTACCTCCCACCTCCTGTTCCCACAGCTGGACTCATCTCCGTTGTGGCAGCCCAGAAAGTGCCAGGGGAAAAATGGCTTCAGGGTTGACACTATCTTGAAGAAACGTGGACTATGGATCAATGGCTTTGATCTTTTGAGGTTTGATGTCTAGAAGAGGAAACTGAACCTCAGTTATGGAAGCAACTAGAAATGGCACCTCCTACTTACATGTAAACATGGGAAGCCTAAAGGTAAAGGTTCCTATAGCACATATGTGCTAGGTGCTCATCTCCATTACAAAGCCAAAGAGCCAGCACTGTCCAAAAATGTCTCCGTGCTCATATGACCAGCATGACTAAATGCTGAAGGTGCACAGAACGCCGTTACCTTCCCACCAAAGTGGTCCCTATTTTTCTACTTGCATTTTTTACATGCTTTCGAACTGCTAGGTTGGCAGAAGCTGGGACAAGTAACAGGAGCTCACTCCATTACACGGCACTAGAGATTCGAACTGCCGAACGGTCAACTTTTCTGATCGACAAGCTCAGCATCTTACCCAATGAGCCACCGTGTCCCTCCTACTTACACGAGAACATGGGAAGTCTACATACACTTAACTCCCAGCCCACCCAAATCTTTAGCCAACACGCCAACCATTTCCGGTCATTGTTCTTGGTAGAATTCCCAACACTTCTGATGTTCCTTACAAAATTCAAGAAGTATCGATTAAAGGTCACCCTTCACATTACAACCAGTGAGGTCTGGTGAATCAACAACTAAGATGACCAATCAGGGGTCTTTTAAGATGTGCTTTTGTTCCCTTTCCTCCTCTTCTCTTCTTATTAAAGGTCAAACAGGCCTTGCTACAGATTATCCGGCTATGTCCAATTTCCCTGCAATCTGTCATCCCAGCAAGATATGTATCACAAATCTCTCAACATATAATCTTTTGGAATCATATTCTGAATACTGTTTTGATTAAAAAGAAAAAGAAAATCAGAGCTAGGACTGATTTTGGAACTAATATGAAAAAGACTGGAGGCGCGGTGAGCAGACGCCTTCTGTATTTAATAATCAAAATAAACTAATAGGTTCAGCCAGCTTGCTCTTGTAAAAAAAAAAAAAAAACAGAAAGCAACCCTCCATGCATTCATTAAACCCAATGATTAAAATCTGTTGGAAGGTCTTTATTACAGAGCAGATTTTGAGATGCAAACAGGGAAGAGAAGTGGATAGATTTTTCTAACTTTCTCAAGCTTGTTTGGTCCTACAGGGATTGCTTGCTCCAAAATTATGTTTGAGACATGGGATTTGGTTCTCAGAAGAAAATTTATGTTGTGTGGCAGGGATGAGACTTTTATAGAGCTCTACATAATGCTTGGAATGGCCTACCTTCTTAGATGTCCCCTGAATCATACTGAGGTCTTTGATTAGGACTTCAATATACATGGTCCTCGGCTTAAAAATAGTGACCATTCAAAGTTACAATGGCACCGAAAAAGTGATGTACGTCCATTTTTCATGCTTACAATCTTTGCAGCATCCCCATGGTCACATGATCAAAATTCAGATACTTGAGAACTGAATTAGAATTAGAATAGAATAGAGCTGGAAGGGACCTTGGAGGTCTTCCAGTCCAGCCCCCTGCTCAAGCAGGAGAACTTATACAATCTCAGACAAGTGACTGTCCAGTCTCTTCTTAAAAACCTCCAGTGATGGAGAACCCATGATTTCTGGAGTCCAGTTGTTCCTCTGGTTAATTGTCCTCACTGTTAGGATGTTTCTCCTTAATTCCAGGTTGCTTCTCTCTTTGATTAGTCTCCATCCACTAGTTTCTTGTCTTGCCTTCGGGTGCTTTGGAGAACAATTTGACCCGTTCATATTTATGACGGTTGTAATATCTGGCAGTCAAGTGATCCCCTTCTGCAACCTTCTAACAAGCAAAGTCAATCATCATTTTATTTCAACGACCACATAATCCCTTGTGGGGTAGAGTCCGGGCAAGTGAATGGAGCTAGCAGAGTGTTTACTGGCCGGATGCCCCTCCTGTTGCCAGTGCAGAGTTTTGTTCATATTCTCATTGTGCCCAGAAAGAGAAATATCTGCCTCTACTTAGAATCGAACTCACAGGCTCCTGATTGTGAGGTGAGAACTCCACCTCTAGGCCATTGAACCACTCGTCACAAGCAAAGTCAATGGGAAAGCCATATTCACTTAGCCACCATGTTGCTAACTTAACAACTGTGGTGATTCACTTAACAAACTTGGCAGGAAAGACTGTAAAATGGTGGAAAATTCACTTAACCAACGTGTCGCTTAGCAACCAAAATGTTGGGGTTCAATTATGATCCTAAGCTGGGGGCTATCTGTATTATGTTTCCACCAGACTTAGAGTGCGAATCTAACTATAGCTACCATACATAAGCTATGCAGAAAAATAAGAATAATAACCAATATTTTGGCAAGTATCATTGGTTTCCAAAAATATAAACCACCAGAAAGCTAGCAATAACTAACATGAGATGATCAGCCATTGAGACATTGTAGAAATGTCTACTCCAATCTGGTTTTCTGGGTTGTGAGCTGCTGTTGCCTGGGGTTGTTAATGAAACAATCAGGGCATTTCCATGAAATTAACTTTAGAACTACACTTGACACTAATTTCCCCCCCTCTCAACAGTAGAAAGGAAGCCCAATTCCATTAAAAAAAAAAAAAAAACCTCTTAACTATATCAACATAGAAGAAGAAAAATAGCCCGGAAAACTAAATCAGTTGGGTTTGAGTTCTACCATCCTCCGTTTTAAAGATTTAAGGCTATAAGAGCAGTTCATTAGAGAAGACATAAATTCCATCTTACATGTTCTGAAATAATTGACTTTTCATCTACAGCTAATCAAGACTTCCTTCCTTCTTAAGTTGCACACTTAAATATTAGGCTTGAGAGCAATTAGAGGTTTAGTTTGAAGCTTTGTTCTTTGACGTTTTCACTATTAGCGCTGGGAACTTTGCAAAAGTAGCAATGGATTGATGGTGGTCACTGTAGCTGAGCAATGGTTTAGAGCTAAGGGTATTATATCATGCTATCGTAAGCAGAATTTCTCTATTCTGACAAAAAAACAAAAACAGCAGACTTCATCTTCCTTTGATTTTGTTCCTCTCAGACAAAACTCATCTTATTTCAGCTCGGGCTAATTCTGAAATCAAAGTCAGCCTGAATGAACATGTTCCAGAAGATCATAGACTTTGGTGCATCTCCAAGAGAAAATATTCCAAAGTAGATTTTGGTAGACCTGTCTCGTTGATTTTCTATAGTCTGACCTTAGCAGTTTGATCTTGTGGTTGAGACACCAGGCTAGAAAGTGGGAGATTGTGAGTCCCTGCCTTAGGCATGAAAGCCAACTGTGTGATTTTGGGCCAACCACCAGGAGACTGTGAATTGTAGTCTCACCTTAGGCATGAAGGCCAACTGTGTGATTTTGGGCCAACCACCAGGAGATTGTGAATTCTAGTCCTGCCTTAGGCATGAAAGCCAACTGTGTGATTTTGGACCAATCACCAGGCGACTGTGAATTGTAGTCCCACCTTAGGCATGAAAGCCACTAGGTGACCTTCAGCCAATCCCTCTCTCTCAGCCCAACCTACGTTCCAGGGTTGCTGTGGAGCAAATTAAAGGATGAAGGTATGTTGGATATGTTTACTGCCTTGAGTTATTTTTATTTGTAAAAACAATAACGACGGGATATACATTAATCATCAATCAATTAAGCAATCAATCTGTCTGAGAAAGGAAGTATTACCAGCAGACATTAAAACAATTATTGGAAGTAAGTAAACTTAAGGATTTCCGCTTTCAGAGTCTAGAACCAAATCTTTCATTGAACTTAAAAAATAACAGGCTCTCTTCAAAACCACAGGGTTACTGGAATTAATTCCCACAACAAATAGCCCACAGTCCCTCTTAATCACTATCAAGGATCACTTGGCCAAACCTTGAGTGAAATAGCCTACTCTCAAAACTAGGCTGATACTGAATATGGTGGTTGGGTTTTCATCCCATTCTGAAAAGTCAGACATGTCTCATCCAACGCGCGGAGCCAAATCAGTCCTGGAGACTTAAAGACGTCACTATATTGTTCCATTTTGTTATTTTTTTAAGATAGGAAAACAGAAGTTTTTTCTCTTTGCTGGGAACATTATCTTCCGGGAAGGGACCTTATCAATCTAGCTCCCCACATCCGGATGTAGATCTTCTGTCTTTGGGGGAAGCAGGGAGTAAGAAGAACTTCACGATTAGATGGAAATTTAGAGATTTATGGGGTTATCGGAGTACATTGTTTCTCCATGAGCAAACATGTGGCTGCTTCCTTCCAAATTGTTTCCACCTGTTGCTTCCTCCACCCTTCATCCTTTTTTTTCTGAAACTCATGAGATGAGAAGAAATGAGAAACTCAGATGGATGCCAACTGAGTTAAACACACACACACACACACACGTTATGCAAATAGAATTCAGATGTAGAGTATCTCATTTGCACACTTCATTACACATAGAGAATGCAAAGAGGAATAAAATCGTCTCCATGGCCTTGCGGGGAACATATCTCATCTGGGTGGAATTTCTGGGACGGCTGACTTGAGCTTCTTCTTATTCAAGAAGAGCTGCTAATGAACTTGGTCCAAATTAATTGGTGCATCCAGGAGAGAGCCTGGTCCTCAAGTAATCCATGAAAAGTTGGCTTTGTCCAGAGATGGACAAGATTTCCCCAGTCAATCCCATTTGCCGTAGATGTTACTCTGCCCTGATTGAGAACTTTGCCAAGGATGATCCTGGATGTGGTTATTATTTATTTGTAAATTTGATCAGAACCCTTTGAACCGAACAGACTTTGAACCGAACGGACAAAAGCATTTCAGTATAAAAACAAGATGCAAATCAGGGGGAAAAAAAGGAAGCTAGAATATAAGCTAAATATTATAGAATGAAAAAAAAAAAAGTGGTATCGTGGTCGTCTTACCAGCACAGCTGGACAGAAATAAATTCAGACCTGAATGGACATCCTGAGTTGCTTTTCTAATCTCAAAGGGGAGAGAAGACAGTTAGCTGTTTATCACTGTGCTGTTGTTTTCCTTTTTAAAAAATTTGCCTTGTATTTGAGGAAATCTGTTTTTGTAATGACCACTCTGGATAGCGTTCCAACTAACAAATTCCACCTCCGAGACAAGCATCTTCTCAAAATTCCATTTTATTAGAGTTGTCATATTGGCACATCTGGGAAAACCTGAATCGGAGAGTTCTGGGGTTTCCCTTCCCAAAAGAAATTCAAAGATTCATCCCCTGAAGTCCACCAGTCCATCACATGGTCCAATCAAACACCATCCCAACTGGAGACATTCTCAGACCCTCCTCTCCAGGTGCAGGGCCACATGTCCTTGACTTTCTGAGAAAGAATGTTATTGAGTCTAACCTTCCACCTCTCTATGAAATCCCCCCTCCTAAATTCCCAGGCACTAAATGTGGCAACCTCAAAGCTTCTAAGTGAAACAGGGTTTCCAAGGCTGGCCACTCTATTTCTAGGTGACGAGGAACTCCAGAAAAAAAGGGAAGGTGACTGATAACCTAACAGAAATGGAAGATAGAATATTCCAAACTTTGAACTAAAAGCAAAAATTATTTTAACCCATCCTGTCCTCAAAAAAAAAAAAAAAAAAAAGCAATGAGATATCGTTCAAGGCAATTAACTACAATGGGTGACAATTTATCCCTTCGTTTATTGTGGTGGCTTTCTTAAGATCTGAGCACAATTCTGAAATGTCCCAAAGGTGGAAAGAATTCCCTATTTTTTTTTTGTTGTTGTTGGAAAAAAAAAGTTATACATGGAACATAGGGTTTAGCTCACCTTCGAAAGCTGGATCATCAGTCTCTCTCTCTCTCTCTCTCTCTCTCTCTCTGTGTGTGTGTGTGTGTGTACATCTACATATATACACACACACACATACATACATATTCTGATCTGATTGCTAAAGATGAGCTTAGCATCAATCTAATTTGATCCTGAACTTGGAAAAAAAAATAAAATGGAGTCATTTCAGGACTCCAACATCTGCTTACAGATTCTTTCTTATATTGATGTTACCTGCTGTTCATCAGAAAACAAATTGCAATCTGGAACAAGGTGGATAACATCCTGAGAAAAATCTCATGGTTTATTTAATCTGGATTTCCACCCTCCTCTGCTCCTCGCTCAATCTACTAAGAAGGATCATTTGGGAGGAGGGGCAGAAATACACCAAAATGAAAAGCTGGGATTTGGTGGTGCACAGGAAACCTTCTTGTTTTTCCTTATTTTATAGTCTTGGAGGGTTCTCCTGTCTCATTTCCCATTAATTTTTGGAAGGTGCAGGGATATTCATAGCCAAAAAACTACCTTATGGATGTAGAAAGAACTTTTATTTATCAGTACATTGTTGTCAGGTTGATTGCTGTGTCCATTGCTCAAAAGAAGGAAGGAGGGAGGGAGGGAAGGGAGGGAGGGAGGGAAGGAAGGAAGGATAAAAAGGAGATATTCACTAGTAGAATATCTGTGCTATGGGTTTAAGTTCACCCAAGTGTTAGCCATCATTATGCTATTGTTAGGTGATCATTTATGCACCGTTTCCAATGCTCAGAAGAACAGAAGGCAGGCAGGCAGGCAGGCAGGCAGGAAGGAAGGACGGAAAAATAGGTGAAATCAGCTTGTAAACAACTGTGCACACTAATGCATGTTCGACAATTCAGTTGGGATCAATTTTATAAATCTTATCATCAGAAATATTCATAAAAAAATAAAGCAAACTTGGAGCGGAATATCTAAAAACAACAATCTAGAGGCAATGCCTTTATCCTAACAATACTGCTAAGAAAGTTGTTATTGTTCCGCTCATTGATCAAAAGCTGCCAAAAGCTGTGCATTGCTTCATACAGTAAATGGGGAATGGAAAGCACATAAGATTAGTTTGATGTTTAGGTTCCTCAATTCACAAAAGAATGCCAATTTTACAAGTCTTTTTATCTTTTTGGTCGAGATTTTTGACTGCTGGTATTCTACAAGGTTACGGTTGAAACCCAATCTATTCACTAATCCTTGTGTGGCTAAACGAGGATCAATTTTTTTTCCCCTGACAGTCTCTCAACATTGTTTTCTTTCTAATCTCATATTCTCTAGATTCTTATACATCTTTTCTATTTATACAATAAAGCAACATTGTGGTTTAAACTCTTGATTAACAACTTGGCTACTTTGAGCTCTTTGTTAGCCAATAGAAGACATCAGGATATTGGCTTCTGGCTGTTTATTACCCATTTGTGTCTTTATCCAATTGCTGTGGTCTTAAAACTTTTGATTTTATTACACATTGCATATATTAATGCTAACATAATTATAGGAACTTGGCCTTCCCTTCCTGGAACTTGCTTAGCGATGCCTTCAAAATGTAAATAACTAAAACCAGAAATATTTGTATTAAGTTGTTTACTCTTACGGTGCTCTACGATTGTAACACAGATTCTTATTGCCAGACGCACAAATATCTCATGGTTCCTGTGTTCTCCTTTGCTTTTTACACCAAGATTATTTTTTTCTCAGTTGACGGAGCTTCAAACGATAACTGCTTGGGGAAGAGGTGAATTAAAATTAAGTTGAAAATAGCCCCAAACTTCAGCATACTCTGAACACCAATGCTCATTTCATTAAATTATAACTTGAACAGTGCAGAATTTGGAGCAGGTGCATGAAATCTAGAGGAGTTTGAATAAAATATCCAAAGCCACAAATTCATGCTACTCAAAAATATTAAGCAGTGCAAGAGTTTTACATTCTCTTGCATTTTCAAACCAGTGTTTATTATATCTCCATTTGCTTTGGTGATAATGGAAGAATCCATAAATCTGTGGGTTTCCTACCAAGATCCTTTCTCAGCTTAGAAAAATGTACTACAAGCTGTTCGGCAACACCGTATGTCCACAAAACTAGAAGGAAGAGAAAAAGAATAGAATCAAGTGATGACTATAAGGACATCCCTATGGGAAAGAAAGAGCAGATACATACAGGTTGGCTAGCCAGGAAATAAAATAAAATAAAAAGTCACTTCAGATTTATTTATTTCAGCTTTCCATTGCTTTCCATGGCCTCTCTGAAGATCCATAGAAAATTTCTTTGGGGAACTCTGTTCACCTCCAACTTCTGCTTCTGTTTGGATTCTTGGCCAATTTATTTGTCTCTTTCTGGGATGTTAGTAAGGGAGTTGGGGCTGTGAGACTTTCAAGCTTTAAAATATACAAGAGGATGTGAAGGGAAAAGATATTTTTTTTGGCTATGTGCCCTTGTTAAAACAAATAATTAGAGCCTGACAAAAGGAAAGGGCTCTTCGACTGTTTTCCTCGTTTCTCTCTCTCTGCTTGGTGCCTGCATTTCTTAGCACCAGTCTGGCTTCAGTATCCAAGTTCAGACATTCAGTCACTCAGAAAGTTCTGGTTCTTACAAATGAGCTTGTGTAAGAGATGAGCATCGACCACACAATTTCTTACCCACCCATAGAATTTCCAAGTTGAGTCTTCTGCGGGAAATCCAACCTCCCTTTATTATTATTTTTTAAGTCTGTTCCTGAATTATAAAGACATACGCAGAGATTGCAATTAAGGAAATTGCATCTAAGGTAGTTTGCAGCAAAACTTCATCCAGAAAGGGATTAAAGTTGAGCAGAAAAAATCAACCAGGATCCTGGGGGACACAAAGCTGACTTTGCGATGTGTGTCGTACCTGCCATCAAAAAGTCAAATGTAGTATTATGGCATAAAATCCAGACATGACAGGAATAAATGTTGGGTATAAAAATTAACTTTATACTAGAGACGTTCCTATTAGAAATAATAAAAGAGAATTTTAGTAAAGCAGATATTTACCTAATTATTCATGTTACTACAGCAGCAAAACTATTGCTTGCTCAAACTTGGAAGTCCCAAATGACAAGGCAATAATAGACAAGATTTTTCAGTGCACTGAACTAGAATCTGACATTAGAATTGAAAGAACGAGACGTATCAGAATATTATAAAGTATGAAACAATTTCTATGTATGGAGGGATATGAAAGGAAGTCTATAAAATGTAAGTTAGAATCTAAGATGTAATTGAAATGCAACACAATGATTAAGATTTAAATTGACACAAAGATCAAATGTATGTATGTATGTATGTATGTATGTATGTATGTATGTATGGTATTCAGCTTTGTTTGGGTATTTTCCCACGCCATTATAGTTGTGCTTTTAAAGTTGTAGCAACATTTCGGCAGAATCTCATCTGCCATCATCAGGCTTCTGTATTGTGTTCGTCCGTGAGTCAGACTTTCACAGCCATTTCTATTTTAAATTTGGTGCTAGCCTACACTTTGCCAGGATGGTTTTCTTCTTCATCCTGATTGGTTGGGATTCTGCCAAATGCCAGGAGTTCGATTCTAACAGATAATCAGAATTGGAAGGGACCTTATAGGTCATCTAGTCCAACCCCCCGCCCAAGCAAGAGACCCTGCACTATTTCTGACAAATGGCAGTCCAGTCTCTTCTTGAAAGTCTCAAATGATGTGCTCCCACAACTTCCAAAGGCAACTTCTGTTCCATTGGTTGATTGTTCTCACTGTCAGAAAGTTTCTCCTTATTTCCAGGTTGAATCTCTCCTTGTTCAGTTTCCATCCATTGTTCCTTGTCTGGCCTTCTGGTGCTTTAGAAAATAACCTGACCCCCTTTTCTCTGTGGCAGCCCCTCAAATATTGGAAGACTGCTATCACGTCTCCCCGGTCCTTCTCTTCACTAGACTAGACACTAGCCTAGCCCAGTTCCTTTAACTGTTCTTCATATGTTTTAGTCTCCAGTCCCCTAATCATCCTGGTTGCTCTTCTCTGTACTTTTTCTAGAGTCTCAACATCTTTTTTATAATGTGGTCAGCAAAAGTGGAGGCAGTATTCTAGGTGTGATCTTACTAAGGCTTTATAGAGTGGTATTAGTATCTCCCTTGATCTTGATTGTATCCCTCTGTTAATGCTCGCACGCTCAAGGCTGACTCAGCCTTCCATCTTTCCAAGGTGGGTAAAATGAGGACCCAGATTCTTGGGGGCAAGAGGCTGACTCTGGGAATCACTTAGAGAGGGCTGTAAAGCACTGTGAAGCAGTAAATAAGTCTAAGTGCTGATGCTATGCTAAAACATCCATTGATATGAAATTATAAGAGATTTATGCCCGAAATGTGTCCATCTCCATCCCTCTTTCACTGTAACCAGCAAAATTACCCTACTTTTGTAAGTGTCTCTTTGTGACTAACATATGCAAAACCACAACATTCTAGCCCATCCCCATTTTAATCTTGGCTTTCTTTAAAGATTTCTTGTTTGGAAACAGGCGGAAATTTGGCTGTCGGTCAAACCTACTATGGAGTGTCTACCAAGATCTTTTCTAAGATCAGTTGGAGAAGGATGGAGAGACTTACATTGTTAAAATATAACGGCTTTATCATAGTCATTTCATGTTAAATAGACTACAGAGGGACTTTATTGCAAGAATGAAATAGGATCATAATAGGAGCTTTGGGAGAATTTTCACCAGAAGGCTTCTGATGTTGTTAACAATGCAGCTATGCCATGTCCAGGCGTCTCCTTGATACAACAGCCATTAAACAAACTGTTTAATAACTCATTAGTTAATCTGGCTGGCAAATAAGTCTGAGAAATGAAGACTGGAAGCAAAACACAGTGCGTCGGGCATGTGACACCCGCTTTTGAAGCTCTTTCCATGTAGCATTAGAACAAAAGTAGCATGCTAATATGACATTTACAAATAATTCCTAACCACAGCCTAATTAACTTATTGTGTGTGCTCTAAAGCAGCAGACTACATTACATTAGAAGACAGGACGGTGAAAGGGAAGAGCATTGTTGGTTCCCTTGCAAGGAAACTTAATATATTTGCTTATTTAACCAATTTATTTTGGAATGAAAATGACTTTTTTTTAAAAAAACAAAAAACAAACCTGAAACACAGAAACCATTTGCTGCAGTGTTTCTCAACCTTAGTGACTTGAAGATGTCTGGACTTCAACTCACAGAAGTCCAGGTTTCTATGCCATACTTCCAGAAGTCCAGATTTCCAGTTATGCTGGCTGGGGAATTCTGGGAGTTGAAGTCCAGACATCTTCAAGTCACCAAAGTTGGGAAACACTGCTTTACTGCATAATCAACTGTAAAACATTGGTCTATAGACACTGTACTGTTTTCCTCTTAGTTTGTGTTAAGGATGCTAAATGTTTGGATCCATCTCTTCATCCTAAACTGTGAAAGCAGTGCCCAGTTGAACACCCAGTCAGGCAGGCAGGGAAGGTATATTCTGGACACCATCAGTTAAGTGGCTTATACTACATTGGTGAGGCCATACTTGGAAGATGGCATCCAATTCTGGTCACCACAATACAAAATAGTTGCTGAGACCCTAGAAAGAGTGCAGAGAAGAGCAATAAAAATGAGAAGAGCTCTGTAGTACAAGGAATGGTTAAAGGAACTAGATATCCTGCAGAGATCTCTTACCTGAGCTTGGTTGTTTTCTTGCAGACAATTTCATGACCCAAACTACTGTAGGTAACATTTGCTAGTCTAATGAATGTTACCTAGCTTGAAAATTGAAAATTTTTCCCTACTGGCTGTATGGGCGTGGCTATGGCCATGGCTTGGTATGATAGTAATAGCAACTAGGAGCAACCGCGGCAAATTTTTTTACCAATTCAAATCGTCCCTACCATCTGTCCTGAGGTGGGCCAAGGTGGTTGAATTTCACCCTGCCCTACAAATATTCTCTGATTGAGATCCCTTTTCAACTCAATCGCTCTTTTCTGCCCTCTTTCTAGATCCAAATGTTTAATGGCCACTCCAAAAACTAAGAGGAACAAGAAGGAGCAACCAGCGAACTAAGTAAGTAAGGGCTCTGATCTGTAGATACTTACAACCAGTAGCAATTATTGTTGTTGTTATTGTTATTACATATGACTGACTCTCTCTCTCTCTCTCTCTCTCTCTCTCTCTCTCTCATTTTACTCCTTGCAGGAAAATGTCTTTATCTATTTTGATTATCAAAGAAAACCAGTAGATCCTCAGAGGTATGGAGCTCAAGAGAAGAGTCCTACCTTCTTCCTTTTATTTTGCTCTTCTGAATATTTCACAGAAATAGGGTTGACCATCCTTCCTTCCAAATGTCCAGGTTTATGTTTTAAGTATTCCGGCAGAAGAGAGAATAAAGATATATTTTTTCATTTGAAGTTGTTCACTGTTGAATCAAGCCAAGAGCAGCCCTTATAGGGAAGATGAAGAAGGCTTAAAAACTACTTGTAATGAAAAGGTCATCCTAGAGGCATCCAATTCACTATCCATCATGTCTAAAGCAAATTCTGAAATGTGAAAATGGTCAGCTTTTAATTTGATAGGCCGAGTAATCATTGCCTGTATTCTTCTGGAGTTGTAACGTGTATTGAGGCAGGTGAGATAAGGAGGAAATATGATAAACAACGATTTGGAAAATAATTTTGGGATCTAGGTATTTCCCCCCCCTTCCAAACACCAATCTCTCTTCTTGAAGACAACATATCCCTCCTCCTCCTCCCCTTCCTGAAAGACCTCTGAAGCATCTGCTCTGCATCTTTCTGTATATTTATTCCTCAATTTGCTTACTCAGTTCTGTTTCTTTGTGGTTTCCTGGAATCCTTGTGACAAAGCCACAGCTTTGGTTCCTGTCCTTTAACAGTGCTGCAGGGCCCTGCCCGACACACAAAATTTGTTTCTAATTTTACATCTGCCAAAACACATTCCAGAGGTTGACAAATACACGCCAACAAAAATTGGTTGGCAATTCCCGCAAGTCAAGCCCAGCCAAAAGGAAATCAAATAGAACCAAAACTGCAGCATAAATATTTTCACACTTCTTTTAGGCTGGGGAAATCGTTCTACCCAAGCAAGAAAGTCTGTTGGTTGGTTTTCACTGTAGATATTTCTCTTTTCTGGAAAATTCTAGGGTTTGGGGTTTTCACACACACACACACATACACACACACAGAGAGAGAGAGAGAGAGAGAGAGAGAGAGAGAGAATGAGAGAGAGACTTATTGCCAATATGGGTCCACCAAAAGAACAAACGGAAATCTAAGCATCGTCAATGGAGCTTATTGGGGTGTATTTCTTTTTCCTGCCTGCTTTCACTCTGTTTGAGTTAACCAGGTTTGCTCTGACAGCGTTCAAAGGAAAAGAGGATCAGGGAGAAAGTCTCAGGGGTGGAATGTGCTGTTTTTGTGCTTTTTCAGTGACTCAGTGTCTTGGGGTTAGGTTAGTGTTTTTTGTCTCCCGGGATCTAATTCTCTTGCACAATTTTCAGTTTCTTTGCTTTCCCGGAATTCTGTTAGATCCTAAGGAGTTCTGTTTGGAGGTGATAGGTAGGTAGGTAGGTAGGTAGATGGATAGATAGATAGATAGATAGATAGATAGATAGATAGATAGATAGATGATAGATAAGTAGATACTGTAGATAGATAGATGATAGACAGATGATAGATAGATAGCTGACAGATAAATAGATAGGTGATAGAGAGAGAGAGAGAGAGAGAGAGAGAGAGAGATACTGTAGATAGACAGATGATAGATAGAAACAGAGAGAGGTGGATAACATACATTGATGACAGATAGAGGGGGAAAGAAGAATAGGGGGATGGATAGATAGAGAGATAAAGAGATTTATAGTCAGACAGACAGACAAACAGACAGGCAGACAGGCAGACAGACAGACAATAGATATAAGGGATGGAGGGTTCCTTCCCAACTATTTAATCCCTCACTTGCAAACTGGAGTACCTCTCAATTAAGTCTCCTGAATTTCAAACATTAGGAAATTGACTAATGAGTCATTGGATGTCAGGGTTGCACCCCTCCACACACCAAATGTGAACCCATGATTAACCAAAAGTAATGTATAGAATTAAACCCTTTTCTTGGGTTTGTGCAGAACGCTGAGGATGGGTACAGAGTAGCTCCCCACATCTTGGCCTCGCCTAGAAAGCCATGTGACAATAAGAGCCGTGGCGAAGTTGTAGTTACAAACAGGAAGTCCTCTAACCTCATATAATTGAATCAGCAATCAATTACTTTTTGGCAGAGCTGTGATCTATAACTTTGTCCGACTAAGGGGAAGGCAGAGAAGCTCTTCTTTCGAGGAAAGTAGCAAGGGGATTGCAATGAACTGCAGAGAAGCCAAGTTGCAAAAATGGGGCGGTTGAAGAATATTTTTGCGGTAGCCCTTTGACCTTTTCTCTTATGAGTCCTGTAAAGCTTAGAGTGTTTACAAAGGAATGAGATTTTAAAAAATGAAAGCTTTCTTGTTGCAACATGCTGCAAAGACTGCCGGTCCGCGCCAGGTCTGAAATGCTTGTGTCAGTCTGCTCCCTAGCGTTAGGACTGGGATGCAGCAGCTCAGTTGGGTTAAAATAAACTTTGTATACAGCCGAGGATAGAAAAAGTCAGAGAGAACATAATTTCTCATCTCACCCAATGTATATTTGTACAATTCATGAATCCAGAACCATCTTTTACGGAATTAACCTAGCCACATTTCAGCCAGTGAAATCAATTCGCAGCAAATAATGCTCAATACATTGGAGCATTGAGATTCTCAATCCTCCAGGTCATGGTTGTCCCAAAGGTGCTGTTTTTTTTCAAGAGGCAACTCGACTTTCTTGGTTTTTCTTTGAAGACGTTTCGCTTCTCATCCAAGAAGCTTCTTCAGTTCTGGTGGGAAAGTTTTGGATGAGAAGCCAAATCTCTTCAAAGGAAAAACAAAAAGGAGGACCTGCTGCCTCTTGAAAAAAAATACCTTTGGGAGCACTGAATATTGTTCCAATAGTTGAGGGGCTCTGACAAAGGTGAAAGGGGGGTGGTGTTTCAAACTATTTTCCAAAGCACCAAAAGGCAAGATGAGAAACAATGGATGGAAATTAAGCTAGGAGAAAAGCAACCTAGGATGAAGGAGAAATTTCTTAATGGTGAGAGCAATCAACTTCAATTCTGGAGCCAAGTGGACGTCCGGTTCCCCCACCATAGAGTCTCCTTCTAGCACGGCGTCCTTTTTCCGTTTACCAACTGGAGACAGGGAGCCACAGAAGTGGGATGAAAGAGCCGCATGCAGCTCTAGAGCCACGAGTTGCCAACCCCTGGCCTAGGGAAGAGGCCCATTCTGAATCTGGTGTACCAGTAAAAGAAAAAAAAAAGATGATCATGGGAAAATAATGCAGAATGTTATCATCTCTATCCTCCTATGCAAGTTCAGCTTTGAAGTAGTTAGTTTTTAGTTATATTTTAGTTATATTTAGTTGTATTCATCAGTCATATTCAATTTCTGAATTTGAATCCAGGCTTTCTTTAAAAAAAAAGCAAAAAAAAAAACATGTAGAACTTCCCATTAATTTTCTCTGCATGTGTACAATGATTATTAAAAGGCTACTAATTATTACAAGCATAACTTCACCAAAAGTTAGCCGAATTGCAGATGAATTTTCCATTCCATTAAATGTTGGCATAGCAATCACAGGAACAGGAAATAAACAGCCTGGTGATTTTATGCCTCTGATTTACAATTTCAAATCGCTGTTGTATTTTTTTTTTTTTTTAGCAAATCTGAACTTTGGATTAGTGCCACAGTAAAAAGCAGAAGTAATCCATTAGTACAATATTAAAATTACATTTTAATATCAAGTACCTGAGACCAAAAAAAAAAAAACCCTATTAACCCTCAAGCCAATGACTATTCATTAGCTAAGTCAATTTTGAATCCCATCAGGGTTCACATTGTACAAATTCGCACTGAAATTGATTTACTAAACCAGGGGCTTTGATGGTTCTGAAATTAAAAGGAGTAAAGAAAGGATGCTACTAATTGAAGAACATAATTTGATTGCCTGTACAGGGTGTGGAACCTAATGACGATGGGATGGCAGTTTTAATTAAAGATAGTGGGCAGATTCACAAGGGTGTAACACTCAAGATTGAAAATGCATTTGTATGATGGCCACTTCTCTGGAGTCCGTTCCTTCCAAAGCTGAGATCCACTGTTGATAAGATGAAAACGGTGCGGATCAGTGGTCCCCAAATCTAGGAATTAGGATTACAGGTTCCACTGGGTGGGATTAGAGTCCTGAAAGATCAGGTTCACGGTATATGTGAAAGAATGTACTAAGGAGGTAGATTCTCAGAAGGGAGAAGTTGCATTCCAGAGAGGTAAGGGGCAACTCAGTCTGGATGTTACAGGTGAGAGAAAGAGGCTGAAGACAGCTCCTCCTTCATATTTTACAGAATAGGTTGTAAATGCAGATTGTAGAGTCCTTAGTCTGGCAGGATTCCATCTGTAGATGTGAAAACAATAAAGAACTCTGCTTGGAAGAATTACAAAATTTCAATATTTAGTTTTGGGCCTGACAGTAGATGCTCTTAAATCCATGATTGTCTTTGGACACAACAAGAAAGCTTCCCCGAAGAAGCACAGTTGAATGTAACAACTCTCTTTTGTTCATTTTTCCTGATCGACGTGGATCCTAGTTCCCATGTGAACTATCATTCTCTCCTATATCAGAATATTTCCCACTCCTTTCTTATTGAGGAGAACAATGGTCAGCCAGCTAGTCCACAACCCAACCGATCACAAATGATCAGCTGGATCCTCTTTTTGCTTGAGAGAGACCTAGTGATATCCAACAGGCAATTTGATGGATCAGAATGATTTCTGGGTCACAGATCTCTCTAGAAAACCCCCTAACGAGGTTGAGAAAGATTTTGCAAGAGAGATGTAGAGCAGTCTAAGAATGAATACGAAGGAGAAACTGCATTCTTGGACTTGATCGATGGCTGACCTCTGCATTTTATTCCTGAAAACAAAACAAAAAGCAAAAAAAAAACAACAACTTGCATATATTTAGTCTCATACAACTTCAATGTACCGAATTGGGGTTATTTTTTTCCCCACCTCCCCTCTTTGTCAGTGATTTGGAGGTGCTTGGCATTCAGAAAGATTTGTTATGTAAATGATCTCATTGTATGCTTCCATATTTTAACATCAAATGGTATGATTGACTACAGAATTCAAACTGTCTACAGGTTGGGGTGGATCAATTATCATCTGAATTATCACACTGCCACACAAGAATAGCATAGCTGTGGAGTGTGTCATACTTTTATCTCTATGCATTTCAATGAAGTCAGGCTGGTACATAAAAAGGTTATCACCTAGGAAACATATTTTCCTAAGCAGAAGTTAAACATGCAAGCGAGATCTGCATAGATATTCAATTTAGCCAGTCAACCCGAACCTATTAATATTTTAACAAAATCCAGTGAGGATAATTTTTTTCTTCTTTGATCCCATTTCATTCAGCCGGCCTGGGAAAAGGGAAGGGGAAAAAAAAAAAAACCAAAATAGTCAAGCATACAGAATGAGGTTATGTATTAAGTGGGCTATTTAATGTTTCTGGCATTTCACAGCCCTAAGGGAAGTGTGGATGGATTTAACAATCAAGATCGGTGTTTCTCTGGGACCCACAAAGTTCGAGGAACATAAAATAATCTATACTTCCAGCTTGACAAATTGTAGCTGACATTCTGCTTCATCTCGCCAGGACTCTTTAGATCAACGTTAATCATCTGTTACAGGGCGTAAGAAGAAAAGTAAATCACACTTAGTTGTTAAAGTGAGATGGGAGGTATTCGGCAGAGGTTTTAATCAATAACGCCCAGGATAATAACCAGCAGCTATTGTTCAAATCCTCAGATATTAAAAAGGGAAAGAGGCCAGATACAAAACAATCAGATGAAGTTGAATGGAAATTTCAGGGAGTGGAAAAGACCAAAGCTTGGAATACTGCATTCAGTTTGGGTCACCACGTTACAAAAAAATAATAATAATACTCTGAGGCTCTGAAAAGTGTGCAGTGTGTAACTGCAATCCAAAATAAGTTGCGAATTCTTGGTTTACAGCCTTAGATGAAAGGTACCACGGGTAGAGAAAGGGATAACAGAAAGGGATAACGGAGAGACAGAATCAAGATCATGTAACATTCTAGTACTGTTTTACAAATCCTTAGTAAGACTACACCTCTGCATCCAGTTCTGGCCACCACAATACAAAAAAGATGTTAAGACTCTGAAAAGAGTGCAACTAAGATGATTAAAGGCCTGGAGAATAAAACATATAAAGAACAGTTTCAGGAATTGGATTTGGCCAGTCTAGAGAAAAGAAGGAATATTTGAGGGGCTGTCACAAAGAAGATGGGGTCAACTTATTTTCCAAAGCATCAGACGGCGAGACAAGAAACAATTGTAGTTAGTTGCGAAGTCATGTCCGATCCATTGCGACCCCATGGACAATGGATAGAAACAATGGATGGAAACTAATCAAGGAGAGAAGCAACCTGGAATTAAGGGGAAGCTTCCAAACAGTAGGACAATTAACCAGTGGAAGGGCTTGCCTTCAGAAGCTGTGGTGCTCCATAACCAGCGCCATCTTAATGGCATTATGGCCCCTGGGCAAAGCAGTGTACTGGGGCTCCTATTGCAACTACTCCCACGAATAGAAAGGAATGGTATGAATGGCTGACATTGCACCTGTGTTGAACCAAACAGCCAAGCTCAGAAATGACCAAGGACATCATAGTTCAACCCTAAGATACTGTCATGCTCCTGTTAGAATCTGACTCTGAGGGAGAGGAGGAACAGCTGACAGGGAGTGGGAGTGTAGTTCCAGAGGTTGGGGAGGAATTGGGAAGGGCACAGGCCAGCTGGGCATTCAGAGGAAGACGCAGGCCCATCCCCTCTTCATCCTAGGGCACACAGGGAGGAGCAGATAAGGGAGAAATGTAAATGGCATGGTCTATGGGGAGGAAAGAGCCTTGATCCCCTTCATGGGTTGCAGCTGTAAGGACTGTTTAAAAGGACAAACTGCGCATGGCCCCGTGCTGGAAGCAAAATGTGAAATAATTCTAGTCTTTCAGTTCTTATCTGAGTTCTGGCATCCTTCCCAGTGTGTTTAGTTTGATATCTGTAGACATCTTCAAGCCCTTATCCTGCCTTGTCTTATTAATTGTTCAAGTGTCGTTTGTGTTGTTGTTTTTTACTATTTATAATTTATATGTATTTTGAGTTTGAACAAAAGTTCTTCCTTTTAATAACTGCATGTGGGGGAGTTTTTTCTCCAGTCAGTGATAATTGGACCTTTGAAGCCAAGTTGAAGGAATTAAAGGGACTTCACCTGTTTTTGTGACTTTGTTGCTCTTGTATCCCACCCTGGGTCATCACAGACACATATATTCTTTTCTGTTGGAATATTATGCATTATCTGTCTTGCTTCACCCAGACGGCTAAGCCAAAATCAAATAGACCATATGATTTGCTTGCTTTATATGCCAAACCCAACTGTGTCTGCTTAATTACAGTTCTTAATAAATCACAATTCCAGGTTGCAGACTAAGATATAAACCTTGGTTTACAAACTACCATGGTTGGATAAGATACCCTAAACCTAGCAGAACGAATATAACGGTTTATTAGATTGTATGAATTGAGTCATTACAATATACTTTTTTTTTAAAAAAAATAGTCTATTCACATATTGAGCATTTCAACACATTCAATAATATTCAACAAGTTTTAATAATCCATGCTGTAGAGCTGAAACAGTCTACCCGTAAGTAAGACTTGATCTTTAAGAAAAGGGCAGTAATATGTTTATGGAAAAAGACAGCAAGAAAGTAGAATTTTGCGCTGTTGCTGACCTTGTCACAAGTGATACTTTGGGTTACATGGGAAAACGTCAAAACCATGAAGCATCATACATGAAACAGATTTGGGTCCAACCTGAAAGAATTCTAAATATAAAAATACAGAAGAGAAAATATGCCAAGCTGGATTGTTCCTCAGAATGCTTGAAGAGATGAATAAACATTCTTAAATTAAGTATTGACCAGAAGAAGATGAAAGGAATCTAAGCATGTAATCTTATCTTGGCTTATTGGGAGTAATCACAATGCAAATCAGGGATGCTTTAAGTACAAGCTTTGATTTAAGTTTCAGTCCCTGAAAATCTACTTTTCTCTCCATGTTTGTTTCACTGAGGATCTATCAAGCTGAGGATCTAAGCGTTCATCCAACTTTTTCAGTCTTAGTGATTATATTTTAGGCTTTATATATCATTGTAGTTTTTTTTATAATTGTTGGATGTGGGGGAGAGGGAGGGGAGAGTGAAAGAGGGAGATGGAAGGGAAAAGGGGGAGAGAAGGGGGAGAGAGAGAGAGATGGAAGGAGATGGAGATGGAAGGAGAGGAAAGAGGAGAGAAAAGGAGAGAGGGAGAGACAGTGGGAAGGGGAAAGGAAGAGGGAGAGAGGGAGGAGAGAGAAAAAGAGAGAGAGTCAGAGAGAGGGAGGGGAGAGGGAAAGAGTGGGAGGAGAAAGAGAGTGAAGGAGATGAAGGGGAGAGAAAGGGGAAGAGAGAAATAGGAGAGATAGAGGGAGGGAGGGAGAGAGGGAGAGAGAGATGGGGAAGATGAAGAGAGGGAAGGAGAGGAAGGAGGAGAGAAAGGGAGAGAGGGAGAGACAGAGGGAGAGGGAAAGAGATAGGGGAGAGAGAGAGGGAAGAAGGGAGAAAAAGAGAGAGGGAGAAAGAGGAATGGGGAGAGGGAGAGAGAGGGAGGAGAAAGAGGGAGGGAAGGAGGGGGAGAGAAAGGGGGAGAGAAAGGGGGAGAGGGAGGCAGAGAGAGGCTACCTTAATATACCTATCATACCCTAATATACCTATCATATCCTACCTTAACCTACCCTACCCTATCCTATCCTACCCTACCCTATACTATCCTATCCAACATGAAATGAAACCAAGGATTGAATGTACTGATTCATAAAGTAAAGGTAAAAATTCCCCTCACACATATACGCTAGTTATTTCTGGCTCTAGGGGGCAGTGCTCATCTCCGTGACAAAGCCAAAGAGCCAGCACTGTCCGAAGACGTCTCCGTGGTCATGTGGCTGGCAGGACTAAATGCTGAAGGTGCACAGGGCTGTTACCTTCCCACCAAAGTGGTCCCTATATTCCTACTTGCATTTTTACCTGCTTTTGAACTGCTAGGTTGGCAGAAGCTCGGACAAGTAACAGGAGCGTATTCCGTCACGCAGCGCTAGTGATTTGAACCGCTGAACCGCTGACCTTTCTGATTGACAAGCTCAGCATCTTAGCCACTGAGCCACCTGTTGTGGTTAGCCGGCAGCAGGTGCAGGTGGCTGAGGAGAGCAAGGACTCTGATGAAGGGCCAGGACCATCAGGAAGTGGACAGCTGCCTTCAGGGATTGTGGGAGCTGGCACCAGTGATGAGGAGGTTCCCGAGGAGCCTGTGCCAAGTGCATGTGCACGAAGGATTGCTCGGAGGAAAGAACAATTACAGCAGCACAGGCAACTCGGGAGTAGGGCTGCAAAGTAATGGCCCCTCCCGCAAGAGGATAAAAGCCAGGTTTGGAAAAGCATTCTTTGCAGACAGCAAAGAAGCTCTGAAACTCAACTGGTGGACATCTTAGTTCGTGTTTGGAGAATTTTGTAAATTAGTTCTTATCTCTGGGTTTTTGGCAGCCTTGACGAACAACTTGGCAAGGGTCTTTCTTGTCAGAGCTAATTAGTGGAAAGCAGCCTTCAGAACAGAATTCGTTATTCAACCTTAAAAGGTGGGGGCTGCTGCCTTGGTCTGTGTTTGTTCTTTGGGAACCCAGTTGGGTCAGAACACCACAGTGTCCCTTTTTACTGATTCAGAGTTATTGGACCTTTCACTATTCTTAACTACATTGGGCTCTTCTTAACTATATTGGGCTCTTACTGGGTCTGCAAAAGAAACTGACTAATCAACTAACTTTGGTGGTGGTGGGGAACCCTTAGAAGATGTTCAAGATGTTGAACACAATTACTTCACTCTTGACAGAATAAACCTGAATAAGAATTCAAACCCATCTCTTCTCTGAACCATCATGTTTTGAATGATAAGCTAAAAGCAAAGAAACCCATGTCAGGTTGAGCACCAGTAAGTATATTGCTGGGTGGTATACAACTACCTCTACCTCACCTCTTCTTCCTCCTGGTTGTCTCTACGTAACCCCTCAGAGGATAACCAGGAAAAAGACAATGGAAAGAAAAATGAAAGTTTTCAAAGGAATCAGGTTCTGTGATTAGTAGTAGACTTTTGACTTAGCCAATTTATTTGGATTCGAAACATATTGGATTAGGAAGCCTATATAACGTGCAACCCTTTCTCAATTACATAGAAAGCTTGCTTGGCTTTTAGAAAACATGGCCTTTTACATGAATCCTGAGGCTTAAAAACCTCTTACAACTGGATGGGGAATTGTGTCTTCTTGTTGTTGTTGTTGTCGTTGTTATTACTATTATTATTATTATTATTATTATTATTATTATTATTATTATTATTACAGCTGCAGCAGCTGTTGCGGAAAGTGCCTTGTCTCTTTTCCTGAGAAAGAATAATTCATTTCATAGATATTCTCCTCAGCTATTAATCTTTCAGGGTGTAGTTAGTGTTCTGATATTTTTCAGATATTGTTTTATAGAGGGATTTAGAAGTAGATCTCTCCTGGCAAGCTGAAAGATTATTCAGTGATTATAAGTAACTCAATACTGTATGACAGCATTTTCATGCAAGGGACTTACAATCATGTTTCATTAATTCAGCTTGAGCGAAACCTCATTTTGGGCCTTCAGGAGCTTAAGATTTATGTGAAATTAATAACATAACAGATGTCTTCACAATTTGGTTCCTCTAGAAAACACACACACACACACACACACACACACACACACACGAAAAGACCCTGATTACTTTGAAAACTTCATTGCTTTACAACGTGACCGAGGGAGTTGTCCTTCTCCAGTAAAAGCACTCTTTGTTTTTCTCATCCATCTTTCTGAAGTCAGTAGAATTTAAAAATCAGCTTTAAGTTAAAGCATCCAAATTGTCATTGCTGGGTATAATAAACCAAAAGCCCTCCCTTCTCAAAAGGGTGCTCTTATTTCTGGTAATAAGAAACATAGGACAGTTAAAGTAAAAAAATAAAGATTTTTTTTTAAAGAAGCCTAAACTGTTCAACAGTAAGAAAGCTTACAACATTCAAGAAATCGGTTGGTGTGGATTGCTCTTCTTCCTTCCTTCCTTCCTTCCTTCCTTCCTTCCTTCCTTCCTTCCTTCCTTCCTTCCTTCCTCTCTTCCTTCCTTCCTTGCTTCCTTTCTCCCTCCCACCCTCCCTCTCTTCCTTCCTTCCTTCCTTCCTTCCTTCCTTCCTTCCTTCCTCTCTTCCTTCCTTCCTTGCTTCCTTTCTCCCTCCCTCCCTCCCCTCTGACTTTCTCTCCATTTCATTTCCTTCCTACCTTCTTTCCCTCTGTTTTCCTTTACTCGCCTCCTTCTTTCCTCCCCACTCGCTCCCCCCTTCATAGTTTAGTCATCTTTTCCTCTCCAAAAAATAAAACAGATCTGGACTGGCATAAAAAGTTCCCTTCTCTCAAGAGCTGAAATTGTCTCTTGCAGAAGTCTCTGTCTAAAACCAAAAGCCTTATTTGTTTTATATTATTTTTATAGGACTCTTTAAACAAGGGATGTGGTTTGGCCTTAGACTGCAAGGCAATAAAACAAAGCAGTGGGTTTCTGCCATCCTTCCCACAAGCGAATTCTATTATCTGGATTCAGGAAAGCAGAACATCCTGTAAAGTTGGGTTTTAATATGTCTACAGTATATGCTTGCAGTGATTTTAGAAGAAACGTTCTATGAGTTTAGCCCCCTGAGTTTAAATTGTAACAAGAATTGAAATGGGAAGATAGGTGATCAATTTGCTTTCAAGGGAGGAAGAGAGGAAGATCCTGGAAGAGATGGATGGATGGATGGATGGATGGATGGATGGATGGATAGAAGGAGAGCTGGAGAGATAAATGGATGGACATATGAATAGATGAGAGGAAAGGTGGAAGAGAGGAAGGAATGAAGTAAGAAAGGAAAGAGAAGAGGGGCAGGGGAGAAGAAGGAAGTCCACAAGATGTGTTCAAAAAAGTCAAAGGAAGGAACAGAAAGAAGGAAGGAGGGAAGGAAGGAAGGCCCAATGCATCTTGGGTTAGACAATTTAGAAAGACCATAGTTATCAGCATTAATTTGGAAGCTACCACCTTTGAAAGTTGCTAGTGGCACATGATAGCAGGCCTCCTCATTTTTGGGGTGAAAGAAAATGCACTGAATGTCATGGAAAGGAAATGAATCCTTTGTCTATGTCTACATCGGAGTTACAGTAGTGGGTTTATATGCCCTAGGTCAGGAAGCCAACTTCAGAGTCCCATTTGGTCTCCTCTTTCGCTCGAGGCCTTCAGGGCAAGTGAGAAAACTTGAGTCGGCCTATTCTGAAGTGCAAAATCAATATGGAATAGATGCCTTATATAATCTCCTTATGCAGAAATCCACTGAGCAAAATTATAATTTGATATGGCTCAGCTTGGCCAATAGAAACTCATAAAATGTCTTAACATCATAATACATTGTACAAAAGAATCACTAAGTACCATAAACCATATGGGAATATGGGTCGGTGTGGCTCTATTACGTTCTGCCAGTGCCGCATATTAAAATGATTTCTATTTAAGTGCAACGTTCCCTGAGGAATATTCCGGTCTTAATTAAAATGTCAGTAATAGAAGCGGGGGAGGGGGAAGGCAGAGGTCCACCAGAGACTCCTTCATTTAAAAAAAAAAAGGAGAAGAACTCTTTCAGACAGCTCTTTCTTAACTCATTCATTCCACTTCCAGTTTGGGGGACATTTATAAAAAAAGAATAATCCATGTAATTATCCTCTTTGTTTTGGCATCGGATGGGGATATAACAGTGAAAGTAAATAATGGATGATATCTGTGTAAGATTGAAGTAACTGACATCTCCACTAATATGATGAGATACAATATGGTCTCTCAAACTTACATCACCATCCTTGTAAGGTATGTTGTCCTTGGATGAGTAGGAAACAAACATAATTTGAGAGTTATGTCCTGAAGATGGGGGTCAGGGAGAGAGAGAGAGAAAGAAAGAAACATATTTCATATACTGTGTTTTCCTTTAAATTTTCAAGGAATTTAATAATTGTGCACACCTCTTTTTAGAAGAAAGTATGATTAAATGAGTCCCCTTATGCATAGAGTTTCATTTCAAGGCTGCTATCTATCTATCTATCTATCTATCTATCTATCTATCTATCTATCTATCTATCTATCTATCTATCTATCTCTATATCACTATCTCTCTCTCCCTCTATCTATTTATCTCTATCTATCTATCTCTATCTATCTATTTCTTTCTCTATATCTCTATCTATTTCTATCTATATCTCTATATCTATCTATCATCTATCTATCTATCTATCTATCTATCTATCTATCTATCTATCTATCTATCTATCATCTATCATTGATTTTAGATGGACCTTGGATTAGGCGTATGTGTGATTCAAAGAGAGTATGTGAATGTGTTGTAAAGACAGTTCACCCAGCCATGCATAGAGTAAATTTTTTCCTGAAGGCCACCTGGATTCAGAGAGTCCATGCACCCTCTAGAGGGAAATAGATGCCACCGTCGGGCAGTAGAAGAACAGTGGATATCATAAAAGAGATGCAGAGCTGAGATGGTTCTTGGCTTGATCCAAAACTCTCTTCAAGAGATCAGTTCACATGGCTGTCAACATGGATTTATTTTTGGCAGTCAGAAGGGAAAGATAAAACCATTTTTAAGACTCTTAGAAGCAGGGAAAGAATAAAAGAGTAGAGTTTTCTCAGCCTTGTTATAGCTCTGTTTTCAACCTCTGTTGAGGAGAGGACAAGAAATAAGGGGTAGAAGGTTATCAAAGGGAGAGCCAGGCTAGAATTAAGAAGAAATCTCCTGGCGGTGAGAACAAATAATCAGTGGAACAATTTGCCTATAGAAGTTGTTGAGTGCTCCATTCCTGGAAGTTTTGAAGAAGAGACTGGACAACCATACCTAGAGTCCTGCATCCAGTTTTGGTCACCACATTATAAAAAAGATATTGAGACTCTAGAAAGAGGGCAGAGAAGAGCAACCAGGATGATGAGGGGGACTGGAGACTAAAACATATGAAGAACGGTTGCAGGAACTGGGCCTGGCTAGTCTAGGGAAGAGAAGGACCAGGGGAGACATGATAGCAGTCTTCCAATATTTGAGGGGCTGCCCCAGAGAGGAGGAAGGGGTCAAGCTATATTTTAAAGTGCCTATAGGCCAGACAAGGAATAATGGATGGAAACTGAACAAGGAGAGATTCAACCTGGAAATAAGGAGAAACTTTCTGACAGTGAGAACAATCAATCAACGGAACAGAAGTTGCCTTCGGAAGTTGTGGGAGCGTCATCGCTTGAGACTTTCAAGAAGAGGACTGCCACTTGTCAGAAATGGTGTAGGGTCCCTCCTGCTTGTGCAGGGGAGGGGGCTTGGATTAGAAGACCCCCAAGGCCCCTACAGACTCTTATGTCTTTCAGTTGTACCCTCCAATTGACATGGGCAAGAAACAAAAGCTAGCTGTTTCTCAAACATGGAAATTTTAAGACCTGTGGATTTTAAGTCCCAGAATCTCCCAGAACTGAATTAGATTGTCACTCTATTTACACAACTGATTGATGCAAAAAAAAAAAGGAAGGAAGGAATCATTGGATCCATGAAACCAAAGCAAGTTTCCTTCCTGTTAGATAGCGGGTGGAATGAAGGACAGGACACGGTAGCAGTTGTTTAGTTCTTTTATTCAGCTCCAGAAAGAACAAGGAAGAAAATGCGCCTCAGTACTCCTTTTAAAAGGGAATTGTTCGTGACTTCAGCCACTGACACTCATTCATTTTTCCCGCTTGGAAAAATGGACCAATGAGTGAGTCTGACGTCACCATATTGCATATTCAACACTTCCTTCCTTCCTTTCTTTCTTTCTTTCTCTCTCTTTTTCTTTCTTCTTTCTTTCTTTCGACTCAGTTGTATAGCTCCTATGCATAACTTGGAATTAAGAATTTTTTAAAAAACTGATGACAGAGCAAGTTCATACAAGTAAATAGACTTGTTTCCACGACTTTCAGGGATTATTTTTTTTGCTTGAAAGAGTTTGCAATTTAATCACTTGTTACATTCTTAGCAAGTCCATTTCAAAGATCTTTGTCACACTGGCTATAATTTAACATTTTTGATACTCTTTGAAGAGGTGTGAAAGCTTTTCAGAGCCTGCCTTTATTCAAAAAAATCCATCATTTCTGCCTGTAATTGAGTTCAGACTGGTTTTGTAAGTCTTCATAGGGAAAAACTGTATACATTTTTGTTCTTATCTAACTTCCCAGCATTTCATCAACAGTGGCTTGTGAAGGTACATTCAAGGACTCCCCAAATTTATTCAACAGATTAAACATTAATTTCACTATTAGAACATAATATGAACAGATAATCCATAGAAATACATCAGAAATTTTTTGAAACTGAATTTAATTATAACCGGTAATGTGTGTCTGAGAATTATAATTATGAAGAGTCATGTTCTGTAAATCTGAAATGACAGATTATATTTCAAAGCCTTATTGCAAAGGAATTACAGCAGTAATTTATTAGTTGTAAATGTCTGATTATTGTGGCTTTACTTTTTTGAAAAATAAATATGATTATAGTGTATTCTTACTGGATTTAACAAGTTTAATCCTCCTGACATAAAAAGAGAGAGATTTGTGTGGAAAGTGACACTGTGTTGATTTGTGTACCTTTGTTTAGTACAGCCCATATTTGTTTCAGATCTCCCAAATCTATTTTCTAGACATAGAAATATATTTTATTCAACTTATATTTAGTTTCTCCTGCAAAACAGCTAAGAAAGATACACGAGTCTCATAAATATCAAGCTGTCACTTAGTATTTTTAATGTTGTTTCCTGTTTCTTGTCTTTCCTTACTTAACAATAACTTATGGAACAAAGGCAGATTTCATTGAACTGACCATGAATTTTCTCCTATGATGGTAAAACTGGGAAAGTATCAGAGATACTTTGCCATTTATCAATTTTAGGCTGAAGGAACCAGGCCAGAAATTATGAACGAAGCTAATGAAATGAAGTCTTTATGCTCAATTTAGATAAACATAAAAAAATATATCTTGTGACTAAGTCTGTTCTTTCCTTTTCTAATCATGGCCCTTGGCCCATGGTCCTTAACATTTTAATTTTTATTTCATTTATTTATTTTATTTTTATTTTATTTATTTAGTTTGTCAAGCATGTATGAGGAAACAAGTATAAGTATGGACTTAACATATAAACATATAAGTATAAACAGATATAAGTATAGACATAATAGATGAGTACGAATAAATGGGAACAGTAGGACAGTGATGGTAGGCACACTGGTGCGCTTATGCACGAAAGCCCCGGGCAAACTTACCTCACTGCGCCTGCGCGCACCTCCCTAAGGGAAGACTCTGCAGCTTTTGGAGGCCGAAAAACAGGCCCGTTTCATCACTTCCTGTATTTCCGGAAATACCAGAAGTTATGAAATGGACCCATTTTTTGGCCGCCAAATGCTGCAGAGGCTTCCCTCAAATCTCTGGGAGGCCAAAAATCACCTTGGAGGCACGCATATGCACAGTGCAGGTAATGAGGGGGTGGGGTGGGGGCATTCATTGCCTTCAGGTTGCTGGCCTGTGGGCGAGTGAGGATTGTCTGCGAGGTTGTATTCACCCAGTTTGTATTTTGTGTTCTGATTTTTGTTGCCAATGTGTAAGGCAGAGCAGTTGTTTGATTACAAACACCACTGAGCCCAAAAGTTCCGTTGGTAAGTGAGACATTGCTACATGAGTTTTGCCCCATTTTATAACCTTTCTTGTCACTTTTGTTAAGTGAATCACCGCAGCTGTTGAGTTAGTCACAACGGTCGTAAGTGAATCCGGCTTCCATGTCGACTTTGCTGGTCAGAAGGTCGCAAAAGGGACTCACATAACCCTACAACGGTTGTAAGTGTGAAAAACGGTCTTACATCCCCTTTCTGCGGTGTCGTTGTAACTTCCCAAAGGTCATTAAAAGAACCGTTGTAAGTTGAGCTGTTGTATATCCATCCAATAGGCACTGGGTTTGGCTTGATCATGTATGCTCTTGATGCGACACCTTACAAAACAGCAAAAAAAACCACCCAGGAGTAATTGATCATTACAGCAAGCAATTTATTTGCTTTTCACCTATAGCACCTTCACAGATGAGATATGCTCTTCACCTTTTTTCTGGAGCCCACAGGTGTGCGTGCCGTAAACAACCGGTGCTCTGCCCCAGGTGTCCAAATTGCTACTGACCATCCTATGCTAACTCTGTATTGATGATGATAATAGAATGATTAATTTGCAAATAGCTCACCTTTCTTCCCCCAAAACAGGTATCATCTGCCCACCAGGAACCAAAGTGACGTTGATTGGTTGGTACATTGCAAATTATCCCCGAAGAACCTTTGACACCGCACATCCGTGGACACTTTAAAATTAAAACTAAATTCAATTTAAGAGAGGAGGATTAAAAGCACACACACACACACACACACACACACACACACACACACACACACATTCTTCTGGCAAACCATTTCCTTTCCTCCCTCCCTTAAATTAATCTTCAATGAACTTGCCATTTTGGCCCTTCTGAATGGAGATAATAAATCTTGACGCGGGGAGAGGAGACGGGAATTAAAAGCCAGAGAGACTGAAAGAGGACACACATACCCCCCCTCACACACAAAAAGTGATACAATTGGTATTTGATGAGGAACAATTAAGCTAATACTCAATTAGTTGCTATCCCCACCGCAAAGTTGACAGATAAGAAAACAAAGAACATGGCCTGCGACAAGGTGTTCATTTTGTAACAAATGGGAAAGACGAAGAATCATTTATTGGTGTTTTGGCCTCGGTAAGAGACTTGGGGTGACCCGCCCCCCCACAAAGCACCGGGCGATGGTGTTGGCTGAATGCCAACATTAACTGTACTTATTACACTCATCCCATGCATAACGCATCCATCTCTGGCTCACCTCGACATCCCATTTATTCGAAGATCCATTTGTCATGTCTGCAATCACCAAAATGAATGGAAACTTCCTGGCATGATGGATAGCGCTCCTAATTAGGACTAAAGACAAGATCTACACTCAGGTGAAGCTCTTTCTCTTCTCCTCTTCTCTCTTTTTTTTTCTCTGTCTCTTTCTCTCTTTCTCTGTTTCTCTGTCTCTCTGTTTCTCTCTCTCTTTCTCTCTGTCTCTCTCTCTCTGTGTCTCTGTGTCTCTCTCTTTTATTTCCACATATAAAGATTGCCCAACTGAGCTTGTAACTCATGTCCTTCTGGAGTACTTGTCCACTGTAGGTCAACTGACCATGAAAGAATGAGTGTCCTCAGGCAAAGGCTAAAATTTCTCCTCATTTCTTGAACATTTCCTTCTTCAACAAGTTTGTAGTTATGATGTCATTGTCCAGACTGGGATGGGACAATTCATCATGGCCAACTCATCATGGCCAACACACTGTAGGACAATTTGCTGTGAGACAATTCAACCATTTCAAAATAGTTTATTGTTTTTTATCACATTTCATTTTGTCCCTCCTTTTGCATCCTTTTTTTAAGGATTCTATTCCACCATTTCTTTGATATTAGTGCAACTCTTGTCCCATGGTGAGTTGGCCATGGCAAGATGTCATAGACACTCCCTCGCCCTTTCTCAGGGAGCTGTCAAACTTATTTCTCTCACCAATCTCTTCAGGTTTTACATCTATGGGTATTACATTATTTTATACAGGTACAAAGGTATCTTCTGAAGACTTAATCTGTTGGTTGGTTCAGGTTTCAGCATATTATGAGAATCTAGAAACTACCGCAGGTAGATAGATAAATGATAAATAGATGGATAAATGGGTGGATGGATCATGGATGGATGGATGGATGGACAGGATGAAGGGGTGGGTGGGTGGATAAGTAGATAGGTAGTTAGATAAATAGGTAGGTAGGTACATAGATAGGTAGATAGAGATAGATAGATAGATAGATAGATAGATAGATAGATAGATAGATAGATAGATCAAAGTGGTTTCACTAAAACCTTTGCTTCAAATTGCTATATCTTGCACTCCATTTTGATTTCAACCTAGCTTGTAATTCCATCAAATTCTTGAGAATGCATATCATGGGTGGTGTTGCTTCTTGAGAAACAACCTCGTTGTCTTCTTGGAAACCTTCAGAATTTTGGAAAGAGACTTCAAGGATAAGCATAATGGAGCCTTTTTTTTTTTTTTTTTTGCTTTCCAATATAGAGGAAAACTGAGATCTGTAAGTACATTTTCCAAGCAGCCTTGCTGCTTCTACGAAAATAGATAATTTAATCTCTGTCATTGGCCTGTCTCTGTCAAAGAGAACAATGGATAGTCTATTCACAATGAATAACTATATGGAAATTAATATTAGTAAAAGGTGTCCATTTAGTGTCTCACCTTTAGTGCTAAAGGTGACAAAGATGATGGATGTCTCCCAGACAATGGATTTATCTTTAAAATGGGGTAATTACACACTGGATGCATGGGTGACATAATGACATTGTGGTTTTATATTAATAAAAAGAAGCAATGTCCCTCCTCGTAGCTGAAAAAGTGGTCAACCAGGACATAGCAGTTTTGATTCCGATTTCTGCTAACCACAGTAAAACAGCAACAGCCGCGAGTCACGAGCCAAAGAATGTGTTAAAGAGATTGGCTTTAATGGTGTCATCACCGAAGTCCTTACCATTAGGTCATTTCAACAGTGGGATGGACCTTGAGTCTTTTAGTTTGTTGTTTACAAAATTGTAGAAAGCGTGGGTGGAATTGGTGCGTAGAAGGAAACATTGATCTTGGAGTACTCATCTCTAATGATCTAAGTGCTAGAGCCCATTGTAACTACATAGCCAAAAAGGCATTAAGAAAATATTGAACAGAAAGAGAGGGGTTTTTTTGAGAATTATAGCAGTTATAGCATTTGCCATTTAGAACTAATATTTTTGGTCTGCATGAGAGTGGATTTCCCCCCCCAAATTTTTTTATCTTCTAACAATCTTTCTTAGGGTTAGTAAGAAGGCAGATCTTTTCATCATTAACAAAGAAGCTTAAAGTTGGCGGTTGAAACAACAGATCCCTGAATTTCTATCAATCTGAGAATCAACTATTACCATTGAGTGGCAGAACACATGTTTTGCAAGAAAAATCCCCTGGCTTTAGTATTAGTATCCCCTATTAAAATAGGATTTGGTTATGGCTTGTATATATTCACAAGAACCCAGGGCAGTTTGCCATAAATTTGAAAGCTGTTTTGTTTCTTAGGGATTCTTGTAAGATTATTTTCTGACATCAGAAAAGATTGTTGATAGCTTATGAAAAAGATCACAGATTGTAGCATTTTCTAGAAAGTCATTGTCAGAACATGATTTATTTTAAAAAGAAGAAGAACCTAAATCCCTGACCATTAAGAAATCTTTAAACAGAAAATGACATCAAGTATCAATAATGTCCCAGAAAATTAGAAACCAATAAAGCAAATCTATACTGAAAATATTAAACAATGGGTTGGTACAAGTTTAAGATGCTTAGGCCATCAGTCAGAAACAGCCATAAGCTCAGATCTTATTCGCCACTTTTCAAAAGTGTGAGATGCTTTTTCACACTCCTGAAAATAAATCTAAAATGAAGATCACCCCAAAGGCATGTTTACAAAAGGCAGCTGGGTTTTCTTTCTTTTTCCTTGGAGATGTTTCACTTCTCATCCAAGAAGCTTCGTCGGTTCTTCCTTCAGAGCTGAAGAAGCCTCTTGGAAAAGAAGCGAAACGTCTTCAAGGAAAAACAAAGAAAGTCCAAGTTGCCTTTTGAAAAAGCACCTTGAAAAAGCACCATGATAGATGATGACTGAGAATCTCTATAGACATCTCAAATGAATTTAACTGATAGTAATGCTAAATTTGAGGAACTTTGGCCTTGGTTCTGACTGAAGTGATATGGACTGCAAAATGGATTGTCTTCAACAGAAGTTCTAACAATATTGCATGGAGTTTGGTTTGTGCGGAGGAAAGAAGAAACAAAAAAGAGATGACTAGAGAAAAAGTTTAATCCATTATATTAATCGAAGAGAAAAATTTAAAAGAACCCATTTAATTTAAGAGAACCTAGACAAAATAAAGTGCACCATTGCTGGAGGTTTTCAAGAAGAGATGAGACAGCCTCTGCCTGGAATGATACAGGGTCTCCTACTTGAGTAGGGAGTTGGGCTAGAACAGTGGTCACCAGCCAGTCGGCCAGGAACCACTGGTGGTCCATGAGAAAATTTTGGTGGTCCACAGAGAAATGTCACCCCCCCAAAGCAATTAATCCAGGTTGCATGGGAACACAAGGCTGCACCGCCCACATGGCCTGCGGAAACACAAGGCTTGCGTTGCTTGCATTGCAAACATCATGAGATAGTGAGGGGAGGGGGGAAAGGGTGGAGTGAGGGACTTGCCCCACTCACCCCACCCGCCTGGCCTGGCCACCAGGCTGCTCCTTTACGCTTCTTCCTTCTTCTGCTTTTGGCTGCATGAAAGGAAAGTAGCAAAAGTCTTTCTTTCTCTCTCCCAAACTCCACCAGAATAATCTTTGGGACCCTGCAAGGCCTCCTGCCCCAAGAGGCTGCACTGGTGCAACAAGTTACACAAAGACTCATTTCTGGCAGAGTTTGGGGGAGAGAAAGAAAGATTTATGCTGCTTCTGCTGCTTTCCTTGCATGAAGACAAAAGTCTCTCTCTCTCTCTCTCTCTCTCCCTCCCTCCTTGAGAACAGAACTGGAGACGGTATCCTGCAATCCCAAATAAAGAATGATCGATCGGTAGGAAAATGGGGTGGGGGATGTTCCTGCAGACTTTTGGGGGGGATTTTCCCAGGGTCTCTGGTCGGTTGGATTTAAAATGATGAGTTTGGTGGTCCCTGAGGTCCAAAAGGTTGGCAATTCCTGGACTAGAAGACCTCTAAGGTCCCACCCAACCTTATTATTCTATGTTCTATAATCTAATAAACTCTTTTTATTCTGTTGTTTATTCTGTTATATTCTATATTCTGTTTTATGCTTTTTATTATGCTCCAGATACATAAGCCTAAAACTGAAGCACAAGAAGGACTTAAAGGAAACTGCCTAGACAGGCCATGAACTCAGCTTGTCTTCTGTTTGGGTGAGGTAAGATTGTGGGAATAATAACACAGACTTCATGTCAACTGATGCTGACACACAACAGGAAGACTCCTAGGCAACTGGTGGAATAGCAGTGTGACGCTTCCGGGTACAAAACTCTAGAAATTCTTATAATACATGTTGATGTTTATCATGCATCATTGACCATGCTCATTACAACGCAAGGGTAGCTTGGAGAGAGAAAAAAAAGGGGGATTTCTTTTTTGAAATTTCATGGAACAAAAAAGGCAAAAAAAATAATAATCCCCCAACTTGCAATAGGAAGATATAAAGAACCTAATTCAACGGATTGCTCTAAAAGTAGCAACACTTTGCCATATGACCATTGCCCATAAATGGTTGCTAATGGATCTTGCTGTTGTGAGATATGTTGTGTGTTATTCATTTTACTGTTTGTGTTTGTATTGGTCAATGGGTAAAATAAAGCTGTCCCTGACTTGCAATTAATTAAAAAATTTTAAAGGGTTTATCGGGTACATTAGTTTGGTGAACATGGCTTATTCTTAGTTCTTTTGGGGGGAAGAAGGCAAATTGATAGGATTCTAGTTGGTAATCATGAATGGTTTCTTGTCTGACTTTTGCACTTGCATTGATGTTTTTAGTGGCAGTACATAGAGCATGGTATTCCTTCATTCATTCATGGGTGCATTATTACATTATTATCAGTCTTGTCTTATTAAGACTCTATTCAACTCCTGTTAGTTGGTAACAGGAGATGAATAGAGTCTTAGTAAGACAAGCCCATTTCCTTCTCCCCTTTCCCATTTCCTTCCCTCTCTCTCTCTCTCAACTACGGAAATAACCCACCACAGGACTCCATGCTCATTGGCAACCTGGAGGCCAACAGAGTGCAAATTTTATGCAAAAGGCAAAACATCTGGCATTCTCATTTACCCAGAACTGGGAGTTCAAATCTATCTCCATATGTGGAAAAAGCAAAATGTCCCAACATCCTGTTCTTCTTTGTACATTGCAACAGAGGACAAAGAGGCATATTTATATAGGTACTCAACTTCCTTTCATTCATCAGTTCCCGCAGAGAACTGTGGGGTGATGGATACCCATTCACTTTCTTTTAGACTCTGAATATAATAAGACTAAGGGAAAGTTACTCAGTTGAAAAGGGAAATTATTACCTTAACTCACTTCTCTATCCAACTCACTGGGTTGAATTTTTTTTTTTTGAAGATTACATCAGTTATATGCACCTTTATACTTTTCATGAGTTGCATGGAAACTTTGAACCCAATGTAATGGCTTCTTGAATTCTGATCTATGGCCCTAGGGAATTCTAGGGTTTCAGTCTCAGCATCTTTGGAAGTCATCAGACTAAAGAACATTGGGTGTTCCACTTGGCAAGAATGTGTGAACAAACTATGTAGAGATGAAGTCTATAGAACCATAGCTGGGGAGAGTCACCGAATCCAACTTTATGGCTAGCACAGTTCATACTTGAGGGATGATGGACAATTTAACCAAGAAGACCTCTCAAAAGGGTGTAGCTTTCATGGTTAATTTGTGGTTGGAATTGGGTCACGTTACCGAATTCAGAGATGACTTCTAAAGATTCAAGTATTTATTGGCAAGCGTGCTAGTGTGCATAAGATCTATTAGATCATTGGAAAAACAATTGCTGTATTCTTGTTACTGGAGGGAAGAATCTGGGTCAAAAGATACATTTTGGATATGTACCAATTCTTCAATGATTAAGGACTCTGTGCTGAAAATAAAAAAAATAAATAAATGGAAGAGTGAAAGAGTGAAAGAGGAAAATAAATCTCAGGGACAAGAACGCCCTTCATTCAGTGTCTCCTTTCATCTGGCTGCTTACAGCCTCCATCTTTGCCATTGTTATATATTACAAAACACGTCTCCTGTAAACTAAAAAGGGATTCTGTTAAATTGTTATAATGTACTGCTCTGGATTATAACTTGATACAAAATTCAAGTTATTTATATGTATTTTCAGCTGAAAACATCCTGTCTGGATTTCCAATATGATAAGATTAAATCTTGCTAAGACATAATAGTACAGATGGTCAGGCCGGAAAAATTAGGCAAATATGAAAGAAAAGAATATTATATTCTTTTTGTGCGATGAAAAAAATATGATTTATCTTCCAAGGAGATTATAACCAGAGTTATTAGAACCAAGAAAATCTGATCTTGCAGGAGCAATCATTATTTTAACTCAAATTTTTGTTTAGCCTTCAAAGCACGTGCCTCACTTAGCTAAAGGTTGAACAAGAAGCCTCAACCCAGGGAAAGATGTGTGACCATCACCTCCACTAAAGTTTAAAGTTTTATTCATTGATTCAGTTGTGGGGGCAAACACATTATTATCTCTGTAACCTCCTGCAAGATTAATATAATACTCAGTAGACTGAGATATCCCTAAGAGCAAAAGATTTGTTTTGAATGAATTAACCAACAATCCATATGGATCAACATGGCCTTCTATTAAGATATGTTCAGTATCTTTAGAGGTCATAAGCAATATATGGTAGTAACAGACCCTTGCTAACACTTGACAATACATTCAATATAAAGGTTTTGGATTCTGATACCCTGTTTAAAAGGATTTGTTGAATTGGCTTTTAAGCCGACTGTGTCCATGATATGTCTTGTATTTTGAAGCATGAAGCAACAGTGCTGCTATGTTTTGAAACTTCAAAATGTTTCCTTCTGAAGTTCATTACCAGTTATTATTCCATATTCTGTATTTCACCCTAAGTCATCAGTGGGCACATCTGCTGGTCCATGTTCTACTTAAAATATAGTATGTTGCCCATAAGAAGATATGTATTTTATTGTTAATTCCAAAATCTTAGTAAAAGTCAATATCCCAAGTTTATCTGGATTCTGAACTCATAATCCATATAAGTTTTTAAATCAAAAACTTATTTAGCTTTTTTCTGTTTTACTTCAAATTCTTTCAAGTTCTTAAGCTTATAATTAATTGGGTTTTTTTTTTGTTCAGAGTGAAAGATAAAACTCACCCAATGAGTTTTCAAAGTTATCATTCCAAAAGTCTCTAATAACTTTAGGGTGCTTAATAGGCATTTCCTGATAGTGAGATTTTTGGATTTAGGATCCTTTAAAAGTCTCCGTTGCAGTTGTGACCAACATGGTTAATCTCAATGTCCCTTGGTGCTCAAACCCATGGAAAACCACTGTCCTGCAATCTCCTTGTGAGGACCAGCCATTTGGACCATATGTGGGCAATCTCTTATCCTTTCCTTATTCAGAGAGATTCCAAGGAAGTGGTCTATTAATAGGTTTCTTGGTCTTTGCTGAAGTTATTAGCTCCACTTGATTTTTGACCTTCTGCATGTAGGTCTCTGATAGTAGAGACAAGAATCAGAATTGTGCAACATGGAAGCCAACAATGATTACACCTGGAGACATGACAAATAGGAGAGATGTCTTCAGAACAGGATAAATGAAAATCATTCAGGATTTCCTCTAGTGGGAACAATGAAGAATAATGTGGCTCAAAGGAGCCATCTCCACAATAGGATAAGAGAGAGAAATGCATCCATCGTGGCATTTTTCAGGGCTGTGATAAATGAGAGATAGGTGGCTCCATACATATTGGAAAGTTGCCACTGCTGCAATCATCAAGTCCCCAAATATTGATGGGTCCAAAACCAAGAATTTAGTACTTCAATGCAAATTTGCATTCAGTTACACCATTTTGGAAGAAGTTGGAATAGTTTGTCTTCAGAAGTTGTGCGTGTTCCATCACTGGAAATTTTTAAGAAGAGATTGGACAGCAATTTGTCCAAAGTGGTATAGGGTATCCTGTTTGGGTAGAAGACCTCCAAGGTTCCTTCCAATCTGATATTCTGTATCTGACTAAACAAACATTTGAATTCATGACATTATCATCATGAACTAAGAAGAAATAAAGGCACTGAATAAAATTAAGCTCTGGGTGCTTAGTAGATGTTGTCTTTCAGTTTGCGGGATGGAGGAAGATTGCCATTTGTTGACAACTCTTTGCAAGTGCTTTGGGGACCAGCATCCCAGCTGTATAGGCCAACCTTGATTTTTAAACTCTTCAGGGAAAGGATAGCATGAGATAGTGGTAGAAGTGTAGTGAGTCTAATTAACTGAAACCAACCAGCATCCCAATTTCCCAAGAGGCTAAACGACATTCAAAAACCACATTCATTTTCCAGAAAGATTAACCCCACCAGAGTCTGTTAGAATGGTATTTATCAACCATGCACTTTGATTTCAAAAGAGAATTGTGTTTGTGTGTGTTTGTCGAAAAGTGTGGGGGAGGGAGGAGGGAAAGAGTCACTCCCCTTTGGGTTGGGGAAACACCCCCCACCACATCTTTTGAGTTTATCCTCCAAGGCTTTCTGCAATGTCACATTTATATAACAAGGATGAATCCCAATTTAATTAAACTGCCCAGGGACTAAGTATCTGTGTTCAATATAATATTTGAAGAAGAGTGGAAAGGAGGGGCTCCATTTACATGGAAGGGGGACTGTCATTCTGCCAAGCATCTGCCTCCATCGTCTCATCTGATTCGTAGGAACGAGCGACAATTTTTGCATTTTTGGAATTCGGCAAAGATCACCCAGCTGCCAGTGTACTTTTCAGAGCTTAAAGACCAAATCAGGGTTTGAATTGCCTCCAACTTCCTTTTTGTCACCCTTATTGTTACTGACAATGGAGTCAGAGTCACAAAGGCAGCCGGATTGCAAATGTAACCATGCGCCAGGCCTTTGAACATCCTCAGCAGCTGTTGTAACAGGAGTTCTTCAAACAAACAAACAAACAAACAAACAAACAAAAAATGAGAACAGTCACATACAGAGAGTATCGTTCCAAGCAACGCATGCAAAATCTGACCCATTTCAGAGTCGGTGAATGCAATTTTTTTTTTTTTTTCGTATTTCTTCATGGCTAATGTGAAATTTGTATCCTGATGGGCTCTCAGAATCTAGGAAAAGAATTTGAATGTTTAGGCATAAAATGCTTCTGTACCTTATCTCTTGGGAGAAGAAGGAGCACAAGTAAAGGGGTAATTGTGCTGCAGGATTATTTTCCATAGTTTTGGAAACAAGAGATGGCTATGTATTTATTTTGAAATCCCTGGGGCACTAAATGAAGTCCTCGGTTATCATACTGTCTAACGAGCACATTGGTGCTCTCTGAACTTGCAGAATTTCACTAGATATCATAGTGCAAGTGAGCGTGAGGTAATCTCGTCGATAATTCCTCCATTCGGGTATTGTTTTCTGCTTGATGGTTTGTCCGGTGTTAATCCTTGCTTATCTGGGAGCTGATAAAGATATGTTCTGATCTTGTTGGTTCCTTCGCCGCTTTTTTAATTGTCTCTTTTGAACAGTAGGTTAGTACGGTTTATATCTACCCACGGTGATTTTATTGGTACACAGAACTCAAAGAACATTTTTTTCTGAATTATAATTTTTAACACGATAAGATCTTTTAAATACTTTGAATTTCGCAAAGGATGGTTTGGAATCTGCAACTCTTTAAACCAGCTTCAGCTTCTGCAGGGGAATTGCACAGACCTATTAAAGAGGTCACTCAAAGGGAAAGCATACTGATGACAATTCATTCAAATTAAAGAAAGGAAAAGAAATTCAGTTCATTCTTGTACACTGGCCAGAGTCACGTTCATTCTTGTGCACTTTTCGACAGATGGGCAGTTATACAAATTTGATCGATCAATCAATTTATCTATTTAAATCTACTTACATGACACTTTTATCTCACACATTGATCCTAGGAGGATGATAGCAACCAGATCAGTTCTGTATTTGATTATTTTTTGATAATTTTTTCCCCATTCAGTATTTTGGGTAACCACAAGCATCCTCATCAAAGGGTAAATTATGTCCTTTATAACTAAACCTTTTTTTAAAAAAATAAAATAAAATCAGAATCCCAATAACCAGTAAATAATAAGTATCTACAATGGCGTATTCATTCACCAATAAAATACATTTATCATTACTAACTGTGTGTCCTCCTGTCCTTGGAGCAAGGGACTAAATTCTGTTTACACACACACACACACACACACACACTATTATAACCAGCAGCCTCCTGCCAACTATCAAAATCAATCTCACTTTAGGTTCACCCTCTAGGGAAAACATCACCATCGTTTCTTGGCCTTTGGGCTAAGATCAAGTGTGGCGTAAACATTATTTTTCCTGGTATGTTAAACAAATAAATACATACATAGAAGCTCGTGTACCTTATGGCCTGCCATTGCTTTCCATCTGTAGACCATGTCATCTAGGAGAGGTCATCCTGGTTTTCAAAAGAAGATCTATTTTGTCTCTGAAGCTATCCTCTCCAAATAAACTTGGGTTCTATACTTCAAGGCTATGACTTTGGTGGATTTTCTACTTACCTACCAGATTTTTCTTTCCCCTTCTTAAAGAGGTTCTTTCTTCTTCAGTTTAGGGGCAGTTTGCATCATTTTTCAATCAGAGGTGAGAATTTAGTCCCGTATCTCAAAACAAGATGAGGACAAACACAATTTCCAGGATCAGTCAAGGATTTTTTAGGTTTTTTTATTTAATAATTAGATATATTATGTATATCAATATTAAATCAAGAGTAGAGAATTAGTATTAATATAATGAATAAGGCCATAAACTGTAATTGTTATCGCACAAGATATTTATGTACCCAGACAACACACCGTTTAATGGAAGATGGATTGTTTGTATTAAAAATTAAATTAAAAATTAAATTAAAAAGGGTTTTTTTATGTAAGAATTGTAAGGAAAAGTACAAAATGTACTTCAGGGTACCTAATTAGCCCACCTTAAATATAGATACACTATATGGAGCCAGAGGAAAGCATTTAAAATAAAATAACAAGGATACAACATAAAAATGTACGGCATAGAAATAACTTTTTGTTTGCTTCCTTGTTTCTGAAAGTAACCCAGCACATTTGCCTATTTAACTGGGAATATATCTAAATCCAGAAGAAGTTTTCAAACATTAGTACTTGGCCCTAGACATCAGAGAACCCCACATTATGGATTGACATGTATAGTCTCCATTTCTGGCTGAGATGTTCTTCTGTATTGTCAGCGAGCCACAGACCTGAGCCAGGTTGCGTCTAAGGGATGATGGTTGGTTTGACTTTAAGAAGATCCCTTCCATGGCAGCCAATTCAGAGCAGGCTGATACCTCCTAGGCCTTTTCCATAGAGTGCTTATCCCCTTCAAACAGATGGTGCCTTAGCTCTATCAGCTTACCCACATCTTGCCTCCCAACAGGCATCCTGCCTTAATAATTTCCATGCCAGAGCACTGAACATCTTGTACTATTACAAAGGACATCGCCAAAGCGAGAGCTCAGCCCTTCCAGAGATGACACCAATCCAGTTCCTCCATTGTTTGCACGATTTGGCTAATCCAACGGCATTCTCTCCCTCATGTTCTTCTTGCCATCAGGGAAGAAAGATAGAAGCTTGACTAGAGGCTTCTACCACCTCACTGGTGGAGACAAACGTTCCTAAGTCAGAAGTCACTCTGGGCCCAGTTTGGGTTTGAGGAGCCCAGGAAAGGAAGCTGTGCAAAAGAGCTTCCGTAAAATACTTCCGAAACGGAGCCCCCAAGAAAATGAGATCAAAGCTTGGAAAACAAGAGATGTGTTTCAAAACAGGAAGAAGAGTCTGGACTTTGAACATGGCAGCAGCTATCGTCGTTCAAAAGATCTCAGATCTTCCAAGGTTTTTCTGGTCTAATTACAAACTCAAAGTAAACCTAGTTTGTCTAACTGCAAACTCCAAGTAAACCACTCCAAACTCGATTGCAGAAAATACGACTTCAGCAACAGAGTGGTCAATGCCTGGAACTCACTTCCTGACTCTATTGCTACATCCTCAAACCCCCCAAGACTTCTAAGCTTAGACTGTGTACCGTGGACCTCACTCCATTCCTAAGAGGTCCGTAAGGGGGCGTGCATAAGCGCACCAGCCTGCCTACCGTTCTACTGTTCCCATTTATTTGTACTCATTTATTATGTATATACTTATACCTGTTTATACTTATATGTTTATATGTTATGTTCATACTTATACTTGTTTTCTCATACATGCTTGACAAACAAATAAAATAAATACAAATAAATAAATAAACTAACTAAAGTTTTGACATTGTCTTCTTCCCCTCAAAACCAGAAGGGCTGGTTTAGAAAAGAAGATAGAATAGATAGAATTCTTTATTGGCCAAGTGTGATTGGACACACAAGGAATTTGTCTTGGTGCAAATGCTCTCAGTGTACATAAAAGAAAAGATACATCCGTCAAGAGTCAAGAATAATAAGGTACAACACTTAATAATAGCCATAGGGTTCAATAAGCCATCAAATCATACTAGGAAACAGTCAATATAGATCATAAGGATACAAGCGACAAAGTTACAGTCATACACTCACAGTGGGAGGGGATGGGTGATAAGGAGTGATGAGAAGATTAATAGTAATAATAGTGCAGACTTTGTAAATAGTTTGACAGTGTTGAGGAATTATTGATTTAGCAGAGTGATGGTGTTCGGGAAAACCTGTCCTTGTGTCTAGTTGTTCCATAGCATTGTTTTGAGGGAAGGAGTTGAAACAGTTTATGTTCAGGATGTGAGATATTTTCCCAGCCCTCTTTTTGACTCGTGCAGTATGCAGGTGCTCGATGGAAGGCAGGTTGGTAGTAATTGTTTTTTCTGCAGTCCTAATTACCCTCTGAAGTCTCTAGGATCTGCAGAACTATTGCTTAGAATAGAGCCTTCTCTGCCTTTTTAATTCAGTGCTCACTTAAAAAGGAATTCTGAAATCCCTACAGGGAAAATCAGTTGGATGGGATCAAATGAAAGTAAACTTGGATTACAACTTCTGTCCACCAGATGGAGATATAGAATCATCTTCTACTTCTTGTAAAATGAACTCTTAAACACTTGCTGGCACAAACACACATAACTCAAATGGCCTTGGAAATTTGGAGCATTCCCCAAAGGCAAAGGCTTGTAAATGGCCTAATTGAGCTGTTTCCTTTTTGAGCCTTCCAAAAATCACTTTTCTTGCAACATGCAAGAGTTGCAAAAGTGATAGGAGTTTAGGAACACCAGAGAGAACATCTAACTCAGCTAATGTGGAGATAATAATGAAATAATTAAGCCAGTCACCCTAAACCCCCCCAAAAAATCTCAATTATTCTTGTGATCGGCCAGTTCGTTTTTCCTGCAACTAAAATAGTGGATTTTGCAGTAAGAACTGCAAACTTATTGGATGACATACCGAAATATATTTTGCAATATTTTTTGAACTACAAAATCCATCAGGGTTATAGGCTATCCAGAATTTTAACTTCAGCTTGGAAAGAAAAGATTCACGCAGGTTTTTGTGCATTCATTTTAGATGTGCTTCTGTGCAAGTTCCCACTTGTTTTCACAATCTCCGTCACTAAGCTATCCTTGTCCGAAATGCACAGTGTAATCACACCCAACACACAAAAACAGTGATGTTTCAAATTGGAAAGAAAGTAAGGCCACTTTTCCTTGTGTTTTCCTCTAGACTAAACGTAAGTCCGGAATCTAGACCTTATTTATGCTTTTTTTAAAAATGTGAAATTAATGTTTTTAACACACAAATAAGATGAGGAAAAAAAGGGACGCATTGGCTCAGTGGCTAAGACGATGAGCTTGTCGATCAGAAAGGTTGGCAGTTCGGCGGTTCAAATCCTTAGCACCGCGTAATGGAATGAGCTTCCATTACTTGTCCCACCTTCTGCCAACCTAGCAGTTCGAAAACATGCAGAAAATGCAAGTGGAAAAATAGAGACCATTTTGGTGGGAAGGTAACAGCGTTCAGTGCCCCTTCGGTGTTTAGTCATGCCGGCCACATGACCACAGAGACATCTTTGGACAGCGCTGGCTTTGTAATGGAGATAAGCATCACCCCCAAACGGAAACGACTAGCATGTATGTGCAAGGGAAACCTTTACTTTTACTTTACCTAAGATGAGAAGAGATAAATAATCAGTGTGAAATAGTTTATAAAACAGGATCTTTAACGTGGCAAATTCACATTGCAGTAACTGTCCTTAGGGCTCAGCACATGTGATCTGCAGCCCTTCCAGAACTAATTTTTGGATCCAAATGTTGCTTAAGAAGATCTACCAATATCAGTAGGACTTCAAGAAGGACTAATTTAAGCTAGGCATGTGGGATAGTGTGTGCTTTTTTCCTTTCTGGTACTTACTTGATTTCCCTCCACTATGCTCCTGAATACCTGGAGAAGTCATCCCACCTGGGACCATCCAAGACCCCAATCTTTTCAGATGGACAGTCAGGTTTTACAAATACTTTGGCCAATGAGGTTTATGAAAATTAGGAAAGTTTTGTTCCTTTATTTCCATTTCATCAGAACACTGGTTGACCAAGCCAAGCAGGAAACATGATGCACTTCTAATACACAATAATGGAAATTTCTTCTGGCACTTGTGCAAGGACATGAACAAAAATAAAGCAAGGAGTTAGCCCATTTCCAGGAAAAAGTCTCTTGGAAGTATTTTTGAGCTTGCCAAACAGGTTTCTAGAAACTAACTTTTTTGGACAAGTAAAGAACTATATAATGGTCAAAATCTGAGGCTCAGTTTGATTTGCTCTTGAAGAAGAAGGAAGATACCCAATAGTCAAGGTCTTCAAACTTGGCAAGTTTAAGACTTCTGGACTTCAACTCCCATAATTCCTGAGCTAACATGACTGGAGGAAGAATTCTGGGAGTTGAAGTCCACAAGTCTTAAAGCTGTCAAGTTTGAAGACCCCTGCAATAGATCGTTTCAAGATTCCCTTGAATTCAGCATCTAGCTTAATCAAGGATGAGTTTTCCTGATACTTTGACTTCAGAAGAAATTGTCAAGTAATCTCTGCGGATTTCTTCTGCCTAGTTGCACGATTGTTTATTTAACAATATTGGCATGCCCTCCTATATTTTAAATATTTAATAACTGTTGCCCTAATAAACACTGAGAGTGTATCACTGCGAATGGAACTAGCTCAATTCTACAACAGCAAACAAATTTCTCAGCTCCCACCAGATGGCGCTTCCTATTTCAAATTAATTCTAGAAAGTGAAAGAAGGAATCAGATCGCTGAATCTGACTTTTCCAAACAATTTTTGAAGAAAACCCCCCCCCACCAGATGGGAAAAACATGATTTGAAAAGAGAAGCAATAACAAAGCTTGTCTCTTCCGTCAACTTTCACAATAATGTTTATTACAGCTGGGATAGCAGTGAATCTAATTCAATTTCTAGCCAAAGTTGCTGCTATTCTCCTCCTCCTCCTCCTCCTCCTCCCCTCCTCCTCCTCCTCCTCCCCTCCCTCCTCCTCCTCCTCCTCCTCCTCCTCCTCCTCCTCTTCTTCCTCCTCCTCCTCCCTCAAATCATTTACATTGATTATATAAGGTTGGTAAAGATTATATTGATTTCACTTTAATCTCTTTTTTTCCTAGCTGTTTCACCGTAAAGGCAAATCAAATGGTTAAAACCGCTGAAGTAATGGTTGATCTGTCTCCAAAGACTTGACTAAATTAAACTAAAGTGCTAAATTAACTGCAAAAAAACCAACCAAAGTACAAAGCCCACACAGAGCTTCAAGGATTAATCTGAACAGAGCAAATGGCTTTGCTTCCTGCAAAGGTTTCTCTACCTTTGCACTTCCTTTATGCCTTAGGGGAGGGGCAATCATCTCCAAATCTTACTCCCGAATCCCCCCTTTAGTCTCAGCTGCTCTTTCCTTCTAGCAGCTCTGCACACACATGCACTGGGAACAGGCTCCCGCTGTTCCTCTGCCTCACTGCTGCCAGACTCTGAAGGCTCCAGAGTCAGCACACAACTCCCAGATGGTCCTGGCCCCATCTCTGCATTGGATGCAGGACCCTCATCCTCTCCAGGCTCCCGGACTGGTCCCCGTTCTTCCCCACTGTCCAATTCTGCTGCCGTCTGCACAGGCTGCTGGCGAACCACAACGACAAGAAAATTTGTGTCTGGATTCCTACAGAGTTGCTACCAGGGTGGACACCCCCAAGACAGAGGAAAGAATGAACAGCTTTAGATGCTCAAAGTGGCTCCGTTTCCCAGAATCGTCTCTTAATTGCCTATTCCTTCAAAACTTTTTTTTTTTAACATGATCAGCAGACTTATCCTTTCCTCCAATCAAAATTTTGACCTCCAAGTTTTGGGAATGTAGCAAAACCTATCTAACTTCTCTGAGCCTTTCTCACTCCTTCACTTTTTCCTTGAAGTTCATAATAGGTTTCCTTCAAGCAGCAAAAAGGTGCTAAACAGCTACGTCTGACATAGGATTACATGCAACCTAAGCGCTTGAATTTCACTGCTGTGTTGTAGGATATCTGCTTGGTAAGGAACAGGCTGCTTTTTTTGTTGTTGTTTAATTAAAATCAGATGTCCAAGTTCAAGCAGAGGAGAGAAGAGTCAGGAGGAAGATCTGGCTGTGTGCTGTTTTCCATATTTAACCAGTTTTGCTTAGGAAAGCGGTTGGCTGTATTAGCCAGCTTACCATAAACATAGAGAAGAGAACACGTAGATCATGTTTTTGAAACCGATTTCCTGGCTACTGAATTTAAAGGCTATTTCTCCTGTTTCCAGATTCTTTCTGGTACAAACATGTGAGAGTTTGAACCCAAACAATTCCCTCTTCCTCGGACATAAGGATGTTGTTTGATGTGCCTGATCAATGAGATTTGTTCATCTAAATTTGCTATCAGTATTCAGGATGTTGGGAAAAAAAGAGTAAAAAAAGAGGTGGGTGGAACTTCACTGTTCTTTGTTCTGGAAAAAAGTTTTCATCAGTTTTGGATTTCTACCACTCTTTGCCAGATGCTGACTAAACTTTTCAAAAGCCTGAAAAAGTTGCCTGTGCTGGCTTCTCTCCCAGGCAAATATATCTAAGGACTTATTTAACCAAATCACAGACAATATACCACTGGTCAAAAAATAAATAAATAGAGAACAGCTAATTTTCTGAACTATTGAGTGCTCTACATCCCATGATTGAACAAGATAGGTTTGAGGGTCCATGTGTGTGTGTGTGTGTGTGTGTGGAGGGGTTGTAACTCAAAAGCAATAAAAGAAAATCAAGGTGAAGCACCAGTGAAAAACTAGCTCTGGGCTTCATGAAGTGTTGTAGAGAAGACAAAATATAACTTTCTATGTATATAATTCTTGTACATGCAGCTGTTAAGGTTGGACATCAAGATCATTGTCCAAGACTCACAGCCTGAAGGACATAGATCCAAGACCTACCGGTAAGAAGTTGTAGATGATAAGAGGAGCAGTAAACTAGCCTGTTCCAGTTCTTGATCTGATGACATGAACTATCGTCCATGAGTGCAGCTGGTCATTATCTCTTCCTCTTCTTCTTCCTCCTCTTTCTTATTTTCCTCTTCTATTAATTCCATATTAATCCATAAATACAAAACTTATGTCCCTAGCTATTGGTGCCCACACAAGCAGGAAGTGGGACAAATGAAAATCTTGGATGCTGGTCCTTGGAAAGAGTCCTTCCCTTCAAAATTTGCTCTTGGTTTTAATCAACTTCTATTGCCAAAAAGAAAAAAAAAATGTTATGTAATTATCTTTCAACTGGATTGGGTAAATATCATGCTCTCACCCAAATATGGTGCCAAGGGAGTCCTGGAAAAACCCTCTTTGTTGGCCTTTGCATTTGAGCTTGTTACCATTGTGACTCATTCTGAAAAGCCATCAAGTGTCTGTTCATTTCACAGGAGCTTTGTGTTGAGTTTTATGTACACAACTAGGGACAATTCCTTCTTTCCTGTTCACTGATGCATCATTTAGATAGACTAGAACTCTGTCAATTTAGACTTGATCCATCAGAGAATTTCCTTGTCTTCCTCCTTCCTTCCTTCCTTCCTTCCTTCCTTCCTTCCTTCCTTCCTTCCTTCCTTCCTTCCTTCCTTCCTTCCTTCTTTCCTTCCTGATTTGTCCTTTTGTTCAAATTCACAAAAATTCAGATTGTCACATGACCACTGTTGGGACCATATTTGGGGATGGAGAAGCATTGTACATAATGGCACTCACATGCTTTCGAAACTTCCAGTCAAAATCCAACTAAACAATCAATACATATGTTCCAGGACCGATTCCTGTTGCTTCCCACTTTTGTGAAGTAAGCAGAGCTGAGGTTCACAGGTGCTACATTTCAGTGGACATATACCTGTTCTCTGCAACAACTTCCCTTTAGAGACCTAACTTGTCTTACATTGCTGCCCTTCCAAAAATGTTTAAAACCAGAACTGTTTCAGACGTGGCATGGAAAGTGAGGTGATGCTACATCTACTTGGTTATCTATGCATACCTGTACATGGTCATATGTAGGGGCTGCCGCCAAGAAGAGGGGGTCAAGCTATTCCCCAAAATACCTAAAGGCAGGACAAGAAGCAATGGATGGAAAATAACCAAGGAGAGAAGCAGCCTAGAACTAAGGAGACATTTCCTGACCATGAAAACAATCAACCAGTGGAAGGACTTGTCTCCAGAAGTTGTGAATGCTTCAACACTCAAAGTTTTTAAGACGAGACTGGACAACCATCTGTCTGAAGTGGTGTAGGGTTTCCTGCCTGAGCAGGGGGTTGGACTAGAAAACCTCCCAGGACCCTCCCAACTCTGTCCTTCTGCACAAAGTCACCAAGATATGAGTAGACATAATCTGTTGATGAGGTGTTCAAATATTATTTAGGGAGAGGACTTTAACCATGATGAGCTAGCAATGAACTGCAGCAACCATTGCTTTAATTTCCCAGAATCCTCAGGTGCACCGCATGGTTGGAAGCATTGCAGGAAATGAAAAGATAGTTTTGAGTCCTCCAGTTGCTTTCTTCCCCAAATGACAGTGGTATGTTATTTCAAGATAATATGTCCTGATAGTAGACTACTACATCCATTATGCATCACAATTTGTTGTTGATTTAAGCAGATGTGGTCATCTGGGGAATGTAAAGCATTTAGACTAACTGCAAAGTGACCTTGGGTATTTGGTGGCCTTTAAATCCAGATCTCAACTCTTGGGAATAAAAACTATTTTCTGTCACTGATACAATCTTTGACCTCCTTGCTTCCTAACTGTGTTGATAAGCTCTAGGGCATGTCCTTTATAAATAGTGAAACAATAATTAAAAAGGAAAAGCTCAAGAAGCAAAATATATAATAGTTTTATCCGCCTTTTTTTTCTCTCTCTCTAGAGAAGTCTACTCTATAGAGAGTTTAAGTTCTGCTTTATTAATGCTGTGATCAGAAACAGAACTCTGTGAAGGTCAGGAAGTTTTCAGATAGTCCAGTGAAAATCAGATGGTGATCTGGATAGTTTCTTGGGGAAAAGACACATAACAGATAATTAAATGCTGACCTGGTCAGCTCACTTGCCAAAGCCAGATAGCATAACTCAATGATAAGGTGGTGAACTGAATCTACAAGCTGTGAGGATGGCTTGACTTTGTAAATTAAGTAGCAGAATTGTAAGAGGTTGGAAAAAGAAAAAGGAAAGGAAGGAAAGGAAAGGAAGAAAGAGAGAAAGAGAAAGAAGAAGGAAGGAAGGAAGGAAGGAAGGAAGGAAGGAAGGAAGGAAGGAAGGAAGGAAGGAAGGAAGGAAGGAAAGAAGGAAAGGGAGGGGGCAATGGTCATCTTTGTTTTTTAGCCGGCATTGTCTGAGGATGCTATGCACTGCAAGGTGCATAGAACATTGTTATCTTCCCACAAAAAATGTGTGATGACCCGAGGCATGGCACAAGGGCAACACAGTCAGATAAGCAATAAGAGTCCCTTTATTATCTCCAACTTTGCCCCCAATGTCCAGGTTACCTTCAGGCTAGAGAAAAGCTCTCCCAGGAACAGACTTTGACTGCAGAAAATCAAGTCCAAAACAAGGTACACACAAACTAACTTAAAATCTAAACAAATCAAACTGAAGTAATTACTTTGGCAGGGCAAGAGAAGGAATTTCAGACTTGAAACCATGGCAAAACTCACACGGTTGGGAAGATGCCAGGAACACAGATAAGCCACGACGAGACAAGATAAAGTCATGTTTGCTCCCAGTAGCTGCCACACTCAGCATGCATTTCTTATCAACTGTCTTCCCAGCTGTGGCTAATGAAGGGAATCAGGATCCTTTCCTCCCCCATAAGCCATGCAACCCACGTTGCTCCCTTCTCTGTTCCTCCTTGTGTGCCCTAGGATGAAGAGGGGCCTGGGTCTTCCTCTGAACTCCCTCTTCCTAGGTCTATCTCTTCCCTGCTCTGGCCAGCTGGACTTTTCCCTTCCCCAGCCTCCTCCATAGCCAACTGAGCCACACTCCCACACCCTGTCAGCTTCTTCCTCAGATTCAGACTCCAACAGGGGCATGACAAAGGGTACCTATTTATCTCCTCGCAATCACTTCCTGTGTCTGGAGGCAAATTGTTCCATTGATTAATTGTTCTAATTGTCAGGAAATATCTCCTTACTTCTAAATTGCTTCTCTCCTTGATTAGTTTCCACCCATTGCTTCTTGTCCTGCCTTCAGGTGCTTTGGGGAATAGCTTGACTCCCTCTTCTTTGTGGCAACCACTAAGATATTGGAACACTCCTATCATGTCTCCCCTAGTCCTTATTTTCATTAAACTAGACTTCTTTTTATTAAACTACTTTGTGTAGTTTCTAAGAACTGCAATGGAAAGATTCCTTGAGGCGTAGGCCCAGCCTACTTATTTAATTTCTCATTTCAGAAGTAGAGCAAAAAATTTTCCCCCTGACATTCATTCATTCTAGGTTAATTTTAATTAATGCCCTTCTGGTCTCTCCTGGCTTTTCTTTAAGATAACAGTCTTGCTCAAGCTACCTTAAAAAGTTTTTTTTTTTAAAAAAAAAATAAAAATATCCAGCCTGACTAAGTCCACATCTGGTTTTTTTCTTTCCTTCAGACTTCCTCTGGCAGCCGCTTAGGAGCCTGCGCATCTGGAGATGTTTGAAAGCATACAAAGGAATTGCTGGAGCAAGCAGAAGTGAAAAAAAAAAAAACCTCTCAAGAAGAAAGTGAAGATGTGCTCCTAAAAAGAAAAGGAGAAAACGGAACAAAGACGTTTTACAACTTAAATCTCTCTCTCTCCCCCCCGGCACCCTCCCTCCCTCGAGATATCTTGGACCGAGCAGGACTACAAGGAGAGAAGAGAAACTGCAGAAGATGAAGGCAAATGTTTCTTTCAGGATTGTGGACTGCGTTTTCAAAATCCTCCTGCCGCTGCTCTCCATTTTAAATCCAGCTTCTGCACCTCCACCTCCCACCTTCAGGCTCTCGGAAGAGGTAGAGGGCAGGGACCTCATCCCATCACCCATCATTAAGTTTCCTGGTGATGTTTCCCCCAAAACAGACAAAGAACTGGCGTTCGTAAGTTGAGCTTCTTCTTGTTGTTGTTGTTGAAACAGTCTTGCAATGTTTGTGCAAAATCTGAGTCCATATCTTCAAAACATTGTTGGCAGATCGACTGTCTTCCTGGTCGTAGAAAAACTTTCTTTCTTTCTTTTTTCTTTCTTTCTTTCTTTCTCCCTCCCTCCCTCTTCTTTCTTTCTTTCTCCCTCACTCCTTCTCCCACCTTTCTTTATCCCTCCCTCTTCTTTCTCTCTCTCTCTCTTTCTCTCCTTCTTGCTTTCTTTTTCCCTCACTCCCTCTTCTCTCCCCTCTTTCTTTCTCCCTCCCTCTTCATTCTTTTCCTTTTTTCCTTCTTTCTTTCCTTCTTTCTCCCTCCCTTCCTTCTTTTTCCCTTCCTTCTTTCCTCCTTTCTCTTTCTTTTTTTTCTTTCTTTCTCCCTCACTCCTTCTCCCCTCTTTCTTTATCCCTCCCTCTTCTTTCTCTCTCTCTCTCTTTCTCTCCTTCTTGCTTTTTTTCCCTCCCTTCCTTTCCTCTCCCCTCTTTCTTTCTCCCTCCCTCTTCATTCTTTTCCTTCTTTCCTTCTTTCTCCCTTCCTTCTTTCCTCCTTTCTCTTTCTTTCTTTCTTTCTTTCTTTCTTTCTTTCTTTCTTTCTTTCTTTCTTTCTTTCTTTCTTTCTATCTTTCTTTCCTTCCTTCCTTCCTTCCTTCCTTCCTTCCTTCCTTCCTTCCTTCCTTCCTTCCTTCCTTCCTTCCTTCCTTCCCGAGACATCCTCAGGTTTCTGAGGCTTGAATAAACAAATCTGAAGCAAACCCTACAGGTTCATTTCAGGATGACCTGCAATTTCCTTGTTTTTTCTTTTATGTGTCTATAAAATATAAGTTTTAAGAGTTGGGGTTTCCATCTGGACCATTTTCTTACTCTGTTTTTTTTTTTTTTAATGTATGACTTATGCGTAGTCAGAGAGGCCCCCTTACTATTTAAAGCTTAATTTTTCAGCCAACTTCCTAACAAGCCTCAACTCTCATCTTGAAAGGCAGTAATTGCTCCTCAGGGCTCTGCCAGGGTTATGTTTGTAGCAAATCTGTTGGAAAGGGGGAGTTATAAAATGTTACTTATTATAATTACGATTCATCATCAGCCTGTTCAGTGATTCTTTAAAAGTTGACTGTCTAGAAAACATGTTCCAGTGACTTGCACAGTAGTAGCTAAGAGTTATTTACTTATTTATTATTTATAATTATTTATGTATGTAGAAGATTAATATGGTTGCCCAATCACTCTGTGATTCTGGGTCAGCTTCCAAACAAATAAAAAAACCCAATATAAAAAAAAAGAATAAAAAGAATAATCCCCAACAAAGAATGATTTATTACTTTGTTGTATAAATTCCTCTTTTTTCTCTTGAGCTTTATCATGATATAACACGGCAACCAAGCTGCAGAATTCAAATCCTAGTATCAATAAGGGAGAATATTTGTAGCTCGGGGTTGAAATGAGAGGTCCTTGGTGCTCTCTGAATTTGGTTGTTTTTCAGATGTTTCATTATCCAAACTAGGTAATATACTAGCAGTAATGATGTTACCTAGTTTGGGCAATGAAACATCTTCAAGAAAACAACCAAGTTCAAAGAGCACCAAGAACCCAACAGTCTCCTCCTCCTCCCCTTCCTCTTCCAACCTCACACCCTTCTAGCACTGATGATGTTACCTAGTTGGGTAATGAAAAGTCTGCAAGAAAATATGCTCAGAAGGCACCTAGGACCCCACAGTCGTCTCCTCCTCCTCCTCCTCCTCCTCCTCCTCCTCCTCCTCCTCCTCCTCCTCCTCCTCCTCCTCCTCCTCCTCCTTCCTTCTAGCACTGATCATGTTAGCTAGTTGGGTCATGAAATCTCTACAAGTAAACAACCAAGCTCAGAGAGCACCAAGGAGCCCTCAAATCACGAGGGATAAAAGACTAACTCAAGGCATGGTTGATGCGAGCTTCTGTCCTGTTCCTTCTGTCCTTGTTCTCCAGGTACAGATTCAAAGCCTTTGACCCAGCTGTTATTCCAACCATAGATTAAGTGGTTAATTGTACCATATTGTTACACGAAGCAAAAGTTGCATTGCCCATCCTAGTTTTGATATTGACGTCAGCTTCAGAGATGGACAAATGATGATTAATTTAACCTGAAACATGTTGATCATTTCCGACTTGATTTTCATTCAGCCAGTTAAGCCCAAGTAAAGGCAGTATTAGGCAACCACAGGGCTGATCTTTGCTTTGGAGGCCATCATTTAAAAATGTTGTCTTTTGTTTGCTTTTTTTTCCAATAAGAGAGATAGAGAGGTAGACTTAGATTTAGATCCATTTCTTTCTTTCCATATTCACTGCTCCTTTTTTTTTTCTTTTCTCCAAAAGCAATACCTCAACAAGTATTACGGATGTCCCAAAGATAATTGCAACCTACTCGTCCTGAAGGACACTTTGAAGAACATGCAGAAGTTCTTTGGGCTCCCTCAGACTGGAGAACTGGACCAAAACACTATAGAAACCATGAAAAAACCCAGATGTGGCAACCCAGATGTGGCCAATTATAATTTCTTCCCCAGGAAACCAAAATGGGAGAAAAACCTTATCACATACAGGTAGGTACCAAGTGGCACAGTGTCTTCTGAAAATGACTACCCTAAGAAGGAAAACATGGAACTTCTAGTTGTTTCAGCCACACGGAGGAGAAAGAGCATTCAGCTTCTAGAGGACCTTCCATCTCCAAATGTAGTTATTTATGGCTTGGTTGAGGTTGAAAGGACTTCTTGAAAATCCAGCATTTGTTTCCTTCACTGGTCATGCTTGGTTGATTGCCCAGGAGGAAAGGAGTAGAAAATTAAAGGATCCTACTCCATCGTTCTCTCTTCTCAAAGTTTTTAGAGGAAGACAGCATCACTTATAGAATTAAGATTGATTTGACAGTCCATAAATCTATAGCTCAATGTGGACTCTATGCAAGGGGTTGGCAGAAATTTTTTGCAGTTTCCCTGGCAGAAAGTAATTTGTCATTGGCTTTTTTTTCATAGGGAAGAGAGAAAGTAACTGGCCCAGCACAGTGGGCTTCATACTGAGGCAGGGCTAGAATTCACAGTCTCCTGGTTTCGAGCCATTACACTACAAACTGGCTCTCTCTTTAACCGGTGGATAGAACTGGATAACCAAAATGCGGTCAAAGAGAAATACATGCCATTTTTCTAGAGGACTCAATTTTACCCATCTTTGACTACATCCAAACCAAAATAAGCTGCTTACAGAATTATGGGTGGAAACTAATCAAGGAAGAAATAACCTAGAACTAAGGAGAAATTTCCCGACAGTTAGAACAATTAATCAGTGGAACAACTTGCCTCCAAAAGTTGTAAACGTTCCAACACTGGAAGTTTTTAAGAAGAGATTAGACAACCATTTTTCTGAAATGGTATAGAGTTTCCCGCCTGAGCAGGGGGTTGGACTAGCAGACCTCCAAGGTCCCTTCCAACTCTGTTATTCTATTATATAGGCTTAGATGAAACACGGCATACGTAGGGAGAGGGATAATAGAGGGATAGAATCAAGATCACATGAAGGTCTAGTAACACTTTACAAAGCCTTAGTAAGACCACACTTGGAGTACTCCATCCAGTTCTGGTCAACACAATACAAAAAAAAATATATGTTGAGACTCTGGAAAGAGTGCAGAGAAGACCAACAAAAATGATTAAGGGGTTGGAGGCTAAAACGTATGAAGAATGGTTAAAGGAATTAGATATGCCTGGTCTAATGAAACAGACTGGGGGGGATGTGATAGCACTGTTCCTATATTTGAGGGGCTCTTATAAAGATGAGGGGGTCAAGTTATTTTCCAAAGCACTAATAGGCAAGACCAGAAACAATGGTTGGAAACTAACCAAGGAGAGAAGCCACCTAGAACTAAAGAGAGATTTCCTAATGGGAAGAGTAATTAAAGTTTGGAAAGTTTGCTTTTAGAAGTTGTGGTTGCTCCATCATTGAAAGCTTTCAAAAAGAGGCTGGACAATGTGTCTGAAAAGATATAGAGTTACAGTCACAGGAACAGAGCAGGGGGTTCGACTAGAAGACCTCTGAGGTCCCCTCCAACTCTCTTATTCTATGTTCTGTAGGCTGTGTAGGCCTTTCCACAAACTCTAGTGGAGTCAAGGGGTCCTCCATGCTACATCTCTTCCTCCCACCAACTGTTCTTTAAGAAAAGAGCCGTCTTCCTATTTGAAAGCTTGCAACATCCTTCCAGAACAGTCGCTTTTAAGAGTAGAATGTCTCTCTCTTATTTTCTTAAAGAAAAAAAAAATACAACAGCCCTAAAACTTGCATTCCATTGAACTCCATGGAACAACACACCACAGGCTCCTGTATGTCTGCCTTTCTCTTCTCAGAACTTTTGATTTGGCACTTTGAGCTGGAGATGATATTAATCCCACAGCCGTGTTGTGTCTGCAGCAGCAAAGCTGAGCAGAAATTACAGGGTGACTAGGACAGGAATTATTTGAAATGGCTCTTCATAGTCCGTGGGTTGCACAACTTTCAGGCAGAAGAAATATTCTTCTTTTTTTTTTTAATCCATCTCTGCTTCAGTCAGAGATTAATGTTTACAAGCGTTCTCCTTTTCTGCACCTCATTCAGATGACTTGGCTGGCCAGGAATTAGCTGTGGAACAAAAGCAAATTGGCTAGCGGATTTGGGAGTAAGTCCAATGAAACAGAGTTTTGTACATAACACATGCCCATCGAGGGTTGGCTTTGCAAAGGATTTTTCTCGTGTTTGCTTGAAAAGAGGGTTAAATTTTAGGATGCATAGCATTATGCCAAGCTGACTTGTCAAGATTTGCAGATCCCAGTCAGTTCAGGATGATTCAGCAGATAAATTTGCAACCACAGGTATTCCAGGGTTAGAGAGTTGCAAAAATGCAAATTCCTCCTCCCCTCCTCCCCTCCACTAAAAGAAAGAGTGGGAAATGATTCCATTCACCATCATAAGTTTTTTTTATAAATAGAACAGAAGGAAGAGGGGGGGAGGGAGAAGGAGGAGGAGGAGAAAAGAGAAGGAAGGAGAAAGGGGGTAAAGGAAAGAGATGAAGAAAGAGAGAAGGAGAAGAAAGGGAAGGGAGAGCAAGAGAATGAGAAGAAGAAAGGGGAATGGAGAAAGGAGATAGGAGGAGGAGAAAGGAAGGAAGGAAAGAAGGAAGGAAGGAAGGAAGGAAGGAAGGAAGGAAGGAAGGAAGGAAGGAAGAAGAGGGAAAAGGGAAAGGAGATGGAGACAAGGAGAAGAAGAAGGAAAGGGAATGGAGGAGGAGAAGGGAGATGGGGAAAGGAAGATGAAAAGTGGAGGGAAAGGAGATGGAGAGAAGAAGAAGAAGGAAGGAAAGTGGAGACAGGAAGGAGGAGAGTAAAAGGAAGGAAGATGAAAATAAAGAGAAGGAATGGCTTTGGAAATTATTTCCCTTTCTGCTGGTGCTATCTGCTAACTCTGGCCCAGAAAAAATTGCACCATTAAATGAACGGGTCTGTGTGCAAGATTAAGTGTGAGAGGTCTATCACAAAGACAGAGAACCTGAGGACCTCGCCATGTGTTAAACTACTATTCTCAGCCTTTCTCCTGTCTGGCTATGTTAGGGAGAGTTATTGAGAACTATAATTCTGCAGTTACAAACTGGGTTTCCTTCAGCGTTCAAACCCAAGAGGAAAGATGAAATCATCTAGTGGCTCTCCAGCTTTTGTGCAGCCCAGATGAGATGGACTTGAGTCAGAGCTCTGTATCTTTGAACGGATGAATCATCATCAATTGTCATCATTATTTTTGTCTTCAAGAATTTTAGGCTATACCCCAGATCTGGATTCCGAAACGGTTGATGATGCGTTTGCCCGAGCCTTCAAAGTCTGGAGCGATGTAACCCCGCTGGAATTCTCCCGAATTCATGATGGAGAGGCAGATATCATGATCAACTTTGGACGATGGGGTATGCACATCACGATACGGCGGGTTGGTTCCTACTCTGGTTTCTTGGTTGAGTTGAGTTGGTTTGTCAGAGTGTTTGCAATGTGACTACTATTGTGAGACAACCCGGGAGCACAACCCAACACACGGAGGCTTTGTCTTTTAACACTGGTTTATGTCCAAGACTGCTATCTACATACATGTACGTGGTAGGCACATACCAGGCAAGCAATCAGTCTTCATTACTCTGTATGGAGAACTACAGTGGAGATAGAACAGGAGGATATTGCTGACCCATGACCTTTTGTGGTAGTAAGCTTGAATTTTATTCATCCCTCACTCCGATGTAAGCCTCGGGTTTCACCCAACAGCAAAAACAATGCTTAAATTGGCACTTCTACCCCAAAGATGTCTAGGTACCAGGGTCTGACATTCTTTTGTTCCTTCTTCTGCAGAACATGGCGATGGGTATCCTTTCGATGGTAAAGATGGTCTCCTGGCTCACGCTTTTGCTCCTGGACCAGGAGTTGGCGGTGATTCCCATTTTGACGATGACGAATTTTGGACTTTGGGTGAAGGCCAAGGTAAGACAGTGGTTTCTGCTTCAGAACTTACACAGGTGTCATTGGCTGCCATCGTTGTTCTTCTTCTGCTGATGGATCCTCTGTCCTCTCTTTCCAAGTGGTCAGGGTGAAATACGGCAATGCGGATGGAGAATACTGCAAATTCCCCTTCCTATTTGGTGAGAAGGAATACAACAGCTGCACTGATGCAGGGCGAAGCGACGGGTTCCTGTGGTGCTCAACCACCTACAACTTTGATACGGATGGCAAATATGGATTCTGCCCCCATGAATGTAAGTTGAAGGATGTCTGTGGGGCCTTAAGAAGGCTGCTTTAATTGGGTATTGGCTTGTGGTCTTATGACAGGGTAGAGGCGAATGATTGAATAGCTTCTCAATAGCACTCAGACTTATATACCACTTCATAATGCTTTGCAGTCCTGTCTAAGCAGTTTACAGAGTCAGCCCATGGCTCCCAACAATCTGGGTCCTCATTTTAGTGACCTCAGAAGGATGGAAGGCTGAGTCAACATTGAGCCTGCAGAAGTAGCCTGCAATACTGTACTCTAACCACTGCACCACTGCGGCTTCATGTGTGCTAGTTTCCATAAGTTCATTCGATCTCTTAAGGGACAAGGTCTCGCCATTTGTCAAAGGTGATTAAAATAAAGAGCCAGCCTGGTGAGGAGGAGTTGTAAAACACCACTGAATTCAAAAGCTCAGGGAAATTATGATGTGATGCCATAGTGCCTTCATTGCAACAGAGAGGCTGACAAAGCCAATGAGTCACGAGTGGGCAGGAAACAAGAATTCCTGCCAAGTGAGAACCATCCAATTCCAAATACTTGTTTTATTACTGCAGCAATTTCTCCCTACTGGGCATTTATCTGATGCTCAGCTGCCACCAAAGAGAAACAACAGTAAGCAAACGTCCATTTCCCATGAATGAAGAGAAATATATGTGTCCCAGGATAATGTGGCAGTGTGATAATAATCAACCATTCAGCTATCAAGACAACTGGAGACATGTGAACAATATGTAAGAGCTTTATTATGAAGCTTTTGCAAAAGGGAATTCTTCTCATGGGCAGAAGACATGCTTGCCAGGAAGGCTGGGGTTTATCTACAGGTTCAAATATACAGTCTCTGCTCCTTTCCGGGTTCACAATCTATCCAGCTACATATCTCCCTATGCAACACCCTATTATTATTGTAGCATAACATTAGTTACATCTCTGGTTCGGGTACCTGGCCTAGATTGGATCCTGCCTGTGATATGTAGAATTATACCTGTGAAAATATAAATCCAATCTAGGTCAGATACCAGAACCAGAGATGTAGTCTTCTGAACTTTTGGATTCATGCTGGACACCATCCTCAGGGAACTTCTCTCTCAGCAGAATGGAGAGAGAAAGAGAGGGAGGGAGGGAGGGAGGGAGGGAGGGAGGGAGAGAGAGAGAGAGAGAGAGAGAGAGAGAGAGAGAGATGGGGATAGACTTCAATACAAGACCAAAAGCTCAGAAGACCTGATCTTGGTGACCAACCCAGATTGGATCCTGTAAATGGCCATTTGAGTGCCATATCTGGACTGGCACACATTGACTGTGGGAATGTCCACTGAGATTCAGCCTTGTCTACCACACAGAGATTGACTGATTGATTGATGTTCATTTGGTTGAACTTATATGCCAGCCATCTTGCCTTGTAAACTTTAGGCAGCTTACAATCAGTAAAAACAACACGAGAAAACATGAAAACCAACAAAATATTAACTCCAAGGATACTGTACACCAGGGAAAAATCACAAGAACAATTTTCTATTAAAAATAGAAAAAAACGGAGGGTTTCCCCTTGTTACTGGGAACCAGGATTGTGGTTTTTTTTTTTTTTTGCAACAAGTGTATAAAATTAGAAGATTGCTTGGCAGTTATTTGGCATTTAACGAAGAAACACCAGGGCTGGGATTTTGTAGGCAGATCGAGGGCTTTTGTGAGTGATACATTTTTTTTTTTGTCAGAATCATTGAATAACAACAAACTCACAGATGGTCCTTGTTTGATAAATGGTGGCATTGTTCATATTATTATTCCAAAACATTGTTTTCTAAGGGCTTGCTTCATAAATGCAGATGCTACTAGAGCAGACAAGAGTAAGTCTCCTAAATGTCAACGTGTTAGAGTTCATCTTACTCAAAGGTCCCTAATCACCACTGCATACTGTGTCTCTTCTCCAAGGTTGTATGGATTTGATGAAGACACAAAGCCCAAAACTACCTTAGGAAATGCTCTTTTATGTGAAGCCTTCCTTCTTTCTTTCCTTCCTTCCTTCCTTCCTTCCTTCCTTCCTTCCTTCCTTCCTTCCTTCCTTCCTTCCTTCCTTCCTTCCTCCCTCCCTCCCTTTCCCTCCCTCTATTCTCCTCCCTCCCTCCTTCCCTTCTTTCTATTCTCCTCCCTCCCTCCCCCTCCCTCTCCTTCCTTCCTTCCTCCATCTAGTCTCCTTCCTCCCCCCTTCCCTTCCTTCTATTCTCCTCCCTCCCTCTATTCTCCTTCCTTCCTTCCCCTCCCTCCCTCTTTCCCTTCCTTCTATTATCATCCCTCCCTCTCCCTCCCTCTATTCTCCTTCCTTCCTCCCCTCCCCCTCTCTCTGTCTTTCCCTACCCCTACTCTACCCTACCCTTCTTCACTAATCCCTTCCCTTCTTCATAAATTTCCTTTTTAAGAAATATCGCCAGTAAAGGTAACAATAAATCAGTCCTCAATCTGAATTTTTTTTTTTTTTGTACCACAACACTCATCAGTCCCAGCTACCATGGCTAATTCCCAGGGATGGTGGCACAGTTATCACTCCTCATGTATTATTGATTACGGTTCTAGTGTCTCAGCTTTTACTCTTTGATTTGCGTTCGATGGGAAGGCAGGATTTAAAGGACCATCAGACCATACATAAAAACAAATCCGTGTGTCCCAATATTTCCCCAACCTCCCTCTGGCTTTTGACGTAACTCTTGAGAAGTGGATATAATGAAAGCCATGGAAACTGCAGCCGGGCTGAATGTAAAAGTTTTGATGTTATTGGCAGAAAGAAAAAACAAATCCTATCTCTCTATAAATCTTAGAAATACATCCTTGAGAAAGTGTTGGTCTTGAAGTTCACCAGGAAGGAAGGACTCTTCCTTAATCCATACAGTTCTTTGCTTGCTTATTTTGTTTCACGTCTTGTAGCTGTGCGATGACCTGCCTTTTGCGTGCATTACTTTAGAACTATACTTGGAAATGCTTGTTAAGCAGGGAAAGAAGAAAGTTAGAAGACTTTCCTTTCTTGGATCAATATTGTAGGGAGCCTCCTAAAACCTCGCTGCTCAGGGAAATTCTGCGGAGAAGCTTCTGTCCTTTGGGAGTTGGGATCCTGCCTTTCAGCATTTCCCCCCGTTGAATGGGTTTAGATTCTCTTTTTAATTATTGTTATTCCAGTGCTAAAGTTGTCTCTGCTATCAAAGTTACAGAAGTTGCTAAAGAGAATCGTGGAAAAAAACAGAATTTGGAAACTTTTGGTGGTTACCAAACAGAAAAAAAAGACTTCTTTGGACACGGAGGCAATGATTATTTCCAGCAACACTACATTAAGTTTCCATACTTTTTCCCCCTCTTAAATTGTTGGTGGTTAAGCTAATAAGATAGGTTATTAAGAGGCCAACCCTGGCTGAGTTTATAGCCCAAAGTTGCTTCCCTAGCAAATGAATATGTCTCGCTAAGCAGCCTCTGTTCCCCTTTCATTCTCCAAAGGAAAGCTGCTTTTTTTTTAAAAAAAAATTGGAACTCCAGTGCTGGCTACATTCAGACATGCATTTTAACTAGCGTTGCTGGAATAGTCCTCAGGAAATGTGGCTGGAAGGCTGAGGAAACCCATTCTTAAATCAGTAGCAATCGAAAAATCAATAAGTGACACCCATTGCAACCTAACCAGCCACAACACCTTATGGTGGGTGGATGTAACACAATTAGCTTCAAATTTTTGAAAAAACGACGACAACAACAGCCTGGTAAAGGTACAGGCTGGATATTGACTGGAGTTGTGTTTCTCAACATTGGGAATTTTAAGACAGGTGGACTTCAGTTCCCCAAATTCCCCCAATAGTTTTCATGAGTTCTTCCTACTGTCCTTCCTACTGCCGTTGAAACTTTCAAAAGCTTTCAAAAATTCTGTATCTAGAGAGAGCAAAATGATAGGGGGGAAAACCCCATCGTCAACTTGTTTGCATGTAAATCATATGTTAATTTACAACTATTTACAAAGTCTGCACTACTATTACTATTAATCTTCTCATCCCTCCTTATCACCCATCCCCTCCCACTTGTGATTGTCGGACTGTAACTTTGTGGCTTATATCCTTATGATCTATATTGACTGTTTCCTAGTATGATTTGATGGCTTATTGTACCCTATGACTATCATTAAGTGTTGCACTTTGTGATTCTTGATGCTTGACGAATGTATCTTTTCTTTTATGTATACTGAGAGGATTTGCACCCAAGACAAATTCCTTGTGTGTCCAATCACATTTGGCCAATAAAGAATTCTGTTCTGTTCTGTTCTATTCTATTCTTGATTCTATTCTATTCTTGATTCTACTCTATTCTTGATTCTATTCTATTCTTGATTCTACTCTACTCTATTCTTTATTCCACTCTATTCTTGATTCTATTCTATTCTTGATTCTACTCTATTCTATTCTTGATTCTATTCTATTCTTGATTCTATTCTATTCTATTCTATTCTATTCTATTCTATTCTATTCTTGATTCTATTCTATTCTATTCTATTAATCATGGACTCTTCAGAATGAGATACAGGGAATCCTTGACTTGAGAATTGAGCCCCACATTTTTGTTGTTAAGCGAGACACGTGACTTTTGCCACATTTTACTATCTTTCTTGCCTCAATTGTTAAGTGAATCGCTGCAGAGTAAGTGATTGGCTAAGGGAATTCTAGCTTCCCCATTGACTTTGCTGCTCAAAAGGTTGCAAACGGGAAATTGCATGACTCCGGGACATTGCAGCCATCATAACTGTGAACCAAGCACTTGAATTTTGATCACGTGACCATGGCAATGCTGCAAAGGTCGTAAGTGTGAAAAGTGGCCGTAAGTCACTTTTCTCGGTGCCGTGGTAATGTTGCATGATCACTAAATGAACTGTTGTGTGTCAAGAACTACCGGTATATGTCACACAATGTCTCATCTCTAGTATCCGGTTACCAACTTGGAAACGAATCGCCAAAGTTTTAATGGCACACTTCTTGTCCTACAGCTCTTTTCACCATGGGTGGAAACTCTGATGGGCAACCGTGCAAATTCCCCTTCCTGTTTGAGGGAAGATCCTTTGACAGCTGCACCACAGAAGGAAGACAAGATGGGTATAGATGGTGCGGCACTACCGAAAATTATGACCAGGATAAGAAATTTGGCTTTTGTCCAGAGACAGGTAAGAAGATCTTTCCTACAATTGCCATGAGTTTGTTCGGAGGGGAAAAAAAAGCCCATCTCCCACCCTTTTCTTCAGTGTCATCAGACCCAAATTACAGGCTTCCAGAAATCAAAGCAATAATTCATAATAATTACAACAAAACTTCTAAATGACAAAGCAAGAATTTGATAGTATAGTATTAACCATTCCTGCTTTTATTGATTAATTTTTTTTAAAATGCAGCAATGTCTACCGTGGGTGGAAACTCTGAAGGACAGCCCTGTGTTTTTCCTTTTATATTCCTTGGGAATAAATATGATTCTTGTACTACTTCGGGACGGCAAGATGGGAAGATGTGGTGTTCTACATCTAGTAACTATGACGAAGATCGCAAATGGGGATTTTGTCCGGATCAAGGTAGAGATTTTTCTCCTCCTCTACCTCCTCCTTGTAAATGTTACTGCATTTCTTCCAGTTCTCCAAGATATCCAAAAACAAGGAATGCACCACAGTTGTGATGGACCAAAATAAAGGTTAAAGAATCAAAAAAACATAGTTCTTACGAAACATCTCACTCTTGCATCATTTTTTGTTATGGTTCAAAGCTAGCAAAATAGGCTAAAGTTTTAGATTGCATCTCAAGATGTCCTTAGTGAATCAAAACAATTCGCTTACAGGCTTCCCTCATTCTCAGAAATATAACTGAGATCATCAAATGTCCAGAAACAATTGCAACCCTCCAAAAAATTAAAAAAAACATCCTAAGAAACTCACAAATGAGTCAACTGTGAAGTCAATTGTAAATCATTCCTTCTCACAAAATTTCCCAACAGCTGGATCAGGGATGTTTGAACGTGGCTGAAAAGTAGAGTTTAGATACCACATACCTTTTGTTTTTGTAGTTCATTTGGATTTTACAGTGCTCAGTATATTTTATTAGCCCAGTTTTAGATAGTCTTGGTTTATGACTTCGTACAAGTGACACCAACTATGGCTTGTCGGCGAAACATGGCTTAACATGAAAAACATACAAGCTGTTTGGTGGTTACGCTATTTTTTTTTTTTAGTGGTTTAGGTGGGCTTGGTTGAAAATTAACCAGGGAGGAAAGTATTTGGTCGGGGTGACAATCCCAAGGATCTGGTATTCAGCCAAAGATTGGAACAAATTCTACAAATGTGCAACCGTACATATATACAATGCTTTGTCCAAGGTTGTATGCAAGAATAGTCTTTAAGTTTCTCCAGTACCTTCCTATCTATCAAGTGACAAAAAGGCTGAAATGTTAGAAATAGTAAACTGAAAATTTGATATTGATCATAGGTCTTTCTCTGTTAGATTCATTTACACCATTAGAATATAACCAAATATCGTGCATTCGGTCCTATAACTCTGAGCAGATAAATTATATAGAAATGAGCGACATCATCCAAACATCATGGACCATCAGTCAGAGAAATGGTTACATCTTCTGTCTCGGATGTCTTCAAGGCCCCTGAAACTGCTTTTGGACAATGGGTAGATTGACTTCACACAAAGAGATATGTATGGACAATACCATCGAGCAGCCATAAAAAGCTGGTTTATTTTCTTCCAGGGTACAGTCTTTTCTTGGTGGCTGCTCATGAATTTGGCCATGCAATGGGACTTGAACATTCTGAAGATCCTGGTGCACTCATGGCCCCCATCTACACCTATACCAAGCACTTCCGTCTTTCTCAAGATGACGTTCAAGGAATCCAACAACTTTATGGTAAAGTTTCCAGTTGGTTCAAACCTATCCGAAACGTTGGAGTCTATATCATTATTAATCTTGGTGTTCAAGCTTCTCCAGGAGAACCTAAAATGGTAGAATAATCTGGTGAACCATTAGAAGGAAGCCAGATGCCCCGTTCTTTTTCTTTCCATCTTTTATATTATCTAACACTATTATTATTTTTTTGCATTACGAGGGAAAAAAAGCAGAATAAAGAATTCCTGATATTACTTCCCTTTCTGATTTCTAAGCTTAAAAGAATGTCCAGATTATTGTTGACTTTTTCTTGATTTTCAGGGGGTTCTACTGATGTTGGGCCAGGACCAAAGCCGACCCTTGGACCTGTCACTCCTGAACTGTGTGGCCAAGATCTTGTCTTTGATGCCGTGGCTCAAATGAGGGGTGAGATCTTTTTCTTCAAAGACAGGTGAGTGGGGAGGTCAGTGTCATGGCCCTGTTGGAATCTGACTCAGAAGAGGAAGCCGAACAGTTGACAGGGAGTGGGAGTGTGTCTCCATTGGCTGTGGAAGAAACTGGGGAAGGGCAAAGTCCAGCTGGGCAGAGCGGGGAAGAGATAGGACAAGGGAGAGGGATTTCAGAGGAGGACCCAGGCCAACCCCCTCTTCATCCTAGGGCACGCAGGGAGGAATGGAGAAGAGAGCAACATGGGTTGCATGGCTTATGGGGGAGGAGAGGGCCCTGATTCCCTTTATTAGCTGCAGGTGGGAACACAGTGTATAAAAAACGCAAGCTGTATGTAGCTGGCTGTTGGGAGCAAACGTGACTTTATCTTGTATCGTCGTGGCTTATCTGGGTTCCTGATGTCTTCCCAACCGTGTGAGTTTTGCCATGCTTTCAAGTCTGAAATTCCTGCTCCTGTCCTGCCAAACTAATTACTTCAGTTTGGTTTGTTTGGATTTTAAGTTCAGTTTGTATTGACCATGTTTTGGACTGAATTGTCTCCAGTCAAAGGCTGTTTCTGGGAGAGTTTTTCTCCGGCCGAAGGTAACCTGGACACTGGGGGCAAAGTTGGAGATAATAAAGGGACTCTTATTGCTTATCTGACTGTGTTGTCTTTGTGCCATGCCCCTTTGGGTCATCACAGTCAGAAAAGGGGTCTATTTGGTATTTATCTCTTCCTTTCCTCTCCAGAAAATTAGGGAGGGTTCCCTTCTTTTTCTCACACTTTTCTGTGGCCGGAGGCAAGTTTTACATGCTGGTTGTCCGGTCTATAGCTTTTCTTCCTGTCTCACAAGGCCATCCCTACATACCATTACAGGTAGTCCTACCATTCCCTTATTGACTGTCCAAAGTTACAACAGCACTGAAAAAAAAGTGACCTAGGACAGTTTTTCACACTTACATCAGTCGCAGCCTCTCCATCTAAATTAAGACGCTTGGCCATTGGCTCATATTTATGACGATTGACAGTGTCCCAGGGGCACGACATCCTCTTTTGCAACTATCTGACAAGGCAACGGGGAAGCCAGATTCACTGAACAACCATGTTGCTAACTTAACAACTGGGGAGATTCACTTAACAATGGTGGGAAGAAATGTCATAAAATAGAGCAAAGCTCACTTAACAACTGTCTCACTAAGCAACAGAAATTTTGGGCTGCGTTGTAATCATAAGTTGAGGTGTACCTGCGCAAGGAGCCACACTTTGTGTGGTAATAGTGGGTCTAAACCATGTTCTATTCTCTAATGAGAGCCACAACCGTTGTGTTTGTGGAACCAGCTAAGCTTTGGTTATTTGGGAGAACAGTTTAGGGAGTGGTGTGGCCTAGTGGTGGAGTTCTCGCCTCACAATCAGGAGGCATTGAGTTCGATCCTGGGTAGGGGCAGATATTTCTCTCTCTGGGTCCACACGGAGAATATATCTGCTGAACAAAACTCTGCACTGGCAACAGGAAGGGCACCCAGCCATTAAAACACTCTGCTAGCTCCATTCAGTTGTCCCGACTCCAGCCTGCAAGGGATTATGGGGCTCTTAAATGAAGATGATGAGTTTAGTTTTGGATTCAAGACAGTATAATAATACGCACAATGAAAAAGTGCTTCCAGGGAACAACCAAGTTTAACATGTGAATCGGAGCGACGTGTTGAAAATGACACCTGGGCTCGTGCCTCTATTACGAGCTATAAAGCTACGTTTTATTCCCCCTCACACAACTCGAAGAGCCAGCTCTCATTTAAAAACAGGAAAAAAAAGAAAGAAAGAAAGAAAGAAAATGCAACTAAAAAGCCTAATCTGACAAGCCATTTGCTCAACATCTATCAAATGGCAGCCTTGTCTGACTTATTATACAGCGTTTCCAGACTCTGGAGTTCTTTAAACAAAATGAACTGCTCATCAGAGACGGAGGGAGGGGTAAAAAAAGATTACACAATAACGTTTTTATTAACATCCTGTCCCATAATTTCCTACATACTGCTGCTGAAATCAAACCAGAGTTAAGGGTTTTTTATTTTTTATTTTGCAATGTTCATAAATCGAAAGAGGATATCAGCTCAACAGCTTCCAAATTGCTCTTTTCATTCTTCTGATGAACAGTTAATGTTCCCGGGTTTCATTTACAGCCAAGCTGTTTGATTGATGATTATTAGATTTGATCTTTTTTAGTTGCTACGATCATAATCTTCCAGAGTAATGGAATACTATACAAAGGTTGGCTTTTGCCAAACGCGTATCCATCTGTTCAGCGTACAGCGCAGGAGAAGGCAGAAAGAGTTTTAAGTGCCTTGTAAATGAATTTATTTGCTAGGATAATTGAAGCACCCACTATTCCGTCATTCTTTCTTGGTTTATTTTTGTTGTTGTTGTTGTTCTTTGCTAAGGATTAATGTGAGTGCTGGAGAAAATTGTTATAAATGGCAAACATCTGGGCACAACACATTTTTAAAAATTCATGGGATAAGCCCCACCAATAAAAGATTGATGCACTGAATAATAACAAAGCTCCCTTATAATTTAATGTTTATGTTACTAGTAGAATGTAAGCATTGGTGTGTGTGTGTGTGTGTGTGTGTGTGTGTGTGTGTGTGTACATGAATGCACTTTGCTCTATTTGCTTAAAAAGCACATTGGCCGATAAAGTTTCTTGTCATTTTTTGGCTAGATTCTTCTGGAGAACAGCTAATGAACGGAGCCGACCAACAGGACCTTTGCTCATTGCTGTTTTTTGGACTGACCTTCCAGAAAAAATTGACGCTGTCTACGAAGCCCCTCAGGAAGAGAAGTCAGTATTTTTTTCAGGTAGGATTTGGGCTAAAATCATCTAAACACACATACACAAAAACGCACACGGACTTCTGTCAAGCCAACGGCTCCAGCTAGATGTTCTTCAGAAGATTTGGCCTCCAAGTTCCAGAATTTAGAACCAGGAAGATGTTCTAATGTCACATCGTTGCTTTGTCCATGTTTCTTTTATGTTAGGAAGAAGGAAGCAATTATATTTCTTTAGAATTGCCCCATGTTTGAAGGTGCTGGAATGGATTTCCTGCAGAAGTTGTGAGTGATCCATCATTGGAGGTTTTCAAGAAGAGATTGGACAGACATTTGTCTGGAATAGTATAGGGTTTCGTGCTTGAGCAGGGGGTTGGACTAGATGACTTCCAAGGTCCCTTCCAACTCTGTTATTCTGTATCCTGGTTTGAGCAAAACATGGTTATTTTTCAAAATTTTCCCTGCTTTGAATTTTGCAAGGCTGAGTTTCGGTTAGAAACACTCCAACCTTCCCCCATTTCCATATTTCAGAGAAAAATCTTTGCAAAGGAATGGAAAGGTTTTGTATAATAAACTATACAGTGGTTTTTTTTTTTTTTTTAAAGGATGTTGTTGAAACTGGCACAAAATTGCATTCATGTTTGAGTGCAAAGTGTTTTTATATGAAAATAGACTTTTTGTATATGTTGGAATGTTATGACATGCGATGAACCAAATGTTCAACCACTCCAAAACGAGAAATGGAATCGAAATGAAACTTCATCTCTTTGCAGACGATTTATTTTCATGTAGCCATGCCAGTTGATCTGGGAAAATGGTTTTCAGTGGTTGCCTCAACCAAACAAAAATGAATAGCAAATTCTTTTTTGGCACTGATTACTACACAACAACCCACGATCAACACAAGAGAGTGAAGGGAAACAAAACAAGTGGTTGTGCAGTTAAATTTATTTAAAGGAGTGGCGGGGTGGGAATCTTGCAAAGTGAATTTTTGATAGCTGAACAGCATTTTAATCATTATTTTGTATTTCATATTCCATGATAACTGGGTATAGCCTAAACATTTTATAAGCCCATCCTTTATAGTCTCATGTCCTAAGGGTTTTAGAAGGAAGGAAGATCTATCTACTATTTATTTATTACTTATTAAATGTATTGGCTAACTAAATTTGGATAGTTGGGGGCAGTGTTTCTCCACCTTGGCAGCTTGAAGAATACTACATCCAGGTTTGGTCACCTGATTATAACAAAAGAGGTTGAGACTTTGGCAAGAGTGCAGAGAAGAGCAAGTAATATGATTAAAGGCCTGGAGACAAAACATATGAAAAATGGTTGCAAGAGTTGGGTATGGCTAATCTAGAGACAAGAAGGATTAGTGGGGACATGATAGCAATGCTCCAGTATCTAAGGGGCTGCCACAAAGAAGACAGGGTCAGCCTATTGCCCAGAGGACCAGAAGATAAACTAAGAAATAATGGATGGAGACTAATCAAGGAAAGAAGCAACCTAGAACTAAGGAGTAACTTCCTAATAGTGAGGACCATTAACCAACGGGAAAGAGTAGCCTCTTCCTTGTGACAGTTCCTCAAATATTGGAACACTGCTATCATGTCGCCCTTAGTTCTTCTTTTCATTTGATGAGTTTGACACACACACACACACACACACACACACACACACACACACAAGCTCAGCTTGGCCACCTCTTACAGCCCAATCTGAACAAGGCTTCATGTCATCTCCTAGTCAGACCCACAGCCTCTAATTGCACAAAACAGGCAACAACAAAAAGGAACAAACCCAGCAGGAGAACGCTTTCATATATAATGCACAATTTTGTTACATGTAGAGACAATGTTAAAGGGTGGGGGGTTAATTTTGAAATGGAGTGTTTGGCCTGTCCTAATTTTCCTCCCTAATTTATTTAATGTAGCTTTGCTGCCTGAAATCCAAGACCCCTTGATTGAGAAAACCCCTTTTTCTCCTTCTCCTTAATCTCCGTGACACTTGATTTTCCTAGGGAATGAATACTGGGTTTATACAGCCAGCACCTTGGAAAGAGGCTATCCAAAGAGACTTACCAGCCTCGGGCTTCCTCCTGACGTGCAACGTGTCAATGCTGCATTTAACTGGAGCAAAAACAAGAAGACATACATCTTTGCAGGGGACAAATTTTGGAGGTAAGGAATCCTGCAACCCCAACGCCGGGATATCACAGCGCTAGGAAGTTAGGAACATCACACAGATTCACGCACACTCTTAACACCTATTTCCAATGTCCAAGTAAGTTCAGAAGGTAGAATGTAGAATTCTTTATTGGCCAAGGCTGATTGGACCCCCCAAGGAATTTGTCACCTCTGGTGCATAAGCTCTCAGTGTACATACAAGCAACAAGCGATAAATCATGATCCCCATCATAAAATACAATCATCATATATCATAAGATCCAATAGTGGGTGATAGTCGTAGGGCACTAAAAAAGCAATCAACATCCATCATAAAAGGATACTAAATAAAGCCAGTCAACATAAATCATGTGATACAAACCACAAAGATGGTCATTAGAAGCTAAGGGAATAGGTAATAGGAAAGATGAGAAGATGAGAAGGATAATAGGTGAGGAAGGAACATGTGTTTTTTTGTTCCTGCGTATTTTACAGATACAATGAAGTGAAGAAGAAAATGGATCCTGGCTTCCCTAAATTAATTGCAGATGCCTGGAATGGCGTCCCAGATAATTTAGATGCTGCCCTGGAAGTGAGCGGAAGTGGTAAGCTGCTATTTGTTTTCTAAGATATTATATATATATATATAATCTGGAAGCGGGGAGATTGATTACAGTACTTCAGCTTGCTCCTGCATTATTTTTGGAGGCACTGTCTGCTGCCCTGTTCCCTGAATAGGACGACAACTTTGGCAATCTGCCGGCCGCCACAGTAAATTTCTCTCTTCGGTGAAAATCTCCCACCGCTGTAAGGAAATTTAGGAAGGGTGACCTTTGCTAAACTTTGCTGGGCTGTCTGAATACCTCGTCTCCAGCAGAGTAATCCTAACCCCCCTTTTTTAATGCAGCCCAGATTCTGATTAAAGAATCCTGCCTTTATTAGTAGACGAGGGGAAGAAAATCTCCTTTGAACTGAATCTCTTAAACGGCTGAGAACTTTTCACAGGGGTTGAGTTGGGTGGAAGCTCAGATTCAAGCTTTTAACTCTCTGTGCCCATTTTTTCCTTTTTTTTTTTTAAAAAAATGGCATGCTTAAAAAGAAGAAGGGGGAAAAAAATCCAGTAACATGATCCTTACTGGCCTTTTGAAAGAATAGCCTTCACTCGGTCAAGTTTTTTCAGTTCCAACAGACCAATTCTGCTAAGTCCTCATTTATGGATTATGGGTAGAGTTGGAGATGGCCTAGCCATCAATCCTAGCAAAAAATCTTCTACACCCACACCCCAGAGCACAGTAATAAAAAAGATGCAGCTTTTATACCTTTTGTGGCCTCTAATATCAATTTCCAGAATGGATCAGGAGAAAAACTTTCTTGGGGTGATGGTTAGAGGAACTGGGAGTGGTGGACAAAGTTTGATATTTTAAATCATGCAAGTTTTGCTGAACTTTATGCCCCAAATCGTCCTACTTGTAAAAGGTGACTTTCAACAAGCCACAAAAACAAGTTCTTTCAGCCGTGGTGGCACAGTAGTTAGAGTGCAGTACTGCAGGCTACTTCTGCTGACTGCTGACTGCCTGCAATTTGGTAGTTCAAATCTCACCAGGCTCAAAGTGGACTCAGCCTTCCATCCTTCCATGGTGAGTAAAATGAGGAGCCAAATTGTTGGGGACAATAGGCTGACTCTGTAAACCGCTTAGAGAGGGCTGTAAAAGCACTGTAAAGCGGTATATAAGTCTAAGTGCTATTGCTATTGGTGAGCATGGGCTCCAATACAAGCATACAAACCCAACATCATCTCACCTCCATCTGTGAATCGTAGCATCGTAATAAGCCAAACCATGGTTTATTTTTGGAGGACTATAAATACAACCGTAGCTTATCTGAGTTCCCTATGAGGTTGAAGGTTTGTTCTCTAAGCTTTCTGAATGTTTCATTATCAGCTCAAACTTCAGTGGAGTTTAGGGGGTGTCAGTGTCAGTGTTCTGCTTCTAAGAACTTCAGGTGTGAGTTATCAGTGAGTCTTGTAATGGGTCTTATGATGGAGAAGTTACATTGGGAGCAGTGGTGGGATTCAATTTTTTTTACCTCCAGGTCTGTGAGCGTGCCTTGGTGGGTGTGGTGTGGCTTGGTGGGCGTGGCAGGGGAAGGATACTGCAAAATCCCCATTCCCTCCCCACCCCACTAACCTGCTTTCCAGCTCAGTTCTCCTGTGCAGGGAAACGAAAAAAAGACCCAGCCAATCAGCTGGGACTTGGGAGGCGGAGAATAGATGGGGGCGGGTCCAGTCAGAGGTGGGATTTGCCAGTTCTCCGAACTATTCAAAATTTCCACTACCAGTTCTCCAGAAATGGTCAGAACCTGCTGAATACCACCTCTGATTGGGAGGTGAACTGCTGGGGGGGCTTGGTTGAGGGATGGTGCTATCTCTGGTTGGCTGTGTGGTTGATTATGATTCTGGGGGTTCGTAGGCTGGTTGCAGGTCAATATGTCTGTCGGTAGCATTGCTTGTGGAGTACCGTGCTTCGGGGAACACATGAGCATGGCCAATAGTTTTTTTGTGTTGCTCCAATCAAACCCACCACTGAGCTGACTCCCAGGTGATGTAGACACCTGTTCTAGTGAGTCCCACAACTGTGATTTTATGTATGTTTGTTAAGGGTTGTTTTCTCCTTGCAGGCCACAGCTACTTTTTCAAGGACTGGTACTACCTGAAACTGGAAGATCAAAGCTTAAAGATTGTGAAAGTCGGCAATGTGAAATCAGACTGGCTGGGTTGCTGAGCAAAGCACATCCCTTCCTAACCAACCATTTATATCTGTTTTGATGTGTAAGAGTCCTATGTCTTACCCCACCATTAGAAATAGAGCTATATCCTAATTCAGGGGCTTGTCTGGTACCAGCCCAACCTATTCAATACCACTACTTGATACAACGGTTTCAGATCTGAGAAAGCACAGTGACTTGGAAGCAAGTCCTATCACATCCTTCCTTCTCAAAACCTTTAGTACTCAGAATTCCTAGATCTGACATTTCTTCTCCCTTCGTGCCAAAATTTAAGCCACAATAGACCTGATATTATTGTTCAGTATTCCCTGCTAAGACACCATAACAACCATCTTGTTCCCATTTTTGAAAACATCATTAGCAAACCGTACGCGGAGATCAACATATACCCCTCAATGTAGATAGTTAGCATGCCAGGAAGTTGATGGCGTCAATGTTGACTCCCTACATGCCACTCTTCTAAATTTAGAGAGAAGAAAAATTGAGAGTTTAGGCTTTTTTTTTTTAAATTACAGCCTGGAAGAATCCAATCCAGCAATATACAGACCTTGTTCTTTCCTGTCAGGTTGGACATGAAATGAAATTATACCCGCATCCCAAATCGTGAAAAAGGTCCAATTACAGAAGCTTTGAAAAAGCCTCCAGGCCTTCCAACCTACCTGAAAGCCAACTATGGAAAGGAGAACTTTTACATTCTGAATTTGGCCTCTGTACTTTCCACATTTCCTTGGGGGGTCTTATCAGTTTAAGTTCAGATTTGCCCCAAAGGATCAGCTTTTTCCATGAAGAGCTTTAAATCCTGCCATTCCTTAGCAGTTCTCATTTGTGATTCCCGTTTCTTGACACGGCGTTGCAAAAAACAAAAAAAACCCAGCCGATGCAAGGCACAGGTTGCCTGCCTGGGGAGATTGTGTTAAGCACTGAAATGCAATGAAGTCATGGGGAAGAAGCTTGCTTTTAAAGTACAGTTATCCCTCGACTTATGACCAGAACTGAACCTCCAAATTTGCATGGCTAAGCAAGATGGTTGTTAAGTGAGCTTTGTCCCATTCTATGACCTTTCTTGCCACCGTTGTTACGGGAATCAGAGCAGTGGTTTGCAACATGATTGCTAAACCAACCTTCTATGCATGTCCAATTTCTTGAGTGAGTTGAGAGAGGCTTGCAAAGGATAGCGAACGTTCACCAAAGTGCTAGAATTATGTGCTAAGGGTACACATTTGGATGGCAAATAGAATAAACATGAAGGAGAAGAGGAAGACGGGGGTTAATTTTAGGAGAATTCTAGGCTAGTATTTTCCCTTGACTATGCTTATCAGGTCACAAAACACAATTGTGTGACCCTGGAACATTGCAATGGTCATAAATACATGCCAGTTGCCAAGCAGCCGAATTTTGATCAGGTGACCATGGGAAGGCTTGCAACGGCCGTGTGAAAAATGGCCATAATTCCTTTTTTTTCAGTGCCATTGTTAACTTCCAATGGCCACTAAACAAATGATTGTAAATCAAGGACTAAGTTCTTTTTAAAAGAAAGGCATATCTTTACTGAAAACCAACCATTTGCTTCATGCACTTTGCCATCTCCAGATCTTAAAAGAAACACAGGGGGAGTGACCGAGGCATTTGAAGTTGACATGTTATAAGAAAGACCAAGTTTGAATGCTTCATGTTTTATTCTTTTCCTCTTTGTTGTACCGAGATGGCTTCCTCTTCCGTCTTCTTTCTCATCCACTCATTTCTTCACGGTTAGATTTAAAGCATCAGGCAATGCAAACCTTCCACTGTAGACCCCAATGGAAGGATGATGTTCATAGAAAAAGATTTTTTTTTAAGAGAAAAAAAGAAAAGTGTACATACCAAACATCAGCGTTACCAATAAAGGAAGAAAACCAACCTTCTATGTGTGTCCAATTTCTTAAGTGAGTTGAGAGGGGCTTGCAAAGGATAGCGAATGTTCATTGAAGGGCTAGAATTATGTGTGAAGGGTACACATTTGGATTGCAGTCAGAATAAACATGAAGGAGAAGTGGAAGAAGGGGGTTAATTTTAGGAGAAGTCTAAGCTAGTATTTTCCTGTGTGGGGTTTAATTTTGCTTCGTAAAGTCTTACAATCCTTGCCAGGATTCTGATGGTTTTTTTCAATGGTGACTGCCTGGGTAAGTCCCTGCAGTTTTCTTGGCAGGGCTTTGGAAGTGGTTTGCCATTGCTTCCTTCCTAGGGCAAGGACAGAGTGCCTGGGCCAAGGTCAGCCAGCTGGCTTTTTGCCTAAGGCAGGACAAGAACTCACAGTTTCTCAGAATTTCCCAGCCAACATGGAATTCTGGGAGTTGAAGTCCCCAAGTCTTAAAGATAACAAATCTGGAGACCTCTGATCTAACCGAATGTAATTTTCCTGTCCTCAAGCCAAAATCCTTCCCCACTAATCCCCAATTCTTTCCCAATACCCTCCCTACCCTTTTCTTCATGCCAGCCAGAAGAAAGCATATCTAGGAGAGCAGGATGAAGAAGCCAACGATCAACTTTCCTACTACCCTTCTCCAAGAAGTCCAATAAAATGGGGCATTGCTTCCAGGATTTCTCCTAAAAGCTTCTCATTGTCCAATTCAATGCCTCAAAGATATGTTTCCAGAGGGAAGGAAAGCTAGCTCGTTCCAGACAATGACTAACCTGTTTGGCTACAAAGAGCCTATTGCTGGAGCCAACATAAACCTCAACTTTGAAAGAATAATTAATGGTAATAAAGCCCCAGCCAAGAATTTGGCAACGGGACAGACATCTTTCTAACTTACGTGGCTCCTTTCTTTAGCAATTTTAGATCTTCTGGGTTGTTGCAGTAGGTAAGTAGTTACATTTCAGATCGCCTAGTTTGTCCCACACAGAAATTAACAAGAGCAAAGGCCACAAATGCAATTAAACGTCACTGAATTGTGAGTCAAAAATCACCCATTTTGACACCTCTGGAGATTCTCAGTCATCCCAGGTCATAGTTGTCTCAAAGGTGTTTTTTTTCTTCTTCTTCTTCAAAAGCCAACTGGACTGTTTTTTCTTTGACCAGAAAACGTTTTGCTCCCCATCCAAGAAGCTTCATTAGTTCTGATGGATAGCCTTCCAATCTCTCCCCCCCCCTCCCACTGCTGCCATCATAATCGATGAAGCTTCTTGGATGAGGGGCAAACATCTTCTTCCTCCTCAAGTTAAAAAACAGTGCCTTTTTAATTTAAAAAAAAAAACCACCTTTGAGACACTCACTTTCACATCCTAGTTACATTTCATTTTGTACCCAGCTGTACAAGTATATAAAACTTAGTTTACCTTGCAAAGCTTAAACCTTGCACCTTGCACCTCTGGAATTGTGGGTTATTTTTCAGATACTTTCTGAAGTCTCCAAATGATCACCTCCAATCTCTTGGGGATGCTTGAATTTGGATTCCTGCTCTGAGCAACTGTCCCTATTATTTTTAAAAATTCTGCCATCCTACTTGTATATTTCAATGTCAGACTTCAAGGCTTGAAGTCTGTAGCAACAGCCGCCTGTTTCTAAACCCGCCTTCCTTAATCAAGGGTCTAGCAGGAAAGAGGAAAACTACATCTCCCAGAATCCTCAAGTTGCTTTCGGATCAGTTTGACATCCTCTTATCCCATTGTTTGCAGCTCGGTTCACTGGCCCAAGCAAGTAAAATGAGCAAACAATGACATCTGCAGGACTAATGTAAAGATTGCAGCTTTGCTTCCTGGCGACTTGTGGTCACTGGGGGGCAGTGTTCCTCAACCTTGACAATTTCAAGATAGGCCGAATTCCTATCTTAAACCAGGGGAATTCTGGGAGTTGAAGTCCACAAGTCTTAAAGTCACAGGTTGAAGAACACTGATACAGGGCCATACGGAGATCATCTCAGCCATTTTGCAAACTGGAGATAAGGCTCTATAAGTTAAGGGTCTCCAACTTTGGTAACTGTAAGACCAGAGGTGGTATTCAGCCAGTTCTGGAGAACCGGTAGTGGAAATTTTAAATAGTTGGGAGAACCGGCCAATCCCACCTCTGACTGGCCCTGCCAACCCCATCTCTTCTCTGTCTCCCATTGAGTCCCAGCTGATCATTGGCTGGGTCTTCTTTGGTTGCCCTGCATAGGAGAACGGAGCTGGGAAGCAGGTTAGTGGGGTGGGGAGGGAACCTTCCCCTGCCACACCCACCAAGCCACGCCCACCAAGCCATGCCACACCCACCAAGCCACATCCATAGAACTGGTAGTAAAAAAAAAAAATTGAATACCACCACTGTGTAAGATTTGTGGACTTCAACTTTGCAGGATTCCTCAGCCAGCAAGAGACATTATTTTACACATTTAAGACCAAGATGCAACTGATAAAGACTTCACTTATAAACACTAAGCATTTGAAGGATCACTTTCCATGACATTATTTTAAATATTTAATTGATATTTCCTTCCTCAGGCAGGAAATAACATTCTAGTTTTTATTGTATTGTTTGTTTGTCTAGAGGTTTAAATATTATTATTTGATGGCTGAAATGGAAGGTTTCAAGGTTTTCAAATGGCTGTTGCTTCTCCCCCTTTCCATCTCTAGTTAGCTGGAAAACCGAAGATTCCCTTTTAAGTCTTCAATTTTACCCTGTTATATCTGGCGGTGGAGGACTGGCTAGGACTAATTGAGAAAGAAGCGTTGAGGTTGAGATTGGGGGTTTACTTATAGTATCAGGTCAGAATCCATGGTGTCAAAAATGCAAAGTTACGATGTTTCAGTCTACATGAGATACTCCATCCACTCTTGTAAAAGGGCTTTCATATAGGTTTATCAGCCTGAAAACATTGTAACCTTGAGACTCTCCATCAGTTCGCTCCAAGAGTATGATTTTTAACATGATTTTAAAAAAAGGATGCTTCATTACACCTATTGGAAGTGATCCTACAGGGTGCATTTAGTGAACAAGAAGTACATTAAATGAAACGGACATTGACCAAAGTCACGTGTAGTTTTCCTGACCCGATTCCATCCACTCATTTTTCTTTTCTGGAGTATGGCTTCCAGAGAGTTTTGAAGGTTGCGTGAAGCAGGTTAACCCCATGAGATGTAGAAGTCTGGCAAGCAAGACTCAAGTAGCACCCTGGACAGCGCCTCCGATGTTCAGCAGGTGGGTTCCAGAGAAGAACTCCAAGACTCAGAAGAAAGGACCTTGTAGGCAGGAGACCCTATACCCTTTCTGGTTACTGCTCCATCAAGGCAAACTCAAACCAGAAAGTTGCTCCTAACCCTGGTTGGGACGTTGGCTTTTCTCTTCCTTCACACTTAAAAGTTTCAGAAGGTTGCACTCCTATTACTTTCCAGACACTCATCAGGAAATGGGGGCTCTTGGCAGCACTGTGCATTTGACCTTTTGTAATACAATCAAAGGGAGCAATGGCCAGCACTTGAAGTTGAAAGAATAGAATAGAATAGAATAGAATAGAATAGAATAGAATAGAATAGAATAGAATAGAATAGAATAGAATAGAATAGAATAGAATAACAGAGTTGGAAAGGACCTTGCAGGTCTTCTAGTCCAACCCCCTGCTTAGACAGGAAACCCTATACCATTTCTGACAAATGATTACCCAATCTCTTCTTAAAAGCCTCCAATGATTGGAGCATTCACAACTTCTGGAGGAAAGTTGTTTCCCTGATTAACTGTCCTTACTGTCAGGAGATGTCTACTTAGTTCTAGGTTGCTTCTCTCCTGGATTAGTTTCCACCCATTGCTTCTTCTCCTGCCCCCAGGTGCTGACTTCCTCTTCTTTGTGGCAGTCCCTGAAACGCCAAACTGAGTTTGGACCAGTGAAGCTTCCAGTTATTCACCACTTTGCTTCTGAATCTAGGCCAGAGGTCTCCAAACTTGGCAACTTTAAGACTTGTGGACTTCAACTCTCAGAATTCTGGGAGTTGAAGTCCACAAGTCTTAAAGTTGCCAAGTTTGGGGACTCTTGATCTAGATAGTCAAGGCATAGTTGTTTTTTTTTTTTACTGATGGCTTTACTCACCAGGTCACAGCTATAGCTTTGGATCAATGGAACATTGTTGTCAAGTCAAAAACTTCCACTGTAATATATCCTGCTAGTTTAGGGACCTGGGGTCAAATTGTACCTTTCCAGTGAATTCATAAGTGAACTGAAGCTGGGCCAATCACTTACGTTAACCAGATGTCTTTCTGCAAATTTAAAAAAAAGATATTTACTAGGTATGTGCAAGCGTTGTCAGATCCTAAATAAGAAAACAATGAACATGGCAGTGCAGATGTTTCAACATCTTTTGGGTCAATTGTTTGGCAGAAGCAATTCCTTTTCAGTAGGTTTAATAGACTTTCTAGTTTAGCTTCTGAACATTTTTCTCACACTTCCTTGCAGAACTGAGGCCAGAGGGCAGCAAAGAATCATTTTTTCTTTCCAATCCAGATATATAGCAGCTCTTAAGCAAGACACATGAGCTTTAATTTGCTGAGCAATTTTTTTATTATTATTTACTTCCTTTGGGCTGATTTAATTACTAAGCATTATTATTTAAAAAAACTTAAAAAAATACAGCCTTAACACAAGATTTTTTTAAAAAAAACCACACACCCGACATTGCTGTTGTAGGAAGTTATTCATCCACCCCCCTCCTAGAAAAATGAAACATCCTAGGAAATATTAAAAAGGCAGCATATTTTCCCTAAAAAGAGTAGAAACTCAGAAGCAGAAACTCACCTCAGAAGCAGATGCTCACCCCCCCACCTTTGCTAATGGACTCTGCCCTAGGCCAGCCTATTTTACATAACAAAGATCTACTCCAGGTAGAGCTATAATAGGAATTGCCTAAAGCCCTTTCATTACATCGTCATCCAGCAAGGCTCACCAAGCCTGGGACTCAGGACAGCCTACAGAGTTGCCCCTGTGTGGCCCCACGGGAGTCTGACAACCAATCAGAATAGAAGCTCAATTTCAAATCCCAACAAGAGGGCACAAAACCCAGGCACTCTCAGCATCTTCCTTCACCCAACCTCTTGAAGCACGGGATCATCCTTTTCACTTTGGAGCTCCAAGCCACGTGGTCCTGTCCACCATTAAACCATCTTTCCAAACAGCCTCTATGTTTCTAGTGTCCTTTTCCACCCTTGGAACTGAACCCAGAAGGATAATTCTTCCAACACTGTTTTATGTTTTCTGCTTTTTGTCCCTGGAGGGCTTTATATGATGAGTTTTTGTTACCTGCTGAAATGCAGGTGATCAAGGTAATGACTCTATTAATAATACACAACACAAGGATATTTCTCACTCCCTGAGAAAGCAAAAAAATTGCAGAGGCCCAGCTGTTACAATTGCCACCTCATCTAAAAAAGAAAGTTTTTTTTTTTAAAGGGCTAGACTGCTGGAATTTCTATTTTTAGGGCTTGAGGGTGGTGTGCCTGAATCAGCAATGAAACTAGTTTCTCCTTTCCCACTTCCTTTTCCCGTTCACACCTAAGGCTGAGTCTTCCAGAGCTCAGCTCAAATCCAAAGAGGAAGTTCGCTGCCTTCGGTTGTCAATCTTTCATGTCTTTGATCCTCTGAAAGTTTCCTTAACTCAGGGGGTCTTCAAACGTGACAGCTTTAAGACTGGTAAACTTCAACTCCCAGAATTCCTCCTCCAGTCATGTTAGCTCAGGAATTCTGGGAGTTGAAGTACACAAGTCTTAAACTTGCCAAGTTTGAAGACCCTTGTGATAGATGATGGATGGATGGATGGATGGATATGGATGGATGGATAGATGAGGAGATGATAGACAGACAGACAGACAGACAGACGGACAGATGATAGATCGATCAGGGAATCTTCAAACTTGACAGCTTTAAGACTTGTGGACTTCAACTCCCAGAATTCCTCCTCCAGTCATGTTAGCTCAGGAATTCTGGGAATTGAAGTCCACAAGTCTTAAACTTGCCAAGTTTGAAGGCCCTTGCCTTAACTGGATCAGAAAAACACGTGAATAAAGGAGAGCAGGCAAAGGAAGAATCCATTCCTTCGCTCCCACCTCAAAATCCTGGAGAATTTACTAGTACCCTTTCCAACTAACTCACCGTATTGGAAGGGGCAAGGTTTTGCCAGGCTACCACTCCCATCCTGAGATACATGGCGCAGCTGTCAAGGCTCCAACAAATCCTTTCTTTCAAAAGGCAACTGAACTATGTTTTTTTCTTGAAGAAATTTAAAAAAAAATCCAACCCGGTTGAGGCAACCATGACCTGGATGACTGCGAATCTCCATCGACTTGGGGGTCAAGAGTTTTGGGAAAAGCCAAATTTCTCAAGAGCGTCGGGAAGTTTTTTCGCCTGCCTTCCAAACATTTTCTTTACAGAATTCCTACAATTTTCATTGTAGAATTCATTGTTTTCGTTGTCCTACATTATTCTCCTTGCAGAATGAAGCCATGACTGGGGGCAGCCAAGTGTTACAATTTATTTATATGTTTTACAGCTCAGATCTTGGCGTTCTCCCTCCGTTGCCTTCCAAGCAAGGACCCAAGTTCTACATCCCGCAAAAAAAAAAAAAATCGCAAAAAACCGGAAAGTGTGTGGGTCAGAGAGGCTTTCCTCACCTTTACCTTTCGCCTGCCCCTCCCCCCACGGCCGGGTCAGGTCGAGGTGTGTTGCGCAAGCGCCTTGGAGCCCGGGAGGGGCGCTGCTGCTACTGCCGCCGCCGGCTGCGCCTTTTTCAGCACCCGATGTTGCTTTGCACAGAAGCGGCGGCCGTGGTGACTTTGGAAAGCGCCTTGCCAGCTGGCGACATGGGGAAGGTGCCTTCGGCCACGCCGCCGGAGCAACATCAGGAGCAACAGCAGCGGCTCTTCCTCCTGCCCAGGCAACGGTCGTTGGCCTCCCCTTTGGTGCTCAACCCCTTCGTGCAAGAGACGCGTCTGGACGCCAAGGAAAAAACCTGGGTAGGTTTGGAAACGGGCGCCGGGAGGGAAGAGCGCTTGGGCAGCTGCGTAAAGGAAAGCGCACGGGAGTATAGGGGATTTGGGGGGTGAGGGTGGGGAGAAGTGGGGGAGAAGTTGGTGCCCCCCAAGTTGCAGCAAGGCTGGAGGGAGGGCCAAAGACATAAAAAGGCAATTCCTGGTTATTTCCTACCGTTTTATTTCTGGATTTGAGGGCTCCTTGGGGCTCTCTGAGCTGGGCGGTTTTCTTGCAGACGTTTTATGACCCAACTAGGTAACACCATCACTACTAGAAGGGGGTGGGGGTGTACGGAAAGCAGGAGGAGGACTGTGGGGTCCTTGGTGCTCTCTGAGCTGGGTGGGTTTTCTGGCAGACGTTTCATGACCCAAAGTTGGGTAACTTTATCAATGTGGATAATAGTTTGGGTTATGACAGAAAACTTTCCAAACTCAGAGAGCACCGAGGACCCCACAGTTTTCAACTTTTGAACTACAAACATTTCTCCTTTATTTCCGGGGTTTATTGAGATGCTCGGCGTTTTATTCCTCCCCGGCGTTAGAAGTTGCGCTGAAGGAGAGGCTGGAAGCGTGAAATCCCATCTCTGGGTATGACGGAAGGTAGGGGGAAAATCCCGGACGGTCCCACGTCTCCTGGAAGCCCGAAGCGCACCTGGGGAGGTGGGATATAAGGAGACGTGGTGCCGGCAACTTCCAAGAAGTTAGCTCCGGAGGTTTCCGCTGATGTTTCGCAGCCTTGTAAGTCGGATGGATGGTTGTTTTGCAATTGGGGCGGTGTGTAACTCGGTTAGGGGAGACAAAGTGGTGGGAGGGGGAAAGGAGGCTTGAGAGGAACACTTTTTTTAACTTGGTTTTTTTTTTAATTGCTTTGAATTATGATAGTTCCTTTTTGGGGGTAGAAAAGCTTTTAGTGTAAAGTCGAAGCTCTGTGGTGCTGGATTGTATAGTCTTTGGGGTCTGCTTAGAAGTGCCCCTCATTCTCAATGGCTCCGGGGATTTCTCTCCCCAACTTTCTTGATAGAACGCAGAGTCTGGGTGGGGTTGTAAAGGTCATTTAGTCCAGCTCCTGGCTCTGGCCAGCAATTGAAGTGGAGAGGGCAGCCCCAGCAACCCTCCTTAGAGGTGGCTTTGTCTCTTCTTGAATGGATAATTTTGAGAGTTTCGACATCAATTGCACAGAGACCACAAAATGGAAAGAAATGGAAGAAAAATTCAATAAAAAGCAGAAAAAAAGAGAAAGACATGTAGTGAAAAATGATACAAAAACATCAACAATTATTTTGTCTGTTTTAGTTTCTGGTTTAATTCTGTTGTTCTGTTGTTCTAGGCCAGAACAACTTTTCATATATTGATTAAATGTGTAGCTCCCACCGACCCTGGGCAGAGAGAGACAAAAATTGTACTTGTCTTTGCTCCAAATCTTGTTCAGATGGTCTTTATTTTTCAGTCCTTCCTCACAGGGTTTGAGTTCCACTTTTGTAGCTGCATATGGCAACTTTCCATTTGCAAAAGCATATCTATTTTCAAAAATACGCCTTTTGGGCAAGAATCTGCCACAAAGCTTTGCTAGAATTTGGCCCAAAGTTCTGGATTTATTATTTCAAAAAAATCCAAAAAAACCTCAAAGGTAAAATCTAAGAGAGATAGACTGCTTCAGCATGTGGAGGTTCCATCTCATGATGATGAATAGCCTTTGATTCATGTTCCTGCTGGCTTGCTCCACCCTTTAAAAAGAAAACTTGACTAAACCAAATATCCTTTCTGCAGCAGGAGGGCTGCACCTGTTGCACTTCTGCCTGAAGACAGTGCAGGCTTTTTATCTCCAAATTTCCTCTTGTCTCCTGCTTACTCTTCTTGCAACGCTATTAGGAAATAAGTGCCTTTCCGCACAATTTCATAGGCGCGGAAGTGAATGTGAAAAATGTTCTTGTTTTGGTGAATGGACAGGAAGGAAACAAAACCCAGACATTTAGAAAGAACAAGACCTGAATTCCAGAAGTCCTTGATTCAATATTTAACATGTTATTATTATTATTTTTTGAAAAATCCTGCTGGAATAAGCAGATTTACAGTAGATTTGATAGCACAGCCTGCTCAGGGGTTGTCTCTAATGTAGGTTGATCTCTGACCTTGGGGCTTTCTCTGGTCTTAGTTTCCCCATTTCTGAATTGCAAGTGTCTTTTAGAACTTCCCCTTTTGCAAATGTTTATATTTAAGGACAGGATGTTTCCCCCTTTAGTAGCGAGCAGAACTTACTAAACAGGAATCACTGTGGAAGTTGGAGTCTACCTCTTTTCAAGCAACTCATTCCGTATCGCTTCAAATCCTGGGTTATGTTTTAGTTGCAATCAGTTGCTATGAAGATGGTTTCCTGTGCTCCCTTGTCAGTTGAAACTTGTTGGTTTCTAATCTCTTAAGTCAGGATTTCCCACGCTTGAATTGAGATTTATATCTTAATGATTTATCTTGGTTCACGGTTGTCCTATGCAAATACTGGCCTTAAACAGAGTTTACAGAAACAGGGAGTCATTTCTGGTCTATCATTTCCTTTCCCAGTGATTCTAAACTCTGTTGACTCGGCTTAAATTCTGGCAGGGAAGCTTTTGAAAACAAAGCTGGATGAGAATACAGGGAGTCCTTGACTGACGACCACAATTGACGACCCATTTGTTGGTTGATAAGTGAGGCGGTTGTGAAGTGAACTTTATCTCATTTTATGACCTTTCTTGCTGCAGTGGTTAAATTAGTAAAACAGTTGTTCAGTGAATCTGGCTCCCCCACTGACTTTAACAGATTTAACAGATTAACAGAGTTGGAAGGGACCTTATAGGTCATCTAGTCCAACCCCACACCCAAGCGGGAGACCGTACATTATTTCTGACAGATGGCAGTCCAGGCTCTTCATGAAAGTCTCAAGTGATGGTACTCCCACAACTTCTGAGGGCAACTTCTTCTTCCACTGGTTGATTGTTCTCACTGTCAGAAAATTCCTCCTTATTACTTATAGGTTAAATCTCCCCTTGTTCAATTTCCATCCATTATTCTTTGTCTGGCCTCTGGGTGCTTTAGAACAGGGGTCTCCAACCTTGGCAACTTTAAGACTTGTGGACTTCAACTCCCAGCAAAGCTGGTTGAGGAACTCTGGGGTTGAAGTCCACAAGTCTTAAAGTTGCCAAGATTGGAGACCCCTGCTTTAGAAAATAGCTTGACCCCTTCCTCTCTGTGGCAGCCCCTCAAATATTGGAACACTCCTTGTCTCCCTTGGTCCTTCTCTTCACTAGACTAGCCAGGCCCAGTGTCAACTGAAAAATATTTCTCTGGTCTTTAGAGTTGTCAGGAGAAAGAGAGTGGGGGGAGTAATACATACCTTAGATAGTCACTAGGTGGCTGAAGCTTCTGGCACGCAAGATTATTACCGGAGAGCATGATTGATGACTCTTGGCTATGGATGTGTCCCATTGGAGAATATACATCCAGGGGGTGGGGGAAGACCAGGGTCAAGGGTGAGATGAATGATGTGTCTCAGTGTCGGCTGCATCCAGGTAACACCGACATGTTCGCTCCCAATAAATGATTTCAGTTGCCGAGTGTCTAAATTTTGATCATGTGACCAAGGGGAAGTTACAATGGTCATAAGTGTGAATAATGGTCTTTAAGTCCCTTTTTCACTACCTTGTATCTTTGAAAGGTCACTAAATTAATTGTTGGAAGTGGAGATCTACCTGTACAGTGGATGCGTAGCAGAATAAAAATTCATGAAAACACTGCTAGTTTTGTTGGTAATATTAGCTATATATTGCAGGGACCACTCAAAACTCTGGTTGGCTGGTTTTAAAACATAGATTTAATTCTAACGAAGCTCCTCCGTTTCTTAGCTTGTGAGTTTTTTTTTTCTTCTTCAGAAAGCAGGAATAACCTGATATTCTAAGAAAGTAAGTCACCATTCTTGAATGCTTTCAGACAAGCATTTCCCGTTTTCTCCTGGAACCACAAAACCCTTGCACCAAGTTAATCATCTGACATCGAAGAAAGAAAAAAAAAGATAAACGCAAAGAAGAAGAAATATTCTTTTGGATATATATTTCTTTCTTAAATAATATAGACCAAAAATTGCTGGTAGTTCTTGTCTTCTTGCTTGCTTATAAAGAGGTTGTTGCAATATAAAGATGGCCAATTGGCGCCCATTCAACTTTTCCAAGTTTTTATTACTAGTGATTTGCTTTTCCATTTTCCCTTAGTAAGATTTTTTTAAACTAAACATTGCAATTATATACCAGAGATATTGTCTTTAGATACTTCTAAGGACTGGAAATATGCCAAACATGAAAGGATAGTTTATCATTCACACAGTGCGCTTGCAAAAAAGAGAAAAAATACTGGATACAAATACATATGGCAATTGCTGTTTACTTCCTTAGATATGGGAGCTTCATCATTGGAGGCTTTCAAGAAGAGATTGGACTGCCATTTGTCAGAGATGGTGTAAAGTTTCCTGCTTGGGCAGGGGGTTGGATTAGATGACCTACTAAGTCCCTTCCAACTCTGTTAATCTGTAAATCTTTTGTTTTGTCCTTTTTGTTATTCACCATTTCTTTCTTTTACCCTTTCATAATCTTTACATTCTTCTCAGTTTCAGTAGCTTTTTTAAATCTTTGCAAAATCTTAACAGTGTTTGTCAAATTCAGCAGCTTTAAGGTGTATAGACTTCAATTCCCAGGCTGGCTGGGGAATTCTGGGAACTGAAATCCAACACATCATAAACTTGCTAAGTTTGAGAAAGTCCAAATTATAGGATTCTTGTATTGTTTATAAAGGAAGAGTGCATTAATAATAATAATAAAAACATGAGCAGGTCAAAACCAGCCACAAGCAAGCAAGTTCTAAAAAAATGTCTTCTGAATGTTTTCAGGAGCAATGCAATTCAAAACCTGTCTTTTGTGCTCTAAGGGTGTTTTCTTGGCCACAAATTTGTCCCTGTGTTGGGACACACCCTTTGGCATCCTGCAATCCTCCTGTCTCGGACCTGAAGTTTGTTTTAGGCAGAAGATTGGGCAGATCTGGAAATCTGCCAGCCAGAAGGACATTTCATAATTTCCCCTCTGAGCAAACTGCATTCCACTTAGCAACATCATCCGAGAGGTATTATCTTTGAAGGAAGTTAAACAAGCTGTTGCTTTAGCTGCAGGTTACAAATAGATCTCCAAGCATTTGCAAACCTGGGGATTGAAGTCCATACTCTTCATAATACTTGTTTCCCCGAAAATAAGACCCTATCTTATTTATTTATTTTTTGCCACCAAAAAAAAGACACCAGGTCTTATTTTGGGGGGATGTCATCCACTGCAGAGGTGGTCTTCAGCAGGTTCTGACTAGTTCTGGAGAACCGGTAGTGAAAAGTTTGAGAAGCTTGGAGAACTGGCAAATCCCACCTCTGACTGGCCCTGCCCTCATCTATTCTCTGCCCCCCTGAGTCCCAGCTGATCAGCTGAGTCTTCTTTTGTTGCTCTGCACATGAGAATGGAGTTGGAAAGCAGGTTAGTGGGGTGGGGAGGGAATGGGGACTTTGCAGTATCCTTCCCCTGCCATGCCCACCAAGCCATGCCCACAGAACCGGTAGTAAAAAAATTAGAATCCCACCACTGATCCACTGACTAACCTCACTTGCACGCATCTCCCCCAGTCTCCTTTTCACTGCTTGAGGCCTTCAGGAACTACTACTTCTGCAGCTGGCAAAGCTTTCCTGAAGGTCTCTGCAGCTGATAACAGAGATCTGGATCAATCCAGAGCATCGTTCTCAGCTCCAGAGGCCTTCAGGAAAGCCTTGCCAGCCTTGCCAGCTGCAGAAGAAATGGGCTGGCAAGGCAGGTGTCGGGGTGGGCAAGGCCTGGCTACAACTGTCCAAAGGTAAGTAGTAGGGCAGCTACAACCCCCCATCTCCACCCTAGCTTAATTTTTACCCATGCACTCTGGAGTGGGTGGGATCTTAATTAGGGCTTATTTGGGGGGTAGGGCTTATATTGGGTGCATGTGTAAAAATCAAGCTAGGATTTACTTTCAGGGTAGGTTGTATTTTTGGGGAAACAGGGTAATTTGAAAATTCCGGTGTGAGTTGAGGCCCACACCTCTTCATAATAATTTGTAGGGGGCATGCATAATGTGCCCCCTATGTGCCTACCGTCCCTGTCCTATTGTTTCTTTTATTTTTCTTATATGTACCCATTTCCTGTATTCATACCTATGTATATACTTATACTTATTATCTTGTAAGCAATTGACAAATCAAATAAATAAAAAATAATAATTTGTAAATTCTGGGAGCTGAAGTCTATGCCTCCTAAACTCACTGAGTTACAGGATGCCCATACTTGTTTCAAGATGGCCCTCGACTTACAACAGTTCATTTAGTGACTGTTACAACGGCAATAAAAAAAAAGTGGCTTACGATCATTTTTCACCCTTGCAAGCATCCCCATGGTTGCATGATGCAAATTCAGGTGCTTGGCAAACAAATCGTATTTATGACAGTGAGGTCATCCGATCCCCTTTCGGGAACCTTCGGACAAGCCAAGTCAATGGGGAAGCCAGATTCACTTAACAACCATGTGACTAATTTAACAACGGCAGGGATTCTGGGAAAGTATGGCCAGAATGGTCATGAAATGGGGCAAAATTGACCGAGGAACTGTCTTGATTAGCAACAGAAATTTGGGGCTCAAACTGAGGTCATAGGTTGAGGATTTCACTTAACAATATCTTCATCATTTTATAAGGAAGACTAAAAAAAAAAATCCTGCTGTTTTAGCTGCAGGTGAGAATGGTACACTTTTGCAATAATTGTTCTATTTTGTCAAGAATGAATGCTTCTGTTTACCTTTCCTTTTGCAATTATGAACCTGGTTGTTAGGAGGACAATGATTTAATTTCCGTTCTTTCTTTTTTAAGAAGAAGAAAACCTTAGTATTCTGGCTCATTCCTTCTCATATCTGATATTTTTAAACTTGAAAATATGGAACATCAGGATCTTTTCTTTATGTTCACCTTGCCGTGGTTGACCTCTTCAATTAACCCAACACTGAACTTAAACTTTTGATGATCTAATCGCACCTGACATTTCAAAGAATATTTTCTTCTTTCTTCTCTCTACCTTTTAACAAGGCTTGCCCCGAATGACCAATATACGGTCTGCCTTAAGCATTGAAGTCTTTTATTTTTGTGAAAGTGCTGGACTGCATATGAGTATACCTTTAAATTAATATTTAACTATTTCTGACATCTGCCAGGTGAAAACACATCTTGAAACAAAGCATCTGACTATGGAGAAGGCTTCCAGAATTTACATGAAACCTGCTTTGCTAGAATTGGTTGCACGTTAAATTACTCTTAATGGGGCATTGCTTTCTATGTCTCTCTGTGGTTGATTAATGGATTATGACTTGGCCCAGGCCATTAAAAAGTTACTTCAGTTTTTGTCCAATCAATATTTGCCCATAACTTATTTAATGTATTCAGTGTTCATTGATGACAAATCCCTCCTTTATGAATTTCCCAAAATTCTGTTTTTAAAGCTAACGACATTCACAAAATCTTGTGGCAAGGAGTCCCATCTGCAATGCATTTTTAGTTATAGCAATTTAACTTTCTCAGACATCTGGTTGTTTCATCAGCCACATTCAAATGTGTGGTAATCTGACTGTCCTTTTCACCAGTTTCTGAACGGAGTTCTCCTTCTCTCACATACCATTCTAGGAACATCGCTTTTTAGGAAAAATAAACCAGCCCTGTGGATTTGTTTTTGAAAGGAGAGGTGGTGGAGGGGATAGAGAGAGAGAGAGAGAGAGAGAGAGAGAGAGAGAGAGAGAGAGAGAGAAATATGTGTTCAGAAATATTTGGTGTTCAATTACTCCAGTTGAACTGAATGGATGGCTCTTAGCCCAGAGGTACAGTTGGGCTAAGATGAGATTGCAAAATCATTTAATCAGATTGGCGAAAGACTTAACAGCTTCATTTTTACAACTTGCAAAGCTTGTTAACTTTAACTCGGGATATTTTATGATCCAGTGCATAATACCCTGCTTTAACTCAGTATATGAGTTGAAATAAGTTTTGGGAAGACAACCCTAAATGGGGATATTAGAAAGATGGCTGGATCTGGGGGTTTGAGTTTAACAGAAATTGGAAGGGATCTTGGAAGTTTTCAAATCCAACCCCCTGCTGAATCAGAAGACCCCAGACAATTCCAGACAAATGGCTGTTCAGTATCTTCTTAAAAACCTCCAAAAACCCACAAGTTCTGGAGGCAAACTGCTCCACTGATTGATTATTCTCACTGTCAGGAAGTCCTTGGTCCAAGCTTGGTTCTCTCCTTGATTAATTTCCACCCATTACTTCTTGTCTTGATCAGCAAGAAGTGGTTTGGTCAAAATTGTTCCCCGATGCACAAATTTAGATAAAGGTAAAGGTTCCCCTCGCACATACATGCTAGTCATTCCCGACTCTAGGGGGCGGTGCTCACCTCCGTTACAAAGCTGGAGAGCCAGCGCTGTCCGAAGACGTCTCCGTGGTCATGTGGCCGGCATGACTAAATGCTGAAGGGGCACGGAACACTGTTACCTTCCCACCAAAGGGGTCCCTATTTTTCTAGTTGCATTTTTTACATGCTTTCAAAACTGCTAGGATGGCAGAAGCTGGGATAAGGAACCGGAGCTCACTCCGTGATGTGGCGCTAGGGATTCGAACTGCCGAAAGGCTGACCTTTCTGATCGACAAGCTCAGCGTCTTAGCCACTGAGTCACCATGTCCCTTGCACAAATTTAACCCGAGACTTAATGTTTCTGAAGTCAAGAATATCAGAAGTTGTCCAGATTGTCTCCTTAACATTATCCCTTCTTTCTCAGGTGTTCTTCTTGGGCCTTATCCTCCTTCCTCTACGCGTTACGTTCATCCTGCTCCTTCTGTTGCTGGTATGGCCTTTTGTACTTCTTGCAACCTCCTGCACCACCTGAAAAAGGCTCAGCGCCACTCCGAGGATGGAAAAGGTAATATGGGAAATAGTTAAAGATCATTTTTTGTATTTTTCATGGACGCATCACCTGATTAGGAAAGAGCACAGAAGGTGAAACAGTTGCAATAACTGCTGCGTGGGTCATTTATTATGGGCAACATAATCTTAATTTTTCATTCTGCCCTGAAATGAATGTTGACTCTACACAAATCACCTCCTGCTTGTGTTTGTAAATGTTGCTTAAGAACCCAACGGTGCTCAAGATAACAGGAAATTTGGACCAATTCCAACATTTTGGAGCAGAACTGGATTAAAAGCTCACACACATGCACTTAATTTTATCCTGTTTATTGCAAGCGGAAGTGAAGGACTGCAATGTTTTATTTTGGTCCTTTTGCAAAACAAAAGAATGACTCTAAACTTCTTGTTTTAAGATTGGAAGACATATGTTTCAGTGTTGGCTGACCTGTACTGTGGAGTTAATGATAACAATATTTATTTGATAACTATGTTTATTTTCTGCAGCATTCAGAAATCTATTCCAAAATTCTACCCTTCTGTCTATCCACCCATTTCTTTTAATTTTGCTAACCGATCTCATAATACATATTAATGCTCTTCCTTGCATTTTTTCCCAAAGTCTCAACATCTTTTTGGTAATGTGGTGGCCAAAATTTTACTTCCCCTTTTCAATGCTTTTAATTGAAACTGTACACTTTTCATATTGTTTGTGCATAGCTTTGTGGGTTTGCTTGCATTGTACGTTTTAGTAATAGTGTGATAGGCTGTTCTTTCCTCCTCACCCCCCCAGCCCCCCAACCAATGAAAAGGGCTGGAAGTAAATAAAGATGCAAATGAATAATTAGGACATATTGATTCACCGGATGGGAATTGCAATGGTTGAATGAGCCAGTCAAGCATATGTAAATGTTGGAAATTGCTTTAGGATTTCTGTTGTAGAAACAGGGAGAGGCATCCTGCCCAAGTCTTGTAGTGCTGGGGAAATAGCTGAACAGTGTGCGTGTGTGTGTGTGTGTGTGTGTGTGTGTACAACTCATATTTACATTTGAGTCAGTGTTGACTCTTTGCCCAACTTCCTGGATAAGTTTTCTCCCTGCAGTTTTCTTGCCAGATTTCAGAAGCGATTTGTCATTGCTTCCTTTCTAGGGTGGAAGGAGAAGGACTGGCCCAAAGTCATGCCAGTCTCCTGGTTTCTGGCCTGAGGCCTTAAACCAGAGGATGGGCCCTTTTACGACCTGTGGACTTCAACTCCCAGAATTCCTGAGCCAGCCAAGCCACAAAGGGGGTCATAATTTGCCAGGAAGGATGGCTTAGGAACCAGTAAAGCAACACATCTCTCTTTATTTCTTTTTTCTTTTAAATTTTATAACATATAAAAATTCCATTTTTAGTTAAACAGTGTGTTGTCTGGGTACAAATATTTTTAGAAAGTGAAGTGTTTGCAACAATATTCATTACATTGGTATTAGTTTAATAATACTAATAATACTAATAATTGACTGGATAGTGGATGTGGCAGTTCCTGGAGACAGCAGAATAGAAGAGAAAGAACTGGAGAAGATAACAAAATACAAAGACCTACAAATAGAAGTAGAACGACTATGGCAAAGGCAAGCAAGGGTAGTACCAATAGTCAGTAGGTGCCTTGGGTGCAGTCCCAAAACAACTGAAGCACCACTTGAACACCATCAGTGGCATTGACACATTTGCCATCAGTCAATTGCAGAAGGCAGTTTTACTTGGAACAGCTTCCATCCTGCGGCGATATCTGTAACGCCATCAAACATCCAGATTTGCCTATTCCGGGTCCTTGGTAAGGATTCAATAGGGGAACAAAAATGCCAAACCCAGTCTGAACATCTGGCTGACTGTGCTAATAATAATAATAATAATAATAATAATAATAATAATAACAACAACAACAACAACAACAATAATAATAATAATAGCAGCAGCAGCTTATCCATTTTAACAAACCTCCCTTGTATCATTAGTCCTTTTCTTGTATCTACATGTTTCTAACTTCTATTTTTATTAGCTAGCCATTGATAAAATGAGTCCCATGTGAACAAGTATTCAGTTTCTTCCTTTTCCTCGATTGTGTTTGTCTATCCATTTTTGCACATTCTAATATTTTTAAATCATATTTTCATCTGTAGGGGTCTCTTCACTTTTCCATTGTTGTGCAAATACAATTCTAGCTGTAGTTAATGCATGTAAAATCAAATATGTATTCCCTTTGTTGTACTTAATCTGGTAAAATGCCCAATAAAACATCTCTTTTTATTTCTGTTCAAGGAGAATATCCCACATTGGCCTCCTCGTCTTCGGTCGAACCTTGTTCTTTGCAATGGGCTTCAAAATCAAAGTCAAAGGGAAAGTCGCTAGTCCTCAAGAGGCACCCATCTTAGTGGTCGCTCCACACTCTAGCTTCTTTGACAGCATTGTTTGTGCCGTGGCAGGCTTGCCCTCTGTGGTATCCAAGGAAGAGAATATCTGGGTGCCCATTTTTGGCAGTAAGTGTCCCGGCAAAACTCGAGCAAACCTGTTGTAGTTCGCCGGCAGCCTGTGGAGATGGCAGTGGAATCAGACAGTGGGGAAAAACGGGGACCTGTCCGGGAGTCTGGGAAGGACTCGGATGAGGGTCCTGCATCCAATGCAGAGATGGGGCCAGGACCATCTGGGAGTGGGGTGCTGCCTCAGGGGCCTCCAGAGTCTGGCAGCAACGAGGAAGAGGAACAAAGGGCGCCTGTTCCCAGTGTGCTTGTGCACAGAGCTGCTACAAGGCAAGAGCAGCTGAGACAAGAGGGGCAACTTGGGAGAAAGGCTGGGAGGTGATTGTCCCTCCCATAAGGGATAAAGGACAGGCAAAGATGATGAAATCTTTGCAGAAAGCAAAGTCATTTGTTCTATTCAGATTAATCCTTGAAGCTCTGTGTGGATTTTGTACTTTGGTTGGTTTTTTATAGTACACTCTAGTTGTTGGCAGCAATTCAAAGGAGAGAAAGGTGGGTGCTTATCTCAAGGGAGTGTTTGAGACTCATTCCCGGCTGAGAATGAACATTCCCAGCATTGAAATAAAACAAGAGTTGTTCTTACTAAGCATGTGCTTAATTACGATCTCGGGAAGCCTTGGTCAGAACAAAAACAACAGTTTTCCCACTTTTTCTTGTTGCAAATTTATTTGCAATTTTATTTTTTATTTATTTTTTTTGAATAGGGTTCATTGATGCCCTCCAGCCTGTGCTGGTCTCACGGAATGACCCAGATTCACGGAAGCATACTATCCACGAAATAACAAAACGGGCAACCTCAGAAGAACAATGGCCTCAGGTACCATTTCTACAGCTCAGCTTCAGAGTCTTCACAGCTTCATAGTCTCGGGAGCTTCGGGAAGCTTCAGGGGAAGGAAGGGTTTGCTTTCCTGCAGAAAATAGCTGAAACTATTTTTTTCTCAGTGAAGACATGGTTTTGTGGCGTTGTCGCAAACCCTCCGTGGTTTGGGTTTAGATGAATCTTCCCCATTTGGCTTTCTCTAAGCTCGTCTTTCCTTTGCGTTCTTTCCATCCTTTTTGCAAAAATGAAGACAAAGTTTAGCATGGACAAAAAAAAAAAAAGCAGAACAAATGGTCTTGAGTCGTGGTTGGCATTGCATTCAGAACAGAACAGAGTCAGAAGGGAGCTTGAAGGTTTTCTAGTCCACCCCCCTGCCCAAGCAAGAAAACTTGTACTATTTCAAACAAGTGGCTGTCCAGTCTCTTCTTAAAATCCTCCAGTGATGGAGAATCCACATCTTCTGAAGGCAACCCGTTCCACCGGTTAATTGTTCTCACTGTCAGGAAATGTCTCCTTAGTTTTAAGTTGCTTCTCTCCTCGATTAGTTCTTATCCGTTGCTTCTTGTCTTACCTTCTTGTCTTACATTTTGTATGGTGGAATTAAGGTGGTCAAGCAAGGTGAATTTTTCTCTCCCACACCCCAGTTCCTAAAATGCCAATTCTTTTTAAGAATTGTAGCTTAATACATCTGGAGGTTATCCTTTAGAAGAAATTTGGTAAACTTAGTAATATCTGTACCTGAAAAAACAGACTGATTTTAGAGTGCCCTCTGGCGGTTAAAAAGGATTTTATTAAACTGTCCCAGTGTTTAAGATTTAGAGAGAAATCAGGGTTAACTTTCTCAGCTGCTGTTTGAGAGAAGCACTGTTCCCAGTATGTTGGTTCTGGGAGAATTATCACACAGTCAAACCTGAAGCAGGAATTGTCAAATTTGCAGAATAATTAAACATAAATGATTCTTTCTTTCTTTCTTTCTTTCTTTCTTTCTTTCTTTCTTTCTTTCTTTCTTTCTTTCTTTCTTTCTTTCTTTCTTTCTTTCTTTCTTTCTTCCTTCCTTCCTTCCTTCCTTCCTTCCTTCCTTCCTTCCTTCCTTCCTTTCTTTGCTTTTTTCTTTCTTTCCTTCTTTCCTGCATTCTAGGTAATGATTTTTCCAGAAGGAACGTGTACAAATCGATCGTGTTTGATCACATTTAAACCAGGTGAGAAAGGCTTCACTGGATGACTTATTTTGGAAAAGCAGAAGGAACAGTTCAGGATGTATGCCAGTCATTTCAAACATTGTTATGGATTTGTTAGTTTCCTGTTTCCTATTACAGTAATATAGTTGAGCAGTACAGCACATGGTGACTGTGCTGTTTGTTTGCTCTGTTTGGTGCTTTATATATACAGAATTTCTAACAGGATGCCATGAGGGAAAGAGAGAATGAGGGTCAAAAAAAAATGGCCTCTTTTTTGAGCACTGGGGAACTTTTTATCACGTTTATTTTATTTTGAGGTAAATAGATATTATTTACTTTCTACAAATGCTGGAGTTCCAAGCTAAAGATGTAGGGACCTTAAAATAAATTGCTTATATTTTTAGGAGCTTTTATTCCTGGGGTTCCTGTTCAGCCGGTGGTTATTCGCTACCCCAACAAGTTGGTAAGTTTTGAATTTAGTCACAGGGAAATTAGCTCAGTTGTACAGGTGCCCCTCGACTTATGACTAGTCACTTTGCAACAGTTCCAACTTATAATGGAACCACCTTGGGTTGCTTTGACCTAGATTTAAAGTCACAGGACCAACTTCAAGCATTCAGCAACACAACTGCATTTATAGATGTTGTTTGAAGTATCCCATGCTCATGTGATCATGTTTTATGACAGTTTTACTGAAACCCGGCTCCTGGATTTTAGTAAAATTGTTTACTGAATAAAGAATCGCTGGTTTGGTTAACGGCTGGAGTGTTTGCTTAATGACTGCCACAAAAAAAAAAAAAAGGTTGTACAATTTGTACAACTGTGTCCTCCTTTTCTTCCTAACCTGCAGCTTGCTACTTGAAAAACCTTGACTTCCCAGCCTTGATTCGTTTTGTAATCATGTCTTCTTATTGTTGAATAAATTCTCTCTTTTTCCCTTTCATTTAATTCCTCCAGGATACTGTGACATGGACCTGGCAGGGATACAGCTTGTAAGTCAAATCTTTAGGACAGAAATGACTTATTTGTGTTAGGCGGGTTAGTTAATGCAACAGTTTTGAGCATTGATGCCTTTTTAAAATTGTTACACAGATCAAAGGGTTTGTGGTGGCAACTGGTAATAATGATAATGGTGGAGCTGGTGATTCTCCTCCTCTTCCTCCTGTCCTTCTCCTCTTCTTCTCTCCTCCTCCTCTCCTCCTCCTTTTCCTCCTCCTCTCCTTTTCTTCTTTTCCTTCTCCTTTTCCTCTTCCTCCTCTCCTCCTCCTCCTCTTTCTCCTTCTCCTCTTCTTCTTCTCCTCTCCTCCTCCTTCTCTTCCTCCTCTCCTCCTCCTTTTCCTCCTCCTCTCCTCTTCTCCTTTTCTTCTTCCCCTTCTCCTCTTCCTCTTCCTCCTCTCCTCCTCCTTCTCCTCTTTCTCCTTCTCCTCTTTCTCCTTCTCCTCTTCTCCTCCCTCTCCCCCTCCTCTTCCTCCTCCTCCCCATTATCATCTGGAGTACAACAACAGACCAGAATTTCTGTTGTTAATCATTGTGGTTGTAAGTTCAAGCGCCCACATGACCGGGCCCAATTGTTTAATCATTTTTACAACAGCTGTTAAGTGAAATCTTAGAGGAATGAATCCGAATGCTGAATGGTACAAAGCAACCTTGTACGTATTTTCTTTCTTTTTTTTAGCAAACAGGCATTAGTGCTGACTCTGTGCCAGGTTTTTACGAAAATTGAAGTGGAGGTAAGGAAGAAGAAAAGGACGATGGCTGTTCAGTCTGGTTAAGCGGAATAAATTGTGTCCATTTCTTACTTATTGGTGGGGAAGGGAAGGAGCGAGAAAGAGAGAAAGGGAGAAGGAAAGGAAAGGAAGGAGAAAAAGAAAAAAGGGAGGGAGGGAGGAAGGGAGGGGGAGATAGAGAGAGAAAGAGAAAGAAAGAAAGAAAGAAAGAAAGAAAGAAAGAAAGAAAGAAAGAAAGAAAGAAAGAAAGAAGAAACAAAAGAAAGAAAGGAAAGGAAAGTGTTTCTATTTGTTTGATGTTTTAATTCTAAGAGTTTTTTCTCAACATGGTGCAAAATAATGCCTCCTTTTTTTAAAAAAAGGAGAAGGTTTTCCTTTCCTAAGGCTGTACCTCCCTCTTGTGGCAGACAATCTTACCTTCCCCTTAGCTGAGAAATAAATTAAAAAGCTGCAAACTCTGTTGGACCATTACACTGAGGCTGCCTTTATTTTTTTACTGAGGCTGTCTTTATTTTTCAGTTCCTCCCTGTTCATGCCCCATCGGAGGCAGAAAAGAAAGACCCCGTCCTTTTCGCCAACAGAGTCCGTAACAAAATGGCAAGGTCAGTGTTTGTAGGAGAATATGTCTTTATTTGCAATAGAGTGAGCAGGTTGTTGCACCATCTAGAGGGCATTGGAAAGATTTTATTTTTACAGCCTGGATATGTGAGCTTTCATACAGATCCTCCCTCCCTCCCTCCCTTCCCTCCCTCCCTCCCTCCCTTCTTTTTTCCTTCCTTCCTTCCTTCCCTTCTTCCTTCCTCCCCGTCCTTCCTTCTTTCCTTTTCCTTCCTTCCTTTTCTTTCCTTCCCTCCCTCCCTCCCTTTTCTTTCCTTCCTTCCCTTCTTCTTCCCTTCCTTTCTTCCCTTCCTTCCTCCCTTTTCCTTCCTTCTTTCCTTTTCCTTCCTTCCCTTCTTTCTTCCTTCCTTTTCTTTCCTTTCCTTCCCTTCTACCTTCATTCCTTCCTTCCTTTTTTTCCTTCCTTCCTTCCTTTTCTTCCTTCCTTCCCTCCCTCCCTCCTTCCCTTCCTTCATTCCTCCCTCCCTTCCTTCCTCCTGGATGAATAATTTTTTCTGGATTCCTCCTCATCCAGAAGAATTATTTTTATAGCCGTAGGAGGCCAGAAATTTCTGGCAAAGACCAAAGAAATGACTGCATCGCCCATTTTCCTTTTGAGAATCTTTTCGATGTTTATGTTCTCCTGATTAAATATGCTTTTTTATTTGGAGTTTGTGGAAGATCTCCAGGTGTCACCTGCCTTAGTCCGCTTAGCCGTGGCCTCTGAGCAGCTGCTTTTAAGTTTAGCACTGAATTGAATTTTTGTGGGTTTTGTGTCTTTCAATCTCAGCGTTTTGGATGTGCCTGTCACGGATCACACTTACGAAGATTGTCGGCTCATGATTTCAGCAGGGCAGTTAACTCTCCCCATGGAAGCTGGTTTGGTCGAATTCACAAAAATCAGCAAGAAGTTGAAGTAAGTAGGCCAACTCCGTTCACAGGGTGGTTGTCATGGGAAAAATAGGAGGAATAAAAATGATAGCAATAAAATAAAAATAAGAATAAAAAAGAAAGAATAAAAAATGAGAAGGAGAAGAAGAAGGAAGAAGAATACAGGCAGCCCTCAACTTATAACTACAATTGAGTGTCAGAGTATATTCATGAACTGAAATAGAGCTTGGTAACAAGGTTAGCCAACGAATAGGTATAGCAGCTAAGTCAGACAATGAGGACTGTTTGGAAATTGAAACTAGAAGTAGCTTAGGCAGCAATGTTAAGCTCTGAGTCTGTCTATTGAAGATGAAATTGCTTCTCTCCTCTGCTGTGTGTCTTGCTTGCCTGCTGAACTAAAGTGAAACTGAGGTCTGATTCTCTGCTGAAGTTGAGTTGTTCTGCTCTGCACTTGTAGCATGTCTGCTGAAGTTACTTGCAACCTGTTTCTGTCTGAGTTTGCTCCCTGTTGGAGAAATCTACAAATGGTTTGTAAAATCGACCTATTATGTTTATGAAGATGTTAAATGAAGCCTCAGCTGTCTGTGTTTGTTTTTCTGGTGCTAAATTAATGCTGCAAAACTCTGAGTATTGAGTCCAAAATTTATGTTGCTAAGTGACACATTTGTCAAGTCAGTTCTAGTGCCATTTTGTGATCTTTCTTGCCACTGCTATCGAGTGAATCAATGCAGTTGTTAAAGTTAGTAGCATGGATGTTAAGTGAATCTGTTTTCCCCAGGAACTTTGCTGGTCAGAAAGTCGTAAAAGGGAATCACATGACCACAGGGATAATGCAACAGTCATAAGTGTGAAAAATGGTCAGATGTCCCTTTTTTCCCAGTGTCACTTTGAATGGTCACTGAATGAACTGTTGTGAGTTGAGAATAGAGTAGAGTAGAGTAGAGTAGAGTAGAGTAGAGTAGAGTAGAGTAGAGTAGAGTAGAGTAGAATAGAATAAGGGATGGGAAGGGAAAGAATAGAATAGAATAGAATAGAATAGAATAGAATAGAATAGAATAGAATAGAATAGAATAGAATAGAATAGGAATTCTTTACTGGGCAAGTGTGATTGGACCCACAAGGAATTTGTCTTGGTGCAAATGCTCTCAGTGTACATAAAAGAAAAAATACATTCGTCAAGAATCATCAGGTACAACACTTAATGATGGTCATAGGGTACAATAAGCCATCAAATCATACTAGGAAACAAGTCAATATAAATCATAAGGATACAAGCGACAAAGTTACCGTCATGCAGTCACAAGTGGGAGGGGATGGGTGATAGGGAGTGATGAGAAGATTACCAGTAATAGTAGTGCAGAGTTTGTAAATAGTTGGACAGTGCTGAGGAAATCATACGCTTAGCAGAGTGATGGCCTTTGGGAAAAAAAACTGTCCTTGTGTCTAGAAAACTGCTGCATTAGGTATATCCGCCGCCTTGAGTTAATAATAAAGACGCAAATGTAAATAAATAATATATCTGGAGAACTAGAATTAGATGTTCCCTGCAGTTGCCCTAGAATCTTTCTGCTTAGTCAGAGAGCTGGAGGGATCCAGGGAAAAAGGTGATGATCATGGGATCATCGAGCCTGGGATTTAGTTTCTAGCATCTGCTGATCATGGGTTGAACTTTCTCTGGTTATAAATAGAAATTGGTGATATTGAAGCTGACCTGAAACCTGAGTAGGGTTGGGAGAAAACTCCCAGGATGTTCTGACCAAGGTTTATAAAGACACTAACAAACATACATTAGTCCCACAAACCTTTTCTCTTTATTTCAATTAGTTATACAAGGCCAAACGGGCCACAAATTCAACACAGAGCTTCAGGTTTCAAACCAACCAGTACGAACAAAGTTGCTTCCTGCAAAGACTCCTGTCCCTTTGCTCCTCCTTTAGGTCTTATGGGAGGGGCCAATCACCTCCAAGCCTTACTCCCTAGTTCGCCCCTTTTGTCTTAACCATTCTTGTCTTCTGGCAGTTCTATGCACACACGGAGGGCTCAGTTGGACTTCTTAGCCTTGTGGGCAATTTCAGTGACTATCCAAAAGTTTCCGGTGGGTGTGTTGAGACATAGTGCCCATTTCCCAGAAAGTTGCTTGATGCTTGAGTCCACAAGGAAATTTGTTGACACCCCATTTATGTATCTTTTATCCCCTGGAACAAGTGGATGCAAATGTTTGGAATGAAGTGGCCTGCCTTATCTTTGCTTTTTGCTCTGCCTTATCTTTTTTTGCTCTTTTCATTTCTTTCAATGCCAGGGTTCCAAGTAATAGATCCAGGAACTAGAAGGGCTTCTGTGGGCTGCAGATAGATTTTTGGAGACTGGGATGGGGGGCGGGGGGCGGGGGAGAGAGAGAGAGAGAGAGAGAGAGAGAACAGTAAACATTTAAAGATGCAATAAGATATGGATTGGGCAACATTAAGAGTGGAGTTTTCAGGCACAATATGTGCAAAAAGTGCTGAAATGCATAATTGCACAAATTTGTCTATGCGCCATATATATCTGGCCATAAGCTTCTTTTTTTTTTTAACCTCCTTTCTCCTTTTTATGCATGTATCCCATAAAGAGATCTAACTGCTGCTTAAATGCGTGTTTATAACTCTTAAGAGACAGATCTCCACCTCATAAATGCGAATTGCTTCCCTCTTTAGTTAACTGTTCTGGCTTCCAGGCCTGACTTTCCTCTTGAAAAGTAAAGGCTGCTTCAGGTCACCCCTTCTCTTCCCCTCTCCTTGCCCTTCCTCTTTTTGGATAGCCTCAAATGGGACAGCATCCGGGAGCAGCTGGATCAATTTGCAAAGATCGCCAGCAAGTCCAAAGGTGGTCGGATCGGGATTGAGGAGTTTGCTAGCTATCTGAAGTTGCCCATCTCGGATGTCTTGCAAGAGCTGTTTACTCTCTTTGACAGAGTAAGTACCGTGTCCGCTCCTGCCAAGAGCAAAACAAAACGAGCATTGTAGTGCTTGCAGAAATGAAGCTCATGGGAAAGAGGTGGGGGGGGGGAGAGAGAGAGAAACACACACACAGAGGGAGGGGAGGGAGAGAGAGACCGAGAGAGATCAATCTTGTATGTGTGTATAAAGAAAAGAGAATTGCAATATGTAGTATAAAACTGACGAGAAGTTCTGCAGTGTTGAGCTGGAGGTGGGCGCTAGGATTTGTAGAAGAGCCAACAAACCAGAGAAAAGACTGAAGAGGGAGGGGTTGCTTGAGAAGTCTTCCCCCCTTCCAAGTTTGCAGAAGGAAAATTCCACCTCCGCTCAGCTTGGGCGAGGCCCCGTGCCCACAATAAATTCCAGCTGTGGAAAACATGACGTGTGCGGACATGAAGGATCGCTATTTCCTTTGGCAGCAGAATCCGTTCTTGCAGAACACGCCCAGCTCGGCTCTCTTCACACACTCACACACAAACACTCAGAGCTTCTGAAAGACGCTGCAGGTTCTGGGGCTCTCCACCATGTTCCTTGCTCAAGCTTTGCTAGATGCCGCCACCAGTGGTGGTGGTGGCAGCGGTGGTGGTGGTGGAGGAGGTGGTGGAGGTGCCGGAGCCTTCCTGAAGAACTTGACAGGAGGAGGAGGAGGAGGTGGTGGTGGAGGAGGAGGAGGTGGAGGTGCCGGAGCCTTCCTGAAGAACTTGACAGGAGGAGGAGGTGGTGGTGCTGGAGGAGGAGGAGGAGGAGGAGGAGGCAGTGGTGGTGCTGGAGCCTTCTTGAAGAACTTGACGGGAGGAGGTGGTGGTGGTGCTGGAGGTGCCCTCATACAAGGCCTTGGTGGACTCTTGTCTGGAGGAGGAGGCGGCAGTGGTGGTGGTGGTGGAGGAGGAACAAGTGGTGGTGGCGGTGGCAGCAAAGCTACCAACGTTTTGGGTCTTCTCGGAGGTCTGGTGAACATCATCAGTGAAGCCGCAGCCCAGTACAAACCAGAGCCCCCGCCAGCTCCTCGCAGCCATTTTGCCAATGTGGAAGCCAACGAAAGTGAGGAACTACGCCAGTTCCGAAGGCTCTTTGCCCAACTGGCCGGCGATGACATGGAAGTGTGTGCCACCGAGCTGATGAACATCCTCAACAAGGTGATGGCCCGCCATCAGGACTTGCAGTCCGAAGGCTTCAGCCTGGACACTTGCCGGAGCATGGTGGCCGTCATGGACAGCGATGCCACGGGCAAGCTGGACTTCTACCAGTTCAGGTATCTCTGGAACAACATCAAGAAGTGGCAGTGCTCCTTCAAAGAGTACACCGGCCCGGCGGGGAGAATCGAGATGAGGAATCTGCCCGCGGCTTTCAAGGCCGCCGGGTTTAACCTCCATGAGCAGCTCTACGCCCTGATGATCCGCCGTTATGCTGACGAAGACGGCACCATGGATTTCAACAACTTCATCAGCTGCTTGGTCCGTCTGGATGGAATGTTCCGGGCCTTCAAATCCCTGGACCGACGTGGTGATGGAAAAGTCCAGATGAATATTGAAGAGTGGTTGCAGCTCACCATGTACTCTTAAAACAAGCAAGAGCTGGAAAGACAAAGCAGTGGTTTGCTCCACCTTGGACTGTACCATTTATGGGGGTATTGAGGGAAGAGGGCTAGATGTAAAATTGCTTCTGCCAAGACTTGAATTAAACCTTCCTGCTTACAGTGAGTGCCTTTTGGCTGATAGCACCTGTGGGTTATTGAGATTAGCCAACGCATGCATTTTTTAAGAACATTTGCTTATTGCTTATGTTTTGGTTTGTTGTTCATGTCTGTGCCTGAATTCTGCAACAGTATTAAGGTTGTAAACTCATGTTAGCACTGTTGGAAATGTGTGGGAACCTGGGGGTTAGTTCATAGGCAATTAGGAGGAAAACCCAGCATTTTGTTGCAAAATAAAAGATAGCCTACTCTCCTTAGGTTAACGCCTACATTGTGCAAAACGAAGCAACTGTTACTATCATAATTCCAAATTCTCTCCCTCTCTGCTTTAGGAGAATATGTTTTGATGTCCTTTACGTATTTTGTTTCCAATATTGTTCTTATCTTCTCCTCGTAAATTGATATTCCCGGATTCTAAGCCTTGAATAATCTCCCTGGTCTGGTTAAGATAGTTCTTCTTGTGCTTTTTCAAAAGTCTGGCTGACTTTAATTTACAGATGTTTCTGTTGTTGAACATAACCTGGGATCTCAGTTATGCCAGGAGCTCTGGTGTCCTCTGATCAAGATTTCAAACTCATTTTTGAAGGAATAATATGAATGGCTCCCCTCTAGATTCCATATATCTATGTTTCCATCATAGTCAGTTATGGCAATTTGGAGTGGTGGAAATAGCACTCTGGGAGATTTGGAAAACAACACGTTGTGTAAACACAATCAGAGGAAGATGACACCTGCAGCTTCTGGGCTAGCATGTTTTTTGTTGCTTTTGCTGGTTTGTTGAAGAAAGAAATTGTGGCAAAAATAGATCTTTTCTGACTAGTCATTTAAAGGTCTCTCCGTTGTAAAGAAGAGAAAATAAACTTGGATGATAACAAAAGGAGAATATTGTGGGTTGTTTGATTGTTTTGTAGCTATGTGGCCCAAAGTGACAGGGAGTGATATATTGCTAGACCTTTCTTTTTTTCCAAAAAAATCCCTGCTTTATATGTGTGGGTTGACATAAAACTCTTGACCATCTTAAGCTGTGAGCATTTGTGGCAGGTGGAGAAATGAGGCCCTGGATTAAACTTGGTTATTTGTTTTTGACCTGGAAAAATACTTTAGATGTGGTGACTTGGACAGACCCAAAGATGACATCTCTACCTCCTCTGGAACAGATCTTTGAGTAAATCCGGTAGAGATCTCAAAATGTGCTTGTTCTTTCTCACTGGTTTTGATGGGTTCCGTGACTCAAATACTATGCCATTGTGTTGACTTGGTTTGGGGCTTTTCCTGTAGTGAGTTGAGTGTTTTTGGGGTACTGGCCTTCATGCCTTGTTCACCCAACTGTAGTTGGAAAAACACTCTAGTTGAAATAATATGAGAAGCAGCATCTCCAAACCAGCTCAGAGAAAGGGGGCATGTTCTAATTGACAGTTGTGATAGCTGTATCTCTCCTTGGTCAAAAGTTTCAAAGGATAATTTACTGTTCCAGAAAAGTTCCTTGTTTTAGTTGAGGAACCCAACTGGGCAGCTTTCTAGACTCTGGATAGCCAGATGGTACAGCTGCAGGCCTTATTAAGACTCCGAATGCCCAGGATTATATTAACAAACATTCCTCCTCATTACCTGGTTCTCCCTAAAACCATGTCATTCTCTCTGGCCATTGAAATCATCCATCCATCCCTTTGAAATTGCTCATATGTGTCTTTGGGTCCTATCTGATCATCGTTACTATGTTAAATGCATGATCTGATGTTGGCGGGATTCAAATAATTGAACAACGGGTTCTCTGCCCTAATGATTTCTTCCAACAACCAGTTCACCAAACTGCTCAGAAAGATAACAACCGGTTCTCTCAAACTGGTGCGAACTGGCTGAAGTTGTCCCTCCTGTTGTTTTGGGCTATTGATGTTTCTCGGGATAATTCCATTCTTTTAAAAGGAAAAAAAAGAAAGACCACCTTACAAAGGTGGTGCCACCAAATAAGGAGATAAAAGATTCACCCCATGGATGTTCTTGCATTATTTAGAGGGGTGCTTTAGCCAAGGAATAAGTTTAAAGTTTTTTGGGGGTGGGGGCAAGTTTCCATTGCAGATCTTTTTGAAGAGGTGGGGAACTGTATTGAAATACTACTCTGTTTTAATTGCTTTAAGTACAGAAACACACATTCATTTTGTTTCTGTCTCCGTCTCTCTCCTGCATATTCCTCTGCAAGGAAAACAAGGCCTCCCTCGAGAGTCAAGCAGTTCCCTTGATCATTTGATGGGCTGGTTTCTTGGCAACGCATTCAAGGAGCCTCCCTCTGCTTTGGGGCTAAGATGTTGTAAGGCCTTAACTGCTCTCCCTTGCAGTCCTGAGGCTACCTCTCCAAGTAATAACCTTGCCTTGGCCGGCTGGGATCAAGCCAGGTGCTGCTTTCTACTTTCTACTGCATCACAAGAGCGGCTGCTGATCTCTGTAGGCCGAAATAAGCATCGCTGACAAATCTACGCAGCGAAAGCCCTTCCCTTCCCTCCCCTCCCCTTTCAAGGCAAGCTTCCAAGAGGCAGGGACGTCACATGGAAGCAGAGACAGTCGATGGGTGGCAATCCTGAAACCAGCCCAGCTTCCTTTCCAAAGGAGAGTCAAGGATTTGCCCTCGGAGGTCAAGGGAGGTCAAAACCCACGGGGTTTCCTGGAAATCTCCTTAAAAAGAAACACCTCGGAGGCTCATTTTGGCACCGTGACTTCTTTGTCCCGTTCTAGAGAGGTGTGGGGGCAATTCGTGTTTGTTTCGCCAACCGGGTTTTGTTTGCATCTGTTCAAAACACAACATTCTTGATTTGGAGGGTGAAGAGAGAAGCCAAAGTTCTCTGGCAGCTAAAATCTGTATCTGGAGCTGCTCTTCTGTAATTAGTTTGCAGGGAATTGTGACATGGTCACAAACGTTGGGTGTTTACGGAAATGGACTTGGGGGTGGTGGGGGTGGTGGCATCAATTAAAATTTTAGGAGGGGGCTTCAGGCAGATGCCTCAAAGAGCTTCGGATTTGGGAGCGTGTCCTAGGGCACATTTTGGGCTCACAAGCCTTACCTGCCCAGGTAGTTTCAGGGGCTGCCTATAACCTCACTTCAGGTTGGTGTTTTTGTTTGCTTTCAGAGGCTCAGTTCAGAAAAGGAACAGAATTGAACAAAAGTCCAGGCCTACTTTGTTGGAAAAGTTAACAAAACTTTATTTTTTGTTCAAGCAAAGGCATTCTTTTTTTTTCTTTGCTCTTTTTCCTCCCCAGCAGAAGTCATTCTGCCTACATTCCAGAAGGAAGATAGAAGTTTTCAAGGGCTGTTCCCATTATGGGTTGCATTCCGTTCTCCTTTGAAACCAGGAATGTAATTGTCTGGTATTCAAGTCTGTAAGTTTAACCCTTTCTGTGCTGACACTGGCAGACTGAAAGAGGGTGCAATTATTTGGGCATGAATGCCAAGCCAGAAAGATTTTGAAAGGGCGCCACCCTGCAGTGAATAACTCTACAAAGTCTGTTGCCTCTTTCTTGGATCTTATAAAAATCTGATTCAGACTTTTTGGGCTCTTGCCAGTAGTTCTCACTACTTGGTTGGTTGTTGTTACTGTTGTTATGTTCTTTATCACCATTATTTTTAGGGGACCGAAGGCTAAAACATACGAAGAACGGGTTGCTGGAATTGGGTAGGTTTAATGAAAAGAAGGATTGCTTTCTTGATGGAATGGTTGTTGTGAAAGGACATCAGCCGAATGGATAAGGGAAAGAGACACGTCAGCATCGCGAAGCAACTTCAACAATGTTTGTGATTGTCTTGTGTCTCGTTCAGAACGGCGACGGGACCATTGATTTTCGAGAATATGTGATTGGCTTGTCAGTCCTGTGCAATCCTGCCAACACGGAGCAGACGATTCAGATGGCATTTCAGGTAAATCCTCTTCACTGAGGACTCAAGGTGTGCTGCAGCACGGATCTGCAATTCCAGGTAGGGCGTATCTGTGGGTGGAGAGATTTAGTGCAGAGCCTGGCACATCAACCTGGGAATCATTGGAGGAGGACAGTCTTGTTAGTCTCTGGTCTCCAAACTTGGCAACTTTTAAGACTTGTGCACTTCAACTCTCAGAATGGTTGGCTGGGGAATTCTGGGAGTTGAAGTCTACAAGTCTTAAAAGTTGCCAAGTTTGGATATTCCTTGATCTACGGCACTCTAAATGGGACGATGGCATCCTTTTAGACTAACAAGTCTAAATTTTCATGATCAAGAGCTCATCATGGGAAAGCTTCACAAAATTGCGGGCCATATATTTATTTACTTCCTTTCTCCTATGGGTGGTCTGTGTTTTTTTTTCACCATCTCGGATCCTCTACAAGAATCCTGGAAATTGGATGGTTGTATATTGTATATTGTATCTTAGCTGTTCCTAGCCCTGCACTCTTCTGGACAGAGAGCTCTGAAGTTGATCCTGGGATCTATTGGATCCACTCTCTCGGCTTAAGAGACACGGTCCTGAGTGCTCCTACCACCTGGGAACCAAACTGGCCTTGATTTTTCCAGATCTTCTTTAGTTCCCCCTTCAGGCCCTGATCTTTCTCCAACTCCTCCTCCTCCTCCTCCTCCTCCTCCCTCCTCCTCCTCCTCCTGTCACTTGGCACTGCTACATCTCTTACTCCTCCGGCCTTCTGATCTGAAATCAGGTGCTCTTCCTGATGGGGAAGCCATGATTTGGGTGATATTAGGTGTTCTTTTGAGAATGGGACTACATGCAGGGGTGGTTCTCTTCCTGATTGCTGGGTGGGCATGGTCACGGTGGGCGTGGCCTAGTCGGCCTCTTGCACATGGTGTGTGTGTGTGGGGGGGGGTGTTTTTGCCCTTCCCGGACTCCCGAGGTTTCCTCGAGCCTCCAAGAGGGTGAAAATAGCACCCCCAGTCTCTGGAGGCTCTCTGGAAGCCAGAAACAGGCCCATTTCCGGCCTTCCTGAACTTCCGGGGGGCTCATTTTTCACCCTCCTTGAGCCTCCGTGCATGCCCTGCCATTATCTGCATCCAAAACAGGCTGTGTGGGGACTCCTGGGAGGGGAGGGGTGGGCAGGGCCAGCCAGGAGTGGGATTTGAGGGTTCTCCAAGCTGCACAGATTCTTAGCCAGGGTTTCTCCTGAACCCACACGAACCCCCAGCAGCTCACCTCCTGACTACGTGGTTCTAAAGTAGCGAGAAGTTCATAACAGAGAAGTTGGTTCTTATGGGAACTAAGTCTTCTACCACTTCAAGATGAAAAGCAGAGCCTTCAAAAGGGGTGGACAGAATGCCAATCCTCGGATGGCTTTAAAAGAAATCTGGGAAGGGTTTTCCATGCATCCAAAGGTTGATGTGGAGATGTCTGGGAGCTGAGCTTTGTCCTCCTTCCTGACCAACCCTCTTTGTTTACAGCTTTTCGATATTGATGAAGATGGCAGCATAACAGAAGACGAATTTGCCCTGATTCTCCGTTCATCACTTGGGCTTCCTGACCTCGATGTTTCAAACCTCTTCAAGGAGATTGACGCTGACAAATCTAACAAGCTCTCCTATGGTAAAGCAGCCAAGTAGGGAATTAAGGAAGTGAAGATTTGAGGGGTGCAGTTGGGAGGAGACTTTGGGGGTGTCATGGAATGGAATGTGGGAAGGAACTTAGGAGATGGGACGAAGAGATGCTGCCAAGGGAACAATCAGATAACAGAATAACAGTTGGAAGGGACCTTGGAAGTCTTCTCATCTAAGCAGGAGACCCTGTGCCATTTCAGGAAAATGGTTGTCCAATTCTCTTCTCAAAAACCTCCAGTGATGAAGCACCTACAACTTCTGGAGGATAGTCATTCCACTGATGAATTGTTCTAACTGTCAGGAAATTTCTCCTTAGTTCTAGGTTGCTTCTCTCCTTGGTTAACTTCCATCCATTGCTTCTTGTCCTGCCTTCAGGTGCTTTGGAGAGTAGGTTGATCCCCTCTTCCTTGTGGCAGCTCCTCAAATATTGGAAGATTGTTATCATGTCACCCCGTCCTTCTTTTCATTAAACCAGATAATAGAACAGCATAGCCCACAGCTGTATAACTGGCCAGGCAAGAGGATTTTAGAAGAGACCCTCACTAGTTTCTTCATCTGTAAAGGAAATGGGGAGGGGAGAGAATTTTATGTCCACACTTGCAAAGTTCTGTCAATGTAGCCTCACAATAAAGTTGTCTTAGGCCAAGGATCTTCAAACTTGTCAAATTTAAGACTTGTGGACTTCAACTCCCAGAATTCCTGAGCTAACATGACTGGAGGAGGAATTATGGAAGTTGAAGTCCACAAGTCCTAAAGCTATCAAGTTTGAAGACCCCTGATCTACAGTATCTATCTTCTACCTACCTACCTACCTACCTACCAATCAATCGATCAATCAATCAACCATCTATTTATATAATCCAAGGGTCTTCAAACTTGGCAAGTTTAAAACTTGTGGACTTCAACTCCCAGAATTTCCAAGCTAACATGACTGAAGGAGGAATTCTGGGAGTTGAAGTCCACAAGTCTTCAAGCTGTGAAGTTTGAAGACCCCTGACTTTAGGTCGTCTAGTTGTGATTCCTATCTGGTTTATCTACCACATACAAGTTGCCTTCTCCTGGTTTAGTGTGACCCCAGACCAGTCCCTGTGTTTGAAATAACTGTTGTCCGTTCTTTTATTTTTAGAAGAGTTCAAGGATTTTGCTGAGAAGCACCCTGAGTATGCCAAGCTGTTTACAACATACCTTGAGCTGCAACGCTGCCAGCTGTTGACAGAAGCGGAATTCACTTCTGGGGAAGTCACCCCTACCACCCCAAGTTTTCTGTCTTCTTCTGAAACAACTCCGTTGGCAAGGAACAAAGTCTGCCCACTAGTGACCGAAGACGAACATTCAAATATTTCAGATAAAAAAGAAGACTGAACCACCAAAGCCTAATAATATATTCCTTAATTTAAGCTGCGGAAGGATTCCTTTTATTAAATCCAAATCTTGGTGGGATTTTTTTAAAAAAATCTAGACCGAGTAAAGCAAAAAACCTTGCTTTGGGGATGTATCTGTTCATGTGTTGTATTTCGAGAACTATTTTTCAATAAATAAATTTTGGGGAGTGTTTTGCTACTTCTCTTGCCTTCATGGTGATTCTGTTTCCAGAAGAATAATTTACACTGAAGTTGGAGGAGAAAAAAGTAGGCTAGGCTACGGTATCCCAAAATCAGAAACACCTTTTCTGACTAACACGTTTTATTCAAAGGCAACACTTTTGTGAGCTTCAGCTTAGGGTTTTGCATGATGATGAATAATGATGATGAATCATGATGATGAACTATATGAGGAATGGTTAAGAGAACTAGGTATGTCTAGCCCAGGGGTGCCAAACTCAAGGCTGGCTCCGGTCTACTGGATGCTTAGATCTGGCCCACGGTGCTGCCCTGGAAACAGCAACCAGTCCGTGGTGCCTCTGCCAGTGAAAATGCAGCTCGGTGGGGAGGGGCACATGCATCCCTCACAATGTTCATTTTTGGCGACGATGACCTGCAGCCCTCTGCCAGTGAAAACAGAGCCCCATTTTCGCTGGCGGAGGACTGCAGGAGGCCATCGTGGTCAAAAACGGAGCTTGAGAGGGCCGCATACAGCCCAGTGATGATATTCCATTTTTTTACTACTGGTTCTGTGGGTGTGGCTTGGGCGTGGGAAGGATACCGTAAAATCTCCTGTAGGAAGATTACTGCAAAATCCCATTCCCTCCCCACCCCACTAACCTGCTTTCCAGCTCCGTTCTCCTATGCAGGGCAACCAAAGAAGACCCAGCCAATCAGCTGGGACTCAATAGGAGGCAGAGAAGAGATGCGGGCAGGGCCAGTCAGAGGTGGCAATTGGCTGTTTCTCCAAACGACTCAAAATTTCTGCTACCAGTTCTCCAGAACCAGTTAGAACCAGCTGAATGCCACCTCTGATACAGCCCCGCTGAACTCCATTTTCTCTTGCAGAGGGCTGCAGGAGGCCGTTGCAGGTGAAAATGGAGCTCGTGAACCTGTTTTCACTGGCAGAGCATTTGGGCCACAGGTGCCCCTGACACAAGTGGTGTCAAGCGGGTGACACCTACCCTGGCCATGCCCCCCCACCCTTCCCCCCCCCAGGTCAAACACAACCTTGATGCAGCCCTGAATAAAATCGAGTTTGACAGCCCTGGTCTAGCCTATCAAAAAAGAAGGCTTATGGATAATGTGATAACTGTCTTTTAGTACTTGAGGGACTGTCACAGAGAGGAGGACTTATTCTCCAAAGCATCAGAGGATAGGACAAGGAGTAATGGGAAGGAGTTTCGACCCAGAAATGAGGAAGAATTTTCAGGCACCGAGCGTGATTAATCAGCAGAACACGGCTTGCCTCCTGGAGTTGTGGTGGCTTCTATGACGGAGGTTTTCAAGAATAGACCAGACAATCGTTTTGACCTAGATGATATAAGGTCCCCAGCCTTAAGCAGGGGGGGTTGGACTAGAAGACCTCCACGGTCTCTTCAATCCCATGATTCTATGTTCTAGTAAGATTTTGGGGGAAAACATTGTACAAGGCCCGTTTGGTCTGAATGCTTACGAGAAGTGAGGCACCATTGCCCTCTCGTGGCCATTGATGAGAATTGTGCTGATGCTACCTAGTTTGGGTCATGAAACGTTTCCCAGAAAAAAGGCAAACTCAGCATCAAGGACCTCACAGCCATCCCCCTCCTCCTCCTCCTCCTCCTCCTCCTCCTCCTCCTCCTCCTCCTCCTCCTCCTCCTCCTCCTCTTCTTGCACAAACCTTCCTCCCACGAAGCACTGAAGATGCTTCCTAGTTGGGTCAGTTGAACTCAACTAGGGAATGTTTGCCAGAAACAAGCAAGCTCAGAGACCACCAAAGACCAAGGATCATGGGCCGTTAGTTTCTCAGGCAGGAAAAAACAACAACAACAGATCAATAGAAATCTTGGCGACCATGTCAGAGACAGATCGTCATGGAAAAAATCTATGTGGTCGCTAAGAGTCATAAATGACTTGATGGCCCAGAATCAGATGTATACAGTACAGGGCAGATAATCCATCTCTTAAGACCAATCTTAAAACGATTCTTTGCTACACGTCCACTCTTCCTGGAGATGAAGAAGATGATCCAACACCTCAACCTTCCCTCTCAGCTGCTGCATTTGGGATTGCTCACCTCCATGAGCAAAATATTAGGACTGTCTGCTCTGCTTTGGAGTTGGAAGCTGGAGGCTGAAACATATGAAGAATGGTTGCAGGAACTGGGTACATCTAGTTTAGTGAAAAGAAGGGCTGCAGTGACTTGACAGCAATCTTCTAGTATCTGAGCAGCTGCCATGAAGAAGAGGAGACTAACTTATTGCATTTCTCAGGCCCTATTAATGACCTTCAAATTGAAATAATTCAAAGATCTCCTTCATTTATAGAACTAGTCTTATGTTCTTCCATTATAGGTTAATTAACAACCCCTTAAGACAAGGCAAACCATGTCTTAATGTGATACATGATCCAGAGAGAAGTTGTCTTCCTTGTTGTACTGAAACACCTCATTTCTTAGATCAGCTATATTTACAACTAGCTCTATACTCGTGCTTCCCTATGAAATTATGTGATTGGGCTTAGTTTTGGGGGAGGAAAATAAGGGAAAAAATTGCGCCTCTGCCTACCAGCATTCCATCAGTATTCATCTGGCTAGCATCCTGTCAGTGTGTCAGAGAGTTGAAGGCTGTTGGAAACTAAAAGAGTATTTGCTGTGTGAGCAAGAAGGAGACAGCAAGGAGCCTGGGTGTGGCTTAGCTCAACTGTTCTGTACTAAAGGTGATTGGTGCTCTGAAACTGGGACTGTAACTCCTTTCCTCTGCTTGTGTTTTGCATTTGGAACAGGTTTATTTTCAGGTGGGGAGGAGGAGTAGAACTCCTTAGCATCAGAACATGTTAATAATACTATAAGAAGTACTAATGTCCTGGTGGTCATTTTGAAAAATCCTTTCTTAGTGAGCACCTAGAAGCCGAGGGGAATATACGTACCAAATTTCAAGTTTGTAGGCTTTACGGTTCTCGAGATGTTGTGATGATGCATGAGTGGTATTTCGCATTTATATATATAGATTACTTTTCCTTCTAGCTCTTTTTCTGATCATCTATCCACCTTTAACTAACATAAACGAAGATTTCTTTGGCTCAGTTGTACTATCCCTCAATCCTCTTGAGTGTTTCCCAAAAGTATAGTATCTTGGTTCCCCATCAGCCTTAAGGACTGCAGTCGTCCACCTGAATCCTATAAAGCATCTCAACTCTTTAATTCAATTCCCATTTTCCTTTTATTTGGCCGCAGCCCCCACGGATCATCAAGGAGAGCCAAGAAGTCTATTTAGAAATAATCAAATATTATTTAAAATATTGGTCCTAGCCAGAGTTGACAAATGGCTCACTCATCATCAACCTTGGATGGTGAATTTCCAGCGTCTTTCTCAGCCTTGATGGGCTTAATTCAATCAACCTGAGAAGACCAATGCACTTCCTGCTCTCCAGCAGACAGATATGACTGGCAGGACTACAGTTGAGGAGGAGAGCAACTGGGTTCTGCCAGCACAAATGCAACCACGGAGGAGAAGCATCCAGACCTGCTTTAAAAAGAAGGACCAAGGAAGAGAAAACGAGGAACCATCTCAGGTGTAGTTTGGTGAAGGATTCCTTGGCAAAATGTGCATGCTGTGTTTAAAAAACAAAGTAGACCACGGGGAACTCAAGGAAGCTACGCAACTTTCTGAGTCTCTTCCATTCTTTCATCAAGAACCTTGTCCTTCAGCCAGGACTCAAGCTATGAAGATCCTCACACCACAAGTTTCATCATCGGCCAAGGGATGTGTTTTTCATTATGTACATCTTACAAAATGACACCAACTTCTTCTTTTTTTGTTTTTTTTAAAAAGAAGAGTTATGCCAAAGAGGTTGTGCTGAAAAAAAGCTCCCCCTCTTACAAAACTTGATGTCATGCCTTAATAGATCCCTTCTGTTGATTTTTTTTTCCTCCGCACCAATCCTTAGAGTGGTACGGTGGCCTAGAGGTGAAGCTCTCACCTCACAATCAGGAGGCTGTGAGTTCAATCCTAGGTAGAGCCGGATTTTCTCTATCTGGGCACAATGAGATAATATCTGCTGAACAAAACTCTTTGGCAACAGGAAGGGAATCCAGCCAGTAAACACTCTGCTATCTCCATTCAGTTATCCAGGGTCCACCTTGCAAAGGATTATGGGATCGTTAAAAGAAGATGAATCTCTGCACCAATCCTTTACAGAGGAGGGTAAAGTTTGTCACTTGCAGCCAAGTTGCCTTTTTTATTTTGCAAATATCTTGGATCTCTGCAATTGGTTAGCACTGTGTATCTTCACTCTCATGCTAATTCAGGAAAAAGTCAATTGCCCAACTTTCATGTTTTGTTCCCATTGTTAATCTCTGTTCATACATTACAGAGAGGAGAAATGTTTCTCAACTTTCTGACTCAGTTCAGAAATATCGTTTGATTTGGAAGTTCGACCAAGTTTCAGTCCAATCTCCAAAGTTTTGAGTAGCTCATATCCCACTGCAGGTGCTTGCAAGGAAGTCCATTTTTCTTAGCAATGATCTCAGTGCTGTTCTGTTCCAGATGCATAAAGGAAAGGAGTTAAGCAGTATCTTTAAAAAAAATCAGGGTTTTTTTTGCTTATTTTTGTTTTGGCGCAAATGGTAACCATTCCACCCCAAGGGAACATCATTTCTTATCATGTGCTCTTTCTATCAAATGAAGGGGGTCTCATTCATTTTAAAGCTTCGTCTAACTCTTAAGAATCCATGTTTAAACAGCTGCTACCTTTCTAGCCAAAAGCTAGTTGACTTTATCACCCCTGGCATTTAATGTTTGCAGAGCAATGCAGCAGGTCTTGTTAGATTAAAATGATTTCTTGGATCAGTTCCCTGTTGGGATTTTATTTGATCTTTCAGCCTTTGAGCATCCAAAATTACGGAAACATTTTCAATTGTTGAAACCTTGTCCGTCCGAGTAAGCAGAGAACACGATGTAGAGGTGCAAAACATAAAGAGCATGTTGCAGATTGTGGGAAATGGTTGTGGTTGAGTTTTGGCCTTCTTCTGTGAAGACTTCCAAGGATTTCATCATCAACATGTTTTTGAGAAGCATTGGGGTAGGATGACCCCGCCAAAAAAAAACCCCAAGTAAGTTGTAAAGTTGGCCAAGAGATTAATTGTGTACTCTTTGTGCAGTCTTAAATTATCAATCCCTCCCTGATGTACATCCAAATTGTGGTCAACCTTGAAATGCTGTGAAGAAAGACCTAAGAGTCACTCCGATAGCCCTGAAAAAATTGAAAGAGCCTTCTTCCCATTCTATATGTTTACATGGAACATAAAGCATTGGTGCCCCTGTGAATCATCCAGGTTGGTTTGCTGTAAAGGAAGCTTTGCAACCTCTAGCATTGTCCCTCTAGTAAAGCTTGATAACTTGGTCAATGATGCTAGTTGCACAAATTTAGTGGGGGCCTGCCTCCATTTTCAACACTGAGTGAGAAGCAGGGGGTGTAAAAGATAACTGGTGTCGTGCGGAACAGGTTGTCCTCACACAAAGTGCTCTTAAGTTCCAAGGGAGTACCAGTTTCCAAGATGTCAATCATGAAGCTAGAGGCCTAGAGATGGAGCCTTGGTTCACGTCGTGTTTTCTTTGCCGTCCTCCTTAATATTAACTTAGAAGATCACTCAGCATCCAACAGAGCTTCCAACTCCTGACCATTCATTCAAGGTTGGGGGGTCGCTGACTGGAATTTAGTTTCTGAAGTAACAGGAACTGATTTGACCTGCCTGGAAAGCAGGTAGGCTGAAGCACCTGATAGCCGTTTGCTCAGAAATGAAAAAAATTCTCTTTAGTGTTTGTTATCTCTTTCTTGAATATGGGACCGAATCATCTATCTGTCTGTCTGTCTGTCTGTCTGTCTGTCTGTCTATCTATCTATCTATCTATCTATCTATCTATCTATCTATCTATCTATCTATCTATTCATCCATCTATCTATCATCTATCTATCTATCATCCATCCATTATCTATCTATCTATCTATCTATCTATCTATCTATCTATCTATCTATCTATCTATCTGTCTATCTATCATCTATCCATCATCTATCATCTATCTATTGTATCCATCCATCCATCCATCCATCCATCCATCCATCCATCCACCCATCATCTATCTATTGTATCCATCCATCCATCCATCATCTATCTATTGTATCTATCTATCTATCTATCTATCTATCTATCTATCTATCTATCTATCTATCTATCTATCTATCATCTACCTACCTACCTACCTATCTATCACATTTATAGAGTTACCCATCTCACAAGAAACTCCGAAGAACAATTAATAAAAGAACAACAACAAAGGGCCCCACCCTGAAGATACTTAGAAAGTCCCTAAAGACCTATGTCTTCTCCTGGGCTGCTTAGCAGATTGGGCACAGATTTTTCTCTTGCACGATTTGGTCCTGTTTTGTATGATTCCCCACCCCCCTTTTCCCCCCAACTCCCAGACTGAAAAAATAAATCCGTTATTTATTTTATTCTCCTGGATTTTTCTTAGGAAAGGTGCCCAGAGTTGGCTGAAGTTGGTCTCTCTTTTAAACCTCTTTCCCTAAATGTAAATAAGCAAATAAGCCAACAAATGAAACTCTTGTCAAACCCGATTAGGTGCAACGTGGTCCTGACAGATTCAAGATTAAGCCTGCTTGGGGTGGGCTGGGGTGGGAGCAAATCCAATTGAGGACTTTTTTTTTCTTCTTTTTGTACCTTGAGGGGGCAGCTGATATTACATTTACTAGCCTGCTGCTTCCCACCCAGAAGCTCAGGGGAAAACAAAACAGAGCCATCTACTCCGAAAGAAACCAAGGGAAGAATTCAAGAAGTCTAGACGCCAAGTTTCCCTTTTTCTTTTCCCCTCCTCTTCTTTCTTCTTTCTTCTTTCCCTTTCAAATCAGATGCACTGGCCTTTAGGAGAAGCAGAGAAACGAATCAGAGGCTCGAGGCTAAAACCTTCTTTGGAAGAAGCTTGGCTGCAGGGCAGGACATCTGTGAAGCTTTATCAATCCAGTAATTCAATCATGGAGAGAGGTTTAATACTCTTCTCCCGTGCCTTGCCTACAGTTTCTTCCTGGTCCTGAAGAAGACAAAAGACTATTCAGAAAGGACTCCTGCTATCCACCTGTTTTCTGCCTGCCCCATCTCCACCTGGGGGAATGGACCAACTCTCTAACATCTCCTGAAATAGTGGAACAGGCTAAACGGTGAGTCTTTTGTAAGGACTTCTCCTTGGTGTCTTCAGGGCAGGTAAGTGAGGTTGGGATCAGGTCGCAATCTTGGCTGGGCTTTGCTGGCTGGCTGGTGGTGCCAGCAAAGAAGATTTTCGGCGAGAACAGGCAGAAGAGAGCCAGAGGGTGGCAGAAACTCCACAGACAACGGGGTGTTTTCTGTGTGGATTTGCACACGGGTGTGAGCAACTGAGGAACAGTTTTCACCTCCTAGCCAGCAGGACCGGACCGGCCTTTGTATATATAAAAAAATATAACCTTAGTCATAATTTCACATGAGGGTTTTGCAAGTTGTTTAGTCTCATAGGTATTTCTGGATTGGGTGTGTGTGTGTGTGTGTGTGTGTGTGTTTACCAAAGACACTTTAGCCAGCCTGTGCCCAGCTGAGCCATGAGAAAGGGAAAAAAAAAATGAAATTCCAGATTGGTTTATTTCAAAACGAGACCTGGGTAGCATCTGAAACCACATTCTGATCACCCCAAACACAAAATAAGAGATATATGTACATTGAAAAGATTTACACCTAGCCTTGGATGGCTAGGATGCTTGAAGGTGGATACTAGGAATTGTCTGGTAAGGCAAAAATGGATGTTTTAGGTTTAAAAAATAATTTTAGTGGGAAAAATGCTTTACATTCTGTCCTGAAACCTGATGATTAAAAAGGAAGACTGAAAAACAACTCTAATGACTACACTGACTTTAAGGAATGCAGGAATACACCTCTTTTTAAAAAAAAAAAATCAGTAAAGTTGGTTTCATTGTTTCACTGTTTCTTGCACCTTGATCCAGGTGAATCTGGAGCCATTTGGGTTCTGTTCTGATATTGTTTTCTGACTTGTAATATACCGCAAACATGTACAGCTCAGATTGGGAAATTACTGCATTATAGAATTGCAAATTTAGATTCTGTCTAAGGTGAGAAAGGAACAGCCCCAACATACTTGGTCGGGCTGGCAGAATTAATTCCGGGTGTCTTAAAGCCACACCTCAACTCTAGAATATGAATCGGATCATATCAAATTGGGCACCCAAGCTTCGCCTTGAAAAGGAAACCCCGATTTGCTCTTAAGCGGTTTTTTTATCCTGCTCCTGCAGCTCTGTGGAGAATTTTGACCCAACTCGTGTCGCTTGGACAAAAAGTCTGTCTGGTTTTGATTCGGATTCCGAAACTTTTTACGCAGCTCCAAAACCCCAAAAGCACGAACCTCGGGGAGCTTCGGTGGTGTTTTGTGTCAAAAGCAGATACTTTCGGGTGGAAGTGGTTAGCTTGAAAAGGAGGCGAGGCCGAACCTCGGGGTGTAAAAAATATAAATGGGAACGGCCCATTCAGGATCCCAGAAGTTAATCTCGGACTTCCGAGAGCCGGCCGAGAGTTTCTCCTCCGGCCGAGAAAGAAACCTTTTGGGATCTCTTTGCAAAGCGACATCCCGCGCCCAGTCCCGCGCGCCGAAGTTGGCACTGCCATGAAGGCATAAGAGACGGCTGTGGGTAGCTACAACCCGCCGTACTTGTCCTCTTCGGACCTGGGGGCGTAGGAAGTCCTCTGCGGAGATTAGAGTAACGGGGATGGGGTTAGGTTAGACCAGGACAGCGGCGTCGCCACTCCGTTTTCCGCAGCTCCCCAAGTTGGAAGGCTGCCCTCTTTCTTGGCTAACAGCTCCCTTCCAGCTCTTGATTTTGTGTGTGTGTGTGTGTGTGTGTGTTTTTGGGAGGGGGGGGAAGAAGTGACCGACCTGGAAAGCCTCCTCCCCGGGGGTCGGGTGGTGGTCTCAGGAGGCGGCGGGGATGCGGGTAGGAAGGACGCTTCTCTGGTCCGGACGCGCCTCTGCTTGCCCGGCGCCCTCCTCCCTTTGGCGGGCGCGCCTTTGCGCTGCGCTCTTGGGGAGAGAGGCTCTCCGGCGCAGCGGCTCCTGATTTTCGCTCTCCTTGCCGTCTCTTCCTCCGCTGAGTTGCTCCCTTTACCTCACCCTCTCGCACTCCTCCAGAGCGAAGATGATCAAACCTCTGGTCCAGGCGGAGGAGCCTTCGGCGCTGCCGCCGTCGCCCTCGATCAAGAAAGACGTGGAGCTCTTGCTGGTGAAGGAGCAGAACGGGGTGCAATACACCAGCAGCCACCTCCTGGAGCACGCCGGCCCTGGGTACAGTTCCACCACACCTGAAGGATCCCAGGAGCGCGAGACTTGGGGCAAAAAGATCGACTTTCTGCTCTCCGTGGTCGGCTTCTCGGTGGATCTGGCCAACGTCTGGCGGTTCCCTTACCTCTGCTACAAAAACGGAGGAGGTAAGTCCGAATTCACCCTCCCTGATCTGCAGGCCTCCCCACCCACCCCAAACCCGTCGGGTGTATCGACCATCGCCACCTCAGTGGGGAAGACGGAGGGAAGGTGGCCATCCAGCTTTCCCTTTGGCGCTTGGGGTTCTTGGTTTCGGAGGACGGGGGTGCAGGGGGGTGTTTGGCACATTTGGGGTCAGAGCCCAGTCTCCTTGCGAGGGACGCACTGGGAGGGGGGGGGCTTTGAACACATTTGTGACCTCTCCCCTCTGGACAGCTGGGCTGAAGATCCAGAGGCGGCACCCTGGTTTGAAGGAACTTTGCTTCCAAAGAGCAAAATAAAATCCGTAAGGATTTTGTCTTGTTAGTCCGCTGGGGCTCTAAACTCATAACCTATCTCAGCAGGACAAGTTTAAAAGTTCAGCTAGACTTTATTCTTGATTTCCTTCCCAGCTTCTTTTGCAAGCTCAGATCAAGGGCGTAGCTTCCTGCCCTGGCCAGCTAGACTTCTCTTGCAATGCACGCAGAGATGGAGATAGACTGCTTCTGAGCCTAGAAGCTCCAATCGTCATCGTTCAGCCTCTTCCTTCCCACGTAGGGATCCCAAGGCGCTTTTTGTATTGTTTTAATTTGTTTCCCTTTTGGTACAGTCCAAATCGTCCTTGGTCTTCTCCTTTGGTGGCGCCAGAAGCATCCAAGTTTTGTTTCTGATTGTTTGCCCCGAAAATGTTGAACTGGGCCCAAGAGTAGCTTTCTCCCAGAAGGGAAAGCAGAGGAAGGATGGGGATCTTAACTGCTTCCATATTGTAATCTGGCATGAATTTTGTGAATGTGGTGAGCTTTGTGGACTCGGCTTAAAGGCGCTTCCTTCTGCTGTCGTCTGTGGAGAGAACAGTGTAGTCCTCTTCTGAGAAAGCAGAAGGTTCTTTGTGGCTACCCTAAGCATAATCCCTCCAGAAAATGGGCTACAACAACGTCCACCCAGATGCAATTCTCAAGTTTTCCAGCCAGCATGGCTAGAATTTGGGACTTTTGGAAACTGCTGGCTTGGGAAAAGTTGGGATCCAGCAATGAACACACACACATACACACACACACAGATACGCACGCAAACCTTGTCCAGTTCTAGGTTATAAAGCAGCCAGTTTTGTTTTCGAGTGCACAACCACTTGGAAAATAAAGACCGGTATTTATTTATTTTTTTAAAGGCTGGGGATGAGGCTTGGGTTAAGAAGAAACTGGACTATTGCTAGTTACTATCAATTAATCGATCAAATGTTTATTGTCAATGCACAGCATGTGTACAATGACATTGAAAATTGAATTTTCTAGTACAGCTGTAGTAGAAAATTGAGAGATGTAGTTCACCACAACAGCTCTGGAAAATCTCATGTTCTTGTGAGAAAACGGTGAGAAAATTTCAGTCTGAAATCCTGGAGTTTTAGTCCATTTTATTTATTGAGGTAAAAAAATCACAGACTAAATGGACTGGTGTTTGGTAGCACTGCTTCTGAAGTTCCTTTCTGTGTTCTCATGTAAGATACAGTAAATCTCTTGTACACTCATGTTAAGACTATTGCTTCTCCGTAAGTTTGACCCCACTAAGGAGTTTACCTGTTGTTAGCTTCTTCTTGAATTGTTCCAGAATGAACACTGGGTAGAAAGAGCGTTGTCCCCATAGCTAAATCTGACTTTCCTTCTTTGGCATCTTTTCTGAGTCATTGCCAAATGTTCCGGTCAGGATTTCTAGAGGTGCTACTGTTGATAGAGAAAGGTGATGGGTTGTCTCATTTGGCTTTTCAGCCAGACCCTTTGGGTGTGTCACCATCAAGTGGGGAAGACACTCCACAATCCAGGTGATGCAGGAAATCTAGGGTTGGTTTGACTTTGAGATTCTGCCCGGGCTTTGCTGCCTGGGTTGGTCTTGCCATCCTACATGTGGATACCTCCCAAGTTAAAATAAGTTGAAATAAAGGAGCAAATGGGAAGGCACCAAAACAGAAGGAGGTAGAAGCTTGGGTGGGGGGGAGGGAGAGAGAGGGAGGGAGGGAGGGAGAAAGATTGAGAAAGAGACATACAAAGAGAAAAACAGCAAAAGAGAGAGAGAGAGAAAGAGGGCAATAGATAGATAGATAGATAGATGATAGATAGATAGATAGATAGATAGATAGATAGATAGATAGATAGATAGATAGATAGAGCAAAAGATGGAGAGTGAGAAGAGAAACAGAGAGAAAAAAACCAGCAAAAGAGAGAGAGAGAGAGAGGAGAGGGAGAGGGAGAAAGGGAAGGAGAGAGAAGATACCTTATTCCCACCAGGACTTTGTTGCCTGGACTCTTTTCGTGCCTGTCACTTTCCCCACATAGTTTAAGAAACATCTTTGCTCCACGCTTGAAGGTAGAAGAGAGCAGAACACACAGAGCTCCGCTATTTTATTGGGAAAAAAAGATGGAACGTATTAATGAAAAGTGCCGTGACATGGCTGGAAATTTTAACTGGATGAATGCCTGATCCCCTGTCTTCCAACTCACCCAGAGGGCTCCGTCCACCCTCTGATCACATTGATGTCAAGCCATGTGATCTCACCTCCAAGATAGGTGAGATGAACCCTTATACAGTGTTAAAGGTCTGCTGAAATCATGCCAGCTTGAAGAGAGACATGGACCTTGGAGCCATTTTCTTAAGCTTGTTCCAGAAATGGTCTGGAGATGGATGAGAGCAACAGTCTCACCACGGAGGGGAAAGATGAGAAAGTCTTTGGAAAACCACAAGCGAGGACAGGGCCAATCTCTAGAGGACTGAACCTCCTATTGACATGCTCTCATCCACAAGCTACCTGGAGGGACACCATCTGTAGGCTTTGCTGGCCACCTGCCAGTCCATCTTGGTCCATCAACAGAGAGCTTGGCAAGTCTCGTGTTGCCAGAGAAGATTAGGCAGCACTAAATGCATCTATTTTATAGTGCTCGGATGGCTTAGTTGCCTGGGGATAATTGAACGTATGGAATAAAGACCATTGGTCTCCAATGAAATGGAACACAGATTGGAGACTTTGGTCTTAGCTCTGAAAACTTTGCAAAAGGGAGATGCGCGTGGACAGATTAGCTGTGCAAACCTTGACACTTAAACCTAAAAATGCAGGTTTGGTGTGTATTTGTGCGTCCGTGTGAATTTTGCTTGGTAGCCAGAAAAAGGTATTTGTGTTCTCAAAAGTTGGATGGCAGCTTTAGAGATGTAGAGATCACCTGGTGATGTGACAACTCGGTTTGTTTCTGCTGTTTTGCCCACCGCATAACACCTGGCAAATCTCCTATTATTTAATTGGGGTCTCATGGATGGATGTGGCTTGCTCTCACTGAACCCAACTCTCATGTAATTGAGGCCTGATACGCCCACACCCAGCCTCAGCTGGGTATGTGTGTATGTGTTTATATACATGTGTTTGTGTCTCTCTGTATGTATTGGACCTCAACAACATGAGGTTCAGCGAAAGCCAACTATTCTTAATGAAGAAGTCATGTTCCGTTTAATGGGATCTACTTCTAGAAATCTAGTTACACCAAAGGACAATCTTATATCTCATTAACTCACAAATTGTTTCCTTGAACATGTCATGACATTATGCCTTGTCTACTGATGCTGGCCTGAGACGGACGTTACTGTGTGGTTTGATTTTATACACAACACTGTGCCACCAGTGTCCATATACAGTAGAACTTCTGGTCACAAATGCTTCTGACCACAACCAAATTGGGTTCTGATCAAAAAATTCACATATTTTTTTTCCCCATGGCCGATTTCCCCTTCTGCACCATTTTTTTTTTTTTTTGTAAGCACCAAATTTCCAAAATTAGGTTTGGGTCATGACCAAATCGGGTTGCAACCAAAGTTATGGAAAGAATTATGGTCTTGACCAGAGGTTCAACTGTACATGTGAAGAACGGACAGGGAGGAACATCAGCCTCCAATCAAGTTTTTTACATTTATTTTATCAAACACCTTTTTTTTCTGATCTGGGATCCTTCAGGTGTGGTGGAATCACAACTTTTGGAGAATTTTAGAGAACGTCTCGCTCTCTGTGTGCAAAATGTATGTAATGGGCTGCAGGAATAGCTTTGGAAGTCTATGTGTGTACCCATCTACATCATGTATGTGTACCCATCTACATCATGTTTGTGTACCTATATACACCATGTATAGCTTCAGACCACAAGGTGGAGCACCAAATCTTTTGCAAAAATAAATATTTATGAACCCAGTGATCGAAAAAGTCCAAGCTACTCAACAACTTGGTTGCTCTGTTAAAAGCAACGTAACATGACAATGTTCTTTCACCACTGTGAGAAAAAGAGGAAACTTTGCTTAGAAGCCAAGCATTCAGATTTCACCTTTCCAAAGTAAACAATCCATTGATCATGATTAAAAGCAGGCCCTGCATCACTTGCAGGGCACTCACTGCTGGCTTATTCAGATCTGGCTTAGTTACTGTATAGAGATAACCACTGTGATTTGTTTATGGTTTAGTGATATATATGTAGGTTATTCATATTTCTGTGATTAAAAAAAAACTTAGTCCAAAGGTAAGAATCCATAATACTTTTTTAAGAGTTGATTTCTAATATCTACAGACCCCTCATATCCCGGACATAAACTGGTTTAACTCCTTCCCTCAAAACGACGCTATAGAGCACTGCACACCAGAACAACTAGACACAAGGACAGTTTCTCCCTGACTGCCATCACTCTGCTAAACAAATAATTCCCTCAATACTGTCCAACTATTTATAAAGTCTGCACTACTATTACTATTAATCTTCTCATCCCTCCTTATCACCCATCATCCCCTCCCACTTGTGACTGTATGACTATAACTTTGTCGCTTGTATCCTTACTATTTATATTGACTGTTTCCTAGTATGATTTGATTGCTTCTTGTACCCTATGACTATTATTAAGTGTTGTACCTTATTTTTTCTTTCATGTACACTGAGAACATTTGCACCAAGACAAATTCCTTGTGTGTCCAATCACACTTGGCCAATAAATAATTCTATTCTATTCTATTCTATTCTATTCTATTCTATTCTATTCTATTCTATTCTATTCTATTCTATTCCATATTTTCTATTCCATTCTACTCCATTCCATTCCATTCCTCTATTCTATTCTATTCTATTCTATTCTATTCTATTCTATTCTATTCTATTCTATTCTTAGTCTATTTCTGTTTCTATTTCTATTTCTATTCTATGTACACTGAGAGCATTTGCACCAAAGACAAATTCCTTGTGTGTCCAATCACACTTGGCCAATAAAGGACTTCTATTCTATTCTATTCTATTCTATTCTATTCTATTCTATTCTATTCTATTCTATTCCATATTTTCTATTTTCTATTCTATTCTATTCTATTCTATTCTATTCTATTCTATTCTATTCTATTCTATTCTATTCTATTCTATTCTAAGATATGGCCAGATGTTCAGTCGTCACTGAAGTCTAGGAAATCTTGAAAACTACCTCTTCTTTTTTCACAGGGGAAACACACACATACACAAACACAAAAAAACCAAATCTAAGCTGGAGAAAGAACAAATACATTTTTGTGTTCTTTTTTGGGGGGGTGGGGGATGGGGGGGAGGTCCCGAGCGTTTCTTCCAAAACGTTGAGGTGTGTGGATGAAAACTCTCTCTCTCTTTGTGCCCAGTTTTGCTTTTTCAGGTTACAGCACACAAATGAATGCTTTGATGTCCAGTCACGTGGTTTGGAAAAACAAGAGGAGGAAGCGCTGGGCAGAGCATTTGAGGGAGATTGTAGGATCAAAGCAAAGCAGCTGGATGTCATTTGCATCTTTGCAAGGCCTTTTTCCTCCCCCGATGTGGGGAATGCAGGAGTGAGGGTTGAAGGTGAATCGAGGAAGGGAAATGGGACGTTAAGTCCTTGCAGTTCTCGCCCCTCAAGATGTCTCCAAGACGGAGGTTCAGAGGCCTGGAATGGACGTTGGACCTTTTCTACTCCAACCATCCCCTTCCCCCACCCATGCCATCCATATTTTTGTTTCTTGTTTTATCTTTTAATGATCCCATAATCCCTTACATCAGGAGTCGGGGCAACTGAATGGAGCTGAGTATTTACTGGCCGGATGCCCTTCCTGTTGCCAATGCGGAGTTCACAGCAGATAATTACTCTTTGTGCCAAGAGAGAGAGAAATACCTGCCGCTACCTAGAATCAAACTCACAGCCTCCGGATTGTGAGGTGAGAGCTCCACCTCTAGGGCCACGGCATCGCTTGCAGGAATCTTTATATCATCCTGGACAAATGGTTGGCCAGTCTCTTTTTGAAAGCCTCCAGTGATGGTGCACTCACAACTTCTTGAGACAAGCTGTTCCATTGGTGAATTGTTCTTACTCTCACAAATTTCTCCTTCATTGCACACTGTGTCTCCCTCTTACAAGCTTCTTGTCCTGCCCTCAGATGAATAGAATAGAATAGAATAGAATAGAATAGAATAGAATAGAATAGAATAGAATAGAATAGAATAGAATAGAAGAGTAGAGTAGAATGAAGTGGAGTGCAATGGAATGGAATGGAATGGAATGGAATAGAAGGATAGAGAAGAGAAGAGAAGAGAAGAGAAGAGAAGAGAAGAGAAGAGAAGAGAAGAGAGTAGAGTAGAGTAGAGTAGAGTAGAGTAGAGTAGAGTAGAGTAGAATAGAGAAGGAATGGAATGGAATGGAATGGAATGGAATAGAATAGAATAGAATAGAATAGAATAGAATAGAATAGAATAGAATAGAATAGAATAGAATAGAATAGAATAGAATTCTGTATTGGCCAACTGTGATTGGACGCACAAGGAATTTGTCTTGGTGCAAATGCTCTCAGTGTACATAAAAGAAAAGATAAATTCATCAAGAATCATCAGGTACAACACTTAATGATCGTCATAGGGTACAATAAGCAATCAAATCATACTAGGAAACAGTCAGTATAAATCATAAGGATACAAGCGACAGAGTTACAATCATACAGTCTCAAGTGGGAGGGGAGGGGTGATAAGGAGGGATCAGAAGATTAACAATAATAGTACTGCAGACTTTGTAAATAGTTGGACAGTGTTGAGGGAATTATGTGTTTAGCAGAGTGATGGTGCTCGGGAAAAACCTCCCCTTGTGTGTAGTTGTTCTGGTGTGCAGGGCTCTATAGCGTCTTTTTGAGGATAGGAGTTGAACCACTTTATGTCCAGGATGTGAGGGATCTATAAATACTTTCACAGCTCTCTTTTTGACTCGTGCAGTATACAGGTCCTCGATGGAAGGCAGGTTGGTAGCCATTGTTTTTTCTGCAGTCCTAATTATCCTCTGAAGTCTGTGTCTGTCTTGTTGGGTTGCAGAACCAAACCAGACCGTGATAGAGGTGCAGATCACAGACTCAATAATTCCTCTGAAGAACTGGATCAGTAGCTCCTTGGGCAGTTTGAGATTTCTGAGTTGGCTTTTTTGTGCTTTTTTTTAAAGGACGTTTTTGATTAGAGAACAAATCAACTCTTTAGAGAGCAAATCAACTCCCTCTTTCCTATGATAACATCTCAAGTATTGGAAGGTGCTATCAGATCTCCTCTAAGCCTTTTCTTCCTTAGGCTAAACATACCCAGTTTCCTTAGCTGTTCATTGTTCAACTCATCCTGTACACCCCTGATCATCTTTGTTGCTCTTCTCTGCTCTCGTTCTAGGAACTCAACTTTATTTATTTTTTGTATAATGGTGACCAGAACATTCTTTACTTGATACTTTCCTGGAAAACAAAAATAGAATATCTTGGTGGTCATCTGGTTGTTCCTTCCTTTGACTTTTTTGAACACATCCTGCAGATTTCCTTCCTTCCTTCCTTCCTTCCTTCCTTCCTTCCTTCCTTCCTTCCTTCCTTCCTTCCTTCCTTCCTTCCTTCCTTCCTTCCTTCCTTCCTTCCAGTACAGATGAATTAAATCTATCCAGATTTATTTTCTTTGAACTTGAGCATCTCCCATTAGCTGTAGCTACACTTTGATATTTAAATTAGCCGTATCCTGATGGGAAATGCATTTGGTTTCCCAGAGATGCTGCTGATGAATTTACCCTGTTCAGTTCTGGAGCTGTCACTCCAATGTAGCCATACAATTAAACACACACACACACACACACACACCCCAGACAGAGAGGAGGGAAGGACAGAGGGATGGGGAGAGAGAGAGAGAGAGAGAGAGAGAGAGAGAGAGATTAGCAAAATCAAAATTCACATCCTATAACCTGCTTTGGAAATACTGCTCATTTAATTGAATTTTGTCTGAGTGCATAGAGCTTAGCGAACGGATCATTGAATAGTCAGAAAAGGACTACACTGCGTTTGTACTTGGATTGAGGAAGAGAACTTGGAAATCAAGATAATCTGAGCTGAATTTGGAGTATCTTGGACTGCCTTGTAAGATCTTGAACGTTTGGTGGAGCTTAAGGGGATATCTGGGGAAAATGGCAGGTTTTCCACGGACAGTCATATCTGCAGAGAATGCCTTCAGTCTGCTGATGGCTTGCTCCAGTCCATATTGTTGTCCTCAGCCAACCTGGGACATGTGATATACAGCCACAAAAGATCCTTCATTCCCTCACTCTGATGTTAGCACATCCTGTTCCTCTAGTATCTTTGCTAAATATTCTATCCTGGTAGAGTGTTTTTCCTGTCTCCATTAATAGGCTGATGGAAATGAGAATTAATGGATAAAGAGATTTTTAAGCCATAGATCTGGCTGAATTTGCTACTTGGACTTTCTTTTCTTTTCTTCCTTCCTTTCCCTCCCTCCCTCCCTCTCTCTCCCTCTTTCTTTCTTTCTTTCTTTCTTTCTTTCTTTCTTTCTTTCTTTCTTTCTTTCTTTCTTTCTTTCTTTCTTTCTTTCTTCTCCTTTTTCTTTCTCACATATATTGCAATAACAGCAGAAATACATTGAGAGAGAAGTAGGGAATGATGAAGAGGCTAGAAAAAAGAAACAAGGATGTTCTAAATACTCTTCCTTTCTATGTTTCTGCAACAGCTGCTTCTTTGTGATCTAAGACGACTTTGAAAACAACAAAAATAAAGAAACTCCAAGCAAATTCTCTAATGCAATCCTCCTCTGGAAAAAAAAAAAAAAAAGAGAGTTTAATGCGTAAGAATGCAAGCCAGCAGTTCTTTCATCTGTATTTATTTTTGCCTTTCCAGGTGCCTTCCTCATCCCTTACAGCCTCTTCCTCATCATTGCAGGAATGCCTTTGTTTTATATGGAACTTGCTTTAGGCCAGTATAATCGAGAAGGGGCTGCTACTGTATGGAAAATCTGCCCATTGTTTAAAGGTAAATCTAAAATCTTCAACCTATTTGGGGTACCGAAGATGTTTCAAGCTATCAGTCAGTGGTTTGGTGTCTGAGTTAAAGGAGATCTGAGCCCTTATGTATGTACCAATAGAACAGAATATCTGTTGCTTGGGGTTGAACTGTAAGGTCCTTGTTGCTGTCTTGAACTTGGTGAGTTTCTCGCAAACATTTCATGACCCAACTAAGGAACTTCATCAGTGCTAGAAGGAAGTGGTGTTGGAGGAGGGGGAAAAAGAGGGGAGGAGGAGGAGGAGGAGGAGGAGGAGGAGGAGGAGGAGGAGGAGGAGGAGGAGGAGGAGGAGGAGGAGGAGGAGGACGACTCTGGGTCCTTGGTGTTCTCTGAGTTTGGTTGTAAAGTACCATGAAGCTGTATATAAGTTTAAGTGCTATGGCTATTGCTACTTAGAGTGCCAGATTCTTAATTCTTCCAGGTGAACCAACACTGTACAATAGAGATCCTGTTCCTTACGCTGAACCACAATAACTCTGTGTCATATTTGTGCCTGGGGCCAAAGAGCAATATTATTTCTTTAATCTCATGAATAAGATGATTCCCAATGCAGTTCGGTGACCAAGTTCCTGCATAATCTTTTTCCTTTGTCTTCAGGCGTGGGCTACGCTGTGATCCTCATAGCACTCTACGTTGGCTTCTACTACAATGTTATCATTGCCTGGTCTCTCTATTACCTGTTTGCCTCCTTCTCCATGGGGGAGCTTCCCTGGGTTCATTGCAATAATCACTGGAACACCCCCAACTGCACTGATCCCAAAGCCAATAATTCTGTATTCTTCAACGTTAGCTCCAAGCTCAAGAATACTCCCGCTGCTGAATTTTATGAGTAAGTCTGAAAGCTCTTCGGGGTTTACTTCATCTATCGTTCCTGGATCTATTTCAGCATTTTCCATTTTTGGGGGGGTGGGGGTGTATGGATAGTCCTCAATTTACAACAGCTCATTTAGTGACAGTTCCAAGGTACAACAGCACCGAGAAAAAAGTGACGTATGGCCATTTCTTCACACATTTATGATGGTTGCATGGTCATGTGACCAAAAATTCAGATGCTTGGCACCTGGCTCGTATTTATGACGGTTGCAGTGTCCCATCAGGAGTTTCCCTTTTGAGATCTTCTGACAAGCAAAGTGAAGAGGGAAGCCAAATTCGCTGAACATCTGTGTCAGGCTGACTTAACGACTTGAAGTCCACACTTCAGGATTGAGAAACATTCTGTAGGATTACCTGTCAACTCATAAAATATTTCTATGGTCTTTTTAGAGTTGCCAATAGAAAGGGAGAGGGAAAAGTGGCAGCTTGGAAATCAAAAGTGCATTCCACAAATGTTTTCAAAGATAGTAACTAGGTGACTGAAGTTTCTGCCACACAAAATTCTAACTGGAGAGCATGACTGATGACTCTTGGCTATGGATGTGTCCCATTGGAGGATATGAATTATGATACACCCAGAGAGTGGGAGAAAACCAGGCTCAAGGGTGACAATGAATTATGTGTCTCAGAGTTGGCTCTACCCAGGCAGTTCCAGACATGTTAACTCCCAATAAATCCCTTTTAAGTTTTGGAAGTTTGGCTCGAGACTCATCATTTAATTGGGGTGACCGCCAGACTCCTGACATTACCTACTGAATTACGGAAATAGTTAGGGAGAGATTTGTGGATCTCATCTCTCTAATCCTTGCAGTTTCCCATGCTTCCATTAAATCCCCAAAGGGAGACATCATAACGAAATGTTCCCAGGTAGATTTTGAAAGTCAGTGTTGAATAACACAAAGCAACTCCCTAAGTAACATCTCCCATTACCTCCAGCTATAAAGTCACTTTGGATACTCCACCAAGAAAGAGCGAATCAACAAGCTCGAAAGTTCTTTCATGGTGGGAGGAAAAAAATGTCTGAGAAAGCTCAAAAACAAATGTATTTATATCTACAGATGCATTTATATATTTCTCGAGTCTTATGTCATTTCTGGCTTGTTTGCTTTGTTTGGTTTCAGGTTTTGCTTATTTTTTGAAATCAAAAATTAGAAGAGAGAGAGAGAGGGAGAGGAAGAGAGAGAGAGAGAGAGAGAGAGAGAGAGAGAGAGAGACCACTGAGAGTGGAAGAGAGATTGCAAGGAGAGAAAGAGACAGACAGACAGAAAGAGAGGGAGGGAGAAAGCTGTCTAAAAATAACAGAATGTGAAGAAATGGCATATCAGAGAATGAAAGTGAGCGCACCTATATAGCACAGGCATTCAACCTGTGATGGTGCTCCATAGATAGCTTCATGCCTTGTAGAAAGGTTATCCAAAACTGTCTTAAGATGAGGACGTTCCTTGGAAATATTTTGACCTTGAGGTCCAACTTTGCTAAATGGATGCCTGAGATCTGTAGACCCCTGCCCTCTCTGTTTTGGAGCTGAGTGTCTAAGTTTATTATTTCTGGCTCCGTCCTAAAGACCATGATAGGAAAAACAAAGAGTCCAACCCATGAAGGCACGTCATGTTCTTTTAAATTCTGCTTCCTGTTTAGGCTTCACTTCCTAAAGTGTATGCTTTCAGTCTTGGTCACAGAGAGAAATAGAGCCCACCATGGGGAGACAAGAAGACACCCATCCTTGTTGCTTATCCTTGCTTGGTAAGCAAGACTGATCAAATCTTGCTTATCAAAGTCTGCGAACAGCATTCTGATGCATTCTTGAAAGAACCCTGTTGTGTCTCTAGAAATGCTGGAGGATTTTGTCTACCTTTAAGATATATTCTTAAGCAATGCCACCCAACAAAGATTTTTTGGGATGCAGAGACCAGTTGCTCAAGATCCCTGTGTAGGATTTGAGTCACAGTGTACTGGCCAAGAATAACATCTTCTCAATGTCAAATTTCTATGGAGGTTCTCAATCATCCAGGTCACAGTTGCCCCAAAGACACTTTTCCAAAAGGCAACTAGACTTTCTTGTTTCTTTTTTTCTCTTGAAAACATTACACTTCTCATCCAAGAAGCTTCTTCAGTGAAGAAGAACTGAAGAAGCATCTTGGATAAGAAGAAAAAAATGTTTTCAAGTATAAAAACCAAAAGAGTTCTTATTTTTTTTCCTTGAAAATGTTTCACTTCTCATCCAAGAAGCTTCTTCAGTGAAGAACTGACAAAGCTTCTTGGATGAGAAGCTAAATGGGAAAAAAACAAAAAAGAAAAATGGCTTTGAGACTTCTAAATGTAAGTTCACAATCATAAGTCATACTTAACCTCCTTAACTGAAGAGAATCCCTGCAGTAGAAGATATCTATGCAGAAGATTTGACTTCTGTTGCCTTAAAAGTTCTGCATTAAGCAAATATCCTGGGTATTTACTTGTGCTTCAGAACTTTACAAATTGTACAGACAACTTAGTCAGTGATGGAATTCAAATAATTTAACAACCGTTTCTCTGCCCTAATGAGTTCTTCCAACAACCAGTTCATCAAACTGCTCAGAAAGTTAACAACTGGTTCTTCTGAACTGGTGTGAACTGGATGAATTCCAACACTGATCTTAGTGGAAAAGACCACAATTCATTGGATTTAATACTGACAATGATCTTTGTAGCATCCAGATCATTGTAGGGACTATCCTAAACTTCTTGGAACTATTTCTGGGGGGAAATTCCTCCTCTTTGGAAACTTTGTCAATGAAATGACATGTCACTTCCTGCTCTTTTATTTTCCCTTTCTCTCAAAGAGGGAAGTCCTGACTCTGAACACGATTTTGCTCATCCCAGTTTGAAGTAGGTGGTACTTTCGCTGCAGGATAGGGACATACAATCACGTTCTCCACTATATGAGACGATCTAATTCTTCCTCTTCTCTCTTTGGATAGGCGGAGAGTTTTGCAAATTAGCCGTGGGATTCATGAAATCGGCCAGCCTCGGTGGCAGCTGGTGCTGTGTCTCTTAGTGGTAGTGATCATCCTGTTTTTCAGTCTGTGGAAAGGGGTGAAGACCTCTGGAAAGGTAGGAGAATGTTTGTTTGTTTTTTAACTTGAAACTTTAATGTACTGTTTTGATTCCATTTGGATATCCAGAAGCAGTATGGAATTATCATAATATACAATACCAATGATAGATATTTTCCTAATAAATTAGGATTGTCAGATCAAGGTGGTCAAAAGTCCAGATGGCCACTCGGTGGTGGAAGTCCCAAAGATGCTTTTTCCAAAAGGCAACTGGATTTCCTTGTTTTTTTTTTTATCTTTGAAAAGTTTTGCTTCTCATCAAAGAAGGTTCTTTATTTCTAACTGTTCTTCAAAGAAAAGAAAAAAAAAACCAAGAAAGTCCAGTTGCCTTTTGGAAAAAGCACTTTTTCAACAGCCATGACCCAAATGGTTGAAAATCTCCCTAGACATCAATGCTGGTAGAATGTTCTTAACAGGTATTAAGTGAATATCACGACTTTTATATCCCAGATATGCAAACTCTGCACCAGATATGATTTATTCAAGGGGTGCAAATGGTGTGCTATCTTGGATATAATGCAGGATAAATTATGGAAGGTAAGTTTTTTTTGAAGCCACGGAGACTCCCATATCAACCATACTAGACAAGGCAAAAACAAATAATCTGGTTCAAGCGATAACAGCTTTCTGTGTTCCTAACAGAGACTTGCATTTTTAATCAACATTTACTGTTGATGGATGGATCCTATTGTTTTAATGTGTTGACCTTACAGGTTGTATGGATAACTGCAACATTGCCTTATGTTGTGCTGTCTGTGCTGCTAATCCATGGGCTAACGTTGCCTGGTGCATATGAGGGAATCAAGGCTTATCTCAACATCGATTTTGGACGATTGAGAGAAGCTCAAGTAAGTCTTCTCGTCTCTTACTTTCTGATCTCTCAGTTGTTAAATTCCCATTCCAGATATGATTGTAGTTACGATACTCATGAAGACGCCAATGTTCTTCTTTGAACATTTGGTCTCCTCATGAGATTCATAGCTATAATCATTGACTTATTATTATCAAATATCATATTAAAAACCCAGCTTGATTTAAAGATGTCTTATTTATGTTTCTTGATTTGAATATCCCAACAAAGTATTTCAGAAGTAATTAGGAAAGTCTGCATTAAAATATGAACCTCTCCAATTCTAGTTTGAATAATAATCTTTCAGACAACCTTATGGTCTAGTCTAATGAAGAGGAGGACTAGGGGTGAAATTAGAAAGAGTCTTCCAGGATTTGAGGAAGGGGTTCAACTATTCTCCAAAGCACCTAAGGACAAGAAGTAATGGGTAGAAGCCAGTGGTAGGATTCAAATTTTTTTACTACCGGTTCTGTGGGTGTGGCTTGGTGGGCGTGGCAGGGGAAGGATACTATAAAATCGCCATGCAGATATTTGCCGGTTCTCCAAACTACTCAAAATTTCCACTACCGGTTCTCCAGAACTGGTCAGAACCTGCTGAATACCCACCTCTGGTGGAAGCTTATCAAAGACAGATTCAACATAGAACTAAGGAGAAATTCGTTGATGCTGGGAAGGATGAAATCAATGGAATAGCTTGCTTCCAGAAATTGTGGGAATTCCATCACTGGAAGTTTTCAAGAAGAGACTGGGCAGCCATTTGTCCAGAATGGTAGAGGGTCTCCTAGTTGAACAAAGGGTTGGACTAGAAGACCTCCAACCCTGTTATTCTATGGCTTCAGTTGCTTAAAGTTATTAAGAGAATGATGTTGCATAATATCTTGAATGGACAGAAGCTCATTCCGTGGTTGGAACAAAGGGGACAAGTGATGAAACACACACCCCAATATTGTGTTGCAAACTCTGGCTTTTAAGTTCTTGTGTGCAATGTTATAACTCAAGTATGAAAGAGGGAGCTTGTGTGTGTTGTGACATTGCATTCCACATCTTGTCATTCTGGCATTCTTGTGGTGAGGAACGGTCATTTATGCTTGAAGGTATATGAACAAAGCAATTGATGGTGGATTCTGTAGAAGTGGGGGTTGTATTTTCAGGGAACCTCCAGCAGGGAAGCAACATTAGCAGAGCAGGAGTCTGATGTCTGAAATTGAATGTCATCTTCACAAGAAGGAGAAGTCGTTGCTTCTCAAATCAAGTCTGCCCTGCCAGGAAGAGTGAGTGGCTTATGTGCCATTGTTCCCCAGAAGGAGCTTCCTGCAAACATCTTGGTGTCTGTGGATGTTCTCCAATTGTTTTCTTTTCCTTAGACTATAAATCTACAATTTATTATGTGCAACCAAGCATCATACGCCATCCCTGTGCCAGAGCAACGTTCATAGCAAGGCGACACTGGAGCTTAGAGGGGAGACGGACTGGCTGGCTGGCACTCCTTGTAAAAACATTTAGTTAAGTAAAAATAGTTTGGGACAGTCACCCTGGGCAGGATGGGTCCCTGGTGAAGTCAATAAATAGCATTAGTGCAGAGGAAACAGTTGAGGAGGGAATGTTTTGGTGTAAATTATCAGCAGAGAAGATTCCTTCACAGGGTTAATGTAAAGATTTAGGCTGCAGAGGATAAAGATGAAACAATACTGTGATATTTTTTCCCACTGACAATGGATGAACCATGACGTAACAATGGCACAAGAACGAGACTTCTCCGGAAGAAGGGATAAATCCAGTATTTGTTAATATTTATTTATGCCTTTGTTGGACTTTGTGGCCTGTCATTCTTAGGAGCTGGAGGCAATTTCCATGCAGATCTTGACACTGAGCTGGGAGAAAACGACCTAAAGTCAACCATTCAGGTTTACTCCAAAGATTCGTCCTAGTTTTTGAAATTTCTGAACCAGGTAGACCTTAAGTGATGAACACAATTGGGAGTAGAATTTCCATTGCTAAGCATGACTCACACTTGCTTTTACAACCTTGCTGCTTACAAGCAAATTACTGCATTTGTTAAGTGAATCATACAGTCGTTAAGCGAACCTGGCTCCCTCGCACCCGTTGATTTTGCTTGTTGGAAGTTGGCTGGGAAAGTTGTCAATCATGTGACTCTGGAACACTACCAAACATCTGAATTTGATCACCATGACCATGGGAATGCTATGATGGTCCTAAGCGCAAGGACCAGTCATAAATCAACTTTTTTTCAGTGACATTGTGACTTTGAGCAGTTGCCAAACAAATGGTTGTATTCAACCTGTATTCTTGCCTCATTTTTCTTGCGCCTTAACAAACGGAAAAACAAGCAAGGACTTAAAAATGCATTCAACAATTAATTCTCTTTATGTAGGTATGGATTGATGCTGCCACGCAGATATTTTACTCTCTAGGAGCTGGGTTTGGTGTCTTAATTGCCTTTGCAAGCTACAATGAATTCCACAACAATTGTTACCGGTAAGTTGTGCTGGCTTAATTATGTGCATATCTTTAATCTTTCTATTGGCCTTTTTTTTTTAAAAAAAAAAAAACTATTTTCATGTAAGGAGATATTACCCAGAAAATAAGAGTGCGCCAAAGGGAAACCAGGCTGTCAGAGAACACTGTGACTGGACACCATCAAAGCTGACACCAGACAGTGGTCGCCAACCAGTGGACCGGGGACAACTGGTGTCCATGAGAAAATGTTGATGGTCCACAGAGAAATGTCACCCCCAAAGCAATTAATCCAGGCTCTGCGGAAACACAAGGCTGTGCCACCCACATGGCCCACGGGAACACAAGGCTTGCGTCACTTGCACTGCGAACAACACGAGGGAGTGAGGGGAGTGGGGGAAGGGTGGAGGGGGGAACTTGCCCCACTCTCCCCACATGCCTGGCCTGGCCACTGGGCTGTTTCTTTCCATTTCTTTCTTCTTCTGCTTTTGGCTGCATGCAAGGAAAGCAGCAAAAGTCTTTCTTTCTCTCCACCAGAAATGAGTCTTTGGGACCCTGCAAGGCATCCTGCTCCAAAAGGCTGCACCAGCACAGCAAGTCTTACAAAGACTCATTTCTGGTGGAGTTTGGGAGAGAGAAAGAAAGACTTCTGCTGCTTCTGCTGCTTTCCTTGCATGAAGCCAAAAGTCTCTCTCTTTCTCTCTCTCTCCTCCTGAGAACAGAGCTGGAGATGGTATCCTGCGATCACAAATAAAGAATGATCGATCGGTAGGAAAGCAGGATGGGAAATTTTCCTGCAGACTTTTTGGGGGATTTTCCCAGGGTCTCTGGTCTGGCGGGATTTAAAATTATGGGTTTGGTGATCCCTGAGGTCCAAAAGGTTGGCGACCCCTGTTCTGGAGCATAGAACAATTCCAAGAAGTCGTACAAGATCAGAAGATGTGGAGAGAGAGCTGGCCAACAAAACCACCAAGCATCAGACACAACCGAATGGAGTTCAGTTCATCATCATCATCACTCACCATTTCTGATCTAAAGAAGCCTCGTGGGAGAATCTTTCTCACAATCCCATACCTTGGGATTTCACTGAAATAAAAGAAGACCGTAGACCACAAAAGGATAGAAAGGTTACTAACCAACAGATGGAAACTATATTTGTGGTGGGTGGATATGCAAACCCAAATGTCATTCAAACTCAGTGTTTCCATCATTGGGTTTATTTGGCGGTGAGATCAGCTCCTGCACCTGTTATGCAGAACTGGATGCACGTTTTTGTTTTAGCGTCCTGATAGTTTCCTTTCGATTACAATTTGGTTGGGCCACTTGAGATGTGCATCATGCAACAGTCGTGACATCTCTAATCACACACGCCTATCCTAATGACAGGCCATCTGCCTTTGGAATCAGATTGCCATTAATTGTAGCCAATCACTAGGATGCAGGCCTTTGAAGAAAAGGAGAGAGAAATGAAACATTTCCGGCGTAATTGCTTTTATCCCTGTAATTGGAGTAAATTTGCCATGCAACGTTTGAAAATGCACACAGAAAATGAAAAGGCAACTTCACCCAAGATCTGTTGAAGGAAGTATGAGATTCTCTTAATAAAATGGAATGGAATGGAATGGAATGGAATGGAATGGAATGGAATGGAATGGAATAGAATAGAATAGAATAGAATAGAATAGAATAGAATAGAATAGAATAGAATTTTTTATTGACCAAGTGTGATTGGACACACAAGGAATTAGTCTTGGTGCAAATGCTCTCAGTGTACATAAAAAAAAGATACAAGATATTAAGGCAGTTTTTCCAACTGAGTTAACTTGTTTAGTGATCATTCAATGTGCCTTCTGGCGTTTTGCTAGTGTTTCTCTTTCCTTGCCAAATAAGAGTAAATTTGCTCTCTTTTTGGAAAAAAAAAACCACACTGTTTTTTTAACCCTCAAAAAAAAATTTGCTTCTCAGGCAAGTGCAAAGATTTAGACTTTACTTGTTTAATGGGCTCAGTTTCAAATTGCTGCTGAGACTAGTTAATGCAAGATACTTTTTTTTTAATGGATCAGGCTTTTTGAATATGGATTCAAAAATAATCTGAAATCAAAGCAAATAAAATGAAGTAAAACAATTTTTTTTAAAAAAATGAAAATAATATTTTATCCCAGATCTTAGTTGTTCTTCATTTCACTCACGATTCTTGCTTCTTCTTTAGCCCGGTGTTTGGAATACTGCCCGACAAACTAAACCAGAATTCAAATCCTATTTGTCTACGATGTCATAAATACCAGGTTGGCCTCGAAAATGCTAGGTAAACGTGGAGGAAAAAAAGGGAGAAATATATAGCAAATAGATATAAATATAGATATAAATATATAGATTCGTCTATTTCAGTTTTGCTTGTGGGTCTACAAAAATGTCATTGTGATGACCCAGGGTGGGATACAAAATAAGCACATGAAAACAGATGAAGCCCCTTTTATTCCTTCACTTTGCTTCAAAGCTCCAAATATACTTGACTGGAGACAAAAAAACTCCCCCACAAGCAGTTATGAAAAGGAGGAAGTGCCTTTTAAACTAAAAATGCCTATAAATTATAAAGAGTAAAAACAACACAAAACACCCTGAAGCAGTTAAAGGAACCGGGCAAGATAAGGGCTTGAACGCACACTGGGAAGGACACCAAACTCAGAGAGGAACGACAGACTAGAGATATTTCCAGGCTTTGTTTCCAGCACTGGCCCATACGCACGTCTGTCCTTTTAACCAGTTCTCACAGCTGCAGCCCGTGAAGGGGATCAAGGCCTTTTCTTCCCCCATAGACCACACCATTCACATCTCCCCCTTATCCTCTCCTCCCTGCGTGCCCTAGGTTGGAGAGGGGATGGGCCTGGGTCTTCCTCTGACTGCCCAGCCTCCTCCACAACCTCCGGAGCCACATTTCCACTCCCCGTCGGCTGTTTCTCCTCTTCCTCGGAGTCAGACTCTAACAGGGGCACGACAGTCACTGAACCCAGCCTTTCCCCCCCACCGTAAAAATATTGAAAATGCCTTTTCTTTATTATCCTCTTTTTCTTTCTCAATTTTTCATTCTCCTAGGGATGCACTAATGACTAGTACAATCAACTGTGTCACCAGCTTCATCTCTGGCTTTGCAATTTTTTCTATCTTGGGCTACATGGCTCATATATACAAAGTCAGCATTAAAGATGTGGCTACAGAAGGTAAGGACCATACAACCCCATCTGTTCCATGAATGGTTTCCCATTAAAAAACAAACAACAACCTGAATTATCCATTGGCTCATCTATTCTCCTCTTTGTGCTAAAAGAGGAGTGCCTGGTTAAACAAACTAGACATGTCCAAAAATGTAGTAGAGATACCTGTCCTCTGAATTAAATTTCTGAGAATCTTGCTTGTGGGTTTTACTCTATAGGGGCGTGCATAAGCGCACCAATTGTGCCTACCGTCCCTGTCCTATTGGGGTTTTTTGTTTTTCTTATAAGTATCCATCTCATGTATTCAAAACTATATTTATTCTTATACCTGTATCTTGTAAGCAATTGACAAATCAAATCAAATGTAAAATGTAAATGTAAATGTAAATCTTTCTTTCTTTCTTTCTTTCTTTCTTTCTTTCTTTCTTTCTTTCTTTCTTTCTTTCTTTCTTTCTTTCTTTCTTTTCTTTTCTTTTCTTTTCTTTTCTTTCAAAAATAAGCAAAAAATAAAATAAAATAAAATCTTATAGGGTGACTTCCCAAGGGTGGGACATAGTGACACCTATTGACCAGTCACAAGTATTACAACAACAAAAGCTATTCTGCATCTTCAGTCGGGTCAAGGCAAGGAGAAGGGGCGGAGTGGAATGGTTACGCGCATTTACGTTGATTAAAGTGTATACACCTTAAGTTTAGAAAATGCATGTTTCAATACCTTAAGTTTATAAAACCAGGAAACCCAAATGTTCTTGTTTCTTAGGAGCTGGGCTGGTTTTCATCCTTTATCCAGAAGCTATTTCAACCCTCAATGGATCGACGTTTTGGGCCATTGTGTTTTTTATTATGCTCCTTAGCCTGGGCATAGACAGCTCTGTAAGTATTCTGTAAGAACCGTGGTGGTGCAGTAGTTAGAATGCAGTATTGCAGGCTAGCTGACTGCTGACTGCCAGCAGTTCGAACCTGACTGGGTCAAGGCTGACTCAGCCTTCCACCCTTCTGAGATTGGTAAAACAAGGACCCCGATGGCTGGGGGAAATATGCTGACTCTGTAAACTGCTCAGAGAGGGCTGTAAAGCACTGTGAAGCGTTATACAAGTCTATGTGCTATTTACTATTGCTATTCCTTTCTCTTTCCTTTTTCCTTTCGGTAACATTTCAGTCCTGAACTATTTTAATTCTAGAATCATCATTATCATCTTCCTTGAATGACCCCATAATCCCTTGTAGGGTGGAGTCTAGGCTAGCAGAGTGTTTTAATTGCCGGATGCTCTTCCCATCGCCAATGCGGAGTTTTGAGTATGCGGCCAGAGAGAGAAATATCTGCATCTACCTAGGATCGAACTCACAGGCTCCTGGTTGTGAGGCGAGAGCTCCACCTCCAGCCCAACACACCACTCAGTTTTAATTCTAGAATGATACTGTATATATCTAAAGAGACAGGGGACAGAAAGTCAGCAGAATATAGCTAAGATGGTATGTTTTTTGTGGGTGGATGCACACTTCATATATTAAAAAAAAAATCACTATTCAGGCTGCCATCTTTATTGTTTTAACCAACCCTAAAGATGCCCCTGAAGAGACATTTTTCGTACTCTGACTAACCAGCATTAGAACTGTATGACATAGGAGGTGAATGGTTGTTTGTTCCAACCTGCCCATTCTTAGGGTGCCAACTTTTGATGACATGTCCATCTTCCCTTTCTCCCCAACTTAGATGGGTGGCATGGAAGCGGTCATTACAGGTTTGGCAGATGATTTCCAGATCCTGAAGAGAAACAGAAAGCTGTTCACACTTGCTGTCTGTATTAGCACTTTCCTCCTTTCTCTCTTGTGCGTATCCAATGTAAGTACTCTCTCTGGAAAGCATGCCCTTGCCAGTAAAATAAAATGAAATGAAATGTAGATGGGGGTTTGTTAGTACCAATCAAAGAGGATGTTTGTAGCTCAGGGTTGGTGCTCTTTGATGATAAATATTGTTTTCTTGCAGATGTTTCATTATCTAAGTAAGTAACATCCTGTGTGGTATTCCTCCCTTCCTCCTTTCTTATTCCCTTGTTTTCTTCTTTTCCTCCATCCTTCCTTCCCCTTCCTTCCTTCCTTCCTTCCTTCCTTCCTTCCTTCTCTTTCAAAAGGCAACTGGACTTCCTTTGTTCTTCCTTGAAGATGTTTCTGAAGAACTGAAGAAGCTCCTTGGATGAGAAGCAAAAGGTCTTTAAGGAAACACAAAGGAAGTCCAGTCGCCCTTTGAAAATAAAAGCACCTTTGGGATGACTGAGAATCTCCATAGATTCTCCATTTGGTTTTAAAAAATAAGACCTGGTTGTGCATCAAAGGATGAAAAAAAGATCGATAGGGATGATGTTATATTCCATCTGTCCTTACTGATATTCATTCACATTTTGCTAGTGTTATAATGGGTGTTTATGCATTTCAGGAACCGGGCAAAATAATTTCTAACTAACCCAAGCTTGGAGCATTCCATTCAAATTATGGTTTGTTTATTTTACAAGTTGTTTCCTTCTCATAGGGGGGAATCTACATACTGACTCTGCTGGATAATTATGCTGCTGGGACCTCCATCTTGTTTGCTGTTTTGGTGGAAGCCATTGGTGTTTCCTGGTTTTATGGTGAGTGGTGAGAAGAGCAAGTTTAGTGCTTTTATTTGATGACAGCCGACAGACAGAGAGTCTGTCCCAAAGCTGGGTTTAAACTGTTCCCCGAGTCTTCATGAATACTGCAAAGAAAACTGACCCAAGACTCACTCAGGAGGAAGATGTATCTGCAGCATAGTTGGTGATCCATCCAAGGTCACGTGGATGGATGTATTTGCGGGGTCCGTGGTGCTCTCTGATCATCAGTGCAAGAAGGGAGCAGAGTTTGTGGAGAAGAAGAGGAGGAGAAGGAGGACAACTGTGGAGTCCTTGCTTTCTGAGCTGGGTTGGTTTTTTTGCAGATATGTCATTGTCCAACTAGGGAACATCATCAGTGCTAGAAGGGAGCAGAGTTTGTGGAGAGTAGGAGGAAGAGGGAGAGGAGGAGGAGGAGGACACCTGTGGAGTCCTTGCTCTCTGAGCTGGGTTGTTCTCTTGCAGATGTTTCATTACGCAAAATAGGCAGCATTATCAGTGCTCTTAACCTTAGCACTGATGATGTTATCTAGTTTGGGTCGTGAAACCACTGCAAGAAAACAATCCAGCTCAGAGAGGGCCAAGGACCCATCCTTTCAACCCTGAGGTACAAATATTCTCATAACAAATATTCCCATAAAATGGTCTAACGAACAGGCCTAAGCCTATCTGCCTTCCTGTCTGTAGAAACCATCAGGAGGAGTTCATCTTCATAGCATGGTCTTCTTGATTTTGGTTCTAGGGAGGAATGACTACTCAATGTCTGAGGATAATCTTTTGCCTTCTGAAAGTCTTCTATATGTCAACAGGCCCTGGACCAAAATGTAGACCCACCGGCATAAAAGAGGCATGGAGAAATTCATCCACATACAGAGGCAGGCTTGACTTTCCCGATGTGTATATAGCCATAACTCAGGCCACCCGAGGCCTTCTGCAAATTGAAATAAGCGCACTAGATTGTAGTGGCTTCATTCATTATCACTGCGATTTACAAGGTTTACGAATTGCCTCAAGGCAAACCTTGAGAAGGGGAAATGGCTTCTTAATCACTCCTGTTCCTACCAGGTTGCGAAGGACAAAAATCTGTTCCTGGCAAACCTCGGAGACTGGGAGACTGAGTTTTCATGAGACCTTCAATTATGCTGTTCCCATCTTGTTGGATAAATGGCTGTAATTGCAGGGCATCTGAGACTCGGCTAGGAAAGGTAGCTTCAGTTCTCTCCCTCCATCAGATGCTCGGTTGACAGCTTGTTTGGATCTCCAGATTCTACGCTGAATCCTTCTTCGTCTATTGTCACAGGGAGAACTTCTGAGAAGTTTAAATCCTCTGGCTCTGCTCTGACCTGTTTAGCCCTATCCCGGCATAGACACTTAGGAAAGAAAGACCCTCGACTCCATATGGTCGAAGTGATAGGTGCTTTTACTAAAGATAAGTAGTTGCAGTGATTGTGCATAGACTGGGTGAAACCAGGCTTAATAGCAGTAAATCTTGGGGGATCTTGGAGTCTTAGTGGATAACCAGTTAAATATGAGTCAACATTGTGCAGTGGCAACCAAAAAAATCCAGTCCCAAGTAGCATTAACAGAGGGATAAGATCAAGGGAAGTATTAATAACACTCTGTAAAGCCTTAGTAAGACCACACCTACAGCACTGCATCCAGTTTTGGTCACCACACTATAAAAAAGATGTTGAGGCTCTAGAAAAAGTGCTGAGAAGAACAACCAGGATGATGAGGGGACTGGAGACTAAAACATATAATGAACGATTACAGGAACCGGGCATGGCTAGTCTAGGGAAGAGAAGGATCATGGGAGACATGACAGCAGTCTTCCAATATTTGAGAGGCTGCCACAGAGAGAAGGGAGGTCAAGCTATTTTCTAAAGCACCTGAAGGTCAAACAAGGAATAATGGAGGGAAATTGAACAAGGAGAGGTTTAACCAGGAAATAAGGAGAAACTTTCTGATAGCGGGAACAATCAACCCATGGAACAGAAGTTGCCTTTGGAAGTTGCCTTGGGAGCTTCATCACTTGAGACTTTCAAAAAGAGATTGGACTGCCATTTGTCAGACATGGTGTAGGGTCTCCTGCTTGGACTAGATGACCTACAAGGTCCCTTCCAACTCTGATTATCTGTTATCTGTTACCTAAGTAAAGCTAGATCTGAGTATTCCCATGAAAAGGTGACACCTTTCCCCTTCTCCCTGGCTCTCCCCTCCTCTACCAGTTCATCAGCATTCTTTTTTGATGGACTCCTTTGAGTTTGGTGCCTCTCAATGTCATGTCGCATTCTGGTCCCAGGCCATGTGTCCTGGGTGGCTGGCTCATTCTGATTTGACGCCTCCGGTTCTTGTCCGCTTGTCCCTCTCCCTCCATTTGTCTTTCCATTCCCATGCCCGACTTTTACTTCCTCAAATTCCTTCCTCCCTCCCTTAAGTTTTATGTCAGGATGCCAGCCAAGTTTAGAAGCTGAAGATGGCAGGCCGGACATGGTCATTCAGTGCTACCTCAGGTGCAGGAAACATAGATGGGGTTCACAAGCTTGTAGTTGTTGGGTGGGGGGCAACTTGGCTTGGGATGTTCTAAAAATATCTGAAAATGTTTTTTTTTTTTAATTTTTCTTCAACCCTTTGTGGTCAATTTTCAGGTGTGGACAGATTCAGCGAAGACATTCAGCGAATGTTGGGTTTTAAGCCAGGCATCTACTGGCGATTGTGTTGGAAATTTGTGAGCCCTGGTTTTTTACTGGTATGACACTTTATTGTTCCTTAGAAATGTTTCATTGCTTTATTTATCTTCTTCCTTCTATCGGCAACGCTTTCAGTCAGGTTGGGTTTCTCTTCCCATGAATAGACAGGACAACTAGAGGACTTCAAAAATATTCCAAATTGGAGGAACTGAAATCACCCACTAACATTGTTTTAAAGCCTGCATTGTATAGCCTCTAATATACAGCTCTTGCAAAGAAAGTCTTACGATAGACTGCAGTTTTGTACAATATTGTCATGATTAATGTAGGTTATTTTTCATTAGGAAACTACACTGAAATATTCAGGCAAAGCAATCAAATCTTGGTTTGAAAAAGTAAAACAAAATCCATTCAGATTTTTCTCTCATCCCAAGAGAGAAGCTATGAAGGATATTTAGACTGATGGCACGATGGAAATCCATAGAAATGTAGAATTTAGTAGGGAATCTGAATTCCCAAACATCTCCATTTTAATGCTTATTTATAGCTGATGGTTCTCTAAATCTTGCTAATCCCCAGACATTTGTAGTCTTCAGTTCCAATAGACCATCAGCTTCCATGACCATTTCTGAAAATTCTACAGATTGAATTTAATTTAATTTAATGCTTGGAGCCCAGTAAGATTCCCAACAGGAATATTTTTGATAGCCTTTATGAGTTTTAAATGTTACAAACATCCTGATTAGATGCCGTTTTCAGTGCATATTGAAAGAGGTTGTGCACAAAACATATGCTGATTTCATCAGTAGATGTGGGATTGTTCCCAGCCAACTATCTCTTTCCATATCGTAGGATGCTGTATCATTATTTTTTTTTAGCAAAAGTGAATTCAGGAATATTCCCAATGAATAGGAATATTGGAAACAGATGGAATCAGGTTTTCATCCTCAGCTTTGTTTCATGATGCTCCCAGGTCAAAATTGAAGAATTCAGCTAAGATCCTTTTTATATTAATGTAACCTTAATCCATTGTCTTTCTGGAACAATTCACTGCAAAGTGAAAATTTGGAGTTTTTAAAAATTCCATTCGAATGGAGCTTAGAAAAACAACAGAGCATTGCTGGAGCCACAATAAGTTCCTGCTAAAACTGTTTTTTCCACAGTTAACATCTTTAACTTGATGTTTGAGTGATGGGTCAAATAACTAACATTATGGGCAGATCAAAAGGCTTTGGGCCTTTTTGTACAACATAATTGCACTTGGCACTCAATATTAAATGTGAAGGGCTGGTCTCCTGTCCAGCAGTGTGATTTGTTTTGATTTTAAATAGATGCAAAAGCTTTGATAAAGCAGAGAAGCTGAGTGGGCTTGAAAAATCTCCTAAGAAGTGTGAAAGGATAAAAGCTGCTAAAGACCAAGATTCTAAAATGAAGGGAAGGAACTTGCATTGGAATATCTCACTCACTCACTCGTTTATTTATTTAAGGATTAAAAATATATGCCCTTCTGAAATGTAACTGCTTAGCCATTGCTCACTCTGTCTGTCTGTCTGTCTATCATCTATCTATCTATCTATCTATCTATCTATCTATCTATCTATCTATCTATCTATCTACTATCTCACCTACCTACCTACCTACCTATCTTCTCCTCCTCCTTTTTCATCTGTCTGTCTGTCTATCTACCCGTCTATTTATTTATCGATCTATCATCTATCCCTCCTCCTCCTCCTCCTCCTCCTTCTTCATCTGTCTATCTACAGATGTCTATCTATCCTTCTCCTCCTCCTTCATCCATCTATCTATCTATCTATCTATCTATCTATCTATCTATCTATCTATCTATCTCTATCTATCTATCTATCTCCTCCTCCTCCTCCATCTGTCTGTCTATCTATCCTTTTTCATCTGTCTGTCTGTCTATCTATATATCATTTCTTCTTATTCTTCATCTGTTTATCCATCTATCCATCTGTCCATCCATCCATCCTTCCATCTATTTTCTCCTCCTCCTCCTCCTCCTCCTCCTCCTCCTCCTCCTCCTCCTCCTCCTCCTCCTCCTCCTCCTCCTCCTCCTCCTCCTCCTCCTGTTTATCTGTCTGTCTATCCTTCTTTGTCTGTCTATCTATCTATCTATCTATCTATCTATCTATCTATCTATCTATCTACCTACCTACCTACCTACCTACCTACCTATCATCTATCTCCTCAACCATGTAAAAAGTAGTGATAAACAAGAAATGTTGTCTCGTTTTCTTGCATGCAACAAGAATCGGACAAGAGTCACATTATCTTTCCATCTCAGCATAAACCTGTGATTCAAAGGAAGTTAATTTTGTTTATCCCATCCTCCCTCTCCTCCCCCTCCTTTACAGTTTGTAATCTTAGTGAGTGTCATAAATTCCAAACCGTTGACCTATGACCAATACACCTTCCCCACTTGGGCCAATTCTGTCGGGTGGGCCGTGGCCTCATCTTCCATGATCCTAGTGCCTGCATACATCCTCTACAAATTACTGAGGACACCAGGGACCTTTCAACAAGTGAGTGACCGAGCTACGAAATGTCATGGAAATGTTCTTTGCGAAATGAAAATTGCCAGTGTTAAGCTAAGAGTTTGCTTTCTTTAATTCCGCAAATGCTTCGTAGATAGGTGACCTTTTGGAAACCGAGTTAAAAGTAATTTTGCATTTCAAGAAAAGGATTTGGAACACTTCTGTATTTCCTCTTCTGGACATTTGGAAGCTAAGCCATCCCAGATCTATTAAGGGACAAAGTAGACATGAGGCAGAGGAAGAAAAAAAATATCAGAATTTGAATTTCCCAATGGCTTTTCTGTTGGCATCAACACAATTGCAGGGCTTCAGATTAAATTAAGGAAGTGGTCTCTGATGCCAGGACACTTCTCAGTGGTACTATGGAGATAAAGTACTGGACAGTGCCTCAGAGGAGGAGGAGGAGGAGGAGGAGGAAGAAGAAGAAGAGGAAGAAGAGATAGAAGAGGAAGAGAGTAGATAAAGGGAAGGGAAGGAGGAAGGGAAGGAGGAGGAAGAAGAAGAAATAGAGGGGAAGGAGGAGATAGAGGAAGGGGAAGAGAAGGAGAGGGAGGGGAAGGAGGAAGGGAAGGAGAAAGAGAGGAGATAGAGGGAGAGAAGGAGATAGAGGAAGAGATAGGGAAAGGGAAGGAGGAGAAAGAGCAGGAGGAAGGGGGATTGAGGAGGAGGAGGAAAAGGAAAAGGAGGAGGAGGAGGAGGAGGAGGAGGAGGAGGAGGAGGAGGAGGAGGAGGAGGAGGAGGAGGAGGAGGAGGAATTTGCAGTTTCCATTTGTGCAAAAATGTTTCTTTTGTGGCAAAAACCTGCGTCCCATTGAACTACCTCACAATTGCTCTGCACACCCCATCCCCAATTACCAGTTCTAGATTGCCTAGAATTAGGACCGGTGACAGACCATAATTTTCTCGTCACCGCCACTGGAAAAATCTTGCGCTCTAAACTCTAGAAATCCATTAAATCCGAGAAAGCACAGATCCGTCTTTTGTTTTATTGCAAGTTTTCCGTAAGATACCTTTGGCGTTTTTTGAAGAGTCAAATTTATATCCTATTATAAAAACAGATGAAAACATACAGAGGATGTCTCTTGCTATTTCTGATGTCAGAGGTCATTTCCCCCGCCCCCCCAACTCCAAATTCTGAGTGACCCTGAAAGGTTTGCCCTGATATTATCTAAACTGGGATTGATTGTTTTTTCGGTGCAAGGCAGTGGTGTAAAATGTCAACTGAGAAGACCTAACGGGTCTATAATTTGCTCGGGAAAACTTTCATTGAGTCTGATGAGATCCATTTTTTTTTTCCTTTCTTGGCCCAAATCTGTTTTCATAAAGGGAGAACACCTACATTATGATTACATCGTAATCATTGAAGGTTTCCTGAGCAAATTATCTTTTGGAGAGTGGGGGGATAAAAAAACCCCACATATTTCCTGAAGTTGTGCTTTAGCTTATTTCTGAAACTCTTCCTTGCTTTTAAAGAAGGTGAAAGTTTGTTCGTCCAAATTATCCTCATCTATCCCCAGATATTCCTCAACCTCTATAGCCGTGATGGCAAACCGATGGCACATGTGCCAGAGGAGACACGCAGAGCCCCCTCTGCGGGCACGCGAGCTGTCACCCCAGCTCAGCTCCGCTGGGCATGCGCGTGCACACCTCCTGTCACCCAGCTGGTCTTTGGGTCTCTGCCGTGCATACGTGGTGGGGGCGGAGTGCATGCATAAGGGTTGCACAGGGTTTGCACGTGCCTGTGGGGGGGAAGGGCACATGCATGGGGTCATGTGCACACATGTGGGGGGCACATGCATGGGGGCTTGTACAGGGGTCACCGGGTGCATGTGCGCATTGCATTTTGGGGATGCATGTGCACACACTTTGGGCACTCGCTGCCGAAAAGATTAGCTATCTGTCATGCCCCTGTTGGAATCTGATCCTGAGGGGGAGGTGGAACAGCTGACAGGGAGTGGGAGTGTGGCTCCAGTGGCTTTGGAGGAAACTGGGGAAGGGCATAGTCCAGATGGGCCTTCAGAGGAAGACCCCTCTTCATCCTAGGGAACACAGGGAAGAACAGAGAAGGGAGCAACATGGGTTACAGGGGAGAAAAGGGCCCTGATTACCTTCATTAGCTGCAGCTGGGAAAACAGGACTTAAAAAGGGTGTTTGCACACAGAGCCTTGCTGGAAGCAAAGCGTGAATTATCTTTGTTTGTGACGTCTTATCTGGGTTCTGGCATCCTTCCAACTGTGTGTGTTTCGTTATCTTTTTGAAGTCTGCAATTCTTTATTTTGCCCTGTCTTGTTAATTGCTGCAGTGTGGTTTGTGCTGGTTTTTACTTGTAATCTATATGTACTTCGGGTTCGAATGGAATTTCTTCCCTTTAAAAACTGTTCTTGGGACAGTTTTTTCTCCAGCTGATGATAACTGGACATTGGGAGCCAAGTTGGAGGTATTAAAGGGACTTTACCTACTTTTGTGACTTTGTTGCTTTTGTGCCACACCCCGGGTCATCACACATATCACACATAGCATTCCTTCCATTGTGAAAATGCTGGGTTAAATTTCCTTAAAACGTCTTTTTTCCCCCCTTCTGCTTTCTGTTAGAAAATCGCGTACTGCATCACGCCACACAATGAACAGCCTCTAGTAGACCAAGGAGATGTAAGACAATTTAAGGTTCGTATTCTCGGCTTCTCAGTTCCATGGCATGTAAACCCTGGGAGGAGGAGGAATATTCAGGCGATCTTTTATTGATTTATTCTTCTCGTTAAGAAATATGTTTTTGACTATCCAAGTCAACTCGTGATGACTCTGAGTAGCTTACAGGAAAAAAAAACCCATTAAAAAAAACAAAAACCCTTCAATGAATGGATGTATTTTAAATGTTTAAATGATTGTGATTGGCATTAGAAGTGTATATTGAGGCACTGAAAAATGAAAGAACGAAGGAGGAAACATCAACATAAATGGTTGTGAAGAGCTTAATAAGGGAAATACGAATAATAGAACAGTTGAAAGTTGGGAAACAGAAAGGATACATCTTTGAATATTATGGCGTAAGGGCGGGAGTTAAAATAGAGATAGAAATAAGAGGGGAATAATAATATGTATGTAGATAGATAGATGATAGATAGATAGATAGATAGATAGATAGATAGATAGATAGATAGATTTAGATGGATGGATAGATTGATTTAGATTTAGATACAGATACAGATACAGATACAGATACAACTAGATTATGATCGAGGGTGGGATTCTACCATTTCACGCCTATTTGCTAGAACCCGTTGTTAACATTCTAAGCAGTTCGGAGAACCGGTTGTTAGAAGAAATTACTGGCCTAATCCTGTAAGGAAGGCAGGAAGGAAACATTCTGGTGTTGCTTACAGAAACTGCCTCTCCATTAACCCTTATTACATTCTTGGCAGACTAGACTTCCTGTCTCAGGAACTTCTCTGGAGTTTTTTTCCCCTCCTTTGCTGGTACTTTGCTTGTGTGGAGTGATCATTCAAAGTTACAATGGCACTGAAAAAAGTGACTTATGACCATTTTTCACACTTATGACAGTTGGCAGCATCCTCACAGTCATGAGAGGCCAGGCGAGTGGATGCGTGCCTCGATGATATTGAGTTGGCGATGCCCAGCCAATAACACGACCACCAAGCCACATTTACCCAGTCACATGACCATCAAGCTATGCCCACCAACTAAGCCACGCCCACAGAACCAGTTGTTAAAAAATTTGAATCCCACCCTTGATTATGCTATATGAAAGAATAAGAGGAAGGTTTAGGATTGGAAGGGTGGCAGTAAGGGTAGATCTAAATAATATGAAATAATGGAAGTGAAATGTAGCAACTCTAAGTAACAATATTCTGCTTATTTGTACAATGGTGTACCACACCATTCACGCATTGATATGTATAAACAATAAAATTAAAAAACTTGGGGAAAAAATCCAACGAATCCTTATCTCCTTTGGACAACAATCAAACCAACCATTTGAAGGGCACCATCCCACTTTGGTGTCCTCAGGCCCACAGGCAAAATCACATCTTCAGGGCCACACAGAGAAGGCCCTTTTTCTTGATCCCACTAGGTGGACTTCTAACATTCCCCGCCTCCCTGTTCTGGTGGGTTGGGTGGATATAACTGGGAAAAGAAAATATTTCTGACTGTCAGCCATGGGTATATGTGCAATGTGAAGATTACGAATCCTTCCACAACCCCAGTTTGGCTTGTGTGCTTGGAGGTAGCAACCCAACTCTAAAGCTTACTGGGACAAAAGAGGAACGTTGCTAGCCATCACTTTGAAACTTTTAAAAAATTTAAATTCCAATGGAAACAATTTTAGTTTGGGCCTTGGCTTCAGCAGTGACTCTTGAAGGTCCAGTCCCAGAGACACTGTCCAATACATTGCCCATACAAGTTGTGCTTCCTTGCTGTAGGCTTGTACATCTTCATTGCAAATATTTCTGGGTATGTTTTTTTTTTTTTTCCTGAGAAACTTGAGCACTCAAAACTATTTCCTTTGGACTGAAGTCGAGAAAATAGGTAAAGGCAGCTCCCATAATTAGGGCGATTGCTGGAATCCTGACAACGTGGATGGTAGGTTAGATCTTGGTATAAAATAATTGAACTAATTAAATGTATTCATTGTAAAAATCCCCAAAGTTTTAGCAATATGTCATTCAACTAAATTCTGTTTTTTCTTGCTTCTCCTTGCAGCTTCAACACTGGATATCCATATGATAGTTGTGACATTTGACAGGAAAAGTCAATCTGTTGAAAAACATCATTGAGAAAACCAATGATGAAGTCTGGGCCATCCTTGGTTGTCAATTGACTGGCTGGAAGTCTGATTCAGATTATTAATTCCAAATTTCTATGAGCGAAGATTCATCTTCCTCTCAAACACTTAATAGTTCATGTTTTTTTCCCCCCAGACAAACTTCCTTGATAACTTGGTTTTTTAATTATTATTATTTATTTCATAATAATGAAAAAAAATGCCACAATTAATTTTCAAGAAGCTAAACAGGCTCCTGGTCAAAACGGACCATTCTTGCTAATGCCAACAGCAAGGACTGGAGATGTCTATTTTTGCTCAAAGGCCATTTTACTTGGAGCAGAAAGAGAGAGAGAAAGGGAAAGGGAAAACAACAACAAGAAGAACATTTTGGAATGTTCAAAAGAAAAGGGGTGGTTGCATTTCTTCATTTCAAGGGGGAAAATGGTAGAAAATATTGCTTATGAAGTTGGATCTGGAGGTTTTACCCAGACATGATCACCAACTGATTATGCACCCAACAAACTGGTGGGACAATCTTGGACACCTAGACCAATTCTGGGAAAACCTGGACTGTTGTAAGAAGATTTCCAATCAACTGTCAAATTCCTTTCTTTGTCAAAGTCTTTGGCAAGGGAAAACCTGGACTGTTGTAAGAAGATTTCCAATCAACTGTCAAATTCCTTTCTTTTGTCGTTGGTGACTTTCTTGTGTAGGTTAGACAACATTATTCTGATACCAAATACAATGCTTTCCTTAACAACAGCCTAGGATGAAATTCAATTTCAAACACGTAGCCACGTGCAACTGCTAAATAAATAAATACATGTTTTCAGAGTAGTCCTATCCTCCATGTTTTGTTCTTTATTTGTGCCAAATAAAGAATCCACAGAATGGATTCCTTTTAAAAAAAAATAGTCAGCCTGGTACCATAACAATATTTTAGTAATTTATGTTATCAAGCAGTTTAGCTAAGTTCTAATTAACTTTCAAAGGAGCTGGGAAGAGAAATGTTGAAATTTAATAACTTTCAGTGGCTGATAATTAGAGAAAGGTTAAGTTTTATGACAAGCGGTTTCCATACTAGCGTGTATCTTTTTTTAGAGATAGTCTTCTCCCATTGCCTCCATCATCAAAAACTATCACCAAATTAGTAGCTAAGGTGTTAACACAAGTGGTCAGATCAACAGTCTTCTGATTAATGGAAGGGTTACAAAAACTCTGATAGAGACATTTCAAATTCCCAAAGAGAATTCCCCAAAATGAAAAATCTAGAATCTCCACAAAAAAGAATTCCAAACTCTTCCTTCTTTTTCTGACATGAAATACATGGAGGGGACTGTTTGTTTTCCCCGTTTTATCAGTTGTACATTTACGGAACCGTCTACTATATAACATCCTCACCACTTCCAGACTTAGAAATAATCAAGGCACCATTTCCCTTTCAACTCCAGGCTTGGCTTTTATCTCTCAGTTTAATCTACCTCCCAGGGAGGTTGTGAGGCTACAACTTCTCATTTCTTTTGCAGATGGTGGTCTGCGTAAAAGATGTATTGCATGAAATGAAAGCCTGCAGACAGCCTTTTCCAAGATCCCTTGTTGGTCCCAGCTTCAATGACCATGAAGAGACTCAAATGATGGATCTCAAATCTCCCCCTTCTTGTCCACCCTTGAAGTCCTCCCATTTTTTTACTTCTATTTGGAAGATAAGCATGGAGTTGTATTTTTTTTTTTACCTAATCCACTTCTTTTTTTTTTAATTTGCTAGATTTGGCAGCCAATTGCTTTACCTGACAATTGCTTTAAGTTCTTGACAATATTCTTGACAATTGCTTGAAGTTCAACACCCCCCAGTTTCACCTCTGCTGGTTTACACATCTCATCCTCCTTTCCTGTCTTTCTCATCTTCCTTCTTTGTCCCCTTGAGAAGTTTAAGTTCTTTTGCTTCATTTTTCATCTCTTTCATGTAGGCACCCTTGGGATAGGTGTATGTTTTGTCCATCCTTTTTTAGACCAGTATTTTTTGTGAGAAAGACCTTTGACTATCTGAAGGCCTGGAGAATCATCTATTCTACCACTGCTATATAGCTTCCTGGTAAATCTAGTTTACTTTTCAGTCTCAGAATCTAGAATCCACATGATCCCAATGTGCCTTAACATCACAACAAGCTGCTCAGCATTTATGTAATATCCATATCTAATTAAGCTAAGAAAAAAGTGGGTTTCAACGAAGAAGGCATGTGAAGAGCAAAGAGCGACATTTAGAAGTACAGAAAATATTAGTCTTCATTTTGGTATGTCTATTGCATTCTTTGCAAAGTTCCTTAAACCAATGACTTCTTACAACAGTCTTTCTAGTTTGGGCTATCCTTTAGTCAGCTAATTTTCCATGTCTCTATAGTGGCTGGAGAATTCTAGAAAATGAAGACTGCATTTCTTTAATCTAGAGGATACCTAGATTGGAGAAAGCTGCTTTAGATGAAGGACTAAACAATGTGTGGCCTTGCCATTCTTTTTGGATCACAATTACTATCATTCTGCTAGACTGTCTGCTTCAAATTAGAATTGAGTAGCTTGTGAAGGACATAGCAGCTCTGATTCGAATGACCATAGAATATTCTTTCAGCTCACCAACTACAATGCAGAAGGAGAAAGGGACTTGCATCTGGATCATCAGAGTTTGGCGAGGGGTTCTCATGATATAAAAACCAGAGTTTCATAGACCATGTCCTGACTATCAGCTGCCATCTTTTCTCTAGCACCAAGAAGCTTTCCAACCCTCGAATCCAAGTCTTGATGGCATACAGCAGATGGATTTTCATGTTACAACATGGAAAGAGAAAAAGGCAGCCTGCAGGGACTGAATTCCAATGAATTTGGATGAATTTCCCACTCCTGACAATGAGTTGCTTTCGGGGAATGAATAGCAATGGACTGAATTGTCCAGTGTTGTGTCTTCTCAGAGCACTTTGCCTGAAAGTAAAGACTACACTGATCAGTAGCTTTAGCTATGAAGAAACTTCCATTTTCAGAGACATTTCCTTGCTACATGAAGTCTGCTTCCATGCATCACATCCAAATTTACAGGACAGCTGTAGCTGCGCTTGGTGCTGTCTGAGCTTGGTGGTTTTCTTGCAGACATTTCATGACCTAACTAGATAACACCATCAGTGAGGTTGCTGACCAATGATGCACCGATTATGTTACCTAGTTAAGTCATGAAATATCTGCAAGAAAATAATCGAGCTCAGACAGCACCAAGGACCCCACAGTACAACTTTGCACTACGAATATCATCTTCTACCTTGAATTAACCACTATGAGTGACAGGATATAAGTTAGATTAAACTTTTGTCCTCTTACCCCCAAGGCTCTTCTTCAGATGTCTTCTTATGTATCCTTTTCAGGAATCGAATCGAATCGAATCGAATCGAATCGAATAGAATAGAATAGAATAGAATAGAATAGAATAGAATAGAATAGAATAGAATAGAATAGAATAGAATGGACCTTGGAGGTCTTCCAGTCCAATTGCTTCATTAAAACTTCCAGTATTGGGAAACCCACAACTTCTGAAGGCAAGTTGTTCCACTAATTAATTGTTCTCACTGTCAGGAAATTTCTTCTTAGTCCTTGGTTGCTTCTCTCCTTGATTAAATTAATTTAAAGGAAGGAATGCAAAGTCACACCAAGTCAACCTTCTGCAAATCCGCTTACTTTTCTCAAAATGGGATAAAATGTTCACAAAAAGCCCTTCCTCTAGTTCAATGTTGTTTCGGCATGAAAAAAAAATAAAAAATATCACAGCCTTATTCCAAGATGTTTCGAACATACTGTGATCTTCAGTTCTAGTCTAGAATTGCCGAAGTTCCTTTCCAATGGACACGTGTTGCTAGATGCCTTGGGATGTTTATCACTGGTGAAACTCTGCATTAAAAATAAAGGTTGCTTTTCCCCGTCTATCTCAGTAGATATTTCTCAAGGTTGCCTTACAGAGAGAACTTTCTCTTTCGCATTTCTTTGGTTTTCTTTTGCTTGATTTGTAATGCCTTTTTTTTTTTAAATAACCAAAGGGAAAGTAAGGGTACGTCTGTGTATATCGAGCTTTTAAAAGTCTGCTTTCTTTTTCATAAAAGGGTGGGAAAATGTAGATTGTAAAACAAACGAAAAATGTGTTCCGATCCAACACCTGTCCCTTCGTTCTAAATTGAATCGGGTTGGTGGTCAATTCAGTTTGGAGGGATGGGCTGTCTTTTGATTCTTCGTGTAGTGTAATAAAAGGAGAATAACCTGTTTTTTGTATAGACAGCACTGTGCAATGTTTTCCAAAGCTGCCTTAACCAGATAGATAGTCTTGTGTGGTTGTATGCTATAATCTCAAGAAAAAAGGTATTTTTCCGTGTAAGTTTTATTGTCGACAATTGTTCATAGTCCTAAAATGGGTGGAGAGAATTCAACTGCCATTCTGGTCTAGTTTTCCACCCACATGTGCAAAACACACATCAGGCTGTGATTCTCCAGGAACTAAACCACAGGAGCCCAATCTTCATTTTTCAAATTTGTATATGGCGTATATATCAAATTCTTTATTCACCTTGACGGAGGGTGAGATTTGGAAGTAGATTTGTTGGGAATAAAAAAGAGAGATGAATGTGAGAGGTATATCATACCATTCCCACTGCAGCCTCCCTCCCCAAGATGTGGAAATCTCTTTTCCAAAGTATATAACCAAAAATAGCTTCTTTTTTTTCTCATTTATGGACATTAAGTGTGATGCTTGCACTGGTTGATTATATCCAGGATGTTTGGTCATGTTTTTGAGTATCAAATTATTTGTCTTCCTCTCCCTTATGTCTCCTTGTCTTGTGGATCCTTGAAGATAAATGGGTTATGTCTGGCTTTGTTTCCAAGCTGTGCACTGTAAATATTGTGTTTCAAAGTCTTATTTAAGTTTACCTAGAAATATGCACTATGAAGAAATATATAATAATAATAAAGAATATCTTCTGTATCAATAAACTCTGCAAGTTGTCCTTTTCTATAACAGCAATTGATGTTCCTGAGGGTCTAAGTTGAAAGCAAATTGTCACAATCTGGCCTCAAACAATGATTGATTTGTTTTGTGCAGAATAAGAGCTGGTCTCAAGGCACACCCTTTCTGTTCATTACCATGTGATTCTGTGTTTTCCTTCTTTCCACATCAAACACTGTTCCTAAAATTGCAATCCTTCCCCCTCACCTTGATTTGAGAAGTAGGAAGGTAGGTTGGGAGGTAGTGTGTAATGAAGGAAGGAAGGAAGGAGGGAAGGGAAGGAAAGGAAAGGAAAGGAAAGGAAAGGAAAGGAAAGGAAAGGAAAGGAAAGGAAAGGAAAGGAAAGGAAAGGAAAGGAAGGAGCATAAGGGAAGGAAGGAAGGATTATATAGGACTTTGGGAGTGATTTGGAGAAGACTGTTGAATGTGAATTCTTGTTAATTCGTTGCAAAGATTCTCACCATTTTCACACACAAAAATTCACAGCTCTCTATCCTATCTAGCTGATAGCCATGCTAATCAATGTCAAGCAATTTTTTTTCCTTGCAATTTCTTAGCCTTGCAATTTCTTTACATTATTCTCAGAAAAGATGCAGGTTTTTTGTTTCTTTGTTTTTGGTCACACTTGCAGCCTTCTCAGTTCTTCATTTTCCTTCTTGGGAGGGTCAGCGTTGGATGAGAGATAAAGAACTCCAAGAGGGTTTTCTTTCCATTTTTTTTTCTTCCCTGTTGTGACCTTGGAGCTAAAATAAAGACAGGCCATTCACACAATCCTTCCCCATCCCATAGCTAAAGGTATTTTCACAGTAGTTCCCATTGCCTTTAAACAACAACAACAACAACAACGACCAATTGTCTTTCCTCAAATTGAATAACAATTGATGGAAAGAATTCAGAAAGAAAAAATATATATATTTAGCACTAATTTTGACGTAATGCATCTGGTTCATGACAATGCAAGGCTTTCTTAATCTCTTTTGAGCAAATGACTATAAAATTATTGTACTATAGATGCTGAAAGAGTTGTGGGATATAACCCATAGAAGAGAGAGAGACACACACAAAGAAAAAATGTAGCCACAAATAACAGCAACTATCAATAACATTGTCATCCTAAATATTGCATTACGTCAATAGTGACCTCAAAAGGACTTGTTCCAAGTTCAGACAGACAATCTTATCCATCTGTTTCTTACAAATGTTGGAAAACATCAACGGATGGGCACATTTATACATTGAATGTAATTAATAGAATATAGAATATTCTCCATTGGCCAAGTGTGATTGGACACACGAGGAATTTGTCTCCGGTGCAGAAGCTCTCAATGTACATAGAAACGACAAAGTCATAAATAAGATACAATCCTAAATCATAAGATACAAACAACAACGTGATCATAGGAGAAAGTAACAAGAAAGATGAGAAGGATAGTAGCAATTAATTGTTGTGACAAACCATACTTAAATTCCAGCTTCCTGTATCACGTGCGTACAATAGATATTTTCCAAGTTCAGAAGGAGCAGGTTTGATTCATGACATTCCCTTGAAGTGCTCTAGTTCCCTCACTGATGTTCTTCTCCTGGGGTATGAGTAATGACATATAAGTGGAGTCTCGCCATTTTGATTTATGATCCGATACATGTAAAGGCCAAAAGGTGTTGGGGAATATAAGGTTAAAATTTCATTCAGATGGAGCCCAGCTCTTTGGTAACTTGATGGATGCATCCCTCCAGGTTTCTTGGAAGTATTTGGTCACTGCCCTTTCCTGGAGTGTTTTCCAGCTGCTCATGTTATAAATGCATTCACTTAAATAAAGAGATCGGACTTGGCTGACAATGAACGTTTAAACTGTTGAATGATTCAGTTACTAATTTGCCTTTTCTATTCTGGCTCATTTGTTAGCTTAAAGGCCTTGGCTGTTTATGGTGCTTCAACAGGGTGGCTGTTTTCAACCATTGGCCTGCCAACCAAACAAGCGAGCCCTGCTTGATATAGCAGGACAATTCTTCTGTTCTTCTGTTATGGATTCATTAATAGCCTCTTAAGATGAGGAAAACCATGTCTTAATGTGATATATGATCCAGGAAGAAGTTCTCTTCCTTGTTGCATTGAAGCATCTCATATCTTAGATTAGCTACATTTGAAATTACTTTTCCTTCTAGTTCTAGAAATAGCACTTAGACTTATATACCTTCACGGTATATAACACTCTTTACAGCTCTCCCTGAGTGATTTACAGGGTCAGCCTCTTGCCTACAACAATCTGGGTCTTCATTTTACTGACCTTGGAAGGATGGGAGTCAACCTTGAGCTGGTCAGGATTGAACCGCTGGCAATTGGCAGAGTTAGCATGCAATACTGCATTCTAATTAATATACCATCATGGCTCTATTAATAAAATAGTAAGAAAAGTGTGTTTCTAAGGTGCTTTTTTTTTCAGGAGGCAACTGGACTTTCTTGTTGTTTTTTTTCCTTTGAAGACATTTTGCTTCCCATCTGAGAAGCTTCTTCAGCTTCTTCAGATTTATGCAAGGAGTATCAATCCTTCCATTCCCCATTATCCTGTCAGAGCTGAAAAAGCTTCTTGGATGAGAAGCAAAAGGACTTCAAGGATAAAACAAGAAAGTCCAATTGCCTCCTGAAAAAAGCACCTTTGGGACAACCATGACCTGGAAGACTGAGAATCTCTACAGACATTAAGAAAAGTAGTTTCAGCTTTCTTGTGGACTTCATTTCTCAATTTAGTCTATTGTAAATCCTCAATGACCAATTAAAGGGAACAGTCTGGTCACGACAACACCCATGCTTTCCAAATGTTGCCCGTTGCTACCTCTTTTATCTTTTCAAGCAGGAGTAGAAGCCATGAGTGGAAATTATAGGGCAGTAGATTCTTGCTGATCATTAGAGGAAGTGACCTGACTATAATTGTTACTTAACAGGGGAACCAGCTGCTACACAGGAAGTGAAGAGCTCTATTTTACTCAGTGGATTTAATGAGAAACTGGGTGGCTTCCAAGGATGCTGTAGTTGAGAGCTTCATGAAGACACCATATTGGATAGATCTTCAGAATCTTTTCTAAACCCTCGATTCTTGGTTAAGCTGCACACAATACATGAGTCCCATCTCTTTCCATTGTGAACAATATAAATCCTGGAAGAAAACCCCTTTCTGACAGTTCCCAACTAAGAACAAACATAAGAACAAACATCTAGATGCTGTTCTGACCCAGCTTCCTAAGCATGACACACCCTCTGAGGTAAACTCAAAGATTTCTTTATTAGGAGTGCCAGCAGAAAGTTTCTCTCTCACCACAGGCTAACAAGTCTGTCCAGCAGAAGATGAGTAGTTGTCTGCCACATCTATCCATCTCTGCCCCCTGCCTTTTATTTTCAGAGCTAGGGTGCGGCTTCGCTTGCAGCGGTGGCTCTTCTGTCCCAAGGACCGGCCCATAGATTTCCACTGTTCTCCTCTCCTCTGCCTTCTGCACATCCTCACATCAGGCACTGGACCCAGCTTTTCCTCCTCTTCCACATCAGCCACCTCCAGACCCGGGGGCTGTTGACTCTCCCTCTGAGGGCTGATGGATGCCCCAGGCTCTACCTCTGTCTTTTTGCCAGCTCCATTCCCTCTTCCCCCTCGTAGCTCTCAGGTTGACCGGATGCTGATCCTGACTCCCACATCTCCTCCTCCTCTGATTAGGCTGCTGGAGGGGCCAGCAGCTAACAGGCCACAACAGGTGCATAATAATAAAGAAGGCTTCCAACACTTTCATAACTTCAGCTACTAAAGTGGATGGAAGACCTACTTGCTTAAGGTGGTAGGACCAAGTTGGTTGGACCTGGGGGCTAAGACGAAACCGTGAAGCAAAACCACTATGGAGTTTCTTAGAGCAATACCACGCAAAAGGGTTTACGAAGGTCAACCCCACGTTTAGCACAGGAAGAATAACTGAAATGTTGCAGCAAATCTTGCTTCCAAATCAGGACACAAGACCACGAAAGGTAGAAGAAAACAGGTTTTATTTGTGCACAAGGTTCAGAGCATTCGCATGGCATACTGCTTCCGAAGCATCCTCAACCGGCTAATAACAAGCTAATTACAGTCCTTGGGCTTATAAACAGAGGCATGGAATCAAAACCAAGTGAAGTATTAGTACTTCTTTACACATTCTTTGTAACATCTGCATCCAGTTTTGGTCACATTACAAAAAAAAATAAAATGTTGAGACATTGGAAAAAGTGCAAAGTTGAGCAACTAGGATGATTAAAGGCCTGGAGAGAAGAACACATGAAAAACAGTTGCAGGAATTGGGTTTGGCTAATCTAGAGAAAAGAAGGACTAGAGGATGACATGATAGCAGGATTCCAGTATTTGAGGGGCTGCCACAAAGAAGGAGGGGCTCAACTTAGTTTCCAAAACACAAGAAGGCAAGGCAAGAAACAACGGATGGAAACTAATCCAGGAGCGAAGCAACCTGGAATTGAGGAGAAACTCCCTGACAGCGAGGACAATTAACCAGTGGAACGCCTTGCCACCAGAAGTTGTTGGTGCTCCATCAATGGAAGTTTCTAAGAGATTGGACAGTCACTTGTCTAAAATGGTATAGGATCTCCTGTTTGAGCAGAGGAATGGATTAGAAGACCTTCAAAGTACCTTCCAGGTTCATTCTGATTGATTGATTGATTGATTGATTGATAGCTGCCTACCTTCCATTGAGGACCTTTAAGGAAAGAGATCTCATCAGCCCTCTAGATTCCAGAGAAGTTTCAAAGAACGTGGTTGAAACCAGCTTTGGAACTGAATACTGAGCTAGGAAGCATGGTGGTATGTGTGTGTTTCAAAAGAAGTGGTTATATAGAATTAGTTGCCCATCACATGCCAGGTTCACTGCTGAAAAGGTCAGCTAGGTTTGGTCGTCCTTCCGCTGCAGCTGTTCTTGAAAACTCACACTACCTTTGTTGCCTCCAGCAAAGTTCTCTTATTTATCCAGGCTTTATGGGCACAATGTAAATGTTGATTTTATTATGTGGCCTATTTGTCTTCATAGGAGGTGAATGTCAGACAAGCTTTATTAATAAAAAAAAAGAACACAACCAAAACAAAGCTTGTCATCTTTCTTTCTTTCTGCCTTTCTACCTTTTTCCTCTCTCTCTCTTTCTCTCTCTTGATTCTAAACAGAGAGAAAGAGGAAGAGGAAGAGGAAGAGGAAGAGGGAGAGGAAGGAGAAGGAGAGAGAGAGGGAGGGAGGGAGGGAGAGAATGGGCAGAAAATATTTAAAACATTTTGAAGCCTGTTGAGAATAAGGCATTAAAGCAGAAACCTCTTTTAGAGTGCTACTGTAGAGCTTTATGGTTGATTAGCCCATAGGTCCTTTCAAAATACTGAATAAAACATATGTAATAGTCTGTACACAATAAAATCATATGTAAAAGTGGAATACAAGAAACAGATGAGACAAAAAGAGTAATTCATACAATATCATGTTTTGTTATCACCCCGCCATTTATCTTGCTCCAACCCACATATGTAGATCTAAACCGAATTGTTTTATTCAAAAGACCATGTTATATGTGAGTTTTGAATTACATGAAATATAAGGGTTCCAATAGCTCTTTCCTCTAATGCTCGCTCTTGCTCTCCCTCTCCCCCTCCCTCCCTCCCTCCGTCCCTATCTATCTATCATCTATCTGTCTGTCTATCTATCTATCTATCTATCTATCTATCATCTATCTATCTCTCATATACTTGACAATGAAATAATATACACCTTATATCTTGTACGGTGGGGGTGGAGGAAATCAGAGAACTGAAGGACAAATTTCAGCATAGTGTTGATTTCAAGCCCACATGGATAAAAAAACCAAAGCAAGAAAATGGTTTTTCAGCTGCTTGATGTTATCATTAAAGAGTTGAGGAAAGAAGCACCATCAAACAAAAGGCAAGAGTGTATTAAGGCCTTCTGGAATCTGGACATAATTTGTCTTTACAGATGACAAAGAGACACGAGAAGAACTGACATTTTTATCTTTTCTCTGTCCAATTTCATTCTTTTTCACTCGGTCTGCTCTCCTGCTGCCCAGCCCACCATGATCAGAAGCTCAGAAAGGTCGAGCTCGCAAAATTCTTTCAAATTTAGTTAAACAATAAAAGTCAGAAAAGCCATCGCCAACCTCAGCATAATTGTTGTGGCTTAATCCAATTCGAGGGAAGAAAAGAGTGTTTGTATCACAAACTCATTCAGACAATTCCGAGGCTAATCGAATTGGCGAGATGTTAATCTGTCTGGTTCCTCAGCTAAAAGCAACTTTGGTCAAAGAAAACCTTGCAATCTAATCCAATTTGAATATTTTAAGACTATATAAAAACAAAATCTTCAAAGGCCACTTTGGCTGAGAATAGCCGTTGTGGCAAACGTAGATTTTCATGAAATGCTTTTTCGTCTACTCTGAGCATTTGATTGAAAATAATGGTTAATTTTGCTAACAAAAGAAGGCCTCGGGGAGAGGGAAAGGATCAAGTGCTTGTTTACAGCAGCTAATACAAGGAGTTTAAAATCTTGCCCCCTCCCTGCCTTTACACCCAAATCTACAAAAAGTGGAATTTGCAAGGAAGAGGAGGAGGAGGAGGAGGAGGAGGAGGAGGAGGAGGAGGAGGAGGAGGAGGAGGAGGAGGAATAATAATAATAATAATAATAATAATAATAATAATATATATACTTGGCACACTGGGTGCTGTGCCTAAAGACCTAGGCAAGCACAGTGTGCCAAGTACCATTATTATTATTATTATTATAATACCATTGGTGCTGACAAGATCACCATTGGTCAGCTGCAGAAGGCCACCTTACTGGGATCTGCTCGCATAATCCGCCGATACATCACGCAGTCCTAAATGCTGGGGAAGTGTTCACTAGTGATTTGTAATACGAAACCCAGCATGGTTATCTGTGTATACTGTCCTTTTTGTGTATAATAATCATCATCTGGTATTTAATACTAATATACTAACGCAATTCTTGACAAATCAATTACATTCACCAGGATGTTCAACATATCTATTAACCAAAAGTTAACAGAACAGCAGCATAGGGCTGGAGGGAGCCTTGGAGACCTTTTGGTACAATCCCCTGAGCAAGGCAGGAGCCCTTATTCCACCCCAGATAAATGGTTGTCCAATGTTTTTTTGAAAACCTCCAGTGATGAAGCACCCACAATTCCACGGGGCAAGCTATTCCATTGACTATTTGTTCTCAGTGTCAGTAAATTCCACCTTAGTTCCATCTTGGATCTTGGTTGGAATGAAGAAAACTACATCCAGTCCCTCTGCTGTCCCATTCAACCCTACGTTATGTGATTCTTATCGTCCCTTGTGTTTTAAATCTAGCAATGGCTTGCATTGGTTAGTTTCTCAGAATTTCCTTAGAACTAAAAATATCCATGGCATAATATTTGATCTGGAAGCACAACAGGTACTATATATAACACTTTCTTATCTTTATTTCATTAATTATAACTGATATGGTAGGCTAAAAAGAGATGTTTAGAGAGCAATATATTTGTGCCAATATAATCAAGGTTATTTTCCCCAGGATTCCTAAATACATATTTGCATTATGAAAGGTCCTTGCCATATGGTTTTTTCCAAACAGACTGTCCAAAAGATCAGATTAGCTCTTTACTTTATCATCAAAAGATAACCATCAGTCTTTGCTTCTGAACCCTGAATCACATATACAGCAAACTGCTGGCTGAAGGTTTATATGTTTTTACTGCCAAGCAGGAAAATTCTCCCAAAATAGGCAGAAATTCATGTGTAAATTTTCTGTCTGTCTGTATCTACCCAACATTTCTGTTATCTATCTATCTATCTATCTATCTATCTATCTATCTATCTATCTATCTATCTATCTATCTATCTATCTACCATCATCACCATCTAATCTATTTCTACCCATCAATCTATTATCTAATTATCTATTATCTATATATAGTATCTATCTTTCATTTATGCCTGCCTGCCTGCCTGCCTGCCTGCCTGCCTGCCTGCCTGCCTGCCTGCCTGCCTATCTATCTATCTATCTATCTATCTATCTATCTATCTATCTATCTATCTATCTATCCTCATTATCCCACCATCCTGTTGTAACACCAGTGCAAGAATTTAGAAGAAAGACTTAAGAACTGGTACCTGTGTTCACCTGCCAAAAACACCTCCATTTTGCTTTATGAAAATTTAACTGGCATTTTATTTTTCCTGGAAATGATGGCGGGTGGTGGTGGCGGGGGGTTAAAGGTACTTTTTTATTTGCTTGAGGAGGATTAAAAGAAACAAATAAATGAATATCCAGAAAAGGCTTCATCACATTGCCTGGAACTTGCACCCAAAGGCGTTTTCCATAAGATGTGCTTTATCAGTGCTTCTTTTGCCTCAGGCAGGAGAATTGGGTTTCCCTCTCTCCCAATCAAATTAGAGACATAATTTTAAAAGCCTGGATCATAATGTTGTATTAACAAATGTAATAGAAGCTTGTGATAAGATTTACAAAGAGTCATAAAGTTGCACGAAACCAGATAGATGGGAAAACAGTAATGAACACCAGATCCTTGGCTTGCCTTTCAATGAAATCCATCTCATGGTGGCCGAGAACACCCTGTTCCCTCACTGATGGGCAGGTACCACAAAGCTGGAAGGTCTTTCTGATGTTCTGGCCACACAATGTTCTTCAACCATGGACTTCAATTCCCATCGTTCTCATAATTGCACTTTTTGGACCTCAGGGACTTATCGAATTGCTTCCTTAGGGGCACCTGAACTGATCCGGGAACATCATTACTGCTCAAAGGAGGAAACTTTTACTTCCAAATCACCTGCAGAGTTTTGGAGGCTTCCAATCTGACCTTGGGATTCTCCTCAACATCTTTCAAAAGCCCAAACATTAATAAAATCAAATCCTTGTGGTCAGAATCTCTACAATTAATCACAACAACAGAATAGACAATAACAGATCATCAGAGTTGGAAGGGACCTTGTAGGTCATCTAGTCCAACCCCCTGGCCAAGCAGGAGACCCTACACCATTTCTGACAGAGGGCGGTACAGACTCTTCCTGAAAGCCTCCAGTGATGAATCTCCCACAACTTCCGAAGGCAACTTCTGTTCCGTTGGTTGATTGTTCTCACTGTCAGAAAGTTTCTCCTTATTTCCAGGTTAAATCTCTCCTTGTTCCTTGTTGTTTGGTGGAGGTCACATTCACACCTTTTGGTTTGCCTAGAACCATGAGAGGATGGCTGTATCATGCATGCAAGAGGGGACAAATTTTGGAAGCCATTTATTGTAAATATTTATTTATTTTTTAAATAACACCGATGTTTTGCAATGACAATCAGTTTCCAGAGACTTCAAGTGGAACCAGGATTACGTTAGCATCACTCAGGTAGACATCATCTTTTCTTTTGTTTTTGTTTTTTTAATGTTTGAAATCTTGAAGGCTGATAGCTCTGCTGGTTTCTTTACCCTTAAGGGATATACAAACAACTAAAGGACATTCTTTTTAATACATTGTAATGCCATTATAACCACACTGCCTGCATTGCCCTCAATTGCCTTGTCAGAAATTACTTTGTAGTTTCTAATTAGAATTTTAGGCTTCTCTTCAGAGGATAATGGCAGTATCCCAACTTGTTATCTGGTTTGGCACCAGATTCCTTCCTTCTTTCCATCCATCCATCCATCCATCCATCCATCCATCCATCTGGTTGTTCTTTCCTTTGCCTTTTTTTAAACACATTCTGCAGACTTCCTTCCTTCCTTCCTTCCTTCCTTCCTTCCTTCCTTCCTTCCTTCCTTCCTTCCTTCCTTCCTTCCTTCCTTCCTTCCTTCCTTCCTTCCTTCCTTCTAGTTGTTCCTTCCTTTGAGTTTTTTGAATATATCCTGCAGACTTCTTTCTTTTTCTTCTCTTCTCTTCTCTTCTTTCTTCCTAAATAAAGGATTGCCATTTTTGCACAAGAGATTTTCTAAAAAGTTGGGTAAAGTACATTTGGAATAGCCGGTCACATACTTTTCATCACTGAAAACTCTCTTGAGAACCCAACTCAGCATTTTCACAATTGATGGTCAAATTCCTTAGCTCACGTTTTAATCTTATATTTACCTGCTGCTGGTTACATTTCCTCAAATTGAACAGGAGTTACCTGTGTTTATTTTTATTTATTTTATTTTCCTTTATTTTTTAAAAAACATATTTTTGGGCTGGCTATCAAAGAAGGCTTATAATCCCTTCAAAGTAGCTCCTGTCTTTGTTATCACAAGAGTTATAGAAGCCAGTACATCACAAAGCAAAAGAAAACAAACGCAGAGTAAAAAGGCTGGTAATTTGCTGGAGGAACTTTTAAATGGCACACTTCAACAAATGTTTCTGAACCAATCATTAAAATTGTGAAAATTCTGCAGTGGCTGTTGATAAGTATTGACTTTTATTTATTTTTTTTAAATGCCGGGCACTTGTTAGCTAGCATCAGGAAGATTGCAACGGGAACGGCTAAATGATTTTTAAAACACAAATAAATAAAAGAGGAATGGTTGACTCCTTTAAACCCAGACAGTTGCTTTTTGCAAAACCATCCATGAGGTAGGCACACCCAAACACAGAATCCTAGACAATACATTTAAAACCCCAAATTCACCACTATTTTTTTTTCTTAACAGAAGTAAGAGATGTTTAAAGTGAGGCTAAATCTAGGTCATTTGATCACAAGCTTCTCCAGGCGTTTATGCTAGCAACCCACAAAGGCTCAGAGGTGCAGAGGGTAAAATATGCCAGCCTCCGGTCCCTGGGTTGATCAGATATTTCAAACGATGCTTTAAAATGCATTTTATTTATTTCTTTGAAAGGGAGACCTGTATTATCCAATGGGGAGAAGAACATCGAACTGCCACAGTAGCCAAGATCCAACACTCTAACCTGTATTTTAGATCGATGTAAATCAGACCTAAAGAGAAATCACCCTGCCAATAAAAGTGTGTATAGTCAAGGCTGTGGTTTTCCCAGTTGCAATGTATGGCTGTGAAAGTTGGACCATAAGAAAGGCTGAGCGCCAAAGAATGGAGGCCTTTGAACTCTGGTGGTGGAGAAGACTCCTGCGAGACCCTTGGACTGCAAGGCGATCCAACTGGTCAGTCCTAGAGGAGATCAACCCTGACTGCTCTTGAGAAGGCCAGATCCTGAAGAGAAAACTCAAAGAGTTTGGCCACCTAATGAGAAGGAAGGACTCACTGGAGAAGAGCCTAAAGATTGAGGGCAATAAAAGAAGGGGACAGCAGAGAGTGAGGTAGCTGGATGGAGTCACTGAAGCAGTCAGCATGACCTTCAATGGACTCTGGGAGATGGTAGAGGACAGGAAGGCCTGAAGGAACGTTGTCCATGGAGTCGCGACGGGTCGGACATGACTTCGCAACTAACCACAACAAAAAAATCAGATCTGTCTGTAATTGAATTCAGAATCTTCAAATTATCCTGTTTGTGTATTGTGCTGTACAGGTAGAATAGAATAGAATAGAATAGAATAGAATAGAATAGAATAGAATAGAATAGAATAGAATAGAATAGAATTCTTTATTGACCAAGTGTGATTTATATTGATTGTTTCCTAATATGATTTGATTGCTCATTGTACCCTATGACTATTATTTTACCTGATGATTCTTGACTCTTGATGAATGTATCTTTTCTTTTATGTACACTGAGAGCATTTTCACCAAGACAAATTCATTGTACATCCAATCACACTTGTCCAATAAAGAATTCTATTCTATTCTATTCTATTCTATTCTATTCTATTCTATTCTATTCTATTCTATTCCATTCCATTCCATTCCATTCTCCACTCCACTCCACTCCACTCCACTCCACTCCACTCCACTCCACTCTTTATTCCAATATTCTATTCTATTCATATCTATTCTATTCATATTGGAAGGCTAACAGAAACTTGAGAACTCACAAGGTTGACACTATATAGAAGAAAACATGACTTTACGTGTTCAGTAACCCATCTCAGAAAATCCTTGATCCTACAGACAAACAGCTCACAATCTGGCTAAACGTTCTCCCTGTTCTCTGTTTATTGACCCCAACAAATTTTCTTTCTGGGACTAACAACCAAATTATCTATGATTGTACAAACTCCTTGAATTCCTGGCTCAGAATGTCAACGATGACCAAGCCCCCTTTCTGGATCTCTAAAAATAACTGACTTTTGAAGGTTTCCCTCTCCCCAAAAGGCAGAGTTTAAATCCCAGATGGAATAATGTTAATTGGATCAGTACAGTTTCAAGATGCTTTGGTATTGTTCCCTTCCTGGAACTTCATACAGTATATTGTAGTGATCATAGTTAAAAAGTAAATGCTTGGTATTTAAAATAAATGATGCGTAAGTCAATAGGAAGGGATTAAATGCCAGCATAGCCCTAAGGCAGGCAAATGTCATGTAATGTCAGAGCGAAAGGGTTCGGATATCTACCAAAATGGTTAGTACAGGCTGAAAATGCCTTTAGGTTGGTGGGTCAAATGCATTTATGGAAATAAATGTTGCAGCTTTTCTGCCCCTGAAATGAAAGAAAAGCAAGAGGGACAATTTATTTATTTAGTGTAAGGTGATGTTATGTTAGCCAGGAAACTACAATGGGAGTACAAAGTATCTGGGTTTTTTTTTTTTTCAGGTGAGGTAAGTAGAGTTAACAGGGCAAAATCAAACAAAAGCCCTCTTCAAAGACTACAATAATTTTTTTAAAAAAAAAAACGCTTCTCCAAACTGGGACCCTTCAAAGGCATTGCGCTCCGTCCCAAGCTGGCCTATTTAATGCTTGCTTTTGATATTTTCCAGCGCATAAAGCAAATCTTTCTCTTATGAGCCGTGCTTTGTGTTCTTCCGATATAAAAATTATTGCCTTAAATATGCTGACTAATTATAATTAAGCAGCCATTGCTGATTTGTTTTTCAGGGCCACCGAATTGCAACTCGGTCTTGCGTGCACAAGAAAAAGCTGGCTATTAAAAAAAACGGGGGAAGGCATTTATTTGCAGAAGTTACGACTTGCCATTTCAAGGGCACGATAGCCTCTGTTTTTACAATAAATATGTCCAGAAAGTCCTCATGCTTAACTAATTAAAAAGAAGGAAATAACTAGCTGGTAAAAGAGTAGCTAATCCACAGAGGAAAGAATAAGAAGTAGACATTAAGCATAGGCAAGAGAAAAGAAAGCCAATGGGTTTCAACAGGACAAAATAAAAAGAGAGTTTATTATGGTTCAACCATATGAAACTTATTGTGGTGCTTTCCCTAGAAATTGTTGTCTCACACAAAGCAACAATATGAATTGCTTTGAAGAAATCGGAGTTAAGGGTGCAGCTAAATCTCTTGTTGGGAAACTGCCATCTAGGCTAGAAAAAGGGGTCAAGAGGGGTCTAGTTTAGAGTCCTTGTGCAGCTACAAGCTAAGTAAGCTTGACTTCCATGAAGCCTTATTTAATCCTTTCCAGGGGAAGGCAAGCAGTTCAAGGAGATTCCTGTAGCAGAGGTGGTAGACAATAAAGTTACTGACTTGATAAGCTATTGATAAATAGTTCTAGTTGTTTGTGCCTGATCTATTTGCAGCCATCTAGCAGTGACACAAGATATGGAGAACTGCTTTCAGCATCAGATTTCAGATTTTTTCCCCCTCCAAATTACAAACCTCACCGAGAGCTGCTTCCTTATTTCAAATGCTTTGGTCTGCAACTCAGTGTACAGTGTATCTTATATTGCTATTGGCTGTATTTTGACTTTTTTTTTCCCCTCCAGATTGTTGAGCAAAATAAGAATTTGTTACCAAGAAGTAAGCTATTTTGCCTAAAGCATGCCAGCCAGTCTTGGTCCCTTTGAGGTTTTCTGCTTGGCAGCCAGACAAATGTGCATTTTTTTTTTAGCTCCAGGCAAATGTGATCTGTTAGGCCTATCCTGGTGCTTGATACGGCAGAACAAGTATCACTGTGTATTGTTGTGTATCATCGTGACCCATTGCGGATGAATGCTGACATTTCTTTGATTACAGTAAAGCAACACAGGAGGAGTCCAAGCAATTTCTTCTGATTTGGAGTCTAGCTGTGCAAAATATAAATTATACCCAGGGAAGAGATAGATAACCAGAACACTAATATCGAAATAGGCAATTTCTTTGCGCTGGTGCAACTATTTAATAATGCTTGCATGAGCCGCTTGCCATGTTTTATCATTTCTTGAAGAAAGTCCTACGTGATGGGCTCCTGCCCTCCTTTCCTAGTCCTCATTTTGCAACTGCAATTGAAATTGGCAGCTCTGTCCCTGAGCAAAGCAATCACTAAATGGGAAATCATGTGAACTTGACTGTGCTTTTCTTCCTTCCACTCCCAACCATTTCAAATTCTTATCTCAAAGCTGGGATAATGAACAAGAAGGGAAATAATGCCTGTATTTACATTTATTGGAGAGGAAAGGATTCTAAGAGAGGAAGTAGGCCCATAGTAAGGAATACACATAGAAGGCAATGCGCTGGTGCCGGCAGCCAAGAATGCACTATGCAAGCAGTCCAATGTATTTACTACTGAGCACCTGCTTACTCTCTTACAATCCTGTCCTCACCAATCTCTCTCCTTTGCAAAGATGAGAGGGAGAAAAATCAGGCACAGGACAATATGCAAAGGTAATCATATGACTAAAGGATTCAGCGTAGTAAACATAGACATTGGCCATAAAATTGTTTTTAGCACCATTGTAACTTCAAATGGTCACTAAATGAGACAGCCAGGTATCTTTCTCAGCATCCTTTACACTTTAAAACTGGGAGAAGATGCAAAGAGTGGCAAAGGAGATAGTAAGAGGATGGAAACCGAGTTTTATCATGAGATATTGGATTTGTTTAGTCTTCAGATTCTGGTTTGTTGGAAGAATGATCCTTCTGGGTTCAGTTCCAAGTGGGGAAAAAGACAATGGAAACATGGAGGCTATTTAGAAAGATGGTTTAATGGTGGACAGGACCACATGGCTTGGAGCTCCAAAGTGAAAAAGACGATCTCATGCTTCAAGATGTTGGGTGAAGGAAAAGGGCCGAGATGCTGAGAGTGCCTTGGTTTTATACCTTCTGTTGGGATTTGAATTTGAGCTTGTATTCTGATTGGTTGTCAGACTCCCATGGGGCTACACAGGGGCAACTCTGTAGGCTGTCCTGAACCCCAGGCTTGGTTGAGCCTTGCTGCATGATGATGTAATGAAAGGGCTTTGGGCAATTCCTATTATAGCTCTACCTGGAGTAGATATTTGTTATGTAAAATAGACTGGGCTAGGCCAGAGTAATGGTCCATTAGCAAAGGTGGGGATGAGCTTCTGCTTCTGAGGTGAGTTTCTGCTTCTGAGTTTCTACTCTTTTTAGAATATTCTGCCTTTTTAATATTTCCCAGGATATTTCATTTTTCTAGGAGAGGGATGGGTGCTGACTTCCTACAAGTTAAATGATACAAAGGACATCATAATGATACAGACAATTCAACCAATTTGCAGAAAAATTCCCTACACTGAACGTAAGTGAAGGCCAGAGGAATCATCTGCCAAAGGTATTTACTCTTGATTTCTCCCTTAATCAGACAGTTGGACTCAGATTCTTAAATGGCTCCTCTCTATGATTCCATAAGTGTTGTGATACAGAGCTCAGTTTTCCAATCTTGTATCTCTGCTGCCATCTTGTGATTCAATCAGCACAATCTTATTCAAGAGTTTTCTTCGTTAAACGGGTCTCGGCTTAGCAATGAAGTTGCCTCCTTCGGGTAATGAAATATTTGCTGTGGTTGCCAACTGCTTCATTTGTGGTGAAATCAACCTTCTCATCCCTCCTTATCACCCATCCCCTCTCACTTGGGACTGTATGACTGTAACCTTGTCGTTTGTATCCTTACGATCTATATCTATATTGTTTCCTAATATGATTTGACTGCTTATTTGTACCCTATGACCATCATTAAGTGTTGTACCTGATGATTCTTGACTCTTGACGAATGTATCTTTTCTTTTATGTACACTGAGAGCATTTGCCCCAAGAGAAATTCCTTATGTGTCCAATCACACTTGGCAAATAAAGAATTCTATTCTATTCTATTCTATTCTATTCTATTCTATTCTACTCTACTCTACTCTATTCTATTCTATTTCCTTCCATTCCATATTCTATTCTATTCTATTCTATTCTATTCTATTCTATTCTATTCTATTCTATTCTGTTCTGTTCTGTTCTGTTCTGTTCTGTTCTGTTCTGTTCTATTTCCTTCCATTCCATATTCTATTCTATTCTATTCTATTCTATTCTATTCTATTCTACTCTACTCTACTCTACTCTACTCTATTCTATTCTATTTCCTTCCATTCCATATTCTATTCTATTCTATTCTATTCTGTTCTATTCTATTTCCTTCCATTCCATATTCTATTCTATTCTATTCTATTCTATTCTATTCTATTCTATTCTATTCTATTCTATTCTATTCTACTCTACTCTACTCTATTCTATTCTATTTCCTTCCATTCCATATTCTATTCTATTCTGTTCTGTTCTGTTCTGTTCTGTTCTGTTCTGTATTCTATTCTATTCTAAAGCAGAGCCTTAATGCTGTCCATCTATCAGATGAATTGTTTTACTGGCACAAATGGAATGTTTCCCCCCCCAAATAACTGATGTATGTTTTGTGTATTCTCTCCATCAGCCCCAAATTGGTTTCGTGTGTGGTGTGACGAAGTACATCTCCAAAGAGGCAGAATATTCATAATTCATACCTCGCACTCCTCAACCTGCTCCATCAAAGTCCCAAACAGAAGGAAAGGTAAAACATAAAAGCCTTCTCAAGTTGAACTACATTCCTGGGAATTCCCCAGGGATAGGCATCAGTTTTTCTTGGCAAGGAAAGAAAGGATCAAAGAGAAAGCTTTAAAATTGGGGCCAATCGTGGCTTTGGTCTTTGCATTGTCATGGTTTCACCCCAAATTCTAACTTGTGTAACTGCTATCAGTGTAGCCTTTCTTTGTTTTGCAAGGTGTCATTCCCTTTGGGGAATCCTTGTGTTAGGGATACACCCTAGCAGGATCTGCAGGGCAGTCAGGCAGGCAGGCAAAATATGTGAGATAAACGTTTTTGTAGTTTACACTCAGTAAAACAGATACACAGTGCTAATTAAATAGTTTATTCCAGTAAGATTTATATCATAGTCAAAACAGTCCATATATCATTCACTAGTTCAGTCCATCCAGGGATTATTCAGTTGCAAATTCCAGTGTCGAAAAAGAGAGGTCAGTAAACTTACAAATGTCAGTCCGGTGATATATCTCCTCGCAGTAGAGAGATATGAAGAACTCAAAAACTCCTCTCTTCCTTCAGCAAACTCAGCAGTAGAGGGAAAAATGCAGCTAACAAACCATGCAATCCAGTAATTGTCAGTAATTGCCAGCAAATCGTCAGCAATCAATCAGGTTCTCTTGCTCCCTCTTATGGTGGTTCAACACCACACCCAAAATTACATGCTTTGCAGTTTTAAAATGACACACACTTAAACATACAATCATAGTTTATATATATTATTTTACCCAAACTACATTAGGTAACCTATGTTATTCCTAACACCTTGTATCCCACAAGATCTGTCCTTTTTCTTCACTGTCATGTACTATAATGGTCTGTGAGAATGACCTTGGGGGACAGAGGTTAGAACCTGTCTAAAATCAGCTTTATACCAAATACAATCCCAAAGTCTGCTACGAGGAAGGACAGAGTGGGTAGCTTTTTGAAGTGCTTCTCAATTATACTGTATATACATATAGCTTCAGAGGTTCAATGTACAGGGAAGAGACATGGGGATTCTACAGCTTTTGACAAGGAGGTCGAAGGACTTTTTGAAAGACAGCAGTGCCAAAGCCATTCTGAACTTCAGCCAACGAAATTTGGTGGCGTGTCTCCTGTCACCAAGAGTTGAGCTCAAGTCGACACAATCTTCATATTTTTACAACCAAAGCTCTAAAGGAAAAGCACCCATTGGAGATAAGCCCACTATTAATGAAAGGAAAGCTGACATTATATGCTTTTAGAAAACGTGTTCAAAAAGTTGATTCAACTTTAAAGCAGTAGATGTCACTCTAGACCTTTCCATGCTAGGGCGAACACACTTTTCATCTCTCTCTCCCACCCCTCTAGCTCTGTCTGCGGTTTCTTGTTCCTTTGATCTTTCTCCCCTTGATTTTCTCAAGATCTTGGAAAGGAAATCTTCTCTGAAGACCACAGAGAAACGAAGCCATGGTTTACTAGGGCTTTCATGTGACAAAGGGGAATATTTGTAGCTCAGGGTTGAAAACTTGGTGCTCGATCCTTGGTGTTCTCTGAGCTTGCTTGTTGTCTTGCAGATGTTGCATGACCCAAAACTTGTTGCCTAGTTTGGATAATGAAACATTTGCAAGAAAACATAACCGAATAAGAGAGCTGGAAGGACCTTATAAGTCATCTAGTCCAACACCACCACCCTGTCCAAGCAGCAGATTGATGGCAGTCCAGTCTTTTGACAGGTGGCAATCCAGTCTTTTCTTGAGTTTCCAGGGATGTCCCACAACTTCTGAAGAAAAGCTTTTTTCATCGGTTGATTGTTCTGACTGTCAGAAAATTTCTCCTTATTTCTAGGTTGAATCTCTCATTAATGAATTTCTATCCATTATTACTTGTCTGGCCTTCAGGTGCTTTGGAGAATAGCTTGACCCCCTTCCTCTCTGGGACAGTGCCCCAAATATTGGAAGACTGCTATCATGTCACCCCTGAACCTTCTCTTCACATGCCTCGTTCTTCATATGTTTTAGCCTCCAAAGCCCTGAATCATCTTTATTGCTCTCCTCCACACTCTTCCTTTATAGTGTGGTGACCAAACCAAGCAAGCCCAGAGCCTTCCTGTTTGTGTGCTATAGGTCTGAAAATGTATTTTGCAAGAATGGTTCCAGGAAGAAACTCAGCCGTTGTGAGTTGAGTGGCTGAATGATGAAAGGAACACCCATCCATCTTGTGCCAGTGTTCACAAAGAAGGAGGTGATTTATTCACTAAATAGCAACAAACTCCTAATCTGGACTTTTCCTGAACAAGGGTTCAAGGACAATAGAAGTCAGCCCTTCGAGGTAGTTCAGACACAAAACCCAAACCACAAACACGAACTCCACTTTTATTGTAGTTACAATAACAGAATCTTGCATGGCTGAAGGGCCTTCCCACACCTTTATGTCCCCAAGAACAAGGGAACCTCCCTTCCGAACTGCTTCGTCTACTCCCATGTTTGATGATTATCTAGGCCAAGGGTCCCCAAACACCGGCTCCCAAGGTTATTCTCACAGTTATTTATTCACATATTTATTTATTTAAAGATTTATACAGCCACCACTTAATCTCACTGACTCTGAGTGGCTTAAAAACAATATAAAACCCAAATATAAATGAACTAGCTCTATAGCCATACTTCACTGCAAAACTATATGGTCGGGGTTAGTTTTGGGGGAAGGAAAATAAGGGGGAAAAACACTGCCCCTGCCTACCAGTATCCATTGGGATTCATCTGGTTAGCGTCCTGTCAATGTGTGAGGGAGTTGAGGGCTGTTTGGAAACTGAAACAGTATTTGCTGTGTGAGCAAGGAGACAGCAAGGAGCCTGGGCGTGGCTTAGCTCAACTGTTCTGTACTAAAGGTGCTTGGTGCTGTGAAACTAAAACTGAAACTCCTCTCCTCTGCTTGTATTTTGCCTTTGGAAGAGATTTTTTTTTCAGGTGGGGAGGGGAAGTAGAACTCCTTAGCATCAGAGCATGTTAATAATAATAATAATAATAATAATAATAATAATAATAATAATAATAATAATAATAATAATAATAATAATATAGGAAATCCTAATGCTCTGATGGTCATTTCGAAAAATGCTTTCTTAGTGAGCACCTAGAAGCCAAGAGGAACATACGTGCAAAATTTCAAGTTGGTAGGCTTTATGATTCTGGAGATTTTGTGATGATGCTTGAATGGTCTTTCGCTTTTATGATAGAGATAGAAGATAGATAGGTAGATAGATAGATAGATAGATAGATAGATAGATAGATAGATAGATAACAATAATGCTTCTACCTCTCTGGCAACCACAGTCAAATGAGCCACGTGATGGGCTCCATCCTGCTCTGGGTTCCCCAGACCTGTTGGCAGAACCAGGTCTTTAGGGCCTTGCGAAAGGGTGTGAAAATGGAGGCCAGTCTAATCTCTGTAGGGATGATGTTCCCAAGGAACGGAGCCACCCTGGAGAAGGCCTTTCTTCTGGGTTCCGCCAGTTGAATCCCATATTCATCCCATTACATCAGAGATGTTACTGAACTACAGAAAAGCAAAGGGGGAATTTGATGGCGCATGAAAGGAACCCCATTGGGAAAGGGAAAAGGTGAACTTGGGTAACCTTGCTTCTAATTTCTTTCCACCTGGAGCAACAAAGAAACCCTATGTTGTATTTTTCTTTTTTCTTTTAATGACCCTGTAACCCAGTGGTGGGATTCAAATGTTTTGACTACCAGTTCGGTGGGTAGGGCGGGGCGGTGCTTGGTGGGCGTGGCTTGGTAGGCATTGCAGGGAAAGGACACTGTAAAATCCCTTGTTCCTCTCCACCCCACCAACCTGCCTTCCAGCTCCGTTCTCCTGTGCAGGGCAACCAAAGAAGACCCAGCCAATCAGCTGGGACTCAGGAGGCGGAGAATAGATGGATGTGAGGCCAGTCAGAGGCGGGATTGGCCAGTTCTCTGAACTACTCCAAATTTCCGCTACCAGTTCTCCAGAACTGGTCAGAACCTGGTGAATACCACCTCTGGTTGGATGCCCTTCCTGATACCTACACGGAGTTTGGAGCTTTTACAATTACTCCTAAACCTCCGCCGCTGCCTAGGATTGAACTCACAGCCTCCTGAGTGTGAGGCGAGAGCTCCACCTCGAGGCCGCTGCACCGCTTGCCGTGTTTTCTTATTTGAGGAGCTTCAAAAGGAGCTCCAAGAAAATGTCAGCAACCACAAAAGGACCATTGCTGCCGCAAGGAAGACCAGAGCGCCATTTCTGAGGGAGTGTTTTTCAGAGGACTTGCTAAACTTCCGGCCGTGACCATGGGCTCGGAACCACCTCACCACTTCGCCCAGGCTGTAAGGCTGAGGTTTGTAGTCCAGCTCCCTTCTAGCTTTGGCTAAGCTGAAAAAATGGGTCACGCCAGTTTTGTAAACTTCAGTGCGAGTGAGGAGGGGCTGAAAGTTATACAGGCGCCTCACTGCAACATGGATCAATTCTATAACAAATGCAAAGAAGTAAACGAGTGGCAGAGGGAGGCGGAGAGAAGGGTAGGTGTATCCTAAACCTTCCACCAAAGGACGGAAGAATTCAAAATTATTGACTGGCCTCCCATCAGAAATGAAATAGGCTTGGCCAGCAGCCACATGGTTTTTGGTGGCACCCAGAGCCTCTGCTGCTAAAATATGAGCTTGCACCAAGTTGTCTACATGCACAAAGTCCACCAGGCTGTTAGGATCCCCGTACATGCAGCGGAACCACCCCTGCTCAATGTAGTTGACAATCCTTGGAAGATGCCTCTGCTCTCCTGGTCCATAAATGCCAGCAGGTCTTATGGCACAGGTCCTCAAAATTCCCTGACCATCCCTTAGGACTGTCCCATTGGCCTCCAGAACTTTCATTTCAGCCAAAGCTTTGGTCCTTGAGTAATGGTCAGGGTGAAGATGGAGGGGTAGATAAGGCCAAGATTCATCTCCGTTTTCTATGACTTGACCTCCAAAGACTACATTGTACGTGCTGGTGTATATAAGTATGGAGATTCCAACTTTCCTGCAAGATTCAATGATGTTGTTGGTTCCTTTGACGTTCACCTCTTCTATACGCCTTGGGTTGAGCTGGTCCCGGCCAGACATTCCATAGGAAGCAATATGGAAGACACAAGACATACCCTGGAGTGCCTCTTCCACTTCACGGATCACACAGATGTCACCCTGCACAAATTTCACACCTTTGGGCATCTCTTGGGTGGGCTTGGAAACATCAAACAGGGTCACATCCACTTTGCTCTTGGCTAAGGCTGAACCCAACCTGGAATACAAGAAATACAGGTGCTGAGGACAAGAAGGAGGGCTGCAATTTTCAAGCAGCAGATCAATCAATTAAAATTGGTTATGTGGGCAGGGCTGGCCTGTTATTCTGAGAGGAAATAAAGAATCGAAATTGTAGAGGTGGCTCTTGTTTGTTAAGCTCCTTCACAACCCATGGAGACTCACACACAATGGAAGGAGGGAAAGAGAGAGAGAGAGAAGGAGGGATAGACAGATAGATAGATAGATAGATAGATAGATAGATAGATAGATAGATAGATAGATAGACAGACAGACAGAAAGACAGACAGACATGGATGGATGGATGGATGGATGGATGGATGGATGGATGGATGGATGGATAAAGAGCGAGATAGGGAGAGGGAGAGACAGAGAGATGATAAACAGTTAGACAGAAAGACAGAAAGACAGAAAGACAGAAAGACAGAAAGACAGAAAGAAAGAAAGAAAGAAAGAAAGAAAGAAAGAAAGAAAGAAAGAAAGAAAGAAAGAAAGAAAGACATGGATGGATGGATGGATGGATGGATGGATGGATGGAGAGATAGAGACCAAGATGGGGAGAGGGGGAGATGGAGAGACAGAGAGAGATCATAAATAGACAGAAAGGTAGGTAGGTAGATAGGTAGATAGATAGATAGATAGATAGATAGATAGATAGATAGATAGATAGATAGATAGATAGATATTGTTTGTATGTGTACAGAACATGAGCTAATTTAGATGCACAAATACAATTTTCCAAAGGCTGTAATTACTAACAATGCAATTTATTCGCAAACAAACAAGTGCCATGCTTCATACTAACCGAAACCCAAAATATCCACTTCCACCCGTAATGAGGACAGCTTCCCTGCTGGGATTTTCTCTTTCCATGTCTCCGCCCACAATCCTAAACTGTAAAGAGAAAGCATGATATAACCTTTGTAAGCACAACATGCAAGCCATAACTTGTATTTCGTATTTTATTTTAGGTTTGTGTGGGGTTTTTTTAATTGCGTCTTTTGAATCCAAAGCATTTTAGCAAGCAGTAAAATGTCTCTATGGTCTTTTAAAAAAAAAACCTGTCTCCGGCCAACTTTTCCCAAGCGGAAAAGCGGATTGGATTCTTATTGAGGTGGGCCATGTTATTTAGGGTTTAAATAAAATCTCACCTATCTGATGTTTGCACGCCCAAAGTGCAAGTGAACCAATCTTAAGGGCTGTGTGGGGGCTATTCTGCACGTTCTTGCAACATTCTTATTTAATGACCTATCTTGGGTAGATTAAAAACTCTTCCCTTGGCCAAACAAGGCACATTTCACAAAAAAACATACGAGTTTCTAAACTGGGAACTTTTCTTCAAATCGGATTTCCCTGGAGGGGAAGAGCCTAGCCAGGATCACCTCTTGTTCTCCACAAGCAGGGAGGTTTGGGGATGATGGAAGCTGTAGTCCAGCACGTTTGGAGACACTATTTTGAGAGGGAGGCGTTGTAGGCCAGAAGAAGCCAACGTGGTGGTGCCCCGCAGTGTTTTGAAATGACACCAATCCTGACAGTCCTTAACTGGAGCCGAGTCCCAAACATCTGGAGAACATCAAGGTTTCAGAACAGAACAGAATAACAGAGTTGGAAGGGCACATTGGAGATCTTCTAGTCCACCCCTCTGCTCAAACAGGAGAGTTTCTCCAGCCCTACCATCAGGGCCAGCCTACAACTTGCTTACCTTTCTGGACGCTGGAGGCGATGGGACCTGTGGTCCAAGCCCATCTGGGAGATGCAGGAGCTCTTACCTCCCCCAGGCTGCGGATGATAGGCGTTGCAGTCGGGCGAGTTTTGGTGGAACGGGAGCGCCGGCTTCCCTAAGCTTCTCTTCGCTTTCCCACGGGCTGTCTCTGCCCCGTCATCTGGCGAGAGGCGGATCCCGTCGCTCGTCCCATATTACGCACCGCCTGCTAACTAACACGCACACACTCTCGCGCTTTCCGAGTAGGTTTTTAGGACGGGGGGGGGGCGGGTTCCGACATGGCACCTTCCAGCTGTTGCGTTCCGTAAGACAAGATGTCAGAGCGCACAGACCGGGAGCCGTACGGCCGAAAGGTTGCAGGAAGATGCCGCGTTGGCTCCGCTCCTTTCGCGATCTTAGAGTTGCGATCCTAAAGAATGTTTTGTCCCCCTTTCCTCCTCCGCCCGTTTAAAAGAGGCTGGTTGGTTTTCCCACCCACCCCCTCGACCCTTCGCCAAAATCTGTAAAATAGAATAATGGAGTAGAGTAGAGTAGAGTAGAGTAGAACAGAACAGAACAGGGGAGAACAGGGGAGAACAGGAGATAATAGAATGGATGGAGAAGAGAAGAGAAGAGAAGTAGAATAGAATAGCATAGAATAGAATAGAATAGAATAGAATAGAATAGAATAGAATAGAAATGAGAACTTCCAGAGGACGTGAGTGCTCCATCTCTGGAGGTTTTCAAGAAGATTGCACAGCCATTTGTCCAGACTGGTATAGACTCTCCTCTCAAACAGGAGGTTGGACTAGAAGACCTCCAAAGTCCCTTTCAACTCTATTCTATGTGCTTTTCACACACACACACACCCAATATTTTCTGGCGACAGGTGGCGATATTGCACCGAGTCATACCTGCTTGTTTTCCTTTTTGTAAGCAAGTGGAGAACACAGCAATTCTCGACTTGCTTACAAATTTTAAGTGGGCTTCAACTCCTAGAATTGGCTGGGGAATTCTGGGCCCACCTACCTTAAAAGTTGCCAAGAGTGAGAAACGCAGCTCTGGAATGTTGTCCCTGGAGGACCAAGCACCAAGGAATGAAACAAAACTAGTTCTTTTATTGGCATTTTAAAAGTTACTGTCCTTGTTGCAATTGTTTTGGTGGCGTGGTTCGAATTCTACAAGGAATTATTTCCTGGTTTTGAAGGACTTGTGGTGACCCTGAAAGGGGAATAGGCTCTGTTTTCAAAGGATAAGGTGCGCTGAACTTCGTTTCAAAACAATTTCAGGTTTGTGTTGTATCTTGAGGGCTTTGGGGTTTTTTTCCCCTTTGTCCCAGGCCAGTTTCTGTTCTGAGACCTCTGTGGATCAGTGTCATCAGGAGTCACACCCACCCACCCCTAGTTCTGGATCTATAAAAAGAAGAAGCAGATTTTATTTTCCAGGTTCTTTGAACGGTGCATATTTGCATCCCGCTTTCCGGAGAGAGAGAAAAAAACCAGCAGGATTTGTACACTTTCCTTACTGGTAAACCAGATCACCCCAGGTGGGTTTTTTTCCCCATCTGTTCTTTTCTGTATTTTTTCCAAATTCTCCACAATCCTTTGGCAAATGTGATGTGGTGGTTCTGACTTCGAAAGCCTCTTTTTCAGCTCCTGCATTTTATTTGTAGAGAAAATATTTACTCTATTGGAGGAAGTGAATCTTTTCTCTTGCGTCCAGGGTAGCCTTTCTGATGATCTATTTTCCAATTTTTCCTTATCTTATAGAACCACCCTGTCCTTGGCCCAATTGCTGTTCCATAAATGAGTTTACAGCAAGAAGGGAGAAAACCTATAAAACCAGTTCATTGGATTGGTGATGCATTCCAGAACCATTTTATTTACTTATTTATTTCCTTCCTTCGACATGTTGTAAGTTCCATTTCTGGCAAAGAGACTTGTCCTTCTAAGCTCTAAAATGGGAAACCTTAGCAGCTGTATTTGACACATGTCTCCCGATTTACTAAAGTTTTCAGGTTTAGATTTTCTTAAAACTCATCCAGAATTTCTCCGGGTATCTGGAGATAGTCCCTAGCTCCTGCCTCTGTTCTTGATAGTTTTTTCTTTATCCATTCCTACCTCGTGGATAAAAACGACAACATTGGTGGAATGACCACATATCCCATCTGCCTTGTTTTGTCTCTTGAAGTAGATCCAAGTTTCTGTGAGATTTCCACAGACGATGAGTAGAGTGGAGAGTAAGAAAGGATGGTGTTGAAGTGTGGGAACGTACATGACACGTCCCACCTATAGGTTGACCCTTAACTTCCACCCACAATTGGAATTTCCATCATAAGGCAACGCAGCTGTGAAGTTCAGTTGGGCCCGATTTTCCAAGTTTTTCAGCTGTTGGCCCTTTAAGCAAATCATGTGGTTGTTTAGCGAATCCAGCTTCCACCAACGGGAAATGTGCAAAGAAGGTCACAAACCATGATCCCATGACCACCGGATGTCACAATTGGTCGTATATGTGAGCCAGTTGCCAAGTGCTTGTATTGCAACCACTGACTGACCGATTCCATTTTCAGTTCAATTTATTACAATCATCATAGACCAGAAATCAGAACGAATGAAAACACTCAGTAAATATACAATTAAAAATTCCAGCATAAAATAATAAATAACAACTAAAACCTGGGATAAACTACTGAACTATACTACAATTACAATCCATAAGCTGTGTGGCCCATTGTCAGTTTAATAGTAAAAGGGAAAGGAATAAGCAGCATTTAAAATTTGCCACATTTGTTGTATAAAAGAGCTATGCTGGATTAGACACGTGTTTCTGACGAATCCCCAGTGCTGCTCTGCAGAATTTAGCCACCTGTGCTGTAGTTATGGGCTGTTCATCCTTAAGGAGCCACTGGAGATGAGCAATTTTGGAACAGCCAGGATACCTAGCACCTATTGGCAGAATATTTTTCCCCCATGAATCTCTGAGTAAAAGGAACATCGAAGGAGTAAGTGACCCACAGTCTCCACCTCTCCTGAGCCACAGGAACAGAGTCTTTCAGTCAATGGTATCTTTTTGTACTTGCTATACAAGATGGCTGATGGAAGCGCATAGCACCGTGTGAGCGAAAACGCTTTCCGGTGGTTTGCTGATCCCAACTGGCTAAGATGCCTGATAGGAGTGACAACATACCTAACCATATCGAACCAGTGTTATATTAACTCTGATTAAGTCCAGGACTGTTTGCATCGGAACAAGGGAGAAAGGAGCTGAATAAAAATGGACACTGTGAACATGAGTTGATATTTTGGCATTTTTCAGGCAGGGATACAATAGACACTAAAAATCTTTAAGACCTCGTACAGTACTGCAAAGTTTAAAAGAAAAGGAAAGAAGCTAATTCCCGAGAGAAACCTTTGAATCCCTGAACTAAGCAAAGCTGGGCATAATTTGAGAACCGGTGTCTGATATTTGTCTTGGATTTTAAACCTTTTGCAGTATTTGGATTGGAGATCATTGTTTATCCTGCCGCACTAAGCTATAATATTTCCTTCTTTTTTTCCTTTCCATCAAAACAAAAAAAAATCAGAAAGTCACCTCCAGGATAGCTTTAGAAGTGAGGGCTCAGAACCAGGGTGGAGTTTATTCTCAAATACAGGTAGTCCTTGACTTACAACAGTTCATTTAGTGACCATTCAAAGTTACATCAGCACTGAAAAAAGTGGATTATGCCCGTTTTTCACACTTACAACCATTGCAGCGTCCCCAGTAGTGGTATTCTACCGGTTTGGTCTGGTTTTGCCGAGCTGGTAGTGCCAATGAGCTCTCCACTGCTCTGCTGTTGGGCCCACCTGCCCAGGCTTCCATACTCACCTTTATTTCTTGCTTTTGAAGCGCAGCTGCTTTTCAGGGCACAGAAATTGCCGCACGGCAGCTGCTGAAGCAACAGGGAGAGTGTAGGATTGCAGGAGATGAGTTGGAACATATCTCCGTCTGTGCAAATGTTAGGAACGTAAGTCACCTAACAGTTATTTGGGTTGGAAATATATAAACTAGGATAGACATTTTAATACTATGCCTGTAATTGGGATACTAAAGAATGCTAAATCTGTAATTGGGTGTGGTTCCGCAAATGGCCATAAAATGGAGCCAGAAACCTGGGTTGTTTAGTCTCAGTCTCAGTGAGTATCTGTTTTCTTCTGTTGGAGAGTATTGCCGTTCCTCCTAATGATTGTTACTGATCGTTGATGTAAGTCTGTTACTGAACTGTTTTTGATACTGGATATTTGGATTATCCCTGGACTGAACACTGACTGCTTTACCTGTGAATGACTTGGACTGCTTATCTTGGAATGTGCTTAAACGTTTATTGGAAGTAAAAAAACTTGCATTTACTGTACAGTGTATCTGTGTGCTGTTTGTGTGTTATTCTTCACTGCTCTCACTACGTCTCCCTGTATGCGCTCATTCTCCTAATGGGGAATTACCTCAACACCCTGCACCTGTGCAAAGTGTACATTTGGCATGCGCGTGCCCGCATAGTATGTACACAAGCGCAAAGCGCACCCACCAAGCTACGCCCACCGAACCGGTGGTTAAAAATCTTTGAATTTCACCACTGAGTGTCCCCCATGGTCACCTGATCAAAATTCAGACGCTTGGCAACTGACTCATATTCACGGCCTTCAAAGTGTGATTGAACAGCTGTCTCATTCAACAACAGAAATTTTGGACTCCACTGTGGCTGTAAGTCAAGGACTACTTGTAATTGATGGTAAATCCAATGTTTGTTCGTCTGACAATATAGCCCAGGGGGGTGGGGTAAGATATGGAATTGTGCTCTGAAGATTTGGTGGGCTTCTTCCTGGAATGTTTTGCAGTCTTCTGATGATGGATTATAATATCCCGGCAGGAATCCTTTTGCCATTTGAAGGTAGAGGAGGAATTATCTTTGATTGATTGCAAATAAATTAACACCACCACCACCCCTCGCATCTCTCTTTCTTGTGGCCGGTCCAGGATTTTCTGCTCTATTAAATCCATATGGAAATAATTCGTTGAGATGGATAGATTTGTTTGATCTCTATGCATTGTGGGATGCTTAACCCTTTCTGGGTCACCACCTAAAAAAACAAAGGCGCCTTAAAATTGCTTTAAGAGGGTTGTCCAAGCCAGGTGGGATGCAGGAGATGGGATGCTGTCTTTGATCTGGAAGTCTCCATACCAGGAAAAAAAAAAGAACAAAGTCTTGACAGAAGCTAATCTGATTTCATTTACATTGAACTGGGAGTTGGTTCAACAAATCCGCTTTGTAGTGCATTTTCCCATGCATGGTGTTTAATTTTCCTTCTTTTGTGGCATTAAAGCTATGGTGCTTTAGACCATAGATTTTAGATCTGAGACTCTTTTAAGATTTTGCTGCTATTAAGACCATGACTTGAAGGAGACTAGGCCTTGAACTGCTCATCAGATCTTTATCTTCTATGTCTTGCAGGCTTATTTTTCATTAACTTATCTCACCCTCTTTGAAAGCCACCAGATAGCACCGAGTCAGGGTGGGAATTCCAGATGTTAATAATATGCTGGGCAACTGGAAGAGTTCAGTTCTCTTCATTATGAACTTCTTGCTAATTTAAGTCTATAGGATAGTCTATCAAGCTTGCCATATTCTTCCCGTATAGTGTAGAACTGAAACGAGAGATCCCGAGTAGAGCAGGTATGAAGTGAAAACCTTGAAAGCAATCTGAAGACTGTCTTTCCACTTTAACAAAACATTCTCGCCAGTATAATAACATCGTATCTTTCTTGCCAGCTGGGAGAACATGAGTTGTGCTATTGACATTTCTTTGATTACAACAATTCCTCGCAACAAATTCTTAATCTTGCCAAGGTAAATATCCTGATTGAAGAGGATAAATAATCAAACCCACTGCTTGAAGTTTAGGTGGGTAGACAGGTTTTTAATCATAGTTAAGGGGGTGAGGTACTTATTTATTTTGGGCAGATTATTTAAAGCATAGGGTGTCACTTTTCTGCTGTTCAAAGAATCTTAGCAAAAATCAAACAAATGTCATATGCAGTTAAGAAGGAATGAATGACATTAAATTGCTAGTCCAGTCGCCTATCTAGCTGGGTATAAAAAAATACCCGTGTTTCCACCCAATGCAGGGTAAAAATAAAACCTCCCAGAAGTTTCCAAGAAAGAAGAGTCAGTTTGGTCTAGTGGGTAAGACACCAGGCTAGAATCTGGGAGACCGTGAATTGTAGTTCTGCCTTAGGAGAGTTCTAGTTCTGCCTTAGCCATGAAAGCTGACTGGGTGACTTTGGGCCAGTCATCAGGAGATGGAGTGTTCTAGTTCTGCCTTATCTATAAAAAACAACTGAGTGACTTTGGACCAGTCACTGTCTTTCAGCCCAACCTCACAGGGTTATTGGGGAGAAAATAGGCAGAGGAAGGAATATAAGATATGTTCGCCATTTTGAGTTACTGGTAAAAATAATAAAGGTGGATAAAAATAAAATTCTAACAAATAAATACTGATGCTACACATCAGTACCATGGATAGAGCCAAAGTTCATTAGGCAAAATCAAGTTGATCAACTGATTGGATTTGAAAACAAAATGGAATCAATTTATCGTTTCAGTTCTGGGACCAATCTGTAAAAAGCCATCTCTGCACAGTGTATAGAAGTATCTGAAATCAGTTCTATAAATGCAGTTTTATTAATTGTGTTTTTTAGACCTACTTGATCTGGGCTGTAAATACCTGCATGACCAGTTATTGGGCAGCAAGATGGTTGACAGTCTAAACCCTTGTCATTCCAGATTTTGTAGTCCTAATCTAATGCCCTAGTTATCTTATTTCTGTTTATTTAGCCCCAAGGGAAATAATGTGGCAACCCCTGCTTTCAAAATATTTTTGAGCAAAGTGGTCACACTACTTTTGTGTTAGGCAATGATGAGAAAGGGCTTGTGAAAAAAAAATTTCTGTCTCAATTTTGTAGGAGAGCATCTAGTCCAATCTTGTTACTGGTGCAACTGGAAAAAGACAAGTGCACTAGCAAGTTGATCCACCTTCTAGAGATTTTTGTGTTAGAAGGATATGGGGAAAAACCCATCTGTGATTAGCATCTTAAATGGAATCTTGGTCAAAATACCAGTTTGGTCAATTTTCTCAATGTTTGTTATTGTCTTTTCCTTTGAAAAATTCAAAATCCAGAAAACACGATAAAGACATGAAAAGAAGAGTTCAGATGCTCAAAAGAGGACAGATGTGGGTATGGAGTATGGATACTACCAGGCATCTTAACTTCCAATTCAGCTGATTTATTGCAGTTAAGCCAGTGGTGGGATTCAACCTTACTAATGATCAACCTTAATCGTGCCAATAGTAATAAGCACCTTGGATGCAATCCCCAAAAAAACTGGAGCAACGCTTGAACACAATCAGCATTGACAAAATCCCCATCGGTCAATTGCGAAAGGCACCTTGGCTTGCAACAGCTTACATCAAGCCTGTCAAACTAGAAGCCTGTGGGTTGGATACAGCCCAACACAGGCCTTGCTCACACCAGCTCCGCAAAGGCAGAAAAATCATCTCCATACATCACAATACAGTCCACGGTGTGATTGGGTTTGACACCCCTGGCTTACATCCTGCGACGAGACCTTTAAGACCATCAAACGTTCACATCTGCCTACCCCAGGTTTTGTCCAGTAGGTGGTCACAAAAAGATTGAATAATAATAATGGATGCTTCAATTGTAGCTCAGAAAATGCTTTTTTTTTTTTAAATACAAGAAATTTTGGGCAACCTCACTGTCAGCAGTGTTTCCAAGTTTCAGCACCATTCTCATCTCTTTCTTTCTTTCTTTCTTTCTTTCTTTCTTTCTTTCTTTCTTTCTTTCTTTCTTTCTTTCTTTCTTTCTTTCTTTCCACACACACACACACACATGTATGTATGTATGTATGTATGTATATCTCCTCCCTTTATCTCTATTTCATGCAGATTGCGACATTAGATTCCTAAACACCACATCTTGTTAAATGAGTACAAAAGAAACCACTCCTATCATTTAATTAAGCACAATCTATTAATCTGAGGAGAGAGCATTGCCTTAAACATGAAAGTGCTTGCTTCCTGCAGCCTCACTAAAACACTTTTTTTCTAGACTATCCTAATCCCCCAAGATCTAGGAAGAAAAGACATTTTCCAGACAATTTCTGGGGGAAAAAGTTAATTTGTATGACAAAGTAGTAGCCAAGATTTAAAACCCAGAATTATATTAGTGTTCCTGGAAAGTCAAAACCATTCTCCTATAGTTTAGAGTCTTTGTTTGGTCATCCACACAACTAATGGGAAAATACCACTGGGAGTTAACCTGCCATGAGAAACCCAATAAGAGAGAGATGATTTACTGCCTTGGAAAAATGCCTGCATGCTTTCCAATCCTGATAGCTTTGTATTTCCAGATAAAAGAGTTATCACAAAGACCTCATCCTAATAGAAAGAAAACGTGTAGTGTTCTTCATGGACATGTCAACACCTGAGAAGGCCCAGTTTCACATATGGCCTCCCTTGAAATCATCAGAAGTGGTTGCCAAATATTTCTGTTGGTAAGAGTGTGTGGTTCACTAATTATAGCTTTCAATGACATCAGTTTTATCTTTGCTTCTCTCTTTCTACTTCTTAATCATCCTGACTACCTTGGCTATTCTGTATGCATCCTTTGGCATATCTTGGCAGATCTAGGTGTCTTGATGGATACCATTTAAGCATGAGTCAGCTACAGCTGCCAAACAAGACAAGCATACTCATGGGATACGTCAACCAAGGGCTAGCAACAAGATCATGAAACCGTGATAGTACTGCTTTATACCCTGTTGGTGAGACCACTCGTGGAATGCTACATCCAGTTCTGGTTACCATGATACAGAAAAGATGTTGAGACCCTAGAAAGAGTGCAGAAAAGAGCAACAAAGACGATGAAGCCTGTGGAAGCTAAGTCACATAATGAATGGTTGAGGGAACTGGGTATGTCTAGCCTATCAAAATGAGGGATGCGGTGGCTCAGTGGCTAAGACGCTGAGCTTGTCTATCAGGAAGGTTGGCAGTTCGGTGGTTCAAATCCCTAGCGCCGTGTAACAGAGTGTGCTCCCGTTACTTGTCCCAGCTTCTGCCAAGATAAAAAATGCAATTAGGAAAATGGGAACATTTTGGTGGGAAGGTAACAGTGTTCCATGCATCTTCAGCATTTAGTCCTGCCAAGCACATGACCACGGAGACGTCTTCAGACAGTGCTGGCTCTTCTTTGGTTTTGTAATGGAGATGAGCACCGCCTCCTAGAGCTGAAAACAACTAGCATGGAGGTGTGAGGGGAACTTTTACCTTTACCATTAGCCTATCAAAGAGAAAGATGAAGGGACATGATAACTATCTTAGATGGTTGATAAAGAGGAGATTGTCTTATTCTCCTGAGGGCAGGAGAAGGTGCAATGCTTATTATTACAGAGAGATCCAACTTAGAGGTAAGGAGAAAATTTCTGACAATGAGAACAAGTGATCAATGGAACAGCCTCCTGGAGTTATGGGTGATCCATCACTGGAGGTTTTCAAAAAAAAAAAGATTGGACAACCATTTGTCTGGGATGGATTTGTCAGGGGATGGACTAGAAGACCTCCAAGGTCTCTTCCACTCCTATATTCCAGCTTTCAAAAAAGCACTTTTGTTGGATACAACAACTGTATCCCTTCTGGAAGGGATAATTTATGGTCACATACCTGCCATTTTCCAAGTTAAATAAATTCCAACTTGACCATTAGACCTTCCCTGTTGAAATTACAGTTCGTGCAGAACCTTCTCAAGCCTGTTTCTCTTCCTTGGCTTTGAAGAACAACAACAAAACAAAACAAAGAAAAGGTTCTACCAACACAGGTTTCATAAAGGCAGGTTGAAAGTATGGATTGTGATGGTTGATTTTAATTATGTTAGATGTGGTCTTGAATTGTTTTTTAATACCTCTGGATTTCATTTTAGGTTGTGCTTTATTGTAAACCCTGAGGGACCATGGTACCTGGTGGTGGAGTTAGGTAAGTAAATAAAAGTGGGGAAGAAACTGTGATTGATTTTTATTTATTGGCAGGTTTCTCTCATTTTATAGCAATATGGTAAGCAGGCACAATATAACACAATCCATTCTCTTGTGGGGAGGTTGGACGAAATGACCTACAAATAACTCTGTTAATCTGTAATCTGCAGAGAGTAGTTTAGTTTACCCAGTTTGGCTTTTACCAATAAAACAAGGATGTGGCTTGGTTTCTTTTTCCCAAAGACTTCCCAATATTCAAGAAATCCTTCCTACGTTTTGTGGGAGGACATCACTATCAAACTGAAGAAAACATGGGAGAAAGCAGAAATATTTACCTAGCACTAGACTCAAAAGTCACATTATAAAATTTTCCTAAGAACATTGAGGGAATGTGGGGAAACAATAACCTGGCTTTGTTCCCATTGTATCCCGCCATTTAAATTTAGTATAAATGAGTTGATGTTGTTTTTGATATCTCACTGGAGTGGAAACCATGACTTTGAAACTTAGGAGAGGGAGAAGGTCTCTGGCTTTAATATTTGTCCACACGGACATCTGACATGCTTGAAGCTCCTTCCCATGCAGGGTTCGAGATGGATTAACCATTTTGATCGTCTCTTCTGCTCTGTTTGCTAGAGACGTGGTAGCTCAGAGGCTAAGATGCTGAGCTTGTCGATCAGAAAGGTCGGCGGTTCGAATCCCCAGTGCCACATAATGGAGTGAGCTCCCGTTCCTTGACCCAGCTTCTGCCAACCTCGCAGTTCGAAAGCACGTAAAAAAAAAAATGCAAATAGAAAAACAGGGACCACTTTGGTGGGAAGGTAACAGCATTCTGTGCTCCTTCTGCGTTTAGCCATGCCAGCCACAGGACCCTGGAGACGTCTTTCGACAGCGCTGGTTCTTCTTTGGCTTTGTAATGGGGATGAGCACCGCCCCCGAGAGCTGGAAATGACTAGCACGTATGTGCGAGAGGAACCTGCACTGTTTGAAGAAAAAGCCAATCAACCTTTTCACCTTCACTTGGACATCTTCAGTGTAACTTCAGAGCTGGAGGTTTCTTCTTCTGCTGCTGTTGATACAGCAGCGTCAATCCTCTGTGTTAGGACACATTGTCTGGAATAACGTCAAGATAATTGAAGCTGCCGGTTGTATCATCAGAGACCCTGCAATGGAGAACTATTAATGCCAGCAGTTCATGAAAACAGTCATTCGTCTTTAGCACGGAGTCAAGCAGCTCCTTGAGAGATGAAGATGTTTGTCATTGCTCTCAAATCAGTCCGTTTTCCCGCAAAATCCTCCTGTGTCATTTTTAACCGACTGACAATGAACAACAAAGTCAGGAAATTAAGCCAAAATTATGAGGTCATTTATCTCCTCTGGATGACACCCTTATGGAGTGGGGGGCAGCCAAGCATTATTTGTAAACCCCACCCGAATCCTGTTTCATCCCCTTCTTTAACTTTCTATAGAGATGGTGGAATTCTACTAATCAGCGAGTTTTGGGAGTCATGAAGGCCACCATCCAAGCCCTGATAACCACTTTAATTCTACATCAGCATTTCCTGTCCAATTCTTTGTATTCTTAGTAAGGCACTTGGAATATTGCATTCAGTTTTGGTCTCCATGATGTAAAAAAGATGTTGAGACTCTGTTGTGGTTAGCCAGCAGCAGTGAGGAGGAGGTTCCCAAGGAGCCTGTGCCAAGTGCGCGTGAGCGCAGGATGATTCATAGAAGAACAGCATAGACGACTTGGGAGTAAGATTGTAACATAATGGCCCTTCCCTTCAGGGCATATAAGTCTGGTTTCAAAGGTTTTTTTTTTTTTTTTTGCTTTTACAAAAAGCAAAAACGTTGGAAGAACCCAGCATAGTGTGTAGAGACTCCAGCTTATCTGAAGAATTATATCAAGGCTTTTCTGGTTGGACTAATTGTCTGCAAGCCATCTTTTATCTACAAAGAAGTTTATTTGTAGATTAAAGCTGTGAAGGTTTGAGTTACTGAGTTTGTTTGAGATTTTCTTTCTGGTATCAGGGTTGGGTCAGAACAGACTCTAGAAAGAGTGCAGAGAAGAGCAACAAAGAGGATTCAGGTGCTGGGGGATAAAACATACAAAGAACGGTTGCAGGAACTGGGTATGTCTAGTATAATGAAAAGAAGGACCACGGGTGACATGATAGCAGTCTTCCAATATTTGAGGGGGTACCACAGAGAAGAGGGGGTCAAGCTGTTCTCCAAAGCACCTGAAGGCAGGACAAGAAGCAACTAGATGGAAACTAATCAAGGAGAGAAGCAACCTAGAACTTAGGAGACATTTCCTGACAGAACAATTAATCAGTGGAACAACTTGCCTCCAGAATACTCCAACACTGGAAGGTTTTTTTTTTTTAAAAAAATGTTGGATAACCATTTGTCTGAAGTGATGTAGGGTTTCCTGCCTTGGCAGGTGGGTTGGACTAGAAGATCTCCAAGGTCCCTTCCAGCTCTGTTATTATTATCATCAGCTGCAGATTAAAAACAAGGACCCTTCTCCATTGTTCAAATATTAGCCCAAACTGCAGACTTGCCCACTGAGGTTCAGCATCAGTAAGGCATTCCTGGAGCTTCTGTTTAACAAAACATTGATTGTTCCATCAGTGAGCTCAGTTTGTTCTATCTCTACAATTTGACTTATTACAGGCAGTACTCCCTAGCAAACGTCCATCTGGGTCAACCTTCGAATGGTGATTAACAGCTGCTTCTGGGAAAAGCAGAGCTGATGATAGACAGGAAGGTGTTTATCTCTCCTTGTTTCTTCCCAGGAAAGGGCCCTCAATGGGCAGATTCCCTTTGGACTAGGGAAGCCTAACACTGTGAAAAGAAAATATTGGAGGAAAGAGATGGTTGGAATTGGAGCGGGAAAATATAGAGCTGCCGAGGGAGGTGAAAAGCAAAGAGACAACCAGATGGGGTCTGGAGATAAGAACGGATGGGCAGGAGGTCCCCAGGAAGCAAGCCTTCTAGAACTGACTTGGAGTGACAACGACCAAAGAGAGGAACTTTGCCATGCGACTGAACATCTAATGACCAACGGAAGGCAGAGAGGATATAAAAAGGAATGTTAGTCAGGGATTCAAAGGGAAGCTTTGAGGGACTTCAATCAACTTCACCATTCCTGCAAATTCTGATTGGATCCTGGGATCTCCTCTTTCTCAGCCCAATTTTCAGTGGAGGAAAACCATGAGTAAAGATGGTTGAATAGGAGCGGCAGCCAAAAAATGAAATGAAATCCTATGAAAGCCAATGAAATCCTATGTTAACAGAGGGATACAGTCAAGATCAAGTGAGGTACTAATACCACTCGGTAAAGCCTTAGTAAGGCCACACCTAGAGTACTGCATCCAGTTTCGGTCACCACACTATAAAAAGAGGTTGAGACTCTAGAAAGAGAGCAGAGAAGAGCAACCAGGATGATTAGGGGACTGGAGGCTAAAACATATGTAGAACAGTTATAGGAACTGGGCTTGGCTAGTCTAGTGAAGAGAAGGACCGGGGAGACGTGATAGCAGTCTTCCAATATTTGAGGGGCTGCCGCAGAGAGGAAGGGGGTCAAGCTATTCTCCAAGGCACTGGAAGGCCAGACAAGGAATAATGGATGGAAACTGATCAAGGAGAGATTCAACCTGGAAATAAGGAGAAATTTTTCTGACAGTCAGAAAAATCAACCAATGGAACAGAAGTTGCCTTCAGAAACTGTGAGAGCTTCATCACTGGAGGCTTTCAAGAAGAGATTGGACTGCCATTTGTCAGAAATGATGTAGGGTCTCCTGCTTGGGTGCGGGATTGGACTAGATGACCTGCAAGGTCCCTTCCAACTCTGTAAATCTGTTAAGATCTACTTGTACGAGCAACTCTTAAGCAAACTGACTCCAATAAAGCTGTGTGTTTCTTTCTAACTAAGATCTGAGCACCGCTGTCTCCATTTAAACTGTCCTTAAGAAATCCTCTTGTACTGGTTATCTGCTGTGAAGCCTCAACTGCACTTATCTAGTCTCTGGATTAGGGAGAATGTAAGGTTGGGACAGTGGTGGGTAGACGTCTCAATGGGGAAGAGGGGTTGAAATAAAAGAAATGAAGTACAGATATGGAAAAAACGTACAACGTACAGCATCCCACTGTAGCCTTAGCCTCCCCGTGGAAAAGTTTCCTCCACTTTTCAAACTTTCCAGTGAAGAGAGAGACAGAGATTGTATTTCACGTTAACACATAGATTTTTTTGCTGAGCAAGGATTTCTTTACTTCTTCTTTTTTCCTTCTAAACATCTCCCCCGCTCCTTTTTAAAAAATAAAAAATAAAATCCCTCAACCATCATCGTCATGGGATCTTCTGAGAATTTTAGAACTTGCAGGAGGTGCAGAAAAAAATAAACACGCGCGCGCGCGCACACATACACACACACAGCTCTGCACTTTCTCCTTAGCCTAGGCCACTTGACAAAGCCTCTGCCCACCCCACCCCCGCTACCCCCCCCAAGGTCAGAGTGGAAGGATTGTGGTACTGCCCCTTCCAATGAGTTGTGCTTCGGAGTGTGTTCGTTTGTGCTAGTTAAGTTCTTCGGTTCCAGCTAAGCAGCGAGCTGATGAAAAGAGAAGCGTGTGTCCTCATTAAATCCACGCCCAGTTGGAAGGCTGCACATCAAAGGGAACAGGTCAGCTCCGGAGTACGGTTGCATGCACGTGCGCGCGCGCACACACACACACACACACACACACACAAACACACACTCTTTTCCCTGAAGTGCCTGGGCTGCAAACCTATCAATTATGTCCCCTTTCTAACTTCCCTTATGACAAAACTTAGTCTTGGCTCTATCAATCATTATCCAAAGCTTGTTCTCTCTCTCTCTCTCTCTCTCTCTCTGTCTCTCCCCCTCCTTCCCTCCCCCACGTGTGTAGGTGGAGCCCTTTTGCAATAAGAAAGAGAGGGGGATAACAAAATGAAGAGAATGCAAACATGTCAGGATTCCCCACTGCCATCCTGGTGTGGCAAACCAGATAAAACTCACTTCAGTTCAAAGCTTGCTGTCTCTCGCTGCCTGTCAAGCCCTTTTCAGGTGCTTCTTTCCTGCTTGGGAGACATCACACACCTTTGCCTGGGCTGTGAATCGTCCTAGGAAGTTTTCTTTTTAATCTGTTTTATACATACCAAGGATCGTGGTTTTTTTTTTGCTTGTTTGTTTCCCCTTCTTCTTCTTCTTCTTCTTTCCCCTTTCTTTTCAGTGCCTGCGTGAGCAATCCCCTATCATGTTTTTGCACCGGGATGAAGTGGATCCTTCTCTGCTCTTTTACATGGGAGCCACGGTGCTCTACGGCGGGACCATTTTCTATCGAGCGAAGAAGAACCGACTGGAGAAAAAGACCCCCTTTTGCTGGGGTCTCCTGTTGCTTTTGACCCTGGAAGTCCTCTGCTTTGCTACCTTGAGAAGTGCCCTGGGCTTGGCTCTGTTCTCCCTGGCGTGCCTTGTGTTTTGCTTGTACACTCCTGTGCAAGCAATGTTGCCCGTCGGTCGTAAGGCAGTTCTGATTACAGGTAAGGGGAGATGGAATGTCTAAGGATGGGTTAGCCGTCCTACCTTCTCGAGTGGAATGGCCAAGTTGGAATTGGCACAGTTTCCTCTAAAAGTAGAAGATTTCTAGCGGGCTTAGCTAACATCTTTCCTTTTTAATAATTTGTATTAAATTTTACACTTTTAAAAACAAATCTTATGTACAATATTTGCAGTAGGTTGTGGCGTGAACTTTTCTATTTTCATTTACATACATACATACATAATTTACATTTTGCATTATCTTTTATTCCTGTTATCTAACCAAACATACCATTTTCCCGAGACCGTATAATATTCTTTTTCTTCCTTCTCTTGCAATTCCATTGTAAGTTTACTCATTTCTGCACACTCCATAATTTTCTTTATGATCATTTTATCTGTGGGATTACTCTCTAGTTTCCAATTTGGTGCATACGTTATTCTAGAATTTGGGGCATACGTTATTATAGCTTCTGTCAGTGTATGTATTGTTATATATTCAATGCCCTTCTTATATTCACCTCTGATTATCCGTAATAAAAACATTTCTGGCTTAAGTTCTATTTTTAAACCAATTATTTCTTGCAGCCAGATCCCTTTTTTATTCCAAAATGTCTTTGCTTTAGAACGTTGGTCTGCTTTGCCTGGTATAGAAATAAGGTTATTTTAAGGATGCTTTGGATCTGTTAGGGATTGTGTGAAAGTTGGGATGGGCTTTTGGGTAAGGAAGCTTTGGGATGCAGGAGCAGTGAGGTGCCCTTGTTGCACGCTGAGCTCGGTTGTTTCCTTGCAGACGTTTCGTGACCCAGCTAGGGAACATCATCAGTGCTAGGTGATGATGGACTAGCACTGATGATGTCCCCTAGTTGGGTCATGAAACATCTGCAAGAAAACAACCAAGCTCAGAGAGCACCGAGGATCCCACCATTGTCCTCCTCCTCCTCCTCCTCCTCCTCCTCCTCCTCCTCCTCCTCCTCCTCCTCCTCCTCCTCCTCCTCCTCCTCCTCCACCACCACCACCACCACCACCACCACCTCTCTGCAAATCCTCTCCCTTCTAGCACTGTTGATGTTCCCTAGTTAGGTCATGAAACGTCTGCCAGAAAGCCACCAAGCTCAGCGAGCCCCAAGGACCTCTCATTTCAACCCTGAGCTACAAGTGTTCCCATTTATTGATTGTAAACTGTGAAATAATTTAGGGATCTGAGCCCATCGCCTCCTTTTTCTTCCCATGCAAAAAAGGGAAGGGCCGGCCTTTTCGACAGCCTGGTTTTAGAACTAGCGCAGCTGTTTGCATCTGGCAGGTGGCTTTAAACTGTCGGTCATAAATGGCAACAGACCCAAGTCCAGAAAGGTGTGACACTGGGTGTGGATTTTTCACACAAATTACTTAACTGCTGGTACAGCACGTTGACAAGGAAAGCATGTCACACGGAGGGAAAAGGCTGGAGGGAAAAAATTCTTCAACGGACTCTGAAAATAATAGTAAATCTCTCTCTTTCTCTCTCAGTCTCTTTCTGTTTCTCTCTCTCTCTCTCCTCTCAAACTGTGTCTCCCTTTCTCTCTCTTCTCCCCTCCCTCTCAACATATCTCCTTCTGTTTCTGTCTCCTCTCAATCTCTCTTCCCTTTTTTCTCTCTCCTCCCTCCCTCTCTCTCCTTCTCTCTCTCTCTCTCAATATCTATTTCACTCTCTTCCTCCTCTCAGTCTGTCTCTTCCACTTTCTCCTTCTCTCTCTCAATCTCTCTTTCTCGCTCTCACTCCTCTGTGTCTTTCTTTCCCTCTTTTTCTCTTTCTGTCCCTTTCTCTCCGACTCTCTCTCTCTTTCTCTCTCACACAACCCAAAATGAGAATGAGAGACAGAGAAACAGAAAAACTAAGACCATAGAAGGTTGACTATCCTTGCTTTGGTACTTTTGTGCTTCAGTTTCTTTCCTTTTGGTGCTGTTGCTGAAAGTTTAGATGTACTTCTTGCTCTTTCTTTCTTTCTTTCTTTCTTTCTTTCTTTCTTTCTTTCTTTCTTTCTTTCTTTCTTTCTTTCTTTCTTTCTTTCTTTCTTTCTTTTTTCTTTCCTTCCTTCCTTCCTTCCTTCCCTCCCTCCCTCCTTTCTTTCTTTCTCTTTCTTTCTTTCTTTCCTTCCTTCCTTCCTTCCTTCCTTCCTTCCTTCCTCCCTCCCTCCCTCCCTCCCTCCCTCCCTCCTCCTTCCTTCCTTCCTTCCTTCCTTCCTTCCTTCCTTCCTTCCTTTTCTTTCTTTCTTTCCTTCCTTCCTTCCTTCCTCCTTCCTTCCTTCTTTCTTCTTCCTTCCTTCCTTCCTTCCTTCCTTCCTTCCTTCCTTCCTTCCTTCCTTCCTTCCTTCCTTCCTTCCTTCCTTCCTTCCTTCTCCCTCCTTTCCTCCTCCCTCCCTCCTCCCTCCCTCCCTCCTTCCTTCCTTCCTTCCTTCCTTCCTTCCTTCCTTCCTTCCTTCCTTCCTCCTCCTCCCTCCCTCCCAATTTTTGCAGATGAGTATATTGAGGCAGACACGTGCTCTTTCCATCCTCACAACCAGGACTCCTGGTCACATACCTTACAGCCAAATACCAGTCACAGCCAAAAGTTCTCCTCTGCTCCCCCGCTCCCGCCCCGCCACCTTTGGATTTATTTTTATGCTCTCATGTCTTCTGCTGGTAGCCTGTTTGTCATCTCTTTAAAATCATGCGCCGAGAAGCATGCCTTCCCTTTCCGAGTTCTGGATTGGCCCTTCGTGTAGGTGGTGGGATTTGAGAGAAAGACACATTTAGCAGGATGGCTCATTCCCAACAAAGGGAAGCAAGACGTTCAAAACACACTTCGGTATCTGTTCTGGTCAAAGCAAAGACTTGCCTTCTCTTTTGATCGATGGATGCAGGCTGGGTAAAGTTTTCACAGATTTGGCAACATGACAGGAAGAGATCTCGAACTGAAGTCTAACCTTGGACCAGGAGTGGGATTCTACCGGTTCGCACCTATTCGCTAGAACCAGTTGTTAACTTTCTAAGCAGTTCAGAGAACCAGTTGTTAGAAGAAATTACTGGACTAATCCTGTAAGGAAGGCAAGAAGGAAACATTCTGGTGTTGCTTACAGAAACTGCCTCTCCCTTAACTCTTATTACATTCTTGGCAGGACTAGACTTCCTGTCTCAGGAACTTCTCTGGAGTTTTTTTTCCCCTCCTTTGCTGGTACTTTGCTTGTGTGGAGTGACCGTTTAAAGTTACAATGGCACTGAAAAAAGTGACTTATGACCATTTTTCACACTTACGACTGTTGTAGCATCCCCACAGTCATGAGAGGCCAGGCGAGGAGATATGTGCCTCGATGTGAGTGATGTTGAGTTGGCCATGCCCAGACAGTCATATGACCACCAAGCCACGCCCACCAACTAAGCCACGCCTACAGAACCAGTTGTTAAAAAAAATTGAATCCCACCCTTGCCTTGGACCCTGTTGTCCAGATGTGGGATGGACTCTTCAGGTGGCATTTTGGTTTTTTTTTGGGGGGGGGGTGCTCTTTGTGGAGCCCTTCTGTGAGCTTGGTTTGTTTGGTGGCAGGCATTTTATTACCAAACTAGGTAACACCATCAGTGCCTAGCTTGGTAAACGACACGTCTGCCACCAAACAACCAGGTTCAGTGAGTTGAGAGAAGAGTTTGCTAATGCAATGTCTGCCAGAAAACAACCAACTTCACCAAGAAAGCACCAAGGACCCCACATTCAACCCTGAGCTACAAAATATGCTGTCGTGTCGGTATCCTCTGAAAAATAATTTTAAAAAATTAGGTAGAATTAGATGCCGTGCATGGCTTATTTCCACTCTGCAGATGGTAGGGCTGGAGGTAGAAGTCATTAAGGGCTGGAGGTCAAAGTTCAAACCTTCATTAACCCAAGTCGCCACCTCTCAGCCCAGCCTGCATGCAAGGTTACTTAGCAGCATTAAACGACACGTGCCGCTCGTGAGGTCTGCAAGGAAAAGGCATAATCGTAATGAATGGGATGCTTCATAAAGAAATGCTGGAAAAGAGGCAGTTACCGAAAGCTTTTCATTCACCCGGGAGTTTATTTAGGGACAGGTATGTAATTCCTGAGGCGAAGAGGATGGGGGATGGAAACGGAGCACCTTAAGACAAAATCAGAGCTTCTCCTTGTTATTTCTTCTTTCACGCTAACATTGCAAAACGCTCAGGTTTCTTTTTAGGTCCCGGGTTCCAAAGGTCCTGCTCCGAGGAGTCGTAAGACTCTTTGAGATGGTTCGATTGATGGAGGTGTATGCAAAGGCAGTCCTCGTCTGACGACATCGAGCCCAAAATTTATGTTGTTAAGTCAGACATTCAGACATTTGTTAAGTGAGATTTATAAGCTTCCTTCCAAAGTGGTTAAGCGTTGCAATCATATGCATGTATGTACATATGAATACATGTACATATGTATGTGTTTATACATCTCTCTCTCTCTCTCTTTCTCTCTCTGTATACACACACATATACATATACACACACACACACACATACGTACACACACATATATGCATCTATTAATATTTCAATGGCTTCTTTAATAGGAATATATGCATGCACAGAAACATACCATATATACACACACACACATACACACACATATACACATACAAAACAGACATATATACACTTACATATATATGCATACATACACACACATATATACTAATATTTTCAATGGCTTCTTTAATAGGAATGTGTACATATATATGTATGTATGTGTAAAAATATAAATGTATATATCTGTGTATATACAGATACACACACACACTGTCAGCCTTCAAGAGTTTTCTTTCAAGGTTTTTCTCCCTTTGCTTTGCATCTTTCAGCTGTCATAAGTAACGGGGGGAGAAGAGGGGTATGGTTATGGGAAGTGAGCTGGAGGTGTTACAAACCAGAACTGTATAAGCTGGTGGGGGTGGGTGGGAATACATTTTTGCTTAGGTTTCTATCCTATCCTATGCAACTCTTTGTCAAAATATGTCAAGGTCAACGGACAGAAGCCTCATAACCACCTGGAGATGCCCGCATGATGATATACACAACTTTTAATTGGATGAGCCAATTGAACTATCGGGGGTGGGAACGTGGCCATTACTTTGTATATGTGATTTACGCGCCCATTTTCTCAGATTCAGAATTCTTTTGTTGCTACCACTCGATTTCCAGTAAAAAGATATTTTTTCTCTGATGAAAAGAGTCTAAGTATTTCTTGCTTGGATTTTGAATGGAGCACCAGCTGGCACACACACATATACACACACACACACACATATACACACACAAAACAGACATATATGCACACTTATATATGCATACACACACACACACACACACACACATATATTAATATTTTTAACGGCTTCTTTAATAGGAATGTGTACATATATTCGTAAGTATGTGTAAAAATATAATATGTATATGTATCTGTGTATACACACACATACATACACACATATGTATATGCATACATATAGTAATATTTTTAATGGCTTCTTTAATAAGAATGTATGTATATTATACACACACACACAGACATATACTGATATTTTTGATGGCTTCTTTGATAGGAACCGACAGTGGGATCGGCCATGAGCTGGCCAAGTACCTTGACAGTTTAGGGTTCACTGTCTTTGCCGGCGTCTTAAGTGCAACGGGGCCCGGGGCCAAAAGTCTGAAGGAGACCTGCTCCGAAAGGCTTTCAATCCTGCAATTGGACATCACCAGTTCTGCGCAAATCAAGGAGGCTTATCACGAAATAAGACGGAAGTTGCAACAGGAAGGTATGGCTTGTTTGCCTGATCCCACCCTCTGTGATCCCTGTCCTTGCCGAAGTGACCTTTTTTATTTTTTGCAAAGATCCAGAAAGGAAGCTTGTTGATATTGGCCTGAGCAGCCCAATCGCCTTTCAAAATCAGAGGCTGACATCAATGTTTACCTCCTTTGAGTGGCTGATGAAATGAGCAGAATTGAGATAAAAGATCTACCTTAGTGCAGTTGCATGTGGTCAACTCAACGGTGTGGCCCCTCTGTTGACTGTTTGTCCCACGTCTGCAATCTAGGTAATGAAAAACCTTGCTGGCCACCCATGGTGATCCATTAAAGATTGTCAGATCTCAACACTGTGGCATACAAATGCTGCTATGAAAAAAATCAAATCAAATCAATGGTCTATTTAATTTCTGAAATACAATCAACCCTACTCATCAGATATGAGGTTTTGTGGGTAAAGACCTCGTTTCCCTCCCCTTTCCTTCCATCTCAGAAAGGCTCTGTTGTTTACAAGTCTTTGAGCTCTGTCTGTTGGTAACCCTTTACGTTCTGGAGGGTTATTGATTATTAACAGTTTTTAGGACAATCACATTGTAATATTCATTCCTCTTGGCTTTAAACGACAAACAGTTCATTTGGCTGTTGGAAAATCTAAAATTGCTACTTTTCAGAAACCCTGAGATGTCTGATTTTCTTCATTTGCTTTAAAAAGTAAGCAAAAGAGAAGAGTTTGGTAAGATATATATGCAAAGGAAGGAAGGGAAGGAAGGAAGGTAGAAAGGAAGGAAGGAAAGAAAAACAGAGAGGGAAAGAAGGAAGAAAGGAAGGAAAAATGAATGGAGGAAGGGAGGGAGGGAAGAAAGAAAGAAAGGAAGGAAGGAAAAACAGATGGGGAAGAAAGGAAGGAAAAACAGTGAGGGAGGGAGGGAAGGGAGGGAGGAAGGAAGGAAGGAAGGAAGGAAGGAAGGAAGGAAGGAAGGAAGGAAGGAAGGAAGGAAGGAAGGAAGGAAGGAAGGAAGGAAGGAAAAACAGGAAGGAAGGAAGGAAGGAAAAACAGACAAGGAAGGAAGGAAGGAAGGAAAATGAATGGAGGAAGGGAGGGAGGGAAGAAAGAAAGAAAGGAAGGAAAAACAGATGGGAAAGAAAGGAAGGAAAAACAGTGAGGGAGGAGGGAAGGAGAAGGAAGGAGGAAGGAAGGAAGGAAGGAAGGAAGGAAGGAAGGAAGGAAGGAAGGAAGGAAAACAAGGAAGGAAGGAAGGAAGGAAGGAAGGAAGGAAGGAAGGAAGGAAGGAAGGAAGGAAGGAAAAACAGATGGGGGAAGAAAGGAAGGAAAAACAGACAAGGAAGGAAGGAAGGAAAAATGGAGGGAGGGAGGGAAGAAAGGAAGGAAAAACAGACAGGAAGGGAAGGAAAAACAAAGGGAGGGAGGGAAGGAAGAAATGAAAGAAGGAAAAACAGACAAGGAAGGAAGGAAGGAAAAATGGGGAAGGAAGGAAGGTAAAATGGAGGGAGGGAAGGGAGGGAGGAAAGAAGGAAGGGAAAACAGGAAAGAGGGAGGGTGGGAAGGAAGGAAAGGAAAGGTTCTGGGATTGCTTCCTGCCACAGGAATTCATTACTTCACTCGTTGGCTTTTCCTTTCTCCTCGCCAGAGCTTTGGGCTGTTATCAACAATGCAGGAATCCTGGGGTTCATAGCAGACGGAGAACTGCTCCCCATGAGTTCTTACAAGCAGTGCATGGATGTAAATTTCTTTGGGCCTGTTGAAATATCCAAAATGTTCTTACCATTGCTCCGGAAATCCAAGGGAAGGATTATTAACGTCTCGAGCCTGGCAGGTGAGTTATGTTTTCCAGCAAGTTGTAAATTGATAGACCGTCACCTGCGTTGGATTTTGCTCCCTTCAAGGCCACTTTTCTGAACCTTTGGAGCTGCCTTGTGGGAGGTCTCCAAATGAATCAGGAATCGAATGATCAGATGGCAGGAAAAAGCAAATACGTCAGTGGTAAACAATTGAGCTATCTAGCTGTTCAAGATGATTTAGTTTGGCACCTTATAGATAGGACACTATCACACTTCTAATCTTGAAGTATTTATAGCCACGCCAAGGCCACAGATGCAGGGAAAATGTGGACTGGCCTATTCTGTGTGTGTGTGTGTGTGTGTGTGTGTGTGTGTGTGCACGCTTGTCTGTGTGTGTTTTGCTACTATGCAAACCAACGGCTCGCTTATCTTTCGAAATTTGTACTTCTCCGAGTATTGCTAAGGCAAAAATAAAACACGTATTGAAGAAAGGCATGCATGTTTATTTACTTTGTTGCAAAAATAATGTACAGAATTGCATTTTATTGGCGTTAACTTCCCTTGTGATTTCCCATGGATTCTAATAAACACAAGGCAGCCTTCGGATCAAATCTATCAATTAAAATGGGACCTTTTTTTTATCCCTTGTCTATTAAATCTCATCTTCAGAAAGTCCCAAACAAAAGATTGGATAATGCAATGAAATATGATGTAATGTTCTCATTCCCTGCACTGTGAAAAGTGCTTCTTAGAGGAGGAACTTGAATTGCTTGGGGCTTTTTTGTCTGGTAACTAAAGATATTTTTTTTAAGTCCAACTAGCAGAGTCTCAGACAGTTGGGATGTATTAAAAAATGAGGCAATAGCAAACTCATATGTGACACACACACACACACACACATAAGATATATGTAAAGGATATATATATATATATATATATATATATATATATATATATATATATATATATATATATATATATATCTCCTTTAAGAAAAATAAGAGGAGAAGAAAAAACAAGACAAGCATTTCAGAACTATATTTAGCCAATAAGAACTTAGACCTTTTACTAGTTTCTGATAAGAATTTTGTATTTAATATTGGCTTAGTGTTTTCCTTAAGCTTTTAGTTCTCCATCCATGTGTCACTGTTTTGACTTGTCTCGCAGGAGGAATCCCAATGCCACGGTTTGCTGCCTATGGTGCCTCCAAGGCAGCCCTCTCCATGTTTTCTGGCGTTATGAGGCAGGAGCTGTCCATGTGGGGCATCAAAGTTGCTGTTCTCCACCCATCAGGCTTCAAAACATGTAAGTTCTCCTCCATCAGGCTTCAACACACATAAGTCATGAGATTTCACTCCATCTTTCTCCCAACTCATGAGAAAATACGCCTCCAGAAGAACCAGGGTTCTCAATCCAACATCAGAAATTGTCCATCAGTCATCTAGCCAAGGATTGCACATGGTTTTGTTTTTTAAGATCTGAGATTCAGTTTGTCTCAGCCCCAAGATGCCCACTGTATTCTTTCTAAGAGTTTGTAAACTGTCTTTTCCCAAGGAAAGACTTGAATTATTTATTCTTTCATAGTTCAGGTCTACCAGCCACTCTTTTCAGATTCATAAAGACTTCTGGGAGCTTTCTCTGATGAGTTTCCTGGGAAGTCCTGGCTGTCCAATTTTGGCATCATGTAGCTGAGCCAATGCTTTCATAGGAAGATGGTTTTGAGACATTTAACTTGATCCCCAGAATTCTTCTTCTTCATTGATATATCCCAAGCCAACCTATGGAAGAAACCTGAACAGAGTAGGTTCTCCTGCCATCGCCTCCTCTCTATTTTTTCCTTATTGGATTTAGAATTAGAATACTTTATTTGCCCAAGTATGATTAGACACACAAGGAATTTGTCTCCGGTGCAGAAGCTCTCAGCGTACATGAAAAGCCACAGAATAATCATAATATAATAATACCAATAAAAAGACAATAAGAGAGATAATAATAATAATACTAAAGCCATACTACATGGGTAAATAGGCAGCACCATGAGAATGAGGCGTTAAGCAGAAGGAAGGCCTGACAGGCAAAAACGGTCCTTGTGCCTAGTGGTTTTGGCATGCAATGCCCTACAGTGCCATCCCAAGGAGAGAAATTAAAACAGTTTATGTCCAGGATGTAAGGGGTCTGTAGATATTTTCCAAGCTCTCCTTCTGACCTGTGCAATATACAGGCCTTCTCTGGAAGGCAGACTGGATTTCAATTGTTCCTTCCACAATCTTAACTATCCATTGGGAATCTTTCATAAGAATAACTTCTGAGGAGAAATCAAAGAGGTTAGACATTCCCCCCAAAAATGAATTTGTTGGTTTTCTAGCAATCGGGGGGAACCCTGAAGACTGGAAAAAGGAAGAACAGATGATTCTGGGCAGCCTAGCTCCAGATGTGAAGAACGATTATGGCGAGGATTACATCCATAATCTGAGGATGTTCCTCGGTGAGATGTCTTCAATTTGCTCATCTGATCTCTCACCCGTCTTCTCCGATGTTCTGCATGCTTTACTGGCTGAGCAACCAAAAGGTTTATACACTCCAGGCAAGAATAGTTACACCTTTCTTCTTGTGTTCTGTTATTTTCCTCTCTGGTTTTATGACTTTTTCATGAGCAAAATAATGGGTAACCCTCACATGCCTCATGCTCTCCGAACGGCAGAGCGAAAGAAACAGGTCATACATTGAGAGTAAGAAGTCTAGGCATCCTTCAAAAAATGGACGTCGGAAGTCCCTCGCATTTTTTATGGTTCATGTCCTTTATTTGATAAGTTATTCAGCTTTACACAATTACACAACCTAAGAAACCAGTAAACAATAGATGGAGATATGAATATAAGTGTAGATTTTAGAATGGTACAGAAGGAAGTTTTAACATTATCATAGTGAACATCTCATTGATAATGCCTTTTAAGGTTCACCTTTGTTTTGAAATGGAGATTAACTTTTTCTGGAATGGTATTTTGTGTTTTGGGGTAGTGCTGAAAAAAAAAAAATCTTCCCTTTTCCAAAGATTCATATCTATTTTTTTCCTGATCTTTTGTTCGACCTCATAAATATATATTTCCAGCCATGATTTTGCTCAGGAGTATATAAAAGAAAAATAAAATTGTACTCACCTGAAATCTTCTGAAAACTTTAGGGGAAGAATGTGAATGGATTCTATGCATATATGTATAAATTTGCATCATCTTGTTGCATTTTAAGACATAACGGGGCGTTTGTCCTTTGGGTCAATTCAACCTTAAGGCGCTATCCTGGATCAACCTGAGCTGAGCTGACATCTGACCTGGTTCCTAAATTACTTGACGGAATCGCCAAATCAAAAATGAAAAAAAAAACCCTAAGGGATCATAAAAGTTTGTCATTAACAGTAATAGCAGCCATAGCCAAAGGTTATACTATGCTTGGGCATGTTCCAAGACTCCAGTGCCAAGGAGGAGGATAAGAAAATTGTGCCCAGACAACACGCTGTTCAGTTAGACATGGAATTTTTTTATGTTCTTGAAAAGGAAAATGTATCAATAAAATATATATTCAAAAAAGAAAGAAAGAAAAGAACAAGAGAAAAAAGAAAAAAAAGAGAGACATAGACCTACTTATTTTGTCCAAATAGTGGTTAGTAGAAATGGGTTTCCTGTAGAGGAAAAGGAACTCCTGATCCGATTTCTGCAAGGAGATGGGGCTTGATCAAATTCCTAAGAGCTCCTCCTGCAGTTATTCATCTATTTCTTGCAACCCCTGGAATCTCCTGAAGTCAGGGGCCCGAGGTCTGGTGAAAGTGCCTAAACATTGGTTATGTGAGTTCCTACAGATTTCTGAGCCAAAGAGAGAGAAAGAGAGGGAGGGATGGAGGGAGGGAGGGAGGGAGGGACAGAGGGAGGGAGAGGAAGAGGGAGGGAGAGGGAGAGGGAGGGAGGGAGGAAGGGAGAGAGAGAGAGAGAGAGAGAGAGAGAGAGAGAGAGAGAATTGGGACAAGCTGTTGAATATACCTGAGGAAGGAAGGAAGGAAGAAGGAAGGAAGGAAGGAAGGAAGGAAGGAAGGAAGGAAGGAAGGAAAGAGGGAAGGAGAGAGGAAGAAAGAAAGGAATACAGAGGAGGAGGGTGGGAGGAAGAAAGGAAGGAAGGAAGGAAGGAAGGAAGGAAGGAAGGAAGGAAGGAAGGAAGGAAGGAAGGAAGGAAGGAAGGAAAAGAGGGAAGGAGAGAGGAAGAAAGAAATTTCCAAATTTGCTCAGACAATGACTGTGAAGGATCCATTGGAAATTGTATCCACAATCCTAATTGTAACCCGGATTAATGATTGAGACATTTGTGTGCCTACAAGCTAGAGTTGGTGCAATGCTTCTGCTGTTTTGGGTATTGTCCACTTGTTTGGGTTGTGCCAAATATTGTTAAGATTGAATGGGGATAGGATGATGTAAAAGGAAAGCACGAGGCCTCCCTGTAACAATTGTTCCCTTGGTCTGTATTGTAATAAACATATATTTATGACATTTTTCACTTGATCTTCAGCTTCTTGAGAGGTAATAGCAAGTCCTGCAGACTTTTGCCAGCCAACCTTAAACCACACAACACAAAAGAGATTGGGAGAGACAAACAGGCATGTGAAAGGGGGAAGCAAATTCGAAACATCTATTGAGAGATGCTATGAGTCATCTTGGACTGGGTTGCTGGGACCTGAAGTCATCTTTTGGGGGCACAGGTGACCCATAACTGCCTTAAAAGTTCCAGATCCCATAATATCCTCCTTTTCTCCCCAGGAGTTTGTGATGTCCTAGATTGTACCTTTACCAATCCTATGAAAGAAGTTGGACTAAGACTACCTGATTGGTCCGAGGTCACCTAGTGTTCTGACCTAGACCTTCCCCAAGATCACGAAGCTGACTCCTCGTCCCGATAAAACCCCTTTTTATTTAGTTTAAAGTGAATCCTCTCCAGCAAAGTCCCAGCTAACAGTCTTTCATGAGATTTCACAACTACAGACCTTTATCAGGCTTGAAGAGCTGCCAGGCCGATATCTTCCAAATGCCATGCTGTGGCAGCAGTGATTTGGCAAGAAGTCAGGAACAGATCCTCACCCTAATGAATTGAACTAATTGTCTCCTGCAAACACCACTTCCCTTTTCCTCCTCTTTATGGGAGGGGCCATTCACCATCCACCTGTGCCTTTACTCCCGAGTCGACCCTTGTTCCTTAGCTGTTCCCTTCTTCTGGCAGCTCTGCGCATGTGCACACTGGGAACAGGCTCCAGCTGCTCTTCTGCCCCACTGACCTCCGACTCTGAAGGCAGCTGATAACTGTCAGATGGTCCTGGTCCCATCTCTGCCTCTGATGCAGAGCCCTCGTCAGAGCCTTCCCCAGACTCCAGGACTGGTCCATGTTCCTCCCCAACGTGCTCATTGTCTGAGTCTGCCTGGCCGCTGTCAGGTCACAACACCTAGGAAGCTTCTTCACTTGAGTGGGGTCTTGAATTTATGTCTCTCCTAGTACAATACTTTCACAGTACAAGTATCCAGGCACTTGGGCCAAGCATCTATATCTAAAGGATCATTTGTCCCTGGCTCTAACCATGTAGGTAGTCCTCGACTTACAACAGTTCATTTAGTGACCCTTTGAAGCTACAACACAACTGAAAAAAGTCACTTATGACCGTTTTTCACACTTATGACCAATGCAGCATCCCTGCGGTCATGTGATCAACATTCAACTGACTCATGTTTATTGTTGCAGGATCCTGGAATCATGTAATCCCCTTTGTAACTTTCAGACAAGCAAAGTCGATGGAGAAAGCCAGATTCACTTAACAACCAGGTTACTAACTTATCAACTGCAGTGATTCAGTTAACAACCATGGCAAGAAAGATCATAAAATGGGGGGGGATCCGCTTAATAAATGTCTCACTTAGCAACAGAAATTTTGAGCTCAATTGTGGCCGTAAGTTGAGTCTACCTATATATAGTCAAATACCTCAACTACTACAGAAACTGAGGTGAATCAAGTCGATGAAAGCACCAGATTCAGGAAGGCTTGCCTTCAATGGAGAAGAAAGAAATACCCCTGAAAGATAAAATATTTCAGCAGCTTTTTGACCACCAAAAACAAGAATTATGAATCGCGATTCAAAGAAATCAACCCTATATATATATATATATATATTTTAGCAAAAGTAAGCGGTAGTGTTGATTATTAAAAAAGAAAAAAAAAGCAGCTACCTCAAAATAAATTTCAATTAAATAATATCTTAAGTCAGCGTGAACAAAGCAGAGCAGATATTGCACAATGACTGCATTTTTAAATTGTTGGTAGCATTGGCGCAGGTAAAAGAGAAATCATAGGAAAAGATCAAAGAGATAGGGTGGGGGAGGATTTATGTCACTTTGACGTGATATGAAATGTAGATGAATATGTAAAAAATACAGGCCATGGTGTGCTTCTGGTGCCATCCTGGATTAAGGAAGAAGATTGCCTTCCGATAAAATAAACAACATAAATATCAAGATATTAGGAAAGGTCATCAAGCACTGCGTGAAGCCAGAGACGGCCAGATTTGAAAGAAAATTCCATTTTCTTAGGTTGCAATTCTTTTCCATAGCTAACATGCGCTGACGTGAGCAGGGAAGTTGCCTTGGTTTATGTTGCTTCCAAGAAATGCTCCCGTTCAGCTCCAAATTCACCATCTTTTCTTTCTATCCAGCTTCCAGTTCTGTTTTCGGAACGCCTTCCACGCCTTTCTTTGGAATCATAAATTCAGAAATCGGATTCTGTTTTACCATCCAAACTTTTGAAGTTCCAGTTAAAGAGCCTATAAGAGCTCTAGGAAATATTTCACTAACTCTATAACACAAAGTTCTAGTTTTTTGTTTGTTTGTTTGTTTTTAAATTTCCCCTGATTTTAACATAGCTTTTTGGTTTTTTAGTTTGCCCTGTCGTAAGTCTAATTAAATAGTGCCAGTAGCACAATTACGAGTAGGAAAGTGACATGTGGGCAACTGGGACCCAACAGGGTGACAAATATTGTCACTCGTTGACTGATTCAAACAAGCAAACCTTCTAGTTAACTGGAAATTAGGCTTCTAAAAATAAAATGGATGAGCCTAAAGACATACAGGCTGCAGATGGAGACAAAGGGGAACTATGACGGCCCACCATTTGGTCTAATGAATGGCTCTGTTTAAACACACACACACACACACACACACACACACACACACACAGGAGGTGCAATGGAACAAAAGAGATGCGGTGAGCAGTGGTGCGATTCAATCGGTGTAACAACCGGTTCGATGAGTAGGCGCTTTGCATGTGCTCTACATTTCCAAAAGCCCATTTTCAACTCAATGACTTGCCTTCTGCTGTATTATTCCCCGGTGAATAAAACAGCTGAGGCATGGCAAACCACCCTGCTGTGAGAATCAGCTGTGCTAAAAAGCCAGGAAATATAGCACAGGAAGGAGCGGGGGTGGGTGGGCGGGGCCAAATGCTCACCAGAATGGATGTTTTCAAGTGGGAGATTTTTCCTCATCCGCCCTACAGCCCCGATCTTGCACCAAGCGAAAGCATTCAGGACTTCTCGAGTGCCGTAGTTTGGCCATTTTTAAACTTAATGCACCATTGGCGCACTCCACCTTCAGTGATGATGTTGTCCCCGTACACTTCACACAGTTGCCGAAAAATTTCAATCGGTTTATGGTTTTTTGCCAACAAAAACCTTATCACTGATCGCACCTCACAACTCGCGGGATTTTCAATTGCAACACATATTTGCTGTGAAATAACGGGCAACGATAGGAACCTCCCACTAAGCACGACTAGATGCAGACTGAACGGCGGATGCACAGACCAAAGATGGCCACGCTAGCTCCACCCCTTCTTGCTACAGACGAAAATGTAATCTATTTTATGATTAGTCCTTGTACATTTTGTTAGATTGCTCTGCTTGTAGCATCTCAGAAGATCCTACAGCATGGAAACGGTTTTTCAAGGGTATCCTTGGGGAAACCTTTTCCTTTTGAGAAACCTGCACCTTAAATTAAGAGACAACTTAGCTTTTAAGCCAGTAAAGAATAATCTTGAGAGCTGGCACCTATCTGGCACTTTGTCGGTTTCTTTCCTTTCTTGTCTATGGAGATTCTCAATCCTCCAGGTCATGGTTGTCCCAAAGGTGCTTTTCAAGAGGCAACTGAACTGCTGGTTTTTATTTCAAGACATTTCACTTCTTGTCCAAGAAGCTTCTCCTGAAGAGCTGAAGGAAAAGAGGTAGCTGCTTTAATAAGCTGCAGACATCTCCCCTAATGCACAGAAGTGCCTTTGAATCCCAAGTGCTGGTGGTATAAACCCTGAGCTGAAAAGAATGAAAGATCTTAAATCTAGTTATCCACTCTTCATTTTCACTTTGAAAAGCAAATGGAGACTGAGAACCAGAAAAGAGAATTCGTTTTGCTTTTTGATTTTTTTTAAAAGCAACAATTTTGGTGGCACTTCATTTTCTACCGTATGGAGTAATTACGGTCCCTGTCAGATCAAGGAGTGAATTTACAAGCTTAGGTAGACATGAAAAGTTAAAAAGGGGCTCTTGGAAATTACAAAGTGAGCAGCACAGAAATGAGATCTGTTCCTTCCTTGCTGACAGATTGTCTCTTCCTATTTGAGAAGATGAGTGGTTAGAAAGCACGAAGTTGGCACTCCAGGGGAGCTGGAAACAGAAGGCATCTGGGTTTCCTAATCCCTCTCCTGAGTCTGTAGGGGAATGTATTTCTTTGTCATGGGCTTCACCTTTGGAGGAGGGGCAAAAACAAACAAACAAAAGGATAGACAGACAGACAAAGAGATGGATGGATGGGTGGATGGGTGGGTAGATAGATAGATAGATAGATAGATAGATAGATAGATAGATAGATAGATAGATAGATAGATAGATAGATGATAGATAGATAGATAGATGGATGGATGGATGGATGGATGGATGGATGGATGGATGGATAGATAGATAGATAGATAGATAGATAGATAGATAGATAGATAGATAGATAGATAGATGGTAATAATGACGATGACAGATGATAGAAAGGTAGAATGAGAGATAGATAATGAGAGAGAGAAAGAGAGAGAGAAGAGAGAGATGAGAACAGATTGAACAGCCATTTGTCTAAAATAGTGTGGTTTCCTGCTCCAGTAGGGGTTGGACTAGAAGACATCCAAAGTCCCTTCCAACTTTGCTATTCTGTTAGTCAGACACATGGGTAATAAGGAGAGCAATAGAGGATCAGTTGGAAACATACCTTAATTCAGGCTGACATCAAACAGTTCTGCATCCTGATTCAAGGAGATGAAAGCAACTTCTTTTGATTGTGGTTATCTGCCTGCCTGCCTGCCTGCCTGCTGGTCTGTCTGTCTGTCTGTCTGTCTGTCTGTCTGTCTGTCTGTCTATCTATCTATCTATCTATCTATCTATCTATCTATCTATCTATCTATCTATCTATCATCTATTCTATATATATTCTCTCTCTCTCTGCCTCTGTCTGTCTGTCTCTCTCTCTCTCAAACACACACACACACTGTCTGTCTGTCTGTCTATCTATCTATCTATCTATCTATCTATCTATCTATCTATCTATCTATCTATCATCTATCTATCTACTTACCTACCTACCTATATTCTATTTCTATATATTTATTAAAGGGAATTAAAGGGGGGCTTAGCCATTGGAGAGAGGAACAACGTTTCTACTCTCTTGTAACTAAAAGGAGTGCCAGAATTCTGCCGCCAACCAAGAGACATTTGGAGATCCAACCTTATATATGAATTCCATTTAATGAGGAACCATGAAAAACCATCAAGGAGGTTCTTCTGATGTGAGTCTCTTTCAGACCAGAAAATGGGGGTAAGTAGGTAGCCATATAGATGGTCGAAACTGCTCCTTGGAAAAGAAAGCTCTATTACTTGGCAGAGGGAGATGAACAAGAATGAAGACCGGGAAGCAGAATTAGGTCGGCCCAACCTGTAGGTTTTGTTGACCCAACCATGCCCTATGCCATGGGTCCACAGCCAAGCTGGTTTAATGTAGCAAACAAGTCCTTTTTATCCACAGGAAGTCAGCCAAGAACACACAGCAATGGTACCTATAAAATAGCAATAATCACCAATTATCAACCAGGAAAGAATGTAATTACTTTGTGTCACACATAGGCTATTTACAACATGCTCTGCTTGGGCCTGGCTTTGGAGATCATGGGTGGTGATAGCTACCTTAGTAAGAAATCACCTGCTAGAAGAGAAGAATGCTGATTCAATGCCTCTTCCCTCCACCATGACAAGGCTCCTTTGTCTAATTCCCTTGGCCTTAAGCATAGGGAATGAACAAATGAATTGGTAAGGTGGTGAGGAAGGCAAGAGGTGTCAATAAAGGAGAATATTTGTAGCTCTGGGTTGAAACGAGGGGCTCTTGGTGCTCTCTGAGCTTGGTGGTTTTCTTGCAGACTTTTCATTACCAAACTAGGTAACATCATTAGTGCTAGAAGGGTTTGCAGAGATGAGGAGGAGAAGAAGGAGGAGGAGGAGGAAAGAGGAGGAGGAAGAGGAGGAGGAAGACTGTCGGGTCCTTGGTGCTCTCTGAGCTTGGTTGTTTTCTTGCAGACGTTTCATTACCCAAACTAGGTAACATCATCAGGACTAATAAGGAGGAGGGTTTGTTCTCAGTTTATATTCAAGTGGCTTGCCCTGTCAGTGAAGGGGGAGGTGGTCTTAGAGGTTCTTTGGTTGGGCTGTTTACTGTTGTTTCTTTGGCAGTTTCTTGACTGGGGTATTACTGGATGGTGCACTGAGTATCAAACAAATGTCAGACCAACAATCAAGCCCAACTTGAAGTAGCTTTCCCACTAACACTGTCAGGGCAAATCACCAACTGACAGCAAATCACACTCCTTATGAGCACTGATGATGTTACCTAGTTTGGGTAATGAAATGTCTGCAGGATAACAAGCAAACTTAGAGAGCACCAAGGACTCCACAGTCCTCCTCCTCCTCCTTTCCATCTTCCTCCTCCTCCTCCTCCTCCTCCTCCTCCTCCTCCTCCTCCTCCTCCTCCTCCTCCATCCTCCTCCTCCTCCTCCTCCCAAATACTCCTCTCTTCTAGCAGGTATGATGTTATCTAGCTTAGGTAATGAAATGTCTGCAGGAAAACAAGCAAGCTCAGAGAGCACCAAGGATGAGCACAAGAGGATGAGAAGGAAACTCCCGATAATCACCTTTTGATCTTGCTTGGTATAAGGTGGGGTAAGGGCAAACTCTAACAGGTTTTGAATTTTATTTGAATTATCCTACCACACCAAAAGTGAAGAACTTTCTTGTAATCATTTTCTTGACTTGGCCCTCCTTCAAAAGTTTGACAGCAACAGATGCTGGAATCCTTCCAACATCCATCTGGAATCTAACTTGTTCACAATATGCACCATATTTTAATGAGACTAAGGAAGAATAGGATGCATTTCCTTCTGAACTTCAGAAATCCAGTTGCTCTCCACAATCTACCAAGTAATACCTATGAGGGAGGAAAAGAAAGCCTCGTCCCTTGTGTCTTCGTCAAGCAGGATGGAAACTAATCAAGGAGAGAAGGAACCTAGAACTAAGGAGACATTTCCTGACAATTAGAACAATTAATCAGTGGAACAACTTGCCTCCAGAAGTTGTGGATGCTCCAACTCTGGAAGTTTTTAAGAAGAGACTGGACAGCCATTTGTCTGAAATGTATAGGGTTTCCTGCCTAGGCAGGGGGTTGGACTAGAAGACCTCCAAGGTCCCTTCCAACTCTATTGTGATTGATTGGTTGGTCTCTCCTAAGGGACTATTATTTTATAAGTATTAGTCCATTGTTTAGACACAGCTGATTTTGGGCCAGTCAATATGGTCAAAGCTGAGATCAAGCTGCAAAATAATTTGATTTATTTTAAGACTTGCAAAACTGGGCCATCACGGCAGCATTGCTGCAATCACTTTAGCCAACGTTCTGGTATCAGAGCAGTACAACTGGTCTCACTCAACAGAGCTAAACTGGAATCAGAAATTTGCCTAATTATTAAGAAGAGTGACCTCTGCAAGATGGGCAGCAAAGACATTTTAATAAATAAGGAAGGAAAGAAACAAATATGGTAATCGTTTCAAAAACAGGCTTAGTGATACTGCTTAGTGACAGCAGTTCTGACAGTTCCAGTTGCTATTGTTAAATGAGGAGCCAACAAGGAACTTGCAACAAGCCAACTTGCAACTTCCTGATGGCTTCCCCATTGACCTTGCTTGTTGGAAGCTAGCAGGGAAGGTCATGTGTTGTGATTATTGACCACGAGGACAATAACAAGGATCAGTTGTAGCTACCGCTCATTCAGCACTTTCCTAAGTTTGAACAGTTGCTGTTAAACAAGGGCCACCTGTAAAATGTAAACCCTTTGAAATGGTGGCACATCCTGGTGCCAAGAGCCATGGTGGCACAGTGGTTAGAATGGAGTATTGCAGGCTGACTGTGCCGACAGTCAAGAGTTCGGTCCAGACTGGCTCAAGGTTTACTCAGCCTTCTGTCCTTCTGAGGTCAGTAAAATGAGGACCCAGATTGTTGGAGGCAATATCCTGACTCTGTTAACAGCTTAAAGAGGGCTGTAAAGAACTGTGAAGTGGTATATAAGTTTTAAGTGCTATTGATACTGCTTTCCTCTTTCAGAGCTAAAGTAGACGTAGTACAATCATACATTCCTTTTTAGTGAAACATGGACTAGTAATAATATACTTAATCAAGTAAACATCTAAAATAGTTTCTCACTTGTCTACTTTACAACTATTTGTAACCATTTCTTCCAGATTTAATATATATCCCACTGAATTCACCGAAGGATGTCTCTTTTTACTATCCCCGAGAGAGATTTTGCTAACTGCTGACAAAGAACATTAGCTTCAGGGTTTCCATTTAACTTTAATAGTACTGACATTCTGGACACAAAACACTTTTTTGGCAGATAATTTGTAACACCCAGTGCTAAATGTTGGCTTAGCCAGAACATCTGTAGATTTCTGCGGCCTTGAAAGCTCCCTGTAAAGTATCAACTCTAGAACTAATTTGCAAAATAAATACATAACCCAAATCAACTTGCAAAAGTTCATCCAAATCTATTTAAAGGGGCATTGGGTCTGATGGAACAAACTTGATTTTCCGATTTGATCTGAAAGAAAGAACCACACACAATTCAGTTTGGAGATGATTCAAAGCATCTTCTAGCTGTGTTTGAACTCGTGTGTGGGATAGACTTAACAATGAAGATATTACTGACTTTTTAATCTGGTGGCCTTGAAATGTGTAGACTTAAGAGTCTCACCAACACTTATGGTCAGATATGGGCAAGTGATTAAAGAATAAAGATTGTGAATAAGTGATTAAAGAATAAAGATGAGAGAGGTTAAAAGAAATAAAGGACGTAAGGAATTAAAATTAACGTAAGGGAGGGAGCTAAGGGGAGAAAGTATCTTTAGATAGGTCCAGTCCTAATGTCTTATCCCAATCTGACATGCACTAAATGTTCTAATACAAATGAAACTCTTAATAATATACTTTGCTTCTTCTTTTGATCCAGCCCTAATTTACAGCACGTACGCACACAAGCACAAATGTCACAGTTCCTAAATCTAATGAAACACTAAGTTGTACTGTGAAAATTCTGAACAAAGGACTGCTTTCTGCTAATTGCCTTGGATTGTGAGACAAGCAGTGCTTGTTCACGATGAAGACAATAAAATATGGCGTTAATAGCCACCCTTGAAAAATAGCAAGTGATTACTCTTTAACTCAGTGTGTGAACCGAAGTAAAGTTTAACCAGGTTGCGCTTTATTTAAATTGCACCAGAGTATGTGTTGTTTCAACACATTAATTGCCTCAATTTGAAGCTACATTCATTGGTTCTTCTCACTACTTGTTCTATGGAATACACGAATACCTGAGTACTCAACTGCTTTGAAACTCATCAAATTTGGTACTCAAAGCATTTTGAAGGGAAAACTATGTTCTGGTACTCATCATTTGTTTAGTGCTCAATGCATAAGCTAGAATTTGTCGGTGTCGATTGCCTTGTGACTTACATTATGCCTTAAGGGAAAAATTTGTTGGTACTCCTCGGTTTTGGTATTTATCGTGCCTCCTGGAACCAATTAAGGATGAGTACCGAAGTACCACTGTACAGTGTTGCCAAAAGTATGGCACTATGGTGGCTGGGGAATTCTGGGAGTTGAAGTCTCAAAGTTGCCAAGATTGAAAATTCCTGATGTAGAGATTCTTAAAGATGTAGGTTTTTTTCCAAGATGGCCTCATTATTAAGATGAAGAGGACAGTCTATTTGGAAGAGTTTGGCCTTCACTATTTATTATGGACACTATACGTCCTACGGTTTTCTCTGCGTTGGTTTTATAGCTTTTTGATATGCTCAGATGACTAATCAATAAATTTCTTTTGTTGATGTTGGTAGAGGGATACTGCCTCATTCGAGACTCAGCTTCTTTGGGTATTTTCTGAACTATAACATCAGATTAAGAACAGAGTAGATTCTCATGAAATCAATTTAGGAACTCAAGTTATGATTTTGTAAGAGGTGCGTGGGTGTGTGTATGTGTAAAAATTAAGAATAAGATTGCGGTGAGACTTCTGTGAAGAGACTGCTCTTTCATATTATTTTAAGGAAAAAGTTATGTAGTTGGCTTTCTACATGGCAAGTCTGTTTGCCAAGCTTTCTCCATTGTTCACCTTTGAACACTACTTTTAATCATGCGAAAGAAGGATTAACACACCTTATTTAGTTTTAATCCCTAGGCATGATGGCTATGTGAACTGGCATTCTTCCCAAAGCAAGTGAAGAAACCACTCCTGATTTCAAAGATATCAATCACAATACACACCTTATTTAAAAATAAAAGTCTTCAGTAATTAATTACACACGAAAAATAAGGTAATCGTTCCATCAAGCCATCATTGCAAAATGAATAAGTGCCACTTGTCGCTATTCCATAGAGGTGAAATGTTGCTTTATGATGACTTAAATATGTTTTCTAGTGTCGCAAGGAAATTCTTCTATTGGAAGATCTGACCTTTATGGCTGAGTAAAAAAAGAAGAAACCATACTATGGCGTTTACAAACTGGAACAGGGTTTCATTTGACAGCTCAGAAATGTTTGAAATGCACAGTTCATGGCATTTTAAACTTTTATGATGAGTGACTGTTGAGTAACAAAATAGCAGAGGTGGAAAGGAGCTTGAAGATCTTCTCATACACCCCCGTGCTTAGGCAGGGGACCTTCTACTATTTCAGACAAAAGGTTATCCAATCTCTTCTTAAAAACTGCCAATGTTAGAGCATCCACAACTTCTGGAAACAAATCATTCCTCTGATTAATTGTTTTCATTGTCAGGAAATTCCTCCTTAATTCTAGGTTGATTCTCTCCTTGATTAGTTTCCAACCATGGCTTCTTGTCCTGCCTTCAGGGGCTCTGGGGAATAGGCTGTCCCCCTATTCCTTGTAGCAGCCCCTCGGATATTGGAAGACTGCTATCTAGTTCTTTTTTTTAATTAAACCAAAAATATCCAATTCCTGCAACCATTCTTCATTGGGTTGGGAAGAGGTGGGGAGAGAAGACACAATCTATCATCTTGACAGTGAACTTCTTTTCCATCTCAATTTTTTTTTTTTAAAAATGATAAGAACAAAAAATAAGGAGAAAACAAGTTCTCATCCATTGCTTCCTGTCAGGTCTTCGGGTGTGTTGGAGGCTGACTCCTTCTTCTTTGTGGCAGCCCCTTAGATATTGGAAGACTGCTATCATGTCTCCCCTGGTCCTTCTTTTCATTAAACTAGACGCACCCAATTTCGCAACCGTTCTTCATATGTTTTAGCCTTCGGTCCCCTAACCGTTTCTGTTGCTCTTCTCTGCACTCTTTCCAGAGTCTCAACATCTTTTTTATACCCTCATGACCAAAACAGGATGCAGTATTCCAGGTGTGGCCTTACTAAGGCTCTTCAAGCTCAACAACGTCTCTGTTCATAATCTGGAAGATCTTTGGTTATTAGACCAAAGTCAATAACCAAATTAGTCAACCTGAATATCCCTCTTTAGAAAGCCACACCCACAACACCTACTATTCTTAAAATTCCCGGATTTTGGAAAACCCACTTTGTGTTCCAACAGCCAGCAGGAGAAAAGGACCAATTCGGGTACAGGTATCCTCAAAGATTAAGGTTTGTTGAGTTTACTTTTCTAAACCTCTCCTTTCTCTTCCTTTAAGAAATTAAGAGGGTCAGGAGTTTGTTTCCTTTGTGGGGGAGAAACCAGGATTGTTTAAATCTACATTCAATTCTCGTTTTAAGAAGTAACATTGCGTTTCTTATCACTTATTGAATTTTTATGTGCAAAAATAAAAGAAGAATGAGGAAAAACTTCAAAACTCTCATGTGCCCAACATCCAAAATGGAGGGGTTATGCAACTTATGAGTATCTTTTTCCATCTACTGGTGTATGCATGTAAAAACAAACAGACATTTAAGTTGTTTTACTTCAAAGGAAAAGGAAGTTAAGGATATCTTAGTAATGAGAAAGAAATTTCTACAGACTCTTAGGATCATAATTACCTGCTGTAAAATATTGCTTCAGACAGAGAAAGGGAGGTAAAGGAGAATATTTGTAGTCAAGGTTGAAATGAGGGATGCTCGGTGCTCTCAAAGCTTGGTTGTTACAGACATTTCATGACCTGAATGAAGTTACATCCTCAGTGCTCCCAGCACTGACGATGTTACCTAGTATGGTAATGAAATGTTTACAGTTAAAAAGCAACAACCCCAAATCCAGAAAGCATCAAGAGCCCCACAAAAGGGAGCTAAGTTTCTATTCCATTTCCGAATGTATTACATGAGAGAACACAAACATCGGCAAAACCAGAGCATAATTCATACGTGCAATCCTTTCACATGAACAAGGAGAGTTGCTATGGCGCGGTATGAATTCATGTGGCATTTTGAGCACTGCTGACTGAGCCCATCTGTGGAATCGCTTCACCCAGCTTGCCCGGATGGTTTTAGCCGTGCGTCAGACCGCAGGGTATGCATGCGTATCAGAAGATTAGCGGAGAGCGTCAGAAAAATGGGAACACGGCTGCATTGGATCAGACTTATTACCTCTGGTTAGCGGGACCCTAATTTTTCAAGTCAGGCAGTAAGGAAGAGTCGGACTAAATGCAATTTGATGGCCTCTGAATTAAGGCAGTGATCTGAACAGATGCTTCGAATGATGAAGTAAGAATTGTATGGTTTGATTGTGGTCAGATCCTCCATCGATACAGAAATATGCCGGGTATTTCTGCGTTCGCTACTTTTTCGTGCGTCGGTTTGCAAATGGAACAGGATTCTTATTTAAACTATCTTTTTCCTATACACAAACAGATAGGATTAGATCAATTTTATTTATTTTTTTTTCAAATCAGGGGGACAGTTCATAGTAGAACCGGATTCACAGGATTGCCACCAGATTAAACTTGAACAATAAGGGAAGAGTTGACCCAACCAGATTCAAATCCGCTGGGTGAATTTGAGGATGGCTATACTGTGGGAGTCAAACTTAGAAAGACAAACTGGGTCCGAATTCCTAAGGATCCAAGATGAATTGTATCATTATGATTAACCCCCATGTCTCAATGCAACCCATTTATTTCTGGAACCTACAAATAATCGGGCTGGTTTCTACTTACCTATATGCAGATGGAGTGGCGCTCAATTTATCCGTCTTTCTTAATTGTCATGACAGCGGAGAACTGAAACAAAAGGAATGGGATTGAATGAAAGAAATTTTTAAAAAAGAAAAGATTTTCTGCCCCTTCCAGCAGTATTCATGCGTTCAGAATTGTTATGCAAGAGGCATAGTTCATGGAATAATCCAGAAAAGAAAAATAGGACTTGAATCCCGCAAAATGACGAGCAGAACTTAATCCTGAATAGTAACAGATAACAGATAATCAGAGTTGGAAGGGACCTTGTAGGTCATCTAGTCCAACCCCCTGCCCAAGCAGGAGACCCTGTACCATTTCTGACAGATGGCAGTCCAGGCTCTTCTTGAAAGTCTCAAGTGATGGTGCTCCCACAACTTCTGAGGGCAATTTCTGTTGCATTGGTTGATTGTTCTCACCGTCAGAAAGTTTCTCCTTATTTCCAAGTTAAATCTCTCCTTGTTCAGTTTCCATCCATCCTTGTCTGGCCTTCGGGTGCTTTAGAAAATAACTTGACCCCTTCCTCCTCTCTGTGGCAGCCCCTCAAATTATTATTGTGGTCAACCAGGCTATGAAGTCAATATTTCCCCAAACCTTCCAATAAATTTCAGGAAAGGAATCACAAAAGAAGAAAGCAACGCTGTGTGTTCAAAGAGTGGAAGCTATTCTTTGCAAGAAGGTGGTTGGATTTGACATCATTTTGTATTTGTTGGAGGGTTGATTGCACGATAAGGAACTTTGGTCCCCGTTTAATCATTGAGAAGGTAAGTCAATAGTGTGACCGTAATTCCAACTCTGCAATATCAGATTGAAACAATACCCTTTGTTCAAGGACGGCCACTTTGACCTCAGCAACAAAATGACCTGGGGATGTGTTAAGCGAGCCTATATGATAAAGTATGTGTTGAGTTTGAGGTTTTCTATAAACGTACATAAGTGTAAAAGAAGAGCAGATGTCTATCTTCTTCCTAGCTACAATTCTTTGCTACAGATAGCAATACCAATAGCATTTAGACTTATATCCATGGCCACCAAAACTGGATGCAATGTCCCAAGTGTGGTCTTATCAGTGCTTTACAGCCGTCTTGTTTGACCATAACTAGATGACCTACAAGGTCCCTTCTAACACTGATTACCTGTTATCTGTTATCCTTCCCTTATTTTCTTTCCGTTATCATCTTAACAGAATAACAAAAAACAGAGTTGGAAGAGACTTTGGAAGTCTTCTAGTCCAACTGTCTGTTCAAACAGGGGACCCTATACCATTTCAGACAAATGGTTGTCCAATCTTTTCTTAAAATTCTCCAGTGCTGGAGCTCCCACACCTTCTGGAGGCAAGTCGTTCCATTGGTTAATTGTTCTCACTTTTAGGAAATGTCTCATCCGTTCTAGGTTGCTTCTCTCCTTGGTTAGTTTCCATCTGTTGCTTCTTATCCTACTGATTTGGAGAATAAGTTGAGCCCCCTCTTCTTTGTGGAGACCCCTTAGATATTGTAAGTCTGCTATCAAGTCACCTCTAATGCTTCTCTTCATTAAAGTAGACATACCCAGTTCTCACAACTGTACATTGTATGTTTTAGCCTCCAGTCCCCTAATCATCTTTGTTGCTCTTCTCTGCACTCTTTCTACAGTCTCAACGTCTTTTTATATCATGGCCACCAAAACTGGATGCAATGTCCCAAATGTGGTCTTATCAAGGCATTATACAGTGGCATTAATAACTCAACTGATCTTGATTCTATCCCTCTGTTAATGCAGCCTAGGACTGTGTTATTTAGAGAAGAGGGAGAGAGATACAGAGAGAGAGGGTGGGGGGTAAATTATGTCACAGACAGTTATTTCAGCAGATCAGAACAAGGAATTTGGACAGCCAGGGTGCCTTAAGAGAAAGAGAAAAAAAATTCACCAAACATAAGAGCTAGTTGTAATGTGTGCACACCTGCAACCTAAAGCCAAGTGCTAAACAAGTTTGCACATATTGAAAGTTTTCCCACCCTCAACCAAAAAAGTAACGAGAACGGAAATCATATACACACCCAAAGTGCCTAGAAGAACCGCAGTTTTGCCAACCTTTATTTTAGGAACACTGGGAAGCCCTTAAGCAAGAACGGAAGAAAAGAAGAACATACGCTGTGTGTGATCTTGGACCACAAACATGTTTGGATTTATAGACTGAACACTTCCATGGAACATTTAGTACTCTGAGCGTAGCTTTCTCTGAATATGGGATTTGTGACCTCAATTCATTTGTGGAAATCAATCTGTTATATATAAATAACAACAACAGCGTGATACCAGTTGTGGTTGGTGTGCTTGGTGCCAACACATTCATATGGTACCTAAGTACTTTTCCAGATTTAGAAAAGTACTTAGGCACAATATGAATGGATGGAATTGCAACTCGTCAATTACAAAAATCTGCATTACATCAATATTACAAAAGGTGAATAACGGCACCCATATCTATTTATATCTATTGACACTGTCTTTAACCACTCCTAGATTCTTGGGAAGTGTCCTATAATCAAAAGTATTGAATCAAGTTGGTATGAACTGGTAGGCTGTGAAGACGAGGGTGATGATGGTGATAATAATGGAGGAGGGTGAGGGCGAGGAGGAGAAGGAGAAGGAGAAGGAGAAGGAGAAAGAGAAGGAGAAGGAGGAGGAGGAGGAAGAGGAGGAGGAGGAGGAGAAGGAGGAGGAGAAGGAGAAGGAGAAGGAGGAGGAGAAGGAGAAGGAAAAGGAGAAGGAGAAGGAGAAGGAGAAGGAGAAGGAGAAAGTTATGATGGCAGAGAAGTCTCTCAGAATTCATATGTACATTATTTTTATACTGCTTTTCACTATACATGACCACCTCAAAAACTCAGAACCCGTGACTGCAACTCAAGCAAAAGAAATATTAACACTTTAACAAAACAAATTAACATGCCAACACAAGTAAGGAAAGAAAAAGGGCACAATACCTTTACAAGGTGAGTGAGAAATTCTGTGGCTCAGTCACCTCCTCAAGCTGAGTGTGAAATCGTCTCCTCAAGCAAGCTTTGGATTTACCATATAGATGTCCAATCTCCTTTTCCAAGTCATCTTCAAACCAGGACTTGGTTCACGGCTCACTCTGGAAAGTCTAACCTGCCGACTTCCTGAGAGTTCAAAACCGGGGTTGCTGTTCTGTTGTTCTTTGACTGCATGGAGAAATAAGGATCGTGGATAATGTGGAGAAGCATAAGTGGAGTTCCTTGCTTAGTGCTCAGAGGCAGTTCTCCTTGGAATGTCCGCAGAGTAGGACATTTTCAAAGGCTCAAGATACGCCCGAGTATTGCTATTCTGAGCATGTGTTGAATTGTTTTAAGTAAGGCCGCTCAAGAACCCAAATAGTCTTCCAATCCATGGCTGTTTACATTGGAGCGAAGGGTCAGATTTGGGGGTGGTTTACAGCGTGGTGGCTCGGCGATTAAAGATGCTGAACTTGTCCACTGGCAAAGCTGATAGCCCAGGTTCGAGACTCAAGCGCTGTGCAATGGGGTCAGCTCCCGTCCCTTGCTCCAGCTCCTTGACCACCTAACAGTTCGAAAGCATGCAAAGGCAAGCAGGTAAACGGCTACCACTTTGGTGGGAAAGGAACAACATTTCGTTTGCTATGGTGTATAATCATGCTAGCCACATGGCCACAGAAAATGTCTTTGGACAACCCTGGCTCCCTCGGCTAAGAAACGGAGATGAGCGCTGGCCCCTAGAGCCGGACACAACTAGACAAGGGAAACATTTCCCTTTGCCTTCCCAGCCCTTTATCAGTGGGAACCCCTGGAGACTTTCTCCTTTTCTTCCATTGACCCCCCAGAGAAGATGGTAGGGTGGAAGAACTTTCATTGCTTCTTTCTAGCAAAGGAGAAGAGGAGAGGGATGGGCGTGGGTGACTGAACACTCTTTGATCTCCACATTAGGCCCCTCAGAATGCTCCCAGGTGCAATAGAAGGAAATATATAAATATTTACCATCATTGCCTGGAAGCAATGTTCTTTTAATGATATAATTAACATTCATGTTATAGAACTTTCTGGGAGTGGGGGGGAAATAGCTGAAACACTAGGAGCAGGCAAGTGTTGTTATGAACAGTGCCATAGGAGGAAGGAGACAGTTTAAATTTTTTCTCCCCAGCTAAATTCTTTGGGCAACCTGCCCTCTCTAAGTAGCAATTAAAATGTGGAGCGGGAACGAAACATCAAACCCTTACCTTCCATTGATGCCAATTGGACTTTTTCTCCCATAACACGAATTCCTGGAGATAATGGGGTGCAGCTGTTGATTCCCACCCCCCCTCTCCACGTCTGGGGAGAGATGGTTTAATTAAACCTTCCCTCACATTGTAATCTGATAGCAGTTCACACACTTGCTTGCACACCTGGTATTTCAATGTTAAAATCCATGCCATAATGTATAATTGTATTAATGAAGTGTGTAGGTGGTTGGAAAACAAATAAATAATTGGTTTTTTTTTTTAAAGTTCAAGCGTTGATTCAGGCAACGGCTACAACCACCGGATCAAATAGACTCAGTTGGGCATAATTCTCCATTCTAGTGGAATGGTAGAAGATGAACCCAAGGATGTCCAGTCAAACAGGAAGCCACTTTCTTGGCCAATGTTAGAGGAAAGACTGTAGAGATTTTCCGTAATCCAGATAAGATTATTCTCAGTCCCGCCTTACCCAGGACTGAGACATCATGTCCTATCTCTTGTGTTCCTTTACCAGTCTTACCTTCATTTTCCTTTAACATTGTCCCAAAGGTCCTTTTTTCAGGAGGCAACTGGACTTTCTTCTTATTTATTTATTTTTTTGAAGACGTTTCGCTTCTCATCCCAGAAGCTTCTTCAGCTCTGACTGGATGGTGGGGAATGGAAGGATTTATACTCCTTGCAGACAGCTGGTCATTTGCATCCTTTTAGAGGGCCGTTGAAGCACTTGGAGGTTTATCTGTGTCCCCAGTGTCACCTGAGTGATGCTAATGGTTCCTGTAGTCTGCAATTTTTTTCCCCCTCTGGAAATCCATTCCTACTCCTACACCGTTCAGAGGATGTTCATCCCAAATTGTATAGCTATAAGTCTGTAGAGATTCTCAGTCCTCCAGGCCATGGTTGTCCCAAAGGTGCTTTTTCAGAAGGCAACTGGGCCTTCTTGTTTTTCTTTTGAAGATGTTTTGCTTCTCATCCAAGAAGCTTCTTCAGCTCTGACAAGATAATAGGGAATGGAAGCAACACTGGGACAACATGACCTGGAAATGTAAAATCACAAACCGGTAGTTACACCGGTCAGATCCCACCCCTGCTTATACCTATTATCTTGTAAGCAATTGAAAAATAAAATAAATAAACAAATAAAACCCTGAATCAGCTCATAGCAGTTTCCATTTGGAATGGAACATGCAACCCTTGGCCCGCTAAACGAAAGAAAAACTGAAAAATTGGTCTCCTGCATTCGCATTAAATCATTTATGGTCCCCAGAAACTGCCTTTTCAAAGGCATTCCTTCCACAGAACGAAAGCAAAACATCCATTTTGAAAGCGAACAAGTGAAATTATGGTGACATCTGCTGGTCAGGCATGTTCTCTTCTCATCTTGGGAAGAAATCTCACCGCGGATCCATCAGAGTGAGAAGTTCAAAACCTGTGAAGAAGGAAGCCCAAATCATTACACCTTAAGAGTTAAAGCTTTGCTTTTTTCAGTGGAGGCAAACTTTCATCCTTGTCTTCTGCTTCAGACAGATTAAGAGAAAATGCTGTTGGATGGTCTGACAGTAACATCGAACACTTATCGATCGATTGGGATTTCCTGGCTAAGGCCAGATGCACTGTGTGTCTTCTCCTGAAATAGATTCCACCAGCATCTTCCGTAGGTTCTTCATATGAAGTGCAATATATTGCAAGGTTTTGCACCTTTGCTATTTAAAAAAAGGATATATTTAGCAACAGAGTGGCCAATGCCTGGAATACACTACCTGACCCTGTTATTACATCATCTACCCCACCCCACCCATTCCTTTAACCTCAAACTATCCACTATTGACCTCACTCCATTCCTAAGATGTCTGTAAGGGGCGTGCATAAGTGCACAGTCGTGCCTATTTTCCCTGTCCTATTGTCCCTATTTATTCATACCCATTTCCTGTATTCTTACTCAAGTATATTCTTATACCTATTATCTTGTAAGCGAATGACAAATCAAATCAAATCAAATAAAAAATAAAGATATTAGAACTATGGAGTCTTTGGTGCTCTCTGAGATTGGTTGGTTGCATGCAGACATTTCATGACCCAACTAGGGAACATCATCAGCGCTGGAAGGGAGTTGGGATTTGCTCTCTGTTTATATACAAGTGGCTTGTCATGTCAGTGTTGGTGGGGCTATAGTTTTCTTTTTGGCATTTCCTTGGTTAGGCTGTTATTTACTTTTGATTGTTTGTCAGAATTGCTAATTCCTTGATTAGGGCATTGTTTACTGCTTGATTGTTAGTCCGGTATTAAACCTGGTGTTTATCTTTGCTCATTTGGCTCTTGGTTGCTAGTGGAGAGGTGTTTCGATCTTTTTGTTTCCTTTTTGATTGTCTCTTTTAAATGGTATGTAGAAGTTGTTTATCTCTTTGTGCCTGTTGATAATTGATTTGGTCAAATGCCAAACTTCCAAGAATTCTCTAGTGTTTTTGTGCTATTCAATGCTTTCTCTCCCGTGGAAGTTGAAAAGATACTCTCAAACTGTGTTCCTACGGTATGATTAACTGGGTAAGTTAAAAATTACTGCAGGTGGAGCCATCAAATACTACTCCATCTCTCGTAGGAATGGAATTTGTTTCATTTAAATCCAGAAAATGGGGCTATTGAGTAGCAATTTTGAATCTAGATGCTGCCCCACTATTCAGCCTTTGCCAAGATAAAGCCCACCTGCTCAATTTACAATGCCATTTTCTTTCTGCTTCTTTGAAGTCCAAGTTTTCCCAGTTGTAGGAATTGAGTATGTCTAGTGTAATGAAAAGAAGAACTAGGGGTGACATGATATCCGTGTTCCAATATCTGAGCGACTGCCACAAAGAAGAGAGGGTCAAACTATTCCCCAAAACACCAGAAGGCAGGACAAGAAGCAAAGGATGGAAACTGATCAAGGAGAGAAGCAACCTAGAACTAAGGAGACACTTCCTGACAGTGAAAACAATTGATCAGTGGAAAAGCTTGCTTCCAAAAGTTATGGATGCTCCATCACAGGAGGTTGTTTTTTTTTTAAGAAGAAATTGGACAGCCATTTGTCCAGAAGGGTATAATGTCTCCTGTTTTGCAAGGGGTTGGACTAGAAGACCTCCAAGGTCCCTTCTAACACTGTTACTCTGTTCTAGAGACCTTCACTATCTGACCTGGCTAAATCCTGCTTCTTTCATCTTTGATATATGCTTCTAAATGTTGAGAAAAATCCAGGCTGCGTATTGCTTCTCTGGCCAAAAGATGGGGTGGTTGTTCACATCTCTGTATCTTCGTCCAAATATATGTATATATATTTTTTTCCAAATACAAAACATGTTTCTCTTAATGGATACAATTTTGGAGGGGATAATGGAAGGAAGATCAGAAATCAACATCATCTAGACCAGGGGTCTCCAACCTTGGCAACTTTCAGACTTGTGGACTTCAACTCCCAGAGTTCCTCAGCCAGCAAAGCTTGTTTAACAACTGGCGCAAAAAAAACGGTGGTAAAATGGGGTGCAAGCCCTTTTAACAACTGCCTTGCTTAGCCAGAGAAATGTTGGGTTCCACTGTTGTGGTAAGGCGAGGAATATCTGTATTCTGTGTGAGAGAGAGAGAAAGGAACTATCACAGGAACACAAAACTTGCCCCATAACGGTTCTACAGTGGTTTGGTTCCTTTACACCAGGGGTCTCCAACCTTGGCAACTTTCAGACTTGTGGACTTCAACTCCCAGAGTTCCTCAGCCAGCTTTGCTGGCTGAGGAACTCTGGGAGTTGAAGTCCACAAGTCTGAAAGTTGCCAAGGTTGGAGACCCCTGGTCTAGACTCTCCTTGTTTAGAGAGGATACCCAAAGAGGCATGGCAACGAAATTGTAAATTCTAGTTTTTGGCATCCACACTGCTTTGCTTTGCTTCAATTATTTTTTAAACACAACAGTGGCATGTTTGAAGTACACGTAAAACACTGCCAGGAAACAAAACAAAAATTCAGCACTGCTTGATTGTTCATTGAACTCCACAGGGTATCCTCCCTGGGTGTTTTGACTAACTTTTTTTGTTCATTGCTATGAGGAAGGGAGGAACAAATTCTGACTTCCAGGGCCCATTTTAGTTTCTTTTTGTTTTAAAAAAAAAAGCATAAAGCAAAATTCTAAGAGCTGAAATTCCGCTGTATTTGGGTGGGTGCAACAGGGTGAAGGAACATCTGAAGGAATTGAAAGCGACAGAAAATTGGCAAATGAACAATAACCGGAGAAAGCCAGAGTTGAACAGCAAAACATGTATTGTTATCAGGTTTCACTAAGAGGTAAATAACAAAAGCGAGCTGTGTTCCTACAAAGAGAAAGGAAAATATGCCTGCATGCAAAACTGCATATGGTAGCAGAAATGTGTGGAATAGCAAACATTAGATTCCAAACGCCCTTTATTTAAATGCTTCTAAATTATGTATGATATGAGAAATGCACATTAAAAGGTGATTTCCGTAGCCTCATTGTTTGTTTTCAATTGTGAACTGTTTGGAGCATGGAATGAGAACAAAGTAAGGGGTGGGAAGATACAATTTCATCCATACCAAAGCCTTACAAAGGTGCAGAGAAAGAAACAAGACCTGTTGATTGTGCAGAATCACAATGTTGTTTTTGCTACCAACAATCTCCTCTAACTCTTAAAGTGTCCCCCCCAATTCTTAAAATCAGGGTAAACTAGACAAACTGAGAAACATGGCTGTAGACATTCCTAGACCATGTATGTTTTCACTCGTATATTGCTGGATATTTCTCTGAATTGTTTTAATTTTAAATTTAAAAAACCCATATTAATTTGTGTATTAAATTTATCGGCTGCCCAGGGTTAACTCTGGGCAGCTCATGATGTTAAAGAGGATAAAACTATACAAAGCAGCAGGGAAGGAAGGAGGTGAGATCTGCTATCGAACTATCAACCATAAGACATTATCTGCACATTTTGCAAATCCAAAAGTCTCTCTTGGGAGTGGGAGTGATGCAAACCAACGTTTTGCAAACTTGGCAACTTTGACATGAGTTGGGTGTCAATTCCTAGAATCCCCCAACCAATTGGGAAACTGACATCCATGGAGTTGACATGCACTCATTTTAAAGTTGCCGAGTTTGAAAAACACTGGTTTGCATCATTAAATTTAATGGTAAAATGTTAAAAGGCTGAATCATGACTCTTGCTCTGTATGACGTCCTAAATTAGAAATACAAAGGATAATTATATGACTTTACTTTCCAGGGGTTTCATGCAACCGTGAAATAAAAACAACGGCGGAGATATTTTTATACAACCAGTTTAACTAGTTGTTTCAGTCTGCAAAGACACCCCCCCACAAAAAAAACGCCTATCATGAATATTAAGGATTATTTTGAAAGAATTTGTTACAAAGGTTCCCAGGACAAAATAGACTTGGAAACCTTAACTGAGGTTTTTCAACATCACATCCATGCAGTGCCCTTTGAAAATCTCAGCCTCCACTGTGGCGAAACCATTCAGCTGGATTTAGAATCAGTGTATGATAAAATTGTGAAGCACAACCGTGGTGGATGGTGCTTGGAAAACAACCAACTTCTGTTTTGGGCCTTCCAGATCATGGGCTACAAAGTTGATCTTTTAGGTGCTCACGTTTATGACCCAGAGCGAAAGGCCTACTATCCAAATTTCACTCATCTTTTGATCAGAGTCATTCTTGAAGGTAAAACCTACATTGTTGATGGTGGTTTTGGGACGGATTATCAGATGTGGCAACCGATGGAGTTGATTTCTGAGAAGAACCAACCTCAGACCCCAGGAATCTTCTGCTTCACGGAGAAGGATGGAGTGTGGTACCTTCACAAAGTGAAGCGCAAGCAATTCAGGATGGATTCCGAGAACAAAATTCTCTGCTCTGATGTTGTAAAAAACATGACCTGCAAGAACATTTACTTCTTTACCTTGCAACCAAAGACAATAGATGACTTCCAGCCGGCCTGTTTACAACTCCAAACTGATCCAAATTCTATGTTTTTAAGGAAGTCTGTCTGTAGCCTCCAGACTACGGATGGAGTTCTAGTTTTGATTGGGTGGGTGCTGATTGAAACCAAATATAAGGATGACATGGATCTAGTAGTAAGCAAGGTCCTGACAGGTGAAGAAGTGCCGAAAATACTGAAGGAGCGATTCAAGATTCAGCTGGACAAAAGGTTTGTCCCGCTTAACACCTGTTCAGTACACAGGTTTTAATTCCGGGGGAAATGGGTGAACTTCGCTCAACAACACAGTTCATCCTAAAGCAACAGGAATGACATTGGGATGCAGCTTTGGAGAAGTCTCACCCTGGAAAGATCCAAAGGGATGTTGGGCGAACATTTTAGAGAAGATGCTGTATTTTCTTGGGCAGATTTGGGTCGATTTAGAGAGCAAATGAAGCCCTTTACGCAAGTTGAATTTGCTGGCTCTAGGGATTTGCCACAGGGTTAGCGATATAAGTCTACTTTGAAGTAGGAAAAGGGATAAGAAACCTTTTGTTAAGATTTCAGTTTTGAGTTTTGACTGGGTCTGAACTATCTCTAGCTTCAGCGTAATGGTGAGATTTTAAATCAGTATCTTTCCAGTCCTTATGTAGTCTCTAAGATATATAGGAAGTCCGAAAGGCCTTAGATCGGGATATATGACGGCATGGAATCTCCTGCTCTGACTTTAACATCATCTAATGAAGTTCTCCAAAAGTGGTGATATAAGGACCAGACTCTCTCCCCTTCAAATGATAAGAATGAACTTTTGGAAACTGGCTATTTCAAAAGGAATCCTTTATTGAAAAGAAAGACAGCAAGTCCACCTTCAAAGCAGGATCTGATATCCTTCCAGGCATGCAGCTTAAATAAAGGAAGTTAGAATCCCTCCTCCCCTTAGTCCTATGCATATTTTGTCAATACAAAGAAGCAACATGTTAATTCCCCCCCAACACACACACACCTTTTTTGGGAAGTAGTTGAGAAGAGATTCCCAGGAAGTTTCTTTGGGAGCTGGAATTATTATGGCACCTTCGCTTGCTATCTCTACAGGAGGTGACAAGTTTCCAGGCTCTAGCCCACAGTTGTAAATCGTGTAAAGGTCATACAAATTAAGTACAAGAATTAGGATATTCAGGCAACATCAAAAATGATTACTTGTATACACCCCTCCCCTTCTTCTTCCATTGAAGAATGGCAGACACACGGATCTCACAGGTGAAGATGGAAGAGCTTTTTCTGTGGCGCCACCCCAGTGACGGAATTCCTTCCCCAGAGTTGGTCTCTGGGCATCTATATTAACATCAATTGTCCTGGGCTTTTTGTGGCTTGTAATTGTATCTTGATTTTTTAAATTTTTTTAAAAAATTAAATTATACAAATACAACACAATACATCCAACTTATTCTTGTTATTTTACTTAATCATTTATAATATCATTAAAATATTAATTACTAATTAATCTAATCATAACTACTAGTATTTTGACCTTGTCTTCTCTTATATAAACATTTATAAAATTCATTCCATGTTTTGTAATATTTAGACTCTCCTGTGTCTTTTATTTCTAAAGTTAAGCTATCAGATTCTGCACATGCCATAATTCTCATTATTTCTGTTTCTGGAGGTATAATTTTATTTTTCCAATATTGTGCATATAATATTCTAGCTGTCGTCAATACGTGCACTATTAGATATATTATTTCCTTTTTAAATTTTTCTGATATTATTCCAAGAAGAAAAAATTCTGGTTCAAATGGAATACATTCTCCCACCATTTGTTCTATCCATGTTTGAATCAGTCTCCAATATATTTTTTGCAATTGTATTTTGATTCTTACCTTCTGAATGATCAGAGTGCTTCCGCTAATTTTAGATGGTGTTTTTAACAGTGCATGGTATTTGATTTTATTGTATGTATATTTTACTTGGATTTTTGTGCATGGGTACATGCCTATTGGGATATCTACTAAAATAATATGAAGTAGTCTTGATTGTTCTCCCAATTAAATGTTTTACAAGTGTTGTGACTCCCTCCATGTGTGAATTCAGCATGGGTTTTAAAAATCGGATTCCTTTTACAAAATACCTGGGTTTGCTTGCCAGCAAGGAAACTATTAAGTCCCAAAGAGTCTGATATAAAGTTCCTGTGAGAATACAGCACACAATTGGGCAACGTTGAGAATAGCAGTCTCCCAAGACAACAACGATTGAAACTGCTAAATCATGCCTGCAAGAAGTAAGATTCTCACTATAGTCTTTGCATCAAATGGCAAATTGAAAATCACTTCTCATTTTCCAATTACCCAGCAAATTCTAATCTTAACTGAGTTAGAACGTATGGGTTTATTGCTTTATATCTTGCCAGGAGCCATCCTGAGATCTCCAAGGGGTCAGAGAACGTGCTATAAGAAACCGAGTAGTGAAAGTACCATCCTTCTCTGTGTTATTCTCTGTAATCAAGGTTTACTTGAACTGATCAAGTCACAAGTCACAGTCTAATAAGGGGGATAAAATGGTGTAACTGCTAAATTTGTACTTCTGTATCTCAGTCCCCTTATTATTTTTGTTGGTCTTCGTTGCACTCTTTCTTCAGAGAGACTGATGCTGCCCAACTCCATAACTTTCCCAAAAACCTCAAGATAGCTTGCCCTACCAGTGTTGGTTGCTATTGTATTTTTCTCAGTTCTTGGATGAGGGTATTGTTTTTGTTTGGTGGTTTGTTTGGTGTTTATTCCTGCTTATCTGGCTGTTGGCTGCTGGAGAGGATGTGTTTTGGGCACTGAATTACCAAGGAGAAAAACTCTTGTCCATCAACACTAGCAAGGCAAGTGCTGTACATCCAGGGAATAAACCCCACACCAAAAATGATTACGATCCATAGCACTAAGACTTTTGTGGCCTCGTTTTTCAGCACATCGGGTGAAATACCAGTCATGCATCATCACAAAATCTCCAGAACCGTAAAGCCTACAAACTTGAAATTGGGCATGTATATTCCTCTTGGCTTCTAGGTGCTGACTAAGAAAGGAGGATTTTTCAAAATGACCGTCAGATAATTAGTATTTGTATATTATTATGAACACTCTGATGCTAAGGAGTTCTACTCCCCCTCCCCACCTTGCAAAACACAAGCAGAGGAGTTTGTTTCAGTTTCAGAACACCAAGCAGCTTTAGAACAGTTGAGCTAAGCCACGCCCAGGCTCCTTGCTGTCTCCTTCTTGCTCACACAGCAAATACTGCTTCAGTTTCCAAACAGCCCTCAACTCTCTCACACACTGACAGGAAGCTAGCCAGATGAATACCTATGGATGCTGGTAGGCAGAGGCAGAATTCCCCCCCACCCTTATTTTCCTCCCCCCAAATTAAGCCCGATCACATAGTTTTGTAGCGAAGCACGGGTATCAAACTAGTTTCTTACAAGCCTGTTCTAAGTCTAAGGCCATGGTCTCCTGCTAAGGATGCTAGGATTTTTCCTACGGCACAGCTTGTATGGGATGCTGAAAAAAAAAAACTGTGTTTCTACCTTGAATTATTTCAGAGCTGTTGCAATATATCCTTCTGGAAAAAAAAATAAATCTTGAATGGGCTTCCTGGAAGGCAAATGTTAGAAGAAACTAATTAAAAACGATAGGACCGTGAGAAGCTTTTTGGCCTTATAGAATTCAGAGTGATGTTTCAAAGAAGTTCCAGAGGAAGACGAGAAACAGGGCGTTAAGGGACCACTTGGCTGTAATTCATGATTTATGAGACTCAGCATTAGCCATTGGTTCAGATGGATTTCAGAGGGATTCGGACAAATTCAGAGAGACAATGTAGTTGGATGCATTCTACGGGGGAATGGCTGCAGGAAACAATTTTTTTCTTTAACATTAAGCTTAGGATTTTTCTGGAAAACCTCTGCATCCAGGAAAACTTCTATCCAGCCTCTAAATTATTTATATGTTTTTAGGCCCAAGCAGAAGCAGCAGGAAAAAAAAAAAGCAAAAGGAAAAAAAATGGAAATATTCCATCAATCAAGTCCTGGAATGGTAAGAGAGCTACTGTCCTGGTTCATCTATCTTCCTGATCAGAAATAATGTGTTTGTAACCTTAAATGTATGCAATATAATGGGAGGGAATATTCCCAAACACAGATACCATCAAGGACTGGAATGTGTAACACAGGAGATGGTAATAATTTGGAGAAATTATAAACACCTAAATACTTAGCAGGACCTGTACACTGAAAGATCGCATCTTTTTTGTTTCCTTCGTAATTTTGGATTGTAGTTATTGCAAATGGAAAATGTCTTCATGATTTCAATTCTGATTTTCTGGGTGCAGAGTTTGCAAAGAGCATGTTTAATAAACTGAGCAGGGAATGAAAATCCCGTTAAATCCTTAACTGGGAGGAAGGGGGGGTGGGGGCGGAGAATGTTATCAGTTTAATTAAAAGTGCCAATATTTGCAAAGACTTAATTTCCAATCTCTACTAATTTCTGTTTATACACATTTTGGTAAGACATGGGAGAATTAATTGTAACAAAGGCACAACTGAGCAACAAGAGTGTATGTTTGTTTGTGTGTGTGTTATGTCTGTGTGAGACTGGGCATGTACGTTAAAGTGTTAAAATAATGCTTGGAATTTCCTAAGCTTCCTTTCACATCGTATGTCCATTGTTGTTCACCTGCCGCTTACGGCGCACTGAGGTCAAAATGCAGAAGGGCCACTCCAGGGGCTGTTAAAAGTGTGCATGGTTGAGCTGGAATCCACCTCCATGGAAACTGGATCTTAAAAATCCAGTTTCTGCAACGAACGCTAAGGATCAAGCATGACAAGGAGACCCATTTGGCTTCGTTTGTATAAATAATACAGAAGAGCATCGCTGGAAGAGTCCGTTGCGTTTGAGCAGCTTGTGAATTCAAAGAAAGAAATCATCACTTCATAAACTTTCATAGGACTGAAACATAAATATCTGGGGATGTTTGAGTTGGAGGAGGAGGGGGCGGGAGAAGGAAGAGGAGGGGAGGGGAGGAGAAAGAGGAGGGGAGGAAAAAGAAGAGGGCAAAGAGGAGGAGGAGGAAAAGGAGGAGAGGAAGAGGAGGAGAGGGAAGAGGAGGAAGAAGGAGAGGAAGAGGAGGAGGAGGAAAAGGAGAGGAAGAGGAACAAGGAAAAAGAGAGGAGGAAGAGGGAGGAAAAGGAGGAGAGGAGGAGGAGAGAAACAGGAGGAAAAGGAGGAGAGGCGGAAGACAGGAAGAGGAGGAGGAGGAAAAGGAGAGAAAGAGGAAGAGGAGGGGAAGGGGATAAGGAGAGGAGGAGGAAGAGGAGGAAAAGGAGGAGAGAAAGATGAGAAGGAGATGAGAAGAGGAAGAGAGGAATGAGGAAGAGGTGGAGGAGGAGAGGAAGAGGAGGAGGACAGCAACTCTGGGAACTGGATGGGGCTGGAACCTGTCATCCCAAGAGATCTGAGGACAATATGGGTGAAAACCATACAGCCCTTCATAGAGGTTCTCTCTTCTAACCTAGTATGTAATAATATGATTGCAAGACTACAAGTTAGCCCAGATGCGTTTAATGACGGTTCGATGTTACAATGACACTGAAAAATGCGACTTGTGACCGGTTTTCACACTTACAACCACTGCAGCCTCGCCACGGTCATGTGATCAAGATTCAGGTGTTGGCAAGTATTTATGTCCCTTGCACTGGTCCCTTGTGATGACCATTTCTTGCCTTCCTAGCTTCTGGCAAGCAAAGCCAACAGGAGAAGCCAGCTTCGCTTAACCACGGCATGGTTCACTTAACAACTGCAGGGATTTGCTTCGCAGTTGTGGCAAGGAAGGCCGTAAAATGTGGTGTGCAACTCCCTTAGCCACTGTCAAGCTTAGCAACAGAAATGTTGCTGAGCTCAATTGCGGTCATAAGTCGAACACTAGCCGTACTGTGGGAATAATCTCTCTTTCTGATTTTGTATAGCGAATCTTCTTCCATTCGGGAGACACAAAACCCCACAAACTCCGCCTGCAGTGGAACATAATTATTGTTTATTTCTAAGTGATAATAGGCCGGTTTGGCTGATACATTAGATAGAAGAACTAATAAAGGATTTTTTTTCCAAATAAAAAATAAAAAAAAAGAGGCTACAGCAAAAAGGTGCATTTCCTTTCTTGCTTTTACCTTCTTCTTCTTCTTTTGGGAAGCCATGTTTTCCTTAACAAAAATAATGCTAAGGCACCTGGAGAACATCTTCAGAAATTAAAAACGCACGTCCCTTAGGAATGCACTTTCCAAGACGAAGCAGATAAAACCGAGCCTTGAATTCTGTTTCTTTAAAAAAGGAACAATTTCCCTACTGTTTACCGGTTTCCACTTACATCTTTTTTTTTGTGCTCCTCAAAAGTTCGTGCATGGGGGAAGAGAGGATGTATAACATCCATTAGGTACTGGGGGAAAAAAAAGAAAGGGCCAGTCCCTTCCCGGAGAGTCAGCTATTTACAAAAAAAATAAATGCCATTCTAACTTTCTGTCCCTTGCAGGAACGCACCCAATATCCGACATTAATCCTGGGGTTTTAAAAATTCTTTTTTCACTTTGCTGGGCCTCCTCTCCTCGCTTTCCACCTCCGTCGGATCTTGCAAAACGTGGCGGTCTCTTTTCTTCAGGAATTTCTTCCCAATGGTTCCCACTAACGTTTCATACCTGTGAACAATCATTGCAAATGTGAGAGAAATGTTCAAACAGGGTTGTAGCCCTTGAGAAGATCACAAAAGAAGCTTTTAAGATGCTCTTTTAAAGCAAAAATTCTCCTCAAAATACAGAGATTTCAATGTTCGGATTTCTTTTGCTTGCTTGTTTGTTTCTCATTTTCATTTTTTACTCTAATGACAGAGAGGGAAGATGAAGTTGTGTTTTCCATGTCAACCTCTCCAAGCCTTTTGACTGTCCCATCCATTCTTCAACTTTTACAAACGTCTACTCTTTTGCCCTTAACATATTTTTGAAAATTTACACAGCGGAAATGGAGGTTTATGAAAACAGGAGCCGGAGTAACAAGGAGAAAAGAGGAAAAATTTCAGCTCCTTCAAGAGATAAGAGAGTTTCCTCCCACAATGAACAGCCAAATGGAGATGAAATCAACCTTGCAAAGAAGTTCTTATCAAAATGTAGCTCAACCTAACCTCCTCTTCTTCTCCTCCTCCTCCTCCAACTCAAACATCCCCAGATATTTATGTTTAAACCAAGGCATGGTGTAATAACCTTACAATTTTCCGCCAAATTTGGATGGATAATTTCTGCAAACATTTTTCAGATGAGGGCTCACAACAGCCCTGTGAGGTAGGTTGGGTTGAGAGGGAGCGGGGAGACTGGACCAAAATTACCTAGCTGGCTTCCCATCTTAAGGTTGGATTAGAACTCACCGTCTCCGAGAGACTGGTTTTCATGGTAAGACAAGACTAGAACTCACAGTCTCCCAGTTAGACCAACACCTTAACCATTACAACAAGCCGGCTCTCTATTTCCCGCTGAAGATATCCAGCTTTTAATTTAAAATCTTTCTTCCAGCCTCCGGCTGCAGCCTCCTGTTTTACAGTCCCCCTCAGAGCCAAATGCGTTAAAAAAGATTTTGAAATGATTTCTCTACGTACTCCTATAAATATTCCTCTAATGTTTTTGTTGGCTGTGAATCCAATAAAAGAAAGAAAGAAAGAAAGAAAGAAAGAAAGAAAGAAAGAAAGAAAGAAAGAAAGAAAGAAAGAAAGAAAGAAAGGGAAAGGAAAGGAAAGGAAAGGAAAGGAAAGGAAAGGAAAGGAAAGGAAAGGAAAGGAAAGAAAGAAAGAAAGAAAGAAAGAAAGAAAGAAAGAAAGAAAGAAAGAAGAAAGAAAGTACTAGGGGTTGATGTCTGACTGAGGTAACCTGGAGAAAGCAAGCAAAGCATTTTTATTTGGGGTTGTTTTTTTAAAGGAACTCATCAGGTCAAGAGCTTATTTCTGTTATAAAATACTCTCTTGCAAAACAAGTGTTTCGAACATCAAAAGCCTGGTCATTTGGGAGAACTTTCATTTTAAATTGGAGGGGGGAAGGGAAGAGGCAGGAAAAAAAAACCACACACCACCTCTCAACAATGTTATTTCTGTTATAATGGGGAAGATGTACCTTCTAGCCATTTCCTCATCCGATACATCAGCTTCCTTCGCATTCATTTCCTCCCCAGTGTCTTCTGTCTTGTGCCTCGAGTTCATCTGGACCATTAACTTCTGAAAATCAAAAAAAAAAACAACAACAACCCTGGAATATCACTTTAGGTATTACGTCGCTTGAAAAGAAAAAAAAAAGTCAAGGAGACCGATTTGGCAAGAATGAGGGAGATGAATAGACAAGCAAAGCAAACATTTAAGTCCCTCAATATTTTCTTTCCAGCTGAAAGACCCCAGGGCCAAGTTTGATATCACACTGACCCTCGGAGAATATTATTATGGCTAACTGCTCAATTGTAGCATCTTTCTTTGTGGCTTATAGCCCACAAAGTCTCTCCGGTCCACAGATGCTCGTACCCCAAAAAGAATGCCACGAAAATGTTATTTCTGGCATCGTTAAAAATATGTTAATCTTGACGGATCAAGATGAAAACAGCTCTTGAGATTTTTCTTTTCCACAGATGAAGCAGAAATTAAAAGTTTCTTATCATATTCTATTTGTTAACCAGTCAATTGATGGCAGAAGGTAAGACACTAAGAGTCGCTATCCAGAGGTATTGCTGTAATTCAACTCTCTGGTTAAAATCTAAACAGATCGGGGCTTCAAATATTTCATGTGGAGCCCAAACTCAGAAAATGGTTAATTCAGGAACCAGGTTAAGCATGCTGTGTGAATGCAACTGGTCTGGAGAAGGTGCTTTTGAGCTACTCATGAATGCTCTCTTGCTTTTATACGTAGTGAATTCATCAGAACCAAAAGTAACAATCACCCATCCAATCTATCCATCCATTCAATCTATTGATCCATCCATCATATATATATATATACATATATACATCATCCCTCCTATCATCCATTCACCCATCCATTTTATGTATGAATGTATCCATCCATCCACCATCCATCCATCCTATATATCTATCATCTCTCCCACCCTCAAATGTATGTATCTATCATCCATTCATCCACCCCGCCCATCCATTGTATGAATGTATCTAACATCCATCCATCCGTCCATCCAATCATCATACTGTATATATATCACCCCTCCTATCATCAATTCACCTACCCACTTTATGTATGAATGTATCCATCCACCCATCCATCCATCCATTGTATGTAAGAATATATCCCTCCCTCCAATGTATCTATCATCCATCCATTCATCCATCCACCCATCCATTGTATGTATGAATGTATCTACCATCCCTCCCTCCATCCATCCATTGTATGTAAGAATATATCCCTCCCTCCAATGTATCTATCATCCATTCATTCATCCATCCATCCATTGTATGTAAGAATATATCCCTCCCTCCAATGTATCTATCATCCATCCACCCATCCATTGTATGTATGAATGTATCTACCATCCCTCCATCCATCCATCCATCCATTGTAAGAATATATCCCTCCCTCCAATGTATCTATCATCCATCCACCCATCCATTGTATGTATGAATGTATCTCCATCCTCCATCCATCCATCCATCCATTGTAAGAATATATCCCTCCCTCCAATGTATCTATCATCCATTCATTCATCCATCCACCCATCCATTGTATGTATGAATGTATCTACCATCCCTCCCTCCATCCATCCATTGTATGTAAGAATATATCCCTCCCTCCAATGTATCTATCATCCATTCATTCATCCATCCACCCATCCATTGTATGTATGAATGTATCTACCTACCATCCATCCATCCATCCATCCATCCATCCATCCATCCATCCATCCATCCATCCAGTTATTTCAATATGGTACAAACTGGATCAGGGATTTCACTCATCTTGAACCGCCTTAGCAAGCCAGATCCCCAAGAGGATGAATGAACGCTACGGGCCCAAAAAAGAATAAAAATACCTCGACTTCAGGATTGAACCCTTTGAAGGACATTCTGCCATACAAAAGATCTTCACACATCGCGAAACTTCTTTCCTCTATGATGAGGCTCCTGTGAAGAAATCATTGCTTTAAAAAAAGGATCGAACAAGCAAGTTGAGGTTAGCCAGTCTCTTGGCAGGAAACATATATATATATATATAAAAACCCACTCCAGATTGATTTTCAACTGGAGAAGGCAGCGCTTGTTTTTGGTTTTGTTTTGAAGTTGTGGAGGCTTTTAAGAAGAGACTGGACAGCCGTTTGTCTGTAATAGTTGGGGGGATCTCCTTGATCAGGGCGCTGGACTAGAAGACCTCTAAGGTCCCTTCCAATGCTGTTATTCTGTTCATTCTGCTTTTTATCTTCTCATCTCCTTTCACACCTGCAAAGACTAAAAGGCAGCCAACTTACTCTTTTTCTTTCAGTTCCGGTCGATCCAGAAACCAATGTTCTTCGCTGATTATTTTCTTCTCCTCTTCTTCAAGTTGCTTCTTGGTCTCTGAATCCAAGCCCCTTTGCATGAACTGAAAGACAAGATTTTCAAGGCACCTCGGTTTTTTTTTTTAAAAAAATCATTTATTAAATTTGCACGCTGCCCGTCTTACCATCAAGCGACTTTGTGGGAGCTTAGCTTACAAACTTAAGACTTACAAACAGTCACCAAGAAAGGATTTTTCGAAATGACCATCTGAGCATTGGGATTTCCTATATTATTATTATTAACTGATGCTAAGGAGTTTTACTCCCCCTCCCCACCTGGAAAGAAATCTGTTCCAAATGCAAAACACAAGCAGAGAGGAGTTTCAGCTCTCACACAGCAAATACTGCTTCAGTTTCCAAACAGCCCTCAACTCTCTCACACACTGACAGGACCCTAGCCAGATGAATACTAATGGTTGCTGGTAGGCAGAGACACAATTCCCCCCACCCCCCCTGTTATTTATCTCCTCAAAAACTAAGCCCGACCACATAGTTTTGTAGCGAAGCACGGTTATTATAACCGTTAACAGTGGCTATAATCACCTGAATAAGATTTAAGCACGCAAAAACACCTTGCAATAAAGCTATGTCGCTCCCGATTTGAACAGCTGCTAGGCAAAGGATTAAGAGCGAGAAAAAGAAAAAGATAAAAACAAATGATGATTTATTTGTGTTTCCAGGAGGGAGCTTAATCTGGGGCAAGGAAGAGACAGCCTAGCAAGCTGTGGAAAAGGAAAGACTGCTCCAGTGAACGCTCCTCCCATCCAGGTGTGTTGCAAACCGCAGCTCTGCGCCGCGACGGCCTCTGACTTTTGACACAAGGTGCCATTTGCAGGGAAGGGAGCCGCCGGCGAGAAATCAGCCGCGGGAGGAAGGAGCCGGCACGGAGCAGAAGGCTACTGGGTTCATTTTCATATCATTTGCATACCGGCTGGATTTGAAAAACAGACAGGCAGGCGCTCCTGCTGCCCTAGCCAATTTCTTATGATTTATCAGTTGTTTGAAGCTTCTGATTAATGATTGCAACTACGGTTTATGACCTATGACCTGGGACTGGCTGTTTGGATGTGCACCGTGAGTTTGTGCACCAGAGACAAATTTCTTGTGTGTCTGATTATACTTGGCCAATAAAGAATTCTCTTCTCTTCTCTTCTCTTCTCTTCTCTTCTCTTCTCTTCTCTTCTCTTCTCTTCTCTTCTCTCCTCTCCTCTCCTCTCCTCTCCTCTCCCCTGTATTCTATTCTCATAGTTCTCTTCTCCTCTCCTCTATTCCCATGGTTCTCCTCTCTTCAAATCCACGCTACACCACTCTCCTCTCTTCTCATGGTTCTATTATACAGTTTTTCTTGCCACAGTTAATGGATCACTGCAGTTGTTAGGTTAGTAACGCAGTTCCTAAATGAATATGGGTTCCCCATTAGCTTTGCTTGTCAGAAGGTCGCAAAAGGAGATCATGTGACCCTGGGACACTGCAACCGTCATAAATATTCAACCAGTTGTCAAGTGTCTGGATTTTGAACACATGACCACAGGGATGCTGCAATGGTGCGTAAGGGTGGAAAACGGTCATGAGTCTCTTTTTTTCAGCGTCACTTTGAACGGTCACTAAATGGACCATGATATGTCCTGAGTCTGCCTGTCCTAGGTCTTTTTCTGCCATCAGCTTTCCATGTTTCCAGGCTCAGCTTGGAGTTTACTCATTGATCTGAGCTATCCAGAAGATCCCTTGATCCGACAGAAGGAAATTCACTTCCTGTTCTGACCCAGGCTTCGTCAAACGTATTTAAACACAAACTTGTTTTAAAAGCAAAACCTCTTTTATTGCAACGCTGGGAATTACTTTCATTCCCAGCCAGATCTTATCTTAAACAGTTCCCCAAGATAAGCACACACCTTTCAGTGCTGTGGAACGCTGCCAAAAACAGAAGTACCCAATTATAACAGAAACCAACCGAAGTACCAGAAAAAAAACCAACTTCAAAGAGGATTCGGAATCTATCAAACTACTTTGCTTCCTGCAAAGATTTTGTCATTGAGGTCTGACTTTTATCCCTTTTATCGCTTTTATCCCTTATGGGAGGGGCAATCACCTCCCAGCCTTACTCCCGAGTCACCCCTTCTGCTTCAGCTGCTCTCGCCTTCTAGCAGCTCTGTGCATACACGCACTGGGAACAGGCTCCCCTGGGTCCTCTGCCTCGCTGCTGCTGGACTCCAAAGGCTCCTAAGGCAGCACCCCACTCCCAGATGGTCCTGGCCCCATCCCTGCATCGGACTCAGGGCCCTCGTCCGAGTCCTCTCCAGACTCCTGACTGGTTCCCTTTCATCCTCCCTGTCCAACTCTGCTGCCGTCTACACCGGTTGCCAGCGAACTACAACCCTTCCATGGAAAAGGGATTAGGGCTGCAATCCTGAACAAATCCCTCCGAGAGGGCTAATTCTGAGCACTCAAGCCACTCAACCTTTTGTCAAACCTGTGGATCATATTACAGAAAACCTGTTTTAAATCACCTGTCAGATCTCCGTCAAGTAAGTAACCTCTCAGGGACTACTTGAGATGGGAAAGCAAAATAAATAAATGGTGGGGTTTATTTTTGTTTTTCTTAAATCCCGCTTGGCCTTTGTTTTTTCCTAACAACAACAATAATGAACTATACTTCAACGAATAAAAGTATAATACTACCCTGCAACTTAATGGCAGCCTTAAAGGCGGAGATAAAAAAAGGGAATGGTTTTGACATCAACTTGAAGCAAACAAACCATGAAGGGCCGGCGATATTGAGTTATAAATATTTGACGAGTATTTATATTTTTAAAAATTAATAGCAATCCTGCTCAGATGTTCTTTTCCTGAAAGAAAAAGAAAAAAAAAGCCAACGGAGCCATCATCCATCACAGCCCTGTCTTGGGCTGAATAATGTGTTCCATTATAGAACAGGAGTAGAGTTCATTAGGCACTGAACCAAGATTAATCCGGCTTTGAACTCGACACTGAATTCACATATCCAAGGACAACAGCCAGGTTGGGGTTTTATAAACACACCCCACTCAATAGCGCACCCCCAATAGCAACATGGCTGCATTGGTAAGTTGGAGAAGAGCGAAAGTCCTTGACATCCAAGAGTTTGCTTAAGAAGCTACAACAGTACCGAGAATAGGGCCGGCTCATGGGATGAACCCAAGGATAATGTAAAACACCTGAATGAGGTTTGTGTGGGTTAGTTAGTGGTACTTCTAGTATTGCTATTTCAGCTATTGCATTATCTTATTTATTTGTATCCCACCTTTCTTATTTTTACAAATAAGGGGGGCAAACGTATCTAACACACCTTCTTCTTCCTATTTTTCACAACAACAACCTTGCATGGGTTAGGCTGAGAGATGGTGACTGGCCCCAAATCACCCAATCGGTTTCCATGCCTAAAATGGGATTAGAACTCTCCATCTCCTGGTCATTGGCCCGAAATCACCCAATCAGCTTTTGTGCCTAAGGCAGTGTGTTAGAAATCACCATCTCCTGGTGCCCAGCCTGGTGCCTAAACCCTTAGAAAGTGTTACTACATTATTTAAATTATATTGCCTTTTAAATTCCTTGTTTTCATGCTTCTTTTTCTATTAGGTAAACAGATAAAAAGCAAAAACAAAGAGAAAGTTATACTTATTATACTAGAATGAAGGCTGAAGTGCAAATATATAATAAATTAAAGGTAAGCCAAACAGGAAAGTGGAAAAAAAAAAGAAAAAATCCATTCTAATCCTCTTATTTTTTAACCCCTCGAACTGCTAATTTCTACTTTAAAAATTTTTAAACTGCACCTTGGATCTCTGTGATTATTGCTCCTCGCTATGTGCATCATTTTAATTCCTTTTCAAACAGTTTTAGTCTCTTCTTCGCTGGCCCGGCTATGTAATTTCATGCTTTTTTGAACTGGAAGTCACCAAGAGTCCTTCTTGCAAATTGCAGGGGGCCCGTGCATGTACTACGCAAACAAATAAATAAGAAGCAAATGGAAAAAGCAGAAAGCGTGAAAGAGACTTCCAAAGACACAGAGAAATCGTGGGGTTTTTCCCTCCCAGCAAAAATTTTGGCCTAAACCAACAGCAGATCCAATTTAGCAAAGTCTCCAACTACTTTGGGAGAAACGACAAACTTGCAAAGTAAAACCCTTCAAAAGGGCTGTAAACTTCTTAAAAAGCAATCTGCAATGCTTAAAGCAGGGTGGTTTTTTTTTTTTTTTTTTGGCAACTTTGGACACTTTTAAGATTAGTGGACTTCAACTCCCAGAATTCCCTAGCCAGCAAAGCTGCCTGGGGAATTCTGGGAGTTGGAAGTCCACACATCTTAAAGAGCCCAAAGTTGAGAAACGCTGGCTTAAAGTGGTGCGTCCACCCCGTTGCATTCATTTGAGGCTGCAAAAAATAAAATGTTCATAATAAATAATTAAATGCAACATTGAAAAATTAAATGTTAAAAATGTCCCCCTTTCTTGCAAAACTATGAGAGTATTGCAGGCTTGCAATCATGCACAGAGTACTTTCCTTGCACCCTTAAGAAATCCAGGCGAGCAGAAGCTGATTTGGGGTGGAAACATTCTTTTCCTACAAGCATTATTTTTGCCGAGAATCCAATTTAAATCCTTAAAAGATTTTTTAAAAACATCATTTCTAGACCTGAGCATGCGCAGAAGGCGAAGGACTTCGCCACGCGTTCAGCCCGAAGCGCCTCGGCTCCTTTCGAATCGTCTGCGACGCCTACGAGGCTCCTCGGTTTCCCTGCCCCGCCCACATCCGAAACTCTTCGGCCGCATTCGGCGCCACGCCTCTCGGCTCCAATTGGCGGCTCTTCCCACGTTCGTCGCCAGCCGAAGCCAATCGGGTTTGCCTTCGTTTGCCGCCGAGAACGGTTCGGAAAGAGTCGCGGTGGCCCCCCTCCCTTTTCCGAAGGCTTTCGCCTCCGCTCGCACGAGCGAAAACCTTCAGACGATTCTTACCTTCATGCGGAGAAGGTTCTTGGATAGTTTGCTCTTCACGTCCCGAGCCATGGCGAGGCAGAGCCGAAATTCTCCTCCTCAAAGCGCAGCGCCTTTTACGGGTTTCTGTCGCTCACCGGGCCGCGGGTCCCTCGTCGTGAATTCGCCACTTTTGTGGCGGTGGTGGCGACTAAGCATGCGCGATGGCCCGCGCATGCTCAGTGGTCCCCTCTGATGCCTCCCTCCTGGCTCATGCCCTTACTTTCTTTCCCTTGGAAGTCAAAGGCGACTGAGACCTTTTCAAAATAAAATAAAAAAAGCAATGTAAATGCAGAGTGACGAAATTAAAAATCTTCCTGATTGGAGAAAGGGGATTCAAAAAAAAAAAAAAAGTTTGCAAGAATGAGAGTCACAACTGGCACATATGGAGCACACTCAGGTGTATCCAAATGATGACCAATTCATATCCATCTGTAGGGAGTTAGCACCCACCCCTCTCCTAGAAAAATGAAATATCCTAGGAAACATTAAAAAGGCAGAATATTTCCCCTAAAAGGGAAGTAGAATCTCAGAGAGGCAGAGGCTCACCCCCATCTTTGTTAATGGGTGGGCCGTTAAGGCCTGGGCCAGAGTATTCTACATAACAAAGGTCTCTACCCGTCTCACCTGGAAAGATTGCATCTTGCTCCTTCTTCTCCTTCACCCAACATCTTGAAGTATGTGATCGTCCTTTTCACTTTGGAGCTCCAAGGCATGGGATCCTGACCACCATTAAACCATCTTTCCAAACAGCCTCCGTGTTTCCGGTGTCTTTTTTCCCCCCACTTGGAACTGAACGCAGAAGGATATTTCTTCCAACACATCTTTATGAGCTGCACACGGAACGTCATAAATGCCAGATGAAGAAAAATTGAAAAAAAAACAAAGACAAGTATTCCTCGATTTACAACAGTTCATTTGAAAGTTACAGCGGCACTGCAAAATGTGGCTTATGCCCGTTTTTCATCGTTGAGACCTTTCTGGCCTCCCCACAGTCAGGCGATCAAAATTTGGATGTTTGTTTTTTGAAGTTTGGCTCAAGGCTCATGATTAGAGTGGTACCTGGAATCCTGATAGCAAGCCAATTCTGGCATGGAGATGAAAAAAACAATGGTGCCCTATACCACCCCTCACCGAGTTTTAAATGGCCCCAAACTCTGTTCCAAAAACGATTGAAATGTTTGGATATTTTTTCAGGTGTTGGGTTGAGATGAAGGGTGATATAATGGTGTGTGTGTGGAGCGACTGACCTTGGGAAGCAGGGAGACGTGATGGTAACCTAGGGATAGATCAGATTAAGAGACAGCCTAGCCCTGTATCACAGACAGAGAAGGAAATTCAGAAGAACTTCTCAGGCTGTTAAAAGAGACAGCAGGAGATTTGCACTTTCAGACTTGCAAGATTGCGTTAAGGCAGCTTTACAGTAAAATAGAATGAGCTCACCTGGTCCTGTTTCCTATCTGGTCTATTTCTGAAGGCTGGCAATATGTTGATAGGATTTTAGTAGGTTTGTGGATCTTAACCATATTGTAATAACAATAGCTTTGCAGTTACGTTTGCTTGAATTTTGGTTTTTGTATAGTTATGGTTTTCATTATTGTTAGTTGTCCAGAGTTGAACACGATAAAAAGCACAGTCATCCTCTAGATGAAGGAATGACCCCTGCCTGGATAAATGGCCTTTGTTTATTTTCTTTTGCTCCTTTGCTTCCTTCTTCCTTTTTCTCCCTCTTTTTGTCGAGGGTTCCTTTTCGAATTTAAGAGTCTAAATTCCCCTTCTTTCTTTCAGTTTTGTTTCAGACAATCTGGAAGCGTTCAGGTCGTTCAAGGATATTGCGCAAGTAATAATCCCAAGACATATTAAAAGAGGGGGGAGCGGGGAATGACAATTTGTTTCAGTCTGAGACTATTTTAATTCCTAGCCATCTTTCCGGGGAGGGATCCTAAGTTGGGGAAAAAAAGTGGATATGTTTTGACCTTAAGACTGAGGACAATCCAGAATTCAACCCCAACGGCTTTGCAATTTCTAAAGTGAATACACTGCGCTTGTCACTTTAATAAACATTGGTGCTGCAGGCTTATTTCAGAGTGATGGAAGCTTCTAAAGTTTATAGGTTATTTTAAGTATTTCCCCCCCTGAAGGAATAGAGGCTGATTGATTAAATTGTCATTTTTTTTTCTGTCTCACTTTTTTTTTTTTTGGTTGCACTCGTGCGTTTTTTTTTTTTACCATAGTCGCTGAAATATATATATATATATATCATATCCTGGTATTTTTAACCATGCAGCTTTGGTGAAAATACGTCAATGGAGAATTTTTAACTGGAGGATTGCAAGACAAAAAAAAAGAAAAGCAACCCAATCCGAGCTCTGGGTAAGGATTTTTCTTTATGCTATTATCTAGTGCAGTGGTCGCCACTGGTGGTCTGTTAGAAAATGTTGGTGGTCCACAGAGAAATGTCACTCTCAAAGCAATTAATCCAGGCTGTGCAGGAACACAAGGCTGCACTGCCCACATGGCCCGTGGGAACACAAGGCTTGTGTCGTTTGCATTGTGAATAACATGAGGTAGTAAGGGGAGGGGGGGAAAGAGCAGAGGGGGGAACTTGCCCCATTCGCCACATGTGCCTCACCTGGCCACCGGGCTGCTTCTTTCCGCTTCTTTCTTCTTCTGCTTTTGGCTGCATGCAAAGAAAGCAGCAGAAGACTTTCTTTCTCTCCTCCAAACTCCGTCAGAAAAGAATCTTTGGGACTCTGTAAGGCCTCCTGCTCCAAGAGGCTCTGCCGGCAAAGACTCATTCCCTGGTGGAGTTTGGGGGAGAGAAAGAAAGACTTCTGCGGCTTCTGCTGCTTTCCTTGCATGAAGCCAAAAGTCTCTCTCTCTCTCTCTCTCTCTCTCTGTCTCTCTCTGTCTCTCTCTCTCTCTCCACCGCCCTGAGAGTGGAGCTGGAGACGGTATCCTACGATCCCAAATAAAGAATTATCAATCAATAGGAAAATGGGGTGGGGAATTTTCCTGCAGACTCTTTTGGGGATTTTCCCGGGGTCTCTGGTCCGTGGGATTTAAAATTATGAGTTTGTTGATCCCTGAGCTCCAAAAGGTTGGTGACCCCTGATCTAGTGGGCATCCAGATATTTGTAGCCCAGATCTGGTAGTTTTTAATCATCTTACTTATGTTCACTTTTTCTTTTTTTCTTTTTGGCTTTCAGCTTGGTCAGCTTAGATGTCCTACCCTCTGTAATTCTGTAGGGATGGTATAAAATCTCTCTTTTTTTAAAAAAGCAAGCTTTATTGAATATACAATTAAAATAAATGAACAAACACAACATAGAAAAACAAAGAAAAAAAATGAATAAAGGGCAATTCCATTATCGACAGTTTCCTTTTACTAAAATCTCTTTTTGGAAGGACTTATGTCCATGTGGTGATGACTTTTTGGGATCCTTAGGGCCAATCTTGGCAAATTGAAGTTATGTGGACTTCAACTCTCAGGGTTCTTCAGCCAAGCGTTCATAGTCCTCGTCTGGTACTCAGGGTTATCCACTGTGAAGCCCTGTTAGATATCATCACCTATAGAGTATAATAGCTGTGAAGGATTTGAAATGAATTTTCTGCAGTGTAAATCCACAGACATGGCTTCCAAACCTGCCCAGACCATATACTGACTCATGTTGCTTCTTATATATTCCCCAAAGCTGGTCAGCTAGTTAAATAGCCAGTAATGTTCCAGCCTCACATGATAGACATACAATCACATGGTATAAGAGGTGGTATTCAGCAGCTTATGACCAGTTCTGGAGAACCGGTAGTGGAAATTTTGAGTAGTTCAGAGAACTGGCAAATACTCTGACTGGCCCCACCCCCATCTCTTCTCTGCCTCCCGTTGAGTCCCAGCTGATTGGCTGGGTCTTCTTTGGTTGCCTTGCACAGGAGAACGGAGCTGGAAAGCAGGTCAGTGGGGTGGGGAGGGAAGGGGGATTTTGCAGTATCCTTCCCCTGCCACGCCCACCAAGCCACACCCACCATGCCATGCCATGCCCACCAAGCCATGACCACAGAACTGGTAGTAAAACATTTTGAATCCCACCACTGCACGGTAACAGAGTTGGAAGGGGCCTTGGAGGTCTTCTAGTCCAACCCTGTGGCTCAAGCAGGAGACCCTATGTCATCCAGACAGATGGCTGTCCAATCTCTTCTTAAAAGCCTCCAGTGATGGAGCACTCACAACTTCTCCCTGTCAGGAAATTTCTCCTTAGTTCTAGGTTGCTTCTCTCCTTGATAAGGTTACATCCAATGCTTCTTGTTCAGGTGCTTTGGAAAATAGGTGGACCCCCTCAAATATTGGAACACAGTGATCATGTCAGCACTTGTCCTATATCTGTCCTTTTGCCAGCTTCTTGCATAAGGCATGTTCAGGCATGCAAGAAACACCTGTACAAAAAGACACAAGGAATATCATTTTTGTTTGTGTTGTTTTTCCAGCTGCCATGACACTTAAATTAAAATATATATATATTTTAAGAATTATTTTGAATACTGTGAGCAGCCCAGAGTCATGGATGTAAGATCAACGGCTATACAAATCTACTAAACAAATTAGCATCTATTTATTTATATTAAATTTGTACACCACAATTTTAAATTGACTAAGGTGACTTTGGATAGCTTACATATGATAAAGAAATGAATATAGAAACAATTAAAACCTGATAACACCACTCAAATCTGTAATCCTTCCATCGTCCTGATAGTGTGCAATTTCTCTGGATGGGACCCTCATCAAAAATGCAAGCATTTAGAATAGAATAGAATAGAATAGAATAGAATAGAATAGAATAGAATAGAATTCTTTATTGGCCTAGTGTGATTGGACACACAAGAAATTTGTCTTGCATAAGCTCTCAGTGTACATAAAAGTTATAAGTGATAACTCATGATCATATCATAAAAATAAATTCATCATGAATCATAAGATACAACACTTCATGATAGTCATGGGGTACTAAATAAGCAATCAATATAAATCGTACTAGGAAACTAAATAAAACAATATAAATCATAAAGATGCAAGCAACAAAGTTATAGTCATAAGTAGAAAAGGAGATAGTTAATAGGAAAAATGAGAAGAAGAATAGTAATGCAGCCTTACTAAATAGTTTGACAGCCTTGTGGGAATTAGTTGTTTAGCAGAGTGACAGAATGGGAGGGGAAACCATCGTTTTGTCTAGTTGTTCTGCTATTCAGTGCCTTATAGCGTCGTTTGGAAAGTAGAAGTTGAAACAATTTATGTCCAGGATGTGAGGGGGTCTGGAGATAGTTTCACAGCCCTCTTTTTGACAGTTCATCTACCCAAAAGAGGTACCCCCAAAAGGCGTTCAAAGTTTAACTAAGTTGCCTGAGCTATTTTACCAAGCACCAATTCTTCCTGTTTTCCTAAGCTTCTACTGTGGGGGAAAAAAAATTGATTGGATGTTGCACTACACGGCTTTACTAAATGTGAAAACTACTGCAGCGAGACACTATGATGGATCACAGCTCAGATCTGTCATGGCAAATCCTGTAGCTGCTAACGCTTGGTTAGTTAGAGACTCTGGAAATTGCAGCCAGAGTCTGGGGTTCTTATTTGGGGGAGGGGTGACAGGGAAAGGGGGTTTATTCTTTAAAAGAAGCAACTTCTAATCAACTTAATGGATTTTTCTCTCCTCCCCTGTGTATGTATTAGTGATTGTATTGCCATAAACAGCAAAACTAACTGAAGGTTAGCTTTCATTAAGCAGTGACAGAATGCTCTTCTGTACTTCTGGGATGATAATGAGGGTATTGTTGGAAAATTGGACGAAAAGTACAAATTAATGGATATCAGAATGTGGCATGAATATATTTATTGCTCTTGTGTTTTGGCGCTTGGTTGTCTTGAGCACTGAACCTTGCTAGCCGCTCAGCGTTGGTAGGTTGTGAGTGGGAGAGCATTGTCACTTGGTGAAAATAAATGAAAAATAAAATAGTGTTCTTTCTCGGAAATAGAAGAAGGGCCCAGGGGACTCTTCCGCACCCATGCAAATTGACAATTTACAGCAAATTGAAAAGAGGTTAGACAACAAGACAAAATTGAAAAAAAAAAAAAACAGCAAGAGATTTCTCTTAAAAAATGAACCGAGGGAAGGTATCAACTTAAAACCCCAATAGTGCCAACATTTCTGTTGCTAAGTGAGACAGTTGTTAAATGAATTTTGCCCCATTCCGTGACCTTTCTTAGAAGGGATGCCGTGGCTCAGGGGCTAAAACGCTGAGCTTGTCGATCAGAAAGGTCGGCAGTTTGGTGGTTCGAATCCCTAGCGCCACGTCTCAGAGGGAGCTCCCGTTGCTTGTCCCAGCTTCTGCCAACCTAGCAGTTGGAAAGCATATAAAAAATGCAAGTAGAAAAATAAGGACCACTTTGGTGGGAAGGGAACAGCGTTCTGTGCCTCTTCGGTGTTTAGTCATGCCGGCCACATGACCACAGAGACGTCTTCGGACAGCGCTGGCTCTTCGGCTTTGTAACGGAGATGAGCACCGCCCCCTAGAACTGGAAACGAGTAGCACATAGGTGCGAGGGGAACCTTTACCTTATGACCTTTCTTTCCACTGCTATTAAGCGAATCACTGCAGCATTAAATTAGTAACACGGTTGTTAAGTGAATCTGGCTTCCCCATTGACTTTGCTAGTCAGAAGGTTGCAAAAGGGGATCATATGACCCCGGGAGACTGCAACCGTCATAAATATGAGTCAATTGCCAAGAGTCTGAATTTTGATTGACCATAGCTGCAATGGCCATAAGTGTGAAAAACGGTTTTAAGTCATTTTTTCAGTGCTGCTGCTGTAAGGTCGAACAGTCACTGAATGAATGCTTGTAAGTCAAAGGACTACCTGAAATGGCCTGCTGGGGAATTCTGGGAGTTGAAGTCCATGCAACTTAAAAGTTACCAAAGTTCAGAAACATTGGTCTAGTATAGTACCTCATGCCTTTACTCTGTGGTTTCTCAACCTTGGCACCTTTAAGATGGGTGGATTTCAATTCCCAGAATTCCCTAGTCAGAAATGCTGGTGTGATGACCCAAAGGGGTGTGGCACAAAGGCAACACAGTCAGATAATCAGTAGGAGTCCCTTTATTAGCTCCAACTTTGCCCCCAATGTCCTGGTTACCTTCTGGCTGGAGAAAAACTCTCCCAGGAACAGCCTTTGGCTGCAGAAAATCAAGGCCAAAATGTGGTCAACAAAAACTGTAACGATAAGTCCAATCAAGTCAAAAGTACAGGAGCAAGAATTCCAGATGTGACGGCATGGCAATAACTCAACATGGTTGAGAAGATGCCAGGAATACAGATAAGCAAAGTCAACACAAGATAAACACATATTTGTTCTCAGAAGATGCTGCACTCAGCTTGAATCTCTTTTAAATTCTCTTCCCAGGTGTGGCTAATGAAGGGAATCAGGGCCCTTTCCTCCCCCATAAGCCATGCAACCCATGTTGCTCTCTTTTCTGTTCCTCCCTGCGTGCCCTAGTGGAAGAGGGGGTAGGCCTAGGTCTTCTTCTGAACTCCCTTTCCCTTGTTCTATCTCTTCCCTGCTCTGCCCAACTGGACTTTGCCCTTCCCCAGTTTCCTCCACAGCCAACAGCACCACACTCCCACTTCCTGTCAGCTATTCATCTTCCTCCTTGGATTCAGACTCCAACAGGGGCATGACAGCTGCCTGGGGAATTCTTAAAGATGCCAAGTTTGAGAAACATTGTCTTATGATATTGACGTCTTCTCTGGACTAGCTTGAAAGGCTCACAGATTGCTTGCTATGTCACTTTTATCTCTTATAAAGACGTTCTTTGTATTGCCTCCAATGTATTTAAATATTAAGAGCCATGTACAAAGCAATTCAAGTCTCCAGCCTACCTTGTTCGCCTTCTGAGCTTAAAACCTTCAGATCTTTCACTCCCTCCCGTCCTCTTTAATTCAAAGTCTTGATTCCCAGCCAAGGTGGGGACGACTTCCACAAGCAACACCTGGCGCCTTATTCTACGCCGTGGCTCCAAATCATTACAGGGATTGTAATGAAGTTATTGTTTGTTCTTTGCGGGCTTAGAAAAAAAAGCAGCGTGCGAGACCTTAAGACATCACTTATGATTAATAAGTGACAAAGGGCTACGATAATTAAAAGACTGTTCGGCAGCCCCACAATTCATTGTTTAGGCTGTCATATCGGCTCCCAAATCCCAACCTGAGGTATGAGAAGTGTCTCTTCCGATGCCAGACAAATGGAAGTTTGCAGGGGGGGAAAAACTCATTTTTTTTTTTACCTAACACAGAATTTTGACAGAGCCAGGCTGATTAACATTTACAGTAATTGGATTATATTAAGGCAACTTAACACTAAAAATAAAAATGAAAACGATTGTTGTACGAGTAGCAGAGCGTCTTTTACTCGGGTACATGATTTCTCCCACATTTGTGATAGATAGATAGATAGATAGATAGATAGATAGATAGATAGATAGATAGATAGGATAGGTGGATGGAGATAGGCAGGCAGGCAGGCAGATAGAAGGGTGATGACAGATGATGAAGAGATAGATGATAGATGATAGAAGAGAGATGCTAGATAGATAGATGCTAGATGAAGATAGATAGATGCTAGATAGATGATAGAAGAGCGATGATAGATAGATGCTAGATGGAGATAGATGATAGATCAGGGGTAGTCAACCTTTTGATACCTACCTCCCACTTTTGTATTTCTGTTAGTAGTAACATTTTCTCTAACCACCTACTGGTTCCACAGTAGTGGTGATTTATAAAGTAGGGGACAAAACCCCTACTGCCCACCATGAAATCTGGAACGCCCACTAGTGGGTAGTAGGGATCAGGTTGACTACCACTGTGATAGATGATAGAAGAGAGATACTAGATGCTAGATGAAGATAGATAGATGATAGATAGATGATAGAAAGATGAAAGATGATAGATAGATGAAGAGAGAAGAGAGATGCTAGATAGATAGATAGATAGATAGATAGATAGATAGATAGATAGATAGATAGATAGATAGTTAATAAATGATAGATAGATGAAGATAGAAATAATACTTTATTGTCACTTTGAATGTACAATAATTGGCATACATTAAAACGAAATTACATTGCATTATGATCCATGGCACTATCAGCCAGATGTTTAGATTGGATTTGGCACTTGAATTCTTCCCAAGGACTTTGGTGTTAACCTTTCTGGAGATAATTGTGGCAAAAAAACCAATCATAAAAGGGGCAAAACTCGTTTAACAACTGCCTTGCTTAACGAGGGAAATTTAGGGCCCAATTTGCTTTCGTATATCGAGGGCTACCTATACAATAGGTCTAGAATTTCAATTCAGAAAATCATTTTTGCTAGTAAACGTAGAAAGTACCCACCAAAGCTAATGTACGGAACAAACCAAAGTGCCATCCAATGTGGCAGAGTTTCTCGGGAATGACCTACCATACTATCCTAAAAATCCACTTTGCTTTAAAAATAATCGAGGCCAACAAATGCCCGTTCTTCCTCGCCTTAAAATATGTACAGATTCATTAACTGGGCAGGCAGCCCGGCCATTGGTAATAGCAAAAACTTTTAATTTCCCACTCAGCGTTATCTGCTTCTCTCAGTCTGCTCCTCCATTCTTGTGCAGCAGCAAACAGTACGGTGAAAATAAAGGAGAATGGGAAGAAAGAAAAGAAAAAAAAGAAAAAAGAGAAGGGATTTTTTTCCGACAGTCTTTTCAAGACATCCGCCAATGTGTTGGCTCCTTCCTGCCAGAAACGTTCCATCTAGGTCTAAATGTACTCAAACTCGCTCATTTTGTCATTTGCAGATAATGAAGTTTAATTGGGACAAAACCCATTAAGCCAATGGCACCGATCCCAGGTTTTTGGTTTTTGTTTTCAACGGAGGCCAAGTTGGTCCTGTTGCTCGTTCTTGTTGTGGTTCACCGGCAGCCGGTGTGGACGGCAGAGGTATCAGACAGTGAGGACGAAAGGGAACCAGTCAGGAGTCTGGAGAGGACTTGGATGAGGGTCCTGCATCCAATGCAGGGATGGGGCCAGGACCATCTGGGAGTGGGGTGCTGCCTTAGGAGCCTTCAGAGTCCGGCAGCAGCGAGGCAGAGGACCCAGGGGAGCCTGTTCCCAGTGTGTGTGTATGCACAGAGCTGCTAGAAGGTGAGAGCAGCTGAAGCAGAAGGGGTGACTCAGGAGTAAGGCTGGGAGGTGGTTGCCCCTCCCCATAAGGGATAAAAGTCAGACCTCGGTGACAAGCTTTGCAGGAAGCAAAGCAGTTCAGTAATTCTCCGAGTCCTTCGTGAAGCTCTCTACTCTGGCCTGTTTTTTCTGGGTTTGGGGTTGATTTATTTTAGACCTTACTTGGACATCTGTTTGTTGGCAAGCATTTGACAGCACTGAAAAGTGTGCTCTTATCTGGAGGAACTGTGTAACAATGAGTTTTGGTTGGGAATGCAAGTAATTCCCAGTGTCACATTAAAATAGGTTTTACTTTTAAAATCAGTATTGTGTTCGTTTGACGAAGCTTGGGTCAGAACACTTCTATGACCACCTTTGTGTATTCCCCTTCCTCAGCTTCCAAGGGGGATTTGCACATTGCAACACTTGCTAGCTCGCATGTTGGAAAAACCGCAGCATATTTTGGGCACATCCAGTGAAGAAAGGGAAATTAAAAATTATTTAAGGGCATTGGTTGATTTTTCTTCAAGCAATTCCAAAATGGGTTTTCAAAGAAGAGAATGATGTCATGATACACCAATACAGGTGGTCCCCAACTGACGACCACAATATGTTGCTAAGTGTCACCATTTGTTAAGGGAGTTTTGACCCACATTACAACCTTTCTTGCCACCGTTGTTGAGCGCAGTTGTTAAGCAAGTAACATGGTCATTAAGTGAATCGGGTTTCCCCATTGACCTTCCTTGTTAGATGGTCGCAAAAGGGGATCATGTGACCTTGGGACACTGCAGCCATCATAAATGTGAGTCTGTTGCCAGCTGCCTAAATTTCAATCACCTGACCGTCTTTAAGTGTGAAAAATGGTCATAAGTCACTAGAGTTTTCTAATTGTTATTCTAAAATAACCATGTTTTTTATATATTGGCTCAGCAATAGCTGACTGATGCCAGAAGACTCTAAATCACTCATGGGAATATGTCCAACCTTAAGAGTACCTGAGAATCCCAATGAATCAATTTGTTGAATGAGAATGTTAATTGTGTTCTCCTTGTGTTGTTCTTGGATCCTGTTTAAGCTACACTACACAGCTAGAGCTCTGGGCTACTGAACAGAACAGAGAATTAGAGTTAAGAGTTAGAGTTTTAGAGTTGGAATTAGAATTAGAGTTAGAATTGATGGAAGGAACTTTGGAGGTCTTCTAGTCCAAACCCCTACTTAGGCAGGAAACTGTGTTATTTCAAACAAATGCTTGTCCAATCTCTTCTTAAAACCTCCAGTGTTGGAGCACCCACAACTTCTGGAGTCAAGTTGTTCCACTGATTGATTGTTCTCACTGTCAGGAAATTCCTCCTTATTTCTAGGTTGATTCTCTCCTTGTTCAGTTTCCGTCCATTATTCCTTGTCTGGCCTTCAGGTGTGTTGGAGAATAGCTTGACCCCTTCCTCCTCTCTGGGGCAGCCCCTCAAATATTGGAAGACTGCTCTCCTGTCTCCCCTGGTCCTTCTCTTCACTAGACTAGCCGTGCCCAGGTCCTATATCCATTCATTGTATATTTTAGTCTCCAGTCCCCTAATCATCCTGGTTGCTCTTCTCTGCGCTCTTTCTAGAGTCTCAACATCTTTTTATATCGTGGCTACTAAAACTAGATTCATGGCCGTTCCAAATGGCAAAAAGTGACTTTTGATCGTTTTTCATCCCTACGACCCTTGCAGTATCCCCACAGTCATCTGATTAAAATTCAGGTGGTTGGCAACTGACTCATAGTTATGACGGCTGCAGTGTCCTTGGGTCGCTTTTGCCAGCTTCTGACAAGCCATGGGGAAGCCAGACTCACTTAACGACCAGGTTACTCACCACTGCAATTATGATATTTAACAGCTGTGGCGAGAAAGGTCATTAAATGGAGCAAAGCTGACTTAACAACCATCTTGCTTAGCAACAGAAATGTTGGGCTCAATTGTGTCATAAATCGAGGATTGCCTGCATTCCATTAAAAACAACTGGTCAGCTAGTGTTGATCTGTCCTTGGTCCTGAATGCTCAGCTTCCAAACACAGCAAGAAGTTCTTCTGATTCTAGAATACTTTGAAGCCCCATTGTGAAAGTTTACTTGAGTTTAAATATCCAAAAGTCATCCAGATAATGATAAAAATACAATAACGAAGTGAATGACCTGACTGATGAATAAACAGTCTGCTAAATATGTTATTGTATGCATTGGCAGTGGATGATGGTGGAGGGAACACACCCCTGTAACTTCTGAGATCATAGCAGTTCTCTATACAACATTCACAGGCCCTGATAGCACATTCACATAAAAACTAAAAAAGGCATCTTTGAATTATGCATTCCCTTTTGCTTAATAAATATACCTCTAACAACGTAATGAATTTCTGTATAAAAGCTCCATTCTAGAAGAATGTACATATATATTTTATTGGTGTGAACTACCTTCCTGGTATTTGTCCGGTTTTAATTTCAGCTTAAATAAATAACACTTGACAGCAGGCTGGAAGAAAGATAAAAGGTGTATTTCGTATTCTTAATGGAAATAATAACTGCTTTAGTCAAAACTAAATTTCCAATTAGTTTCAGTGAAATAATATTATGCCTTCTTCTTCTTTTTTACAGGCATGATAGCTCATTTTGAAACCTCATTTCGATAATATAGAAACATTTCCAGAACTCTTGTCTGCAATGGAAGAATCACAATTACTGATTTTGCTATTATGTCTGAGGGTTCATCCAGAATGAAATAATCTCTTCTTAAATTATTTGCTTTTATTTTAAACAATAAAGGGAAAGAAAGAGGAATCAATTTATAACTATTCTTCAGTTGAGTTGTCTGTCTGGAAACAACTTTATATTCAACAATTGGTTAATGACCAAAGGATATTATTTGCTAACAAAACTACTTTCTAAATGATTACACTTTGTTTTAGAAAAATAACAAACCTGGATTGTTTTCTTCTTCAAGCTACTCATTTGATTTATTCTGTATAAATATGTTTGAAAGAAGAAGAATCTCCTCCTCCTCCTCCTCCTCCTCCTCCTCCTCCTTCAGACTTGGATAATTTATGGAGGGCCCTAATTGCATTTTATATATTGTTCCTGAGGTCATGAAAATATTTCTTCGATGAAGTTTCTTGAGAGAGATCTTTGCTGTCCAAATCCCACTAGACTTTATATTAGCATACCAAAATCTATGTTGCACTCACCTTAAAAGGCAGGCAGGCAGGCAGGCAGGCAGGCAGGCAGGGAGGGAGGGAGAAAGGAAATCAGAGGTAATAGAGAACTGGAGCTTTTCATGATAGAACAAGACTTTTAATAATACTATATAGCAACATGATGAAGAATTCAGCTGAATTTAAAGAAGGTGAAACAGTGTGTTAAGTCAAAGAAAAAAGAAAATGACATTAATAAATAGATTTATCTGATTAAACAAAACCCTACACATTACAGCGTCTGCTGCCTGTGCATCTGTGTTTTATGCTTGCTGAAAATCAATTCAGATTCACAGCTGGGCAAACAGTGAGGAAAGTAAATCTGAATGTGTCTACAAATATTAAAGAAAATCACATTTCAGCTTGTCTCTGTTTGCATCTCACTTGTCCTGTCTTTCAACGTTCTTGAGAGTGAAAATTCATGGAAAAGTTCCAGATTGGTAGTCAAGTTTCCTAACTGCATTTGCTTGGAATGGGACCACTAACAAAAGTATAGTGGGAAAGAAGGAGAAATGGTGGTAGTTTATTCAATGAGCAGAGGACTGATTCCGTAAGGGTAGAGAGATCGATGTAGCAACAAGTCCTCCTGAATTAGAAGGACTGAAAGGCGGTCTAAACAAATAGCATGTCTGAAATTCACGCTCCAATTTCCTGAAAACTTCCTTCCTTCCTTCCTTCCTTCCTTCCTTCCTTCCTTCCTTCCTTCCTTCCTTCCTTCCTTCCTTCCTTCCTTCCTTCCTTCCTCCCTCCCTCCCTCCCTCCCTCCCTCCCTCCCTCCCTTTCTTCTTTCCTTCCTTCCCTATCTTCCTTTGTTCCTCTGATTTCCCTTCCTACCATGTTTCCTTCTGATTTCATTTCCTTCCTTCCCTTTTTCCATCAGCAGAATGCCTCTACTGCTCTGATCTCTAAAGCCCCCTCCCCCTTCAGATCTTACTATTTTTAAAAGAAATCTTGGCATTTGAAAAATGCGATAAAATTTTCCCCTCCATAGGGGGAAAAAGTATGTTGAAATAGCATTTAGCAAAGGAGAGCATTGTATGCTGTACAGTTGCCAAATTTTGTAGTTCTTCACAGTGGGCCCCCTTGGTCTACATTGCCTTGGCTTCATTCACACAGTGAAATCTATCAATGCCCAATGCTACAAGGGAGTTTCTTTTCAGAAGCTGGCTTGTGGCAGAGCCTGTTGCTGATCAGGTCAGTCATGGCTAAGAGCAGAATCTGGGTCTTCCTGCACCTACTGTAGTCACTTTACCAGATTAACAGAGTTGGAAGGGACCTTGTCCAAACCCTACCCAAGCAGGAGACCCTACTACATCGTTTGTGACAAATGGCAGTCTAATGGCACCCTTCTGAGACTCAGATCCCATGTATGTGATATTAAAATAAAGAAATAAGTATGGCATGGTTACCTGTTGGAGACTGAAGCCCAGTTCTTAAGGTCTACAAGCAGTTTGGACAAAGGTGTGCGTGTGTGTGCGTGTGTGTTTTAAAGGAATCGAGTTTTATTTTCCATCTTCTTGTAACCTGGTAGCTATGGAGATAGAAGGGGGGAAAAAGTGAGATGCTCGCTTGAAAAGATGGGCGGGGTGTGTGTGGAAACCAAAGAAATGTGATGGAGGTTTGTTTAGAAGAAGAATGGAATTTAGAACCACCGTACAATTCAGGACGTATCACTTGCCTTGGTCCGAGCAATCCACCTTTTCTCTCAGTATTTAGCCTGGTCATCTTTTTGAGTCTCCTTTTTGAAGCCGAGTAGCAGCGAATAAATGCTTCTGGTGCCTCCAGGATGTCTCACTAGGGAAAAGCAATCGCCATATTGAGAAGTACTTTCTCATTATGGGTAATGGGATGATGAGCTTCTAAAAAATGATGTCAGACACTTGTGTCTAAAAGCTCTCCGCCCAAGTAAGCTTTGTTAATTCAGAGATAATGCCTGCATGAGAAATAATAAATTTAGCACAAAGGACAGTTACTTCCTGAAGGATGTGCTCAGCGATGTTTCCATATGGACAGTGGCGCAAAAAAAAAGAAAAGAAAAAAAGAAAGAAATACAGGGAAATCAGATTAGCGTTATCACTACTACTATTATTAGTTGCACGCAGTTGGTTTCCATCGAACGAGGGAGTATAATTGTTGAATCAGACCCTGAAAGCAAACAAGCTAGTAAGTAGTCCATTTAACGAGGCAAATGATGTTGGTAATCATTATTATTTTTTTCCCCCCACACTACGAGTAACTTTCATGTCAACCCACTGTGCCACTTGTAGCAATGCATGGGGGGAAAAACAAAGGTGGATGTGTTTAGGGATGTTGCTAAGGGCGACTTGTGTATAAATCTAATTTTTATTAAAAGGGGACTTCCTGAATTAATTGAAAGCTGAGTTTTTTTTTTTTTTAAAAAAAGCTTTGCTCTACCAAAAGGTAAGCCAATTAATCAGGCAAGAGTGCCCCTCATTTCTTCTCCTAGAAATTTCAGCTAAAGGAAACTAAACCATAGACCTCTCTCTGTGTCAATCTTGCAACGGTCCCAAAGGTGATTTCTTTTTAAAAAGGCAACTGGATTTTCTTTGTTTTTCCTTGAAGATGTTTGGCTTGTCATCCAAGAAGCTTCTTCAGTTCTTGCAAGTATCTTGCAACTGTTTTAAGGCTGTATATACCATTATAAGGACAAGCAAATCTTTTGGCTGTCCCATTTAACTCTGGTGGAGGTTGTATCCAGCAGGTTCTGACCAGTTCTGGAGAACTGGTAGAGAAATTTTGAGTAGTTCGGAGGACCAGCGAATAGCACCTCTGACTGGCTCCACCAACCGCATCTATTCTCTGCCTCCCATTGAGTCCCAGCTGATTGGCTGGGTCTTCTTTGGTTGCTGTGCACAGGAGAAGAGAGCTGGAAAGCAGGTTAGCGGGGTGGGGAGGGAAGGGAGATTTTGCAGTATATCCTTCCCCTGCCAAGCCCACAAGACACACCCACAGAACCAATAGAAAGAAAGAAAGAAAGAAAAAGAAGCAACTTCTGACATTTTTTTCAAGTGAAGCTGAATATGAAAAAAATTACAACCTTCTTTCTGAGAAGGTTGCCATTTTTTATAAGAACAAGCTCATTCTAGTCATCAAAACTTAAAATCAAAAGTTTCATATGTATACTGTGTGTGTGTGTGTATATATATATATGCGTGTGTGTGTGCGTGTGTGCATGTGTGTGTGCGTGTGTGTATAGGTCTAGGTGTGTTCGGGTCTTTTCCCGTGTAAGATTAAGAGTATCTTGGCAACGTTTCGGTGAGGTCCTACTTGCCATCCTCAGTCTGGTGCTTTAGGCTTCGTGCCAGTGCAAGCAGTGTGTGATCGGAGCTGCCATCTCTCTATATATACTGGTGGGGGGTGGGGGTGTGCTGGGCTGGTTGACTGTGTTGCTGCCTCCGATCACACACTGCTTGCACTGGCACAAAGCCGAAAGCACCAGCCTGAGGATGGCAAGTGGGACCTCGCCGAAACGTCACCAAGATACTCTTAATCTTACACGGGAAAAGACCCGAACACACCTAGACCTACATACCTGTACCCATGAAAATCTATCTATCTATCTATCTATCTATCTATCTATCTATCTATCTATCTATCTATCTATTTATTTCTTAAGTTTTCGCGGGTACTTACATGTATGTTATTCAGCTTTGTTCAGGTATTTTCCCACATCATTATAGTTGTGCTTTTAAAGTTGTAGCAACGTTTCGGCAGAATCTCATCTGCCATCATCAGGCTTCTGTATTGTGTTCGTCTGTGAGCCTGATGATGGCAGATGAGATTCTGCCGAAACGTTGCTACAACTTTAAAAGCACAACTACCATGACGTGGGAAAATACCTGAACAAAGCTGAATACCATACATACATACCATACATACATACATACATACATATATTAGTTTTAAGTACAAAATCCAGAAGTTGTTTCGAAATGGAAACAAAACTGGCTAAATTCTTCTCTTTAATCCAAACAGTCAGTTTTACTGTCTCTACCAACTTTATTGCCTGATTCCTCTGTATAATGTAAGGCAGCAAAGATTTTTGTAAAGAGTCCACTTTATCAGTTTGTGGGTGTGTCAGTGTTCAGAACAGTTGGAGAGCAGGCAGTTATCTCTTTCAAAGATGTGTTTTCTTTGGAGTATTAAAAGTCTATTTTGATTCTCATCCTCCTTCTCCAATGTTACTGAAGCAGACAAATATGGAGAATAATATACATTATTGATTACATGAATTAGAGTGTCTTTTAATGAGCACTTAGCTCATAATTCTGACTTCGCCATGAAACATTTCCCTCTAAAAACCTTGAGCTTAATCAGAGTAAATAGAACTGATAGCATAAACCGACAAATAATGAGCATACAGCCAACCTAGAACGATCAATGAAAAATCGCATGTCTGTATTTTTAATGTTTTTTAATGTCATGTAATTCTTATTTTAATATTTTTAGAAAAAAAGCTTATTAATTGTCTCATTTTGTTTATACTGGTCCATGACTACAGTAAATTGATTTGATGGGTGGGCTGCAAGGGAGGGAGAATCACAGAAGGTTAAATAACTCACAAAATGATACATGGAGAAGACAAATTGTTGAAAATATACAGACTTTGCCCGCAGTCTCCTAGATGCGATATTGATTTTAAAGATTAACAATATTTCTAGAGCTTGTGGTTGTCAAAAAATTAAGCCAGATGTCCAACTATCCAGCTGTACAAGTCAAATAAAGCTTCGAATTAACATCCCCGTTGAAACAAATGTGTCTTTTGTTGCAGTTTTAATCCTGTTAGAAGCTCTGGGGAGGTTTTGTGATGCTCAGCACCAATCTGCAGTCAACAAACAAATAAAACCCAGGTTGGATTAATGGATTTTGTTTCTCCGTTAGGAATAGAGAGGTGTGTGTTTGTGTAATAGGGGTGAGAGAATCCTCTCTTCTTTCAATAATCCAATGGATCTGGCTAGCAAAGAGAGAAGGAAAGAAACACAACGTATTTATTATGAATAGGTAAGAAGAAGTGGTTACCCATCCATTTAATATTCAAGAAGGAGTAAACGGGGGTGAAGAAAGCCAGAAATTGTTTTCCTGTTAATGGAAGTGCTTTACTAGACATTTGGAAGGAGATGAAGAAACAACGGATGGATGCGTAGAGAAAGAGAAAGGAATTTCTAGCTACAAATATCTAGCCAAAAGACTTATGATATTGGGGGTCCTTAGTGCACCCTGAGGTTGATTAGTTTTCTTGCAGATGTTTCTTTTCTTTTATAATGCTTCAGAGTTTTTTTCCCCCATTTATACATAATACCAATAGTTATTAAACAGTGCTGTGACATTATATATGCATTTATGTGTCCTATCCAAACTTACAATACATAATACTTTCATACCCTCTTATTTATTATATACATTATTTACATTTTCTGTTCTTATATCTATTATCAATCCAAGTAAATCATGTTTCCCATACTGCACTGTATTCTGTGCCTGTTTTCCCTTTTAATTCCATAGTTACTTTATCCATTTCCACACACTCTAATTTTTTTTTTGATTATTAAGCCTTCAGGTGATATGAAGTTTTTCTTCTAGTACCAATCATATGAAATTCTTGCTGCTGTTAATATATGTAGCATAAGATTATTTGTCTTTCTGTTATATATATTTTTTATTATTATTATTCCTAAAAGGAATAATTCTGGGGCAAAATCAATTTTGTTTTTAGTTAACTCTTCTAACCACGTTTGAATCATTTTCCAGCATTTTTTTTCGCTTTGGGGCATGTCCACCAAGAATGAAAGAAGGTACCTTGTTGTTGTCCACATTTCCCACAATTTGGTTTTAAATTTGGGTAAATCTTAGCCAGTCTTGAGGGTGCCGAATGCCAACAATAGAACATTTTATGTTGGTTTTCTTTATAGGCTGTCGATGACAGATGTTTCCTTACCCAAATTAGGTAACATCAGTGCTAGTTTAGGTAATGAAACACCTGCAAGAAAAGAACCAAGTTCAGAGAGCACCAAGGACCCCTCATGTCAACCCTGAGTTATAAATATTCTTCTTTATTAGTACTTATGACATTGTCCTAGATATATTTTGAAGAATTTCTATTGTATCAGAATGCTATTTCCCTCCTTCGCATGTTCTGTAGAATTATAAAAAAAATGAAAATAAGCAACTATTATGTAGGAGCCTTGCATTTTTAGTACTTTGTCCACCCATTTTCCCCTTCAGTTCTGTTAACTATTAATTAATTAAATATATAGCCCACCCATCTCATGGATAAAGTGACTGGCACTATATTATAACACATTATAATTTGTACAGTTGCTGGGTGCCTTCCCAAATTCACTTTCTGCCCGTACTTCTAATATTTTGTTTTTGTCAAGCACCAGGGAAATCAGGAGATCCAGACAGGTCAAAGGAATATAAAGATTTATTGCAAGCTTAAGCTCTCTACAAGTTCTGTTCTACTTACGGTCAAGGAAAATAAGCAGGAACACGTTTGACCACTCCCTCAGGTTTAGCCTGATCATCTCCTACCGTTTCAGTAGACTACTTTCATTAATGTATTGACAGTCCACCTTTTCCTAAGAGATATATTTGGGCACATGCATTTCTACAACTTCCCCAAATTCAGAGACGTGCATGTTTTAGCAGAAGATATTTTATTTTTTTATTTTATCCTGTGGTTTGAAAGCATAAAAGTGTCAACTTGTAAAACATTCCTGGCTTGCTTTTGAGTTGCCATAAGAAGGAGGGTGGGAGAAGATCTTATAGAGCAGTTTGTTGCTATGACCAGAAGCACATTCCATGCAGACCTTTCTCCAGATTGTGTCTCAAGTTACCAAACCCAGCTGGAGATTCATGACACACCCTGGGACGAGCGGGGAAACCCTGGGACGAGGCTCATAGGTGAGCAGTAATTTACGTAGGGCAGAGCCGACTGCTCTTGGGGAAAGTGCCGACATGTTGCTCCTAATAAATAATTGGATTTCTTTTGAAACTTGGCTCAAGGCTCATGAATTAATTAGAGCATCCATTGGAACCTTGACAAAAGGAAAGTTTGCATTTGGAAGGGAAGTAATTATTTTTCTCCCCATGCCAAGGTCTCAAGTAGATTTAAAACATACTAGAACACTTTTTCAAAGGACAGCAGGGAAACTGCAAAACTACACATCACATTTGTTCTAAATTGTAGAACCACATAAGCCAAATTCAGAATTAACTTGGGGTGGAAGGAACAGATGACCGCTCTCCCAAATAAAGGTTTCGCTCCAGCATTAATGAAAGCAGCCATGGTTGCTCTGCTTTATCTCCGGTTCCTTCTTGCTTCGTCTAATTCAGCCCGCAAATAAATTGTTAGACGCTGCACAACTGCAACAAACAACCCCACTGTTCCTTTTAGTACAGCAAGAGCAATGTATTTCAGTGACTGCTCAGCACTCAGAACTTAGGGAGAAATAGAAATTGCCAGGGACCTTCATATTTGAAGAAGGAATACAATATATTCTGGCGTGGGATGATGCCCAAAGAACGAAGAACTTGCAACCTGGGTCACACTATTACAAACCTCCTTTTGACTGCTTGAAAGTAGTTTCAAAGCTAGACATAATTAAGGCCAGGCAAGCTTTTGACAAGGTTTAAAAAAGATTGAAAAAACACAACTGGGGGAAAAAAATGACACATCAAACAAAACAACTATCCTGAAAATGCCAGTGAAGAGTCCTAATTGATTGCAATATCCCTTGACTCAAAATATTCTAATTGCATGGGTCTGCAATCCTTTGTCTGTGTGCTAATCTAACAGAGCTAGGGTAGCTATTAATCTTCTTAATGGAAGTAGTTCACCTGCTGCAAATTAGTTATTTGGACACAAAATTGTTACTACATTCAGGGGGGGAGGGGAATTACTTTTCTGGTCTAGTTAACTTTGAGAAAGCTAGGAAGAAATGATGTACTCAGAGAATGGAAGAGGTGTGGTGATTGAGTGGCTGGCTAAAATGAAGCTCTGTCAGGACCTTGGAGAGCTCCCTGAGGTTGATTCTCAACTTAAGTCTACCATGGCCTCAACAATTCCTTGAATTTTGGAGTGCATCATTTCTAACCTTGGCATCTTCTAAATGTGTAGACTCTCAGAAATTATACTGGGGTGGAGAGCTAAGGGATAGCCAGTGATGCTGTATGTGTCATGATGTCATTCCACAAGTGAAGCAAATGATGTCATTGGTGGCAATCACTTCCTGAGGTCCTGATGCAAAATATTAGAGAGCTGTAGAGACAACAGAATGTACAAAATATGTCTTTAATCAGAAGACATTATTGGGGAAGGTACCAGAAAACAGGAGACAATGAGATCTAGTCCTGCCTTAGACATGAAAGCCAACTGGTTGACTCTGGGCCAATCCCAGGAGATGGTAAATTCTCATCGTGCCTTAGGCATAAAAGCCAGCTGGTTGACTCTGGGCCAATCCCAGGAGGTGGTGAGTTCTAGTCCTTTCTTAGGTATGAAAGCTGGTTGGGTGATTTGGGGCCAATCTTTCTTTTCTCAGACAACCCACCTCACGACTTTGTGATGGAAGAAAGAGGAGAAAGGAATATTGTATATGTTCACCAGTTCGAGTTGTTTGTTAAACTAATAAAGGTGGGGTATGTAAATTAATTTTTAAAATTAAGTTGGCTGCCTGACTATAATAACCCTGAGGTATATGAGTAAGACAAGGGAAAGACTAGCTTTCCATGTAGACCAGACCTGGATATAAACTACACAGATTTGACTGGAAGACTGTTAAACTAGGATATAGTAACAGTGACTTGAAAACTTGACTACGTTTTCTCTTCCTTCTCTCTCTTATACTCTTATACAAGAGTAGAGTCTGCTTGAGTTCCTTCTCATAGAGTCCAGCTAGTGTGTCATTTCACAAACTGAGTACCTGTGACATCTCTATCCATATTCTTCTCCTGATATTTCAGCCACATTTGACTTGTACTGTTGTTGGGCTCTTTGTCTGAACTGCAAAACACATACATTTAACAGATTTTTCTCTCATGCTTTTTTTTTTTTTTTTGCTCCTCTCCCTGTGAGAAAAGTATATAATCTTACCTTGCATTCCTTTACATTCAACCTAGAGAATAATTGTTGTTTGGCCAGAGGTTTTAATTTGTTCTGGGAGTGTGGGGGAGGCACTATAACAAGCTGAAATCAAAATCAGGAAATGAGAGATCTTTGTGATTTTAGTTCTTTCAACCTAGTCACGATTGCATTTGGATTGTGGCCCAAATTGTTTATTTTCTCCTTCATTGTGAAGGCAGTTTCAAACCTCATCCACCAGGTGAGATTTGATTGTTTCTTTTTTTAAAAAAATTAGAAATTATGTCAACATCGCAGGAACAGAGGTATTGCTTACCTTGATTAATCCTAAAGATGAGAAATCGTCAACGAACCTTGAATGAAAACAATTAACAGACCCAGGAAAGGCCTTTGTAAAACCTTAATTTTCCTGCAAGCTTTCAGTTTGACAGTGGGATCACTTCAGACAGCCATGGAAATAAATTAACAGTGGATAGGATTAATTCCAAAGGAGGCTTGGAAGGCAATGCAGAATGAATCCAAAAAACAAGACAGAGTGAAACAGATTTCAAGTAGTTTTATACCCATCCTTGAATATTTGCAGGCAGTAAATGAGATCATAAGATTTGCACGCCATAGTGGAATCCAATTTGTGCCATTCATTTTTTTCTTTCTTCGAATCTATATAATTCCCCCTCCCAGCAAACCACTAAGAAGAGAAGATGCTGTTAGTTTTAAGTCCCTTAAACCCCTGGTATTCCTCAGGTTTACCCTCCTGCTCACAAGAGGGACCGTATTTGTGATGAGCAAACCCTGCATTTCTAAAGCTCCCCATTAGTAAAGATTCAAAATAAATTCTCACTGGGGAGAAACCCAGAATTTCCAGCTGACAAGATCTCTTAGGTTCCAAGGAGAGATTTTAAATGGATGAAACTGTCAATATTGTCAGTTTCAATTTCCCTGCCATTCTGACCATGGCTCAAGTGATTAGCATCTGTTGGACAAAGTCTCCACCCTCCTAGAAACGAGGGGAAAAAATATTTTTTCTTTTAGATAAAACATTACAGGAAGTTGCTGGTTTTCTGATGTTATGCCCCAGGGTTATCATTTGGAAACTTTTTTGCTCCATTCTGGCATTGGAAGCCCCGTGGGTTATAAAGAAGGATAAATTAGTGGAAGATGAATGCAAGGATTTAAAAATGATTACAGTTAAAGCATGAGTCACTTGTGCTGCTATACATAGATATATATTTTCCAAAGCAGCCGAGGGAAAACCCTGGGGTTGGTTTGTTGGTTTGTTTTGCTTGTTTCTCTCCATTGTGATTTAATTAGCCATACATAAAGCTCTTTTGATCAGGTTTAACTAATTGGATGCCTCTCCCAGATAACCATGGGACCTTCTAAACCAGAGAGAGATTCCCTGCTCCAAAACTAACACTGAATTAAAGATGGGTTGGGAGGGTTACACTCTCCAGAGCTTGTTCAACTTCCTGGGTGGCCATGGGTGGAGGATATTAGCTGTTAGAATTCATCCCTCTCTGGTTCTTTCAATATATTCTTGTTCTTATAATAAGAGAAGATGTTGTGTAGCTGAAACGTCAAACACATGTTGGGTTTTGTCCTGTTATATGATATGGGAAAGGACTTGGAGTTGATGCTAATAAGATCAACTTATTCTGAAAGAATCAGGTCTTCCACAACCTATTCTCCAAACCATCTGAAGGCAAGGCAAGAAGCTATGGATGGAAACCAATCAAGGAGAGAAGCAACCTAGAACTAAGGAGAAATTTCCTGACAGTGAGAGCAATTAACCAGTGGAACAACTTGCCTCCAGAAGTTGTGGATGCTCCAACGTTGGAGGTTTTTAAAAAGAGTTTGGTCAGCCACTTGTCTGAAGCAATAGAAGGTCTACTGCTTGAGAAGGGGTGGAGTAGAAGACCTCCAGGTCAACTATTCTGTTATTCTAACACTTCATGATTCATTCACATGTCCATAAGGTAGCAGATGAATTAGGACAGGGTTTGAGAAGAAGCACACAAGGTCTCCTTAACATGTCTTCAATGGCTGACAGTCACTGGTTTAGGCCTACACTATCTACACAACCAGTTGTTAATCACACAGGCAAGAATCCTGTCTTCAAACAAATGCAAACCAAATTCTGTTTTCCTTAAAATTAAACTTCTTAGCCACCCACCACTGGATGTCACTATTAAGTCAAGCAAAGATGGCCTCTACTTTTGTCCCTTGCCACAACTTAAGAAAGAAACCAACTACTTTCCCTGCTTAGATGAGCTTCCTGTATATTATACTTCAAAGCAGGTAGAAGACAGGAATTCCCCCAATCAATTTTAGATATGAAGAATTCGAGACCATTTGTAATTAAGTTGGACTGGAATTGCCTCACTGAACTGAACTGAACTGTTGGTCAAAGGGACAAAACTGATCTTGATCAACCGAAGATGAGACCGAGCAGATGGCAGGGCAACCAAAGCCAATCAATAGGATTACAAATGCAACGTTTCCCATAAATGCTTGCACATAGCTGAGGCTGACGAGGACTAAAATCTAGAGGACATAAGACATAACCTTCTTAATCTTGCTCCTTATTTCTCTTCTTCTTCCAATACTGTCCTCTCACATAAGCCTGGGAACTTTTCAAAGTGTCGATGTTTTATTGACATCTAAACAGTGCTGATAGTGCAGGAAGACCTGAACATTTATACATGTCAATTTCTACCGATTCAAAAAAAAAGCATATCCAAATACACCACAAGCAATCCAAATACACCACAAGCTTTAGGCAACATTGGGATTTATTGGCTGGTTCCAAAAGCATTTTCCTGATTATTTGTAACAGATAAAAGTCTCAAGGAAAGCAGTCTTCATTAAAAGTAATGTGAGCTTAAGGTAAACAAACCCATAAAACTAGAAGAATTGTGCCTGGGGAAATGTGGATAAAATGCATAGCGCTCCAGGATGAAAAGAAAACATGGAAGAGGTTTGGTGGCTAAAGCAAGACCAATAAGAAGAATTTAAGCTGGGAGAGCAGAAACCTTGTTGCCTTGAGGTCAACTGTAAATGGAAAAAGACCAGTATACAATTTGGAGATGTAGTGGCACAGTGGTTGGAGTCAGTGGCGGGATTCAATTTTATTTACTACCGGTTCTATGGATATGGCTTGGTGGGCATGGCAGGGGAATGATACTGTAAAATCTCCAGTCAGAAGTGGTATTTGCTGGTTCTCCAAACTACTCAAAATTTCCACTACCGGTTCTCCAGAACTGGTCAGAACCTGCTGAGTACCACCTTTGGTTGGAGTGCAGTACTGCAGGTTACTTCTGCTGACAGCCAGCTGCCTGCAATTTGGCGGTTCAGATCTCACCAGGCTCAAGCTTGACTCAGCCTTCCATCCTTCTGAGGTGGGCAAAATGAGGACCCAAATTATTGGGGGCAATACGCTGAATCTTAGGGCTGTAAAGCATTATAAAGTGGTATATAAGTCTAAGTGCTACTGCTATCGCTATTGGAGGTATATTTAAAATTTTAAGGGCAAATTTAAGACCTCCTTCAGAAGATCCATTTTTTAATTTATAATTTCTATTCCAAAAACTGGGAGAGGAAAGAGGCACGTGGGTGACTTTTTGATCTTGACTTTTTGATCTCTCCAATGACCTCAGAGTTTTGTACTTGTTGCCCTCTCTGATTTAAGCCAGCCTATTTTCTTCTGAAAAGCCTTCCTTTTTCTGTGAAGATAATCCAGCTTTGCGAGAAAAGAAGTTCTATAAAGTTAGTTCAAGTCTTTGGGATCAGGCACCAAACTTGGAGAAAAGCTTGTGTCTTCGTACTTAATTCAACCCTTTGGGAGAAGAATCTTAATCAGGAAAAGAGAAAAAAAACCTGAAAGAGAGAGGATTACATCTTTTAGTTCACTGAATAAGAATTTCCTCCAAGGTTGAAATTTTTGGCCAAGTAGTTCTTTTGTTATTCCCAATAAGTAACTTAGTTAAATATCAAGCAAGCTTACCAGTGGAACCTTCTGGTGGGCTTCAAAATTTGAAGATTATTTGAAACTCTACTTAAACACTGACTAAATAGATAGAGGTTAAATAATAATGATAATATGGAAGCCTTAACAGAATAACAGATAGAGGTTAAATAATAATGATAATATGGAAGCCTTAACAGAATAACAGAGTTGGAAGACACCTTGGAGGTTTTCTATTCCAGGAGTCGCCAACCTTTTGGACCTCAGGGACTACCAAACTCATAATTTTAAATCCCGGGGACCACTAATATGAATTTTGACTGACGGTGGCTTGCTGACATTGGTGGGGAAAAGAGAGAGAGATCTAATCTAATCCCTCTGTCTCCCTCCCTCCCTCCCTCTCTCTCCCTCTCTCTCTCTCTCTCTCACACACACACAAAACACAGAGGCAAAATCAGGAAAGCAGGAAGGCAGATTGAGTAGCTCACAGAATCACAGATTTATTCAGAGATCTTTCTGCCATGGCTAGCTGAGTCTGTCACACAAAATTTGCTAGCAAACAAGCTCACAAAATTAACTCACAACACACCATGTATGTAAATATTGAAATTTTTTATTAAAAAAAGAGCAACTTTTACCCAAGATTAGGCAAGGTAGGCAGGCAGATTGAGTTGCTCACAGAATCAGATTCACACAGAGATCTGTGTTTCTGCCATCGGCTAACAGAGTCTGCACTGCTTCAGTCCTAAGGAAGGTTTGGCTCTGCTTAAAAGCAGAGCCGAAGATCTAAAGATCAGCTAGAAAGCTTGAAATCCAATGATTTCCTGCTTTCTAGCTAATCTAAATCTCCTGGAACAGCAGAACAGCTGATGGTTGGAAAAAGGAAAAATAGCAATTTAGCAGGCAAGTTTGCCAGGTAAGGAGTGAGTGGGTGGGGAGTGTTCCCGTGGGCCATGTGGGCGGCGCAGCCTTGTGTTCCTGCACAACTTGGATTAATTGGTTTGGGGGGTGCTCTGGGGGTGCCATTTCTCTGCAGACCACGAGTGGTCCCCAGCCCACTGGTTGGCGACCACTGTTCTAGTCCACCCCTCTGCTCAAGCATTTATATCATTTCAGACAAATGTCCTGAAAGCCTCCAGTGTTGGAGTACTCAACTTCTGGAGGAAAGTCATCCCACTGATTATTTGTTTTCACTGTCAGAAAATGTCTCCTTCATTCCAGGTTGCTTCTCTCCTTGATTAGTTCTTTTCCGTTGCTTCTTGTCTTGCCTTCAGGTGCTTTGAAGAATAGGTTGACCCTCTCTTCCTTTTGGCAGCCCCTTAGATAATGGAAGACTGCTATCGTATCAACCCTAGTCCTTCTTTTCATTAAATTAGACATATCCAATTCCAGCAATGGTTCTTTACATGTTTTAGCCTTGAGTCCAGGGGTGGGATTCTTCAGGTTCTCACCTATTCGCTAGAACCGGTTGTTAACATTCTAAGCAGTTCGGAGAACCGATTGTTAGAAGAACTTACTGGTCTAATCCTGTAAGGAAGGCAGGAAGGAAACATTCTGGTGTTGCTTACAGAAACTGCCTCTCCATTAACCCTTATTACATTCTTGGTAGGACTAGACTTCCTGTCTCTGGAACTTCTCTGGAGTTTTTTCCCCCTCCTTTGCTGGTACTTTGCTTGTGTGGAGTGACCATTCAAAGTTACAATGGCACTGAAAAAAGTGACTTATGACCATTTTTCACACTGACGACTGTTGCAGCATCCCCACAGTCATGAGAGGCCAGGCGAGGAGATGCATGCCTCGATGTGAGTGATGTTGAGTTGGCCACGCCCAGCCAGTCACATGACCACCAAGCCACGCCCACCATCTAAGCCATGCTCACAGAACCGGTTGTTAAAAAATTTGAATCCCACCCCTTAACCCTCTTTGTTGTTCTTCTCTTTCTAGAGTCTTAACATCCTTTTTTAATATCGTGGGCACCAAAACTGGATGCAATATCCCAAGTGCGACCTTACCAAGGCATTATGAAGTGGTATTAACGCTTCGCATGATCCTGATTCTATCCCTTCTGCCTCGTGCAGCTATTGTGTAGTTTTGCATTAGAAGCCCGAGTAACTCTGCTTCCCACTTGCAATTATTGTGACTCAGCCTGTGAACAGATACCGAACAAATTGCAATGAAACCTCAGATCTAAATCAGCCTTCAGTTGTAGGAGTCTTCGGCTAGATGAGAAGAGACATTAGCTCATTATTTTTTAAAATAGCAAAACTTGATTAAAAACATTCAGCCGACTTTCCGGAAAGGAGATTGCTTTCATGCCCCACTAATTTTATGGTTCTCTTAAAAACATTACAACCACCAAGATTATCAAGGAAAGAAAGAATGGGAAGTTCTCGGCAACGCTCTCCAAACCTCAGTTCACAGGTTTATCATCTACATGGTCAAATCTCCCCAACGTCCAATTCATAATGGCGGTTATTTGGGGTGTCACATACTTACAGGGAGGCTGTCATATTCTGAGAATCTCTTCAAAAGGCATAACGTTGTGTTTGCCTGCAAAGTCATCTTACGGAGACTGTAATTACCAAAATCTTAACAAGTCCTCATGAAATAGATTCAAAAGGAACAGAGCAAATGAGAGGAGCAAGAGAGAGAACATTGGAAAAAGAAGGGGAAAAAAAAAAAAGCAAAACATCAGTTAGTTCATAGAAATTGCATTATTATATTCCTCTCAGACAAAAGTCCTTCATTTCTTTTTAGATTAAGTCTGGAGTTTTAAAAGAGAGCTGTGCTTGAATCTCAAGTTTTCTTCTTCTTCTTTTTAACTCTCCTACGTTCCTTAGAAACTCAGCAACCTGGCTGCTTCTAGTTGAGCATGGCTGATCTCCAAAAGCTCCATTGTACATGATATTATATAACAACAATAACAACAATGTCCCATATCAGCAGCAAAACACTTCTCACATGGAAGTGCATGACCTTTATTTATTTGATTTGATTTGTGAATCGCTTACAAGAGAATAGGTATAAGTATATACATAGTTATTTATACATGAAATGGATACATATAAGAAAAATTAAAAGAACCAATAGGACAGGGACGGTAGGCACATTGGTGCACTTATGCACGCCCCCTACAGACCTCTTAGGAAAGGGGTGAGGTCAATAGTAGACAGTCTAAGGTTAAAGTTTTTGGGGTTTGGGGAAGAAATCACAGAGTCAGGTAGAGTATTCCAGACATTGACCCCTCTGTTGCTGAAGTCGTATTTCCTGCAATCAAGTTTGGTGTGGTTTACCTTGAGTTTGTATCTATTGTTTGCTCTTGTGTTGTTATGGTTGAAGCTGAAGTATTCATTGACAGGTGGGACATTGCAATGTATGATTTTATATACTATACTTAGATCGGACCGAAGGCAGCATAGTTCTAGGTTTTCTAGGTCTAGAATTTCGAGTCTGGTGGCATAAGGTATTCTGCAACGAGTAGAGGAGTGGAGAACTCTTCTTGTGAAATATTTCTGGACTTTCTCAACTTTTCCTATTCAAGTTTTGTCTCAAAGATTTGTTGTTGTTTTTTCAAAAGGTGACAGGACTTTGTTTTCCCTTGAAGATGTTTCGCTTCTCATCCAAGAAGCTTCTTCAGTTCTTACTGATGAGAAGCGAAACGTCTTCAAGGAAAAACAAAGAAAGTCCAGTTGCCTTTTGAGGGAAAAAAAAAAACACCTTTGAGACAACCATAGACATTCAAATTCTGGCAAAATAAAAGCAAGAGCTACTTCCAAAGAAAACAATAGCAATAGTATTTAGTATATATAGCAATAATATAGCAATTACAATAGCAATAGTACTTTACAGCCCTCTCTAAGCGGTTTACAGAGTCAGCCTATTGCCCCCAACAATTTGGGTCCTTGTTTTACCTATTTTGGAAGGATGGAAGGCCGAGTCAACCTTGAGCCTGGTGAGATTTGAACTGCCAAATTGTAGGCAGCCGGCAGTCAGCAGAAGTAGCCTGCAGTATTGCACTCTAACCACTGTGCCGCCATGGCTCACAGACATGTCTGTTCAAAGTTGCGCTTCAAAGATTCCTACTAAATCTCAAATGTTTCAGAATTTCTACCTGCAATTTGAAAAATCTCACCCCTTTGGGCAAAGAGGTCCTTCATCTCAGCCCTTGCAGTTTCTCATGGAAAGTCTTCAAAAATTCTCCATGTTCTTTCTTTTGATTTCTTTTGATTCACCCGATATTGATTTTGTTCTGCTGTTCCCCCACTACTCCATCCACCCAAAATCCTTATTTTTCTTTATGGAATGAAAAAAAAAAAATCTGAAAAGTGAAACAAGGCAAACTGCTTACAAAGTCATCACATGCAACAACGCAGCAGGCTGAATTTTTCTCCTTCTGCCAATTAATTTACCTCAACATCTACACTTTGAAAGAAAACCGTGGGTTTTTTTCCCCCCACTTTCTTTTTATGAGCCTCCTGTTCCCCCTTTGCTAGAAGGAAAGTAATTGGCCTCTTCCTTCCAGGAGTGAGAAAAAGAGGAAAGAGACCGAGAGTCACACAGATATGCAGAGAGGCACAGGTATAATATCTAAACCCAGTCAGGAGTTTTTAAAGAGATCTTAAATAAGCGCTATACATATATATGTTTACCAGCATAGCAGCTGATGTGTGTTTGTGAGTGCAGGACTCCACAGGGATAAAATGAGAAGCAGCAGAGGGCTATTGAACACTATAAATTTTCACAGCAAGCCAAAAGAAAATTATTTAGCACTGATGCAAGCTCTAATTTCAACGAGATGCGGAATCTCTCCTCTTGGAATCAAATTCATCCCTTAAGTAAGTGCAGGATTCTTTACTGTGGAGAGGAGGTTCAAAGTCTCCGATCAAGAATGCAGTTCAACCCAAAACAGGCCACCCCAATCTTTAGATATCACACGGGGGCTGACAAGTACATTTGCTAGCATTTGGGCCTGGTAACCGAGAGTTAACTCTTTCCCATCTTCCATCTTGTTACGTCCCCTGGCACCCGGGGATTACTGCCAACTCTGGGCTTCCGATGAAAGAGGTTTGCATTAATTCTCAGCTAAATCCTCACTCCATACTATAAACCCCGACTTCCTCTTTGATGTATTGTTTCACCCTATGAATGTTAATGGAGGTCAGGCACCCCATTCAGAAAAATAAAATAAAATAAGAGGACGTTCGGTCTTTAAGAGCCCTGGAGATTGGGACGAGGTGGAAAACGTGAAATGAAATGATTAGCCTGGACATTTTCCTTTTTGAAGCCCGATGAAGAATTGTGTACTTTAGGAAGCAGAAATGAGGAACGTTTTCCATTATACTGGGAAAACTTTGTGAATGTTGTTCTGTTAAAATTGGCAGGGCTTGTTCTCCATTAGTTTTCCTTGTAGGAGATGATCAGGCAGCATCAAATGTGCCATTAGTTTGGAAACATTACATTTCCCACAAGAGACCTAAATCCAGCCCCCCTTGAATTCTGTTGACCCTAATCTAGCATCCATTTGACTTGACCATTGGTAGATCAGATTCTTGGGTGTAGGTAGCATGAAATACACTTTTAGTGCTTTTACCAAGCTGCCCCTTGTCTCCACCAAACCCATTAGTTATTAATCTCATCCCTAATCCAGTTAAACACTTAATCTTTGCATTTGAAAGTCTTTCTCATATACACCATTAAATAAAGACCAGCAAGGTAGCAACGTCTAATTGAATGTTTGATCTCAAATCTCAAAAAGTTGATCAAGGCAAGTCTAGATTAGCATCTAGATGAGAATTCTCAAGGTGGTAGAAGAGAGTGGAAAGTCAGGAAAAAAAGAAAAAGAAAACCTGATAGAAAAAGCAAACAGACAGGCTGTGGAGCTCCAAGTGAGGTCCATACCTGTAAAGCTGGTGAACAAAATACTTGGTTTATTTCAATGGGAAGAATAATTATAATTTTGGTTGGGCAGATTCTGATCTATTTGCCCTGTCCTTCCATGTTTGCTCATTTGCTGTTAAGGAATGAATATAATGCTTACAGAGTCTGTCCATGACTTTCTCCATGCCACGTCTGCACTCTGTAAATAGATTAATCTGTCCATAATAATAGGGGCATGTTCTCTCCCATGTCTTATTCCTGATGCCAAGCGTGAATAACCCTGCAGTTGTTCTTTCATTAATTAAAGAATGCTGTACCAATTCCCCCTTGCCACATGCCAGTTGCATTCTTATTTTTTTTCTGCTGCTAAAGAGGTCAATCTTGTGCAAAAGGAGGCTATCTTCTGGATCCTTTCCCAGATGTTCTGCAAGTGGAGAATTGGCCAGGAGCGCGCACCTCTGGAAGGAGAAAGAAGGGAAAGACAAAGGAAGGAAGGAAGACAACAAAAGAAGGCAAGAAGTACGTTTATCTTCAGCAAGGATGTCCAATCTTGGCAACTTTAAGACCTGTGGACTTCAAGTCCTAGAATTCAACCTGCATGGCTGGCTGGGGAATTCTGGGAGTTGAAGTCCACCAGGTTGGATACCTCTGCTCTAGAAGAATCTATGGTACATTTTGAAAATGAGCATAGCTTCATTCTTGGCTCTGGGTCTCAGTTGCTACTCTTCTAATCAAATTCTCAAACGTGTTTCCTATTCTGTTGGAAGTATCTCATTGTTACTTCATATGTTCGGATATCCTTCTGAAGAATTGAATATCTAAATATTCCACCATGAATTCAGATGAAGAATTCTTGCCTACATCTTCCTTCACTTGCCTCACTTGTCAGATTCTGAGGGGAGATCATTTGTCCTAGGGCAAGTTAACATAAAATCGAATATTTACAACTGTCCATTGAACTGGAGTTCCTGTAGAGCATGACATAACTCCTTGGTAGTGGTTTATTCCAGACCAACAAAAATTCAGGAGACAGTTTGTGTGAAGAAGCAGTTAATTAAGCCTGGGAGAGGATTTGGGTTCCCCTTAATGAGGATGATTCACTCCATGCATACAAAATGTTTCTCTTGATCATGGCAAAGAGGTAATTTGATTTGTCTTAACAAGGCACTTCCTGCCAGGTCCAAAATTTTGAGCAAGCAGAACATGCTCCTGAAATAGTGTACTTGCTTCTTTTAATGCTCAGATGGGAAAGCAATGTTTGGCAAATCACTCCAATTGTCTCTGGTGTAAAGAGAGGTTGGATCACGAACACCCTACTACACAAGATCATCGGTCATCTCTGCCATCTTTGAAGGAATGAAGGTCAGGGCATAACAAACTTGAAGATTTTTAAGTATTTCCAGTGAAAAAAGGAAAACTTTATCTTCCTGCAGATTTGTAAATAGCCCCATTAAAATCAAATCTCAATAATTATATTTTAGAGCTAAGCTATCGTTCAACCATCGTTTTTGACTAAACGCAACTGCCCAAGTTTATTATGAGCTCTGGGTTGCAGATCCTAAAACCTGGTTTCTAACAAGAAGGTTTGCCGTGATGGACGGCAGATGCAAAATGGTGGCCGGGAGCAAGGGCTCGAAGCCCCGCCTCTTTTTTAACACGTGTCACATACAATTGGAGGCATATCAAAAGGGGCGGGGCTTTCCTTGCCCAGTTGCCCCTTCCATTTTGAAACCAATGACTGTCATCATGAGCTCCTGCTTCTGAAAAACCCACCAGGTTGATTTCAAATTCTATGATGGCGGAACTCGCTGTGTGACCTCAGTAAAATGAGGGAAATTCTACTCTGAAGGGCAGCACAGCAATACTCAAAATACATAAATTAGTAAATGTGTCAATAGTAATTGGGTTGTAAATGTGCCCTCCTGGAAGAAAGCTTTTAAAAATGAAGTTTAACTCTGCCCTAGCTCTGCTTCTGTGGGAGAAAAAAATTGTGGGATTTTTAATAAGGCAAAAGAATGCCTTCTGCCCTGTCCTCTTTTATTTTTTAAGTCAAGCCTTAGCAGATAGTGATTTTCATTTTTTTTTAAAAAAAGATATAAATAATGAACATACTAGTTAATATGTCATCAAATTAAAATGTTTCTGGCATGTACAATTATTATTTTGTGTGATACAAGGCCAAAGAAGTTGTAGGATTCCTAGAATATGTAGTATTTGTCCAAAATGTGGTAGGAAAGGATTTAATAATGACTAGCAGAGTAAATTGGCTTAAAATAATACCCTGAAATTATAGGCTGAAAGTCTTTTTCTGGGGAAAAAAATAAAATAAAAACCAGGAATGATTGCTGTATATGCTGCATTTAAATTAATTTACACGCTACACTAAAGAATCTGGTTATTCACTGCTCTGAGCAGATTAAGCGCATGGCATGATTTTGCCTTGCTGTTCAGGGTGAGGGTAATTTTTAGCACAGCTTAAATAGCATAAACTTTAGGAAGAAAATATTCAATTTGAAACATTTTTTCTTGGGTGTACTAAGGTGGACTTTCTTAATTTCTGATGAACGGCCAAGTTTGAACAGAGCATCTTTTCTTATGCTTTTTATGCTCTCACCTCACAATCAGGAGGCTGTGAATTTGATTCTAGGTAGAGGCAGGTATTTCTCTCTCTGGTCACAATGAGAATATATCTGCTGAACAAAACCCCACATTAGCAACAGGAAAGACATCCGGCCATTAAACACTCTGCTAGCTCCATTCAGTTATTTATTTATTTATTTGATTTGTCAATCACTTACAAGATAATAAGTATAAGTATAAACATGAGTAAGAATACAGGAAATAGGTACGAATCAATGGGGACAATAGGACAGGGAAGGTGGGCACGATTGGGCGCTTATGCACACCCCCTTACAGACCTCTTAGGAATGGGGTGATAGTTGATAGTATCCAATAGTGGATAGTTTGAGGTTAAAGGAGTGGAGTGGGGGGGTTAGAGGATGTAACAACAGAGTCAGGTAGTGCATTCCAGGCATTGACCGCTCTGTGGGTGAAGTCGTTCTTTCTGCAATCAACTGTGAGGTGCAGTGCAGGTAAGGAGGAGGTGGTGGTGGTGGGATTGCACGTGCATGTGCAGGAGGCGTGGGGGAGGGGTGCACACCTTGCCTTCTGGGTACTGGCACATGAGTACGTGAGTGCAAGCGTGCGCACAATTTTTGGCACAGGAGCCCAAAATGGTTAGCCACCACTGGTGTAGGGTCATCTATGTAACTGCCTGTATCTGGCCATATAGCAATAATTTTCTCCTATTGAGAAGTCCTGAACTTGGATGGTGAGAGGACATTGGCTCTTTTCCAAGATAAAACCAGGAAGGGGACAGGAATACAGTAATGCATCCTAGAAACCAACAGGCAACCAATCAAAGAGCAGAGAGATCTAATTTTATACCACCACCTCACCATTCATATAATTCTTTTTCTTTTTGCACTGATCAATCAATTATATCGGCTATTTTGACTGCCTTGCTTTCTCTTTTCCTCTGCCCAGTGGGGTTATCGATCGATGCCTGACAGTTACCTCTGTCAATTTATGTATCTGTGTCAAAATTACAACAAGAATATGGCAGTGATCGATGAGTTCTGCAGAGTTTTGAACACGAGTGGCAGCAAAAAAAGGAGTGGGAGCTAGAAATACAGAGATGATATACTCATCGAACAAAAGGATGCTCTGTTGGTCGCCTCTTTGTTGAGCGTTGCCTTGAAATAATTATTTGGACCTCAAGGGTGAAGCCAGCCTGAATATTTGCACCTAATCAAAGGACACAATTTGGCATCAGAACCCCCCAAAAAGCACACCCACCCAACTGTGGAGATTTCTGCAAATTTAGCCTTCTTGGAGAAACTTCGGGGCATTGTCTTGAGTCTGCAGAGAGACATAAATATTTCAAACCAAGGTGCCATTTGCAATTGATTGTCGGTGATTTTGTCAATGCCCTTTATCAGAATAACAGAATTGGAAGGGACCTTGGAGGTCTTCTAGTCCAACCCCCTGCTTAGGCAAGAAACCTTACACCACTTCAGACAAATGATTATCCAACATCTTTTTTAAAACTTCCAGCGTTGGAGCATTCACAACTTCTGCAGGCAAGTTGTTCCACTGATTAATTGTTCTCACTGTCAGGAAATGTCTCCTTAGTTCTAGGTTGTTTCTCTCCTTGATGAGTTTCCACCTGTTGCTTCTTGTCCTGCCACTTCAAGTGTTTTGGAGAATAGCTTGACACCCTCTTCTTTATGGTAGCCCCTCAAATATTGGAAGGCTGCTATCATGTCACCCCTGGCTCTTCTCTTCATTAGACTAGCCATACCTGTTTCCAGCAATCGTTCTGTATATGTTTTAACCTCCAGTCTCCTAATCATCTTCGTTGCTCTTCTCTGCACTCATTCCAGAGTCTCAACTTCTTCTTTTTTTGTATCATGGTCCCATGTATCATTCCACTCCATGAATTTGATTCCCTTGGTTTCTCCTTGACCATGAATCATGCGGTCTTACTCCTATGCGAAGGCAAGCAAGGACATGCTTATTTGGCTTATGGCTGCTCTCAGGGGATGTTCCCATGTTTCTGAAGAAAGGATGAAAATACACACGGGTGTTTAAATGTCACCTAATGTACTGTAAAGCTAAATTTAAAGCAGAGACAGCTTAAAAGCTTTATGGATTTGATGGATGAACCATCCCAAACGTATTGGTGTCTGATGGCTCTTTTTTTTTTTCCTGCCCCAGAATTTGTTATCCATGGTATTGTTGACAAAGAAGTTTGGAACAATAATGGATTTTGTTAAAAAAAAAAAGTTTGGCTATTATTCTGCTCTGTGTGGATGTTAAACAATAATAACGTCCGGGATTTTGCATAAAACCGGGAGGACGAGCGGTCTGCCACCTCCAAGTGGTGTCCCCTGGATGCGCGAAGCCGTCAAACGCTGACCGTAACTGAGAGCAGACCCTCCGGCGACAGGCCCACGCGACAGGCGGCTGGAGTACTCAAATGCCGCATCAACATGATGGAAACGTCCACTACAAAACACCGTCCAATGCTACCGCGTTCGGGAACCGGCGGGCGCAGGAGACCATTGGCCTGCGCCAAAAATCAACGAAATGGTCCACGCGGAAAGCACGGCCGTGCAGAAAAACGCAAGCGGGGAACAGAGGACTGCCAGGCGCTCAAGGTGGCCACCTGGAGCGTGGATTCGCTGACTGGACGCTCGACCGAGATCGTCAGGGCCATGCGGGACAGGAAGCTGGACATCTGCTGCCTCCAGGAAACTCGCTGGAAGGGCAACAAGGCTACGACTATAGACGGCTACAAGATCATATACACCAGCTGTAAGGAAAACCGCGGCGGTGTAGCTGTGGTTGTCAGTCTCCAAGCTGGCAAAGTTCCGTCGCAGAAGTTAAGCGCCTCACAGAGCGACTGATGATAATCGTCGTAGCGACCGAGAGGCAGCGCCTACACATCTTGTCCGCCCTACGCCCCTCAGACCGGATGTCACGAGGAGGAGAAGGATACCTTCTGGGAACTGCTCGACATCCAACTCAGGCAGATCCCACACGAAGGCGACATCATCATCTCGGGCGACCTGAATGGTCATGTAGGGCGGGACAAAAACGGACACCAGTGCCACGGTGGGCACGGCACAGGCGATACGAATGAGAATGGCCAGAGGATCCTGGACTTTGCCGACTCCCATGATATGACCATCACGAATACCTGCTTCATTAGGCGAGAATCTCAACTCCTCACCTACCATAGCAGAAACGGGAGCCACCACACACAGATCGACTACATCATCGCACGACGAAGAGCCGCTAAAAGTGCTCAACGCCAAGGCGTACCCGTGCATTAATCGAGCAGTCAGCACAGGCCGCTGATGGCGAAGATCAGGATCAGCAAGCCCAAGACCAGGATTGATAAAAGAAATGCAGACCAGCCACGAATCAAGTGGTGGAACCAGAAGAAGATGGCGGGACCCCTCATCAAACCGGAGCAGTTCCGCAGATGGTCGACGGGCCACAGGAAGCGTGGTCCATGCTGAAGAGCACTGTTCACACTGCCGGCTGCCAACAGCTTGGTTGCACCAAGCCAGGACGGAGACGCATCGAGCGAGATACATGGCTCTGGACACCGGAAGTACAAGATGCCGTACACCTGAAGAAACGGCTCTACAAGGCCTTTCTTCAGGACAAGACCAGCGAGAAGCTCTGCGAATACAAGGCGGCCAAAAAGGCAGCCAAGAAAGCAGTAGCGACAGCCAGAAGCTCCCACTACGATGACATCTACGAGAAGCTGAACACGCGAGAAGGCGAGAATGAGATCTACCGCCTAGCCAAAAGCAGACACAGGAAGACCCTGGACATTGACCAGTTTCATGGGATCAACGCGAAAGGGGAAATTTGATCATCAACTCCACCGAGGAGTTCCACACCACGAACCCGCGAGGTGACCCAGTTGAAGGCCCAGTCTCAGGCATTTATGCCAGCGAGTCGCCGACGCCATCAAGGCCATGAAAAGCGGTAAGGCAACAGGACCAGACGACATCCCTGCCGACTTCTGGAAAAAGGCACTACCGGGCTCGGCATTGTGGCTGTGCGAGCTGTTCAACAACATCGTCTCCACGGGAAAAGTGCCACACGACTGGTACCGCAGCACCACTGTTCCGATCTGGAAGGGAAAGGGCAGCCCAGCGGACTGCTCCAACTACAGACCGGTCAGGTTACTGTCACACACTATGAAGATCTTTGAACGCGCGTCCTTGATAAGCGCATTCGGGACACCGTCGACATCAGCGTCAACCAGGCTGGATTCATCAGAACTGCGGCACCACCGACGCCATCTTCGGTGTGCGGATGCTGATGGAGGCTCACAGAGAGAAGAAAATCCCGCTCCACACCGCCTTCCTAGACTTGGAAAAGGCCTTCGACCGAGTCCTGCACGATCTCATCTGGTACGCACTGCGAGACCACGGCGTGCCTGAGCTGCTCGTACAATGGGTCCAACTCCTATACAGATGTCACAAAAGCCGTGTAAAAGCGGCAGCTGGGATATCAGAGGAGTTTAATATTACCGTCGGCGTACACCAGGGCTCTGCTCTCTCACCACTGCTGTTCATTCTGGTGATGGACACAATTACACACGACCTGTACACGCCCGCCCCATGGACGCTGCTCTCACGCCGATGATGTGTTCCTGGCCAACCTGTGCAAGGCTGAACTAGAGCACCGAGTCCAACAGTGGCACGACCGCCTCGAGCAGTTCGGGCTCCGGCTGAACCTAAAGAAGTCCGAATACCTGACCACTGACAATGAAATGACAGGCTCCATCCACGTGAACGGGCAGGAGCTACCGCGCGCCCTCCACCTTCAAGTACCTGGGAACTACTCTTGGGGAAGAAGGCCTACTACAAACTGAGGTGGCAGCCAGGATCAATGCAGCGTGGGGCAAATGGAAGTCCGTCACGGGCGTCCTCTGTGACAAGAAGATGCCGATGCGACTGAAGGCGAAAATCTATAACTCTGTGGTGCGCCCGTGGCCATATACGGCGCAGAGTGCTGGCCGGCGACCAAAGAAGTCGAAAGCAGACTCCAGATAATGGAGATGCGAATGCTCCGATGGTCGGTAGGCCTCACCCTACTCGATCGCGTCAGGAGCGAAGAAGTGCGTGACGGTTCAATGTCGTGCCCATCCCCACGGTCATGAGGCAGTCCCGGCTACGATGGTTCGCCACGTGAGCGCGCCAAGGAAGAATCCATCATCAAATCTGTAATGAAGGTGACTGTCGGAGGAGCGAGACCGCGTGGTAGACCTAAACAACGCTGGATGGACACGATCAAGGCCGATCTAGAGATCGCGAAGGCAGACCCGACACACGTGGCAGACAGAGAGGTGTGGAAGCAGTACTCAAGGACATTAGCGGACCTCGCCCGAGCGCGAGACAAACGCTGAAGAAAAAGAAGAAGAAGAAGAAGATTTTGCATAAAACCTGTGCTCCGAGAAATAAATTAACAGTGCTGGTGGTTTCCCCCTCCTCCAATGAGACTGATGTAAAATGCATCCAAAATTAAATGCCTTCCATCCCCAAGAAGCCATGCCTCTTCAAAGGCCTAGCATTTAACTGCAGATATAAGCTATGTTTAGGTTTCACCCTTAGCTTTCATAGCAACAGCACTTAGATTTATATACCACTTCACAGTGTTTTCCAGCCTTCTCTAAGCAGTTTACAGAGTCAGCATATTGCCCCCAACAATCTGGGTCCTCATTTTACCAACCTCAGAAGGACATAAGGCTGAGTCAACCTTGAGCCTGGTGAGATTTGAACTGCCAAACTGCAGGCAGCCGGCAGGCAGCCGAAGTAGCCTGCAGTACTGCACTCTAACCACTGTGCCACCTCGGCTCTTGTCCCAAAGGTGCTTTTTTTTCCAAGAGGCAACTGGACTTTCTGGTTCTCTTTGAAGACATTTCGTTTCTCATCCAAAAAGCTTCTTCTTCTAATCCAATCCCCTCTTCAGTCAGGAAACCCTATACCGTTTCAAACAAATCTCTTCTTTAAAACTTCCAGTGTTGGAGATCCAATAAATAATGGTTAAGAAAACAATAACTTTGCATGGTGAACAGTCATTCATATCTGAAAACTCAAACAATCCGCAAATGGGAGATCCATTTACAGGCTTATCAAATAAATGAAATCTTAAGTTCCCCAGGCAAAGATTCAGAAAAGGGAAATCCAAAAGCGTCCAGACAGCCTTCTCTTAATAATCTCACTAAATAAAACAGAGATGTTATCTCTGGTTCTGTATTCTAATCCCTAATTCTTGGCGATTAAAAACTGGTTAAAACTCCCCGTGAATCTTTCTTTCTCGATCCTGCGCTGCAGTTAAAGAGAGCGATACGCTTGCTGTTCAAAGACTGAAAAAATAAAATATTGTAATTATATTGATATGCAGTACAACAAAGCTACGGGCTGCAGCATGAAATGAAAGGAAATATGAGTTATTGCAGTGGAAAGCGAGTCTTATCTAGTAAATTATCATTTTTCCTCCACCATTTTGTGTTAGCCACAGTTTTTATCCCATCAAGGGAAGGTACTTGCTGCTGTCTTGCTGAAATAAATTGAATGGGCAGGGGGGTGGGGGGGATTATACTTTCAAAAAAGAGAAAAAGGAAAATCATCTACCTTCTGCATTGCCCAATAAAACCTTTTGAAAACCCATCATGAGAAGAAAACCAGGTTCTAGCAAATAAAATAGCGGCAGCATGAGACATATAATAGGCACAATTTATTTTTTTTTGCATTTGAGAAATTAAATATAATTCAGAACCTGCAGTATGATTCATTCATTGAAAATTAAATGAATTGCAAATTTGGACGGGGCACGAGTTTACAATTCATGTGTATTAATGTGAAGGTTCCACAGAGCATTATGATTCTGAAGCTGATTGAGATATTGTACTGTATAAATTAAAACAGATGCTTCAAATTGGGTGCCAGTTTTAGAATTGGCTTAGATAATGTTGCATTACCACTGGTGGACAAATTTCTTAATTTTATGATGGCTGGTGGCCATCATTATGGACTATGGCCGTCTGTTTTGTAAGGCAGTGACATACTGAGGGCAATGTATTTTATTCGCCCACAGAACCTGTTCCTGTTGCATTTTTTTCCAGCCCATCTTTTGTTTAACTATTCTCTATTTCTCCTAGTGTCAGAAAGAGGGTCTTTTTGTGACTTCTGTGCTCAGTGTCCACCAAACCTAGCTGCCTGCTTCTTGTTTGACCTTGATAAGAGCTTCAGTGGAGTTGCGTCAACTGAAAAGAAGGACTAGGGGTGACACGAGAGGAGTGCTCCAATATTTGAGGGGCTGCCATAAAGAAGAAAAGGGAGTCAACCTATGCTCCAAATCACCTGAAGACAAGACAAGAAGCAATGAATGGGAAACTAATCAAGGAGAGGTGCAACCTGAAATTAAGGAGAAACTTCTTCATGGTGAGAAGAATTAACCAGTGGAACAATCTGACCCCAGAAGTTGCGGGTGCTCCAATACTGGAAGTTTTTAAAGAAGAAATTGGACAACCATTTGTCTGAAATGATATATTGTTTCCTGCCTGAGCAGGGGGATGGACTAGAAGACCTCTGAGATCCCTTGCAACTCTGCTGTTCTGTTTTGAATGTTGTAATGGTAACTTTCTACCAATGAACCACATTTCAAGGTGTGCATGACAAGTCTATGGGCAGGTTTAGCTCATCCTGGCTGACTAGACTCAAGGAAGCACATGACAAACATTAATTAGCATGTCGTTGCCTGGGACGGAAGGGTCTTTAGAGAACGGTCCATGGCTCATGGCAACCCAACTAAATGGTTATCCTCAATGGTTCGTATTATTAATAAACGCATTGCACAGTAATTATAGATTTTTTACACACCGCTCAGATTCATCTCTGAAGCTATTTAAAAGATGGCATTGCTCTGAGAGAGGCATTGAGAAACATCTGCAGTGTTTTATTGGAAGATGGGCATCAATAAAATGATTTGTTAGACTTACAAATAATGATGTGGCCGATTTGGAAGGTCTAATGCTGCTGATTTTAAGTGGTGCATCCCGATGCCAGCCATGTTCAAGCTATTTGGCCGGTTTGGATTTGCAAGAAGTTAATTGCGATTTTGAAATTAAGGCCACATGTTCTGCATCTTCTAGGTTGGTTTTTTTGGATTCTTCCCATTCATCTTGCCAACAGTTTCATAGTCTGTCTTCCCTACAAGGAGAATGCAGGAAAGCTTCCAAGAAGCTTCTTCAGGTCAGTTACCGTGTCATGATGGGTTGTGGTTCGCCGGCAGCCTGTGCAGACGGCAGCTGAATCGGACAGTGGGGAAGAAAGGGGATCAGTTAGGGAGTGTGGAGAGGACTCGGACGAGGGTCCTGCATCCGATGCAGAGATGGGGCCAGGACCATCTGGGAGAGGGGTGCTTACTCTGGAGCCTCTGGAGTCTGGCAGCAGTAAAGAAGAGGACCCAGGGGAGCCTGTTCCCAGTGTGTATGTGCGCAGAGCTGCTAGAAGGTGAGAGCAGCTGAAACAAAAGGAGCGAGTCAGGAGTAAGGTTGGGAGGTGATTGCCACTCCCATAAGGGATAAAGGACAGACAAAGATGAAGAAACCTTTGCAGGAAGCAAAGTTGTTCATTCGGTTGAGATTCATTTTTGAAGCTCTTTGTACTTTGGTTGGTTTATTTTTTCTAGTTCATTCGACACTTCTGTTATTGGCAGCACTTCACAGGAAAGAAAGGCGGGTGCTTCTCTCAAGGGACTGTTTGAGATTCATTACTGGCTGGGAATGAAAATAATTTCCAGTGTTGCAGTAAAACAAGGCTTGTTTTTAAAATAAACGTGTGCATAATTACAGTCTCGGAAGCCTTGGTCAGAACATGATGAGCTCATGACCAGGCATGCAACTTTGTGGATAAGTGAGAAGATACATCTTGGAGACTAGAGTAAGTCAGTGCTTTCTGCTCTTTCAGTGGTGATCATAAAATGTTAGCATTTCGCAAGGTGAAGGAAAGAACACCTTGTTTCATAGTTGCATTAACTGTCTCTCAAAACTGTCCATCCTACCTCTTTGTAGAGGCAAGAACCGATCTAGAACTAAGAAGAAACAGTGAGAACAATTAACCCATGGAATAGGTTGCCTCCAGAAAAAGTGACTACTCTATCACTGGAGATTTTTAAGAAGAGGCTGGACAGGTACTTGTCTGGAATGGTAGAGGGTCTTCTGCTTGAGCAGGAGGTTGGGCTAGATGACCTCCAGGTCCCTTCCCACTCTGTTATTCTATGTTCCAATTTGCTTATTCTAACCTTAAGAATCGGGTGAAGTGCGCATGAAGAAGGTGCGTGGCGAAAGTTCAAAAACCATTGACAAAATCCGAAACACAAGTCAAGCAACCAGTAAACAAAATTAAGCAATAATAAAGTCACATTCTTGTTTAAGGTGTAGGAAGTTATCCCTCACCCCCCTCCTAGAAAAATGAAACATCCTAGGAAATATTAAAAAGGCAGAATATTTCCCCTAAAAGAGAAGTAGAAACTCAGAAGCAGAAACTCACCTCAGAAGCAGAAACTCAGCCCCCAACCTTTGCTAACGGGCCATTACTCTGGCCTAGGCCAGCCCGTTTTACATAACAAAGATCTACTCCAGGTAGAGTTATAATAGGAATGGGCCAAAGCCCTTTCATTACATCATCATCCAGCAAGGCACAACCAAGCCTGGGGCTCAAGACAGCCTATAGGGCTGCCCCTGCATGGCCCCATGGGAGTCTGGCAACCAATCAGAATACTAGCTCCAATTCAAATCCCAACGGAGGGTATAAACCCCAGGGACTCTCAGCATTCCAGCCCTTCCTTCTTTTCCTTCATCTTGAAGCATGTGATTGTCTTTGGCACTCCAAGCCATGTGGTCCTGTCCACCATTAAGCCATCTTTCCAAACAGCCTCCGTGTTTCCAGGGTCTTTTTCCCCCACTTGGAATCTGAACCCAGAAGGATATTTCTTCCAACGAAAGCAACCTTGCCCCCTTTGGAAAGGATATTTCCTGCTGGGATATATAGGAAGGAATTAGGAGGTGTTGGCATGCCTGCCACCCATTGTGTTTATGATTTTGATTTTTGATTTTGATTTTTGTTTTTCCCCTGGCAAGTTCCCCACCCAGTATGAAACAGACCTACTGAATGTGAACTGATGCAGAGGGCGGGAACACAAACAAACAACACAGAGCAAGCATCTTTGCATTTTAGAAATAATGATCCCAGGAAGAAGAAAGGCAGATTCATTTATCTTTCTTCCCTGTAACTCTCCTCTGTGCATTTGCATGGCTTATAAAGCCAGCAGGGGTTTCAATGAAAATAATAATAATAATAACCCAGTTAAAAAACCAAGATCATAAACAGAGAGCAGAAAGTGTCAGCTGACACACACATCTCACCTTAAAATGCCTCGGGGGTTGTAATCTTGTAATCCGAAGGGGTTGTGTAGACAATTATGAAAGAGTTTCTGAAATTATCTTTCCAACCTTGCATTTATAACAAGCAGCCCTTGGCTGTGTCAGGGCAATTCTGCTCGTGTAATTACTGATGTAAAATCCACATTTTGTTTTTAAATAGAAGCTGATTATGAAATGAGTTTAACACCACCGTATTTTCAAAGAAAAAAAAAAATTCCCAAAATCAAACTCCAGGCCAAATTCCAGGTTGTATCTTTCTAATTCTTGCAAAAGAGAGAGAGAGAGTAAAAAGTCTTATTGTGTTAAAGTCCAAACCATCTGGTATCTATTTAATCTCCCTCCCCAATTTATTGAGGTAGTATTAAAAAATTGCCATCTAAAAAGAATAAAAGAATTGGAAGGGACCTTGAAGGTCTTCTAGTCTAACCCTTTGCTAAAGCAGGATATCTTATACCGTTCTGGACAAATGACTATCCAATCTTTTCTTGAAAACCTCCAGTGATGGAGCCCCTGTAAGTTAGTTGTTCCATTGATTAATCGTTCTAAATGTCAGGAATTTTCTCCCGAGTTCTAGCTTGGTTCTTTCCTTCATTAATTTCCACCCATAATCTTCCACCCAGTTTCCATAAAAACCTCCAGTGGGTGCTCATTTTCAATTCTAGTATCATAATAAAATAACGCTACCGTATTTCCCCATGTATAAGCCACCCCTTTTTTCCAAAATTTTCAATCCCAAAAAGTAGGGGGGTGGCATATACAAAGCAGGTACACTTTTTATACATGAAAAATGCATAAAATAATAAAGTAGGAATAAACTGGTTTTCCAGCAGTATGCTATACTTTTTTGTAAAAATTGTACGTGATGATACGATTACGAGTGCGTAGTACGCGATAGAAATGCATACGCTAGGCATCGGCCTGAATGCTTCGTTCCTACTCTCGTTCCAATGCGTAGATTGCTAGCGTCGCCGCACCGCTCGCGTCATGACCGAAGTTGTAGATCTAGACGTCGAATTTTGTTTCTTTGTAAATTTTCTTTCTTCATAACTTGTTTCTCTAATAAAATATTTTTTCAAAACTTCACAGTCCAAAAATTGGGGGTGGCTTATACAAAGGGGTGCTTATACATGGGGAAATACGGTATATAATGGCCCTAGACCATCTTGGCTATACCTTTAAATAATTGTGACAAATTTGAAACGCAAGAGAGAGATCAAAAAAATAACATCTCCCATAAAGAAAAAAAGGTCCTTTAGAATGTTCTACAAACCTGAACACAACATTTGCCTACTGTCAGGACACGCCTGAGCTAAAAAGGAAAAAAAAAAAAAACATATTAAACTTCTAAGCATCCAAGAGCAAAAGAACTAAAAAAAAAAAAAAAGGTTCCACTGGATTGGAACACTGAAGTGAATAAGCTGTTTTTGAATTGATTCAAATGATTTAGTTTTCAGCATCTAGGACCAAATGTTTTTGCCTTATTTGAGAATCTGTTTAAATATCCAAGGAAGAGTGCATCAGCTATCCAAATCAAATGAACAATTGAGATTGAATCAGAGGAGATTCATACGTTCCTAACGCCTCTGCACTCCTATGTCATTCAGATAATGTCCCATGTTGTTAGGAATCATTATCAAATAAAGATTCCACAGCTATTTCATCTTCCCCCAAAAAAAGCAAAGGAGAGAAAGTAAAGCCATCAACCTGAGCCTACAAATAAAAAGCAGAAGGGGGTGAATAAAAGAAGAGGAAGGAAGAGGAGAACTGTTACGGAGCTATGATAAGGAAGATTAAAGGCAGAGCCCATCGAATAGAATTCTGGCAAACCAGAGATCAAAGGCGATGGAAAGTGCAAAAAGTGAACTCATGGCTATTAAACTGACAAAAAAAAAAAATCAAATCCCTATAGGAAGTTAGAAATGAGATCGTTAGAAAAAAAAGATGTGAAATTTCCCTCCTCCCCACTTTTAACACCAGTGGAATGGCAAAATGTGAAGAAGAGAAGGACTCAATCGATGGATTGACTCTTGATGCTTAAAAATAAAATAAAATAGAGAGAGAGAGAGAAAGCCACAAAACAGAAGAAAAAATGGACAAGGTTCTATAGGGATTTTAGTCGTAGTGATGTGTGGAGAATGTCCCCAATATTGTTGCTTTACCCATCCGTCACTTCAGAGATTCTCTGCAATATTAATGACCGCCTTATAAATGCAGCCCATGGGAATATTCATCATTCAATTCCGAGCTTTGTTCGATCCTGGCTAATGATAGCCTTCCATCCAATTATTGATACAACACACACACACTCAAAAGGTGCATGCTGTATTAAGTCGGTTCTTTGTGCCTTAACACTTCAATGATTCCGAAGGAATAATGCTACTCGCTTTCATCCATCAGGATCTGTTCAGGCCCATGATCACGTTGCCGAAGTGGGGGTGGGGGTGAACCCTTTCTCAGGATGGTTTTCAAGATCAGTGGCTTTCTACCTCAGTAAACTTCTAAGTTTCCCTTTGTGATTGATATGTTCAATGCGCTTGGGACCGAAGTCATTTGGCACTGCAGAAAGTAAGGCAGAGTACTCACGGGTTAGATTCATGATGGCGAACTTATCCCATGGGTGCCAGAGGTGGCACGCAGAGCCCTGTCTCTGTGGGGATGAGAGCTGTCACCTCCATGGCGCATAGGCACATGCTGCTCACTGGCCAGCTAGTCATTGGGTCTCTGCCGTGCATATGTGGGGAGCGGGGTGCATACGCAGGGGACATACACCCATATGTCATGCCCCTGGTGGAGATTGGGAGAGGAGGGAGAGGAGGAACTCCGAGCCCCACAGAGTCTTAGCTAGGGGCTCTCCTGAGCCCCTGCAAGCCCCCAGCAGCTCACCCCTAGTCTTTTTCAAAAGGCAACTGGACTTTGTTTTTCCTTGAAGATGTTTTGCTCCTCACTGCAAGAAGTTCTGACTGATTAGTGGAGGATGGAAGGATTTATATTCCTTGCAGTCATCTGGTCATTAGCACTCATTCTGAAAGTTGTTAAAGTCCAGTTGCCTTTTGGGATAACTATGATTTAGATGTCTGAGAATCTCTATAGACACTCGCTACCAATGGTTGGTCAGAAGAACTAAAACAATGTTAGGCATTGTTGTTGTTAGTCGCGAAGTTGTGCCCAATCCATTGTGACCCCGTGGACAACATTCCTCCAGGCCTTCCTGTCCTCCATCACTCCCTGGAGTCCATTTAAACTCATACCAACTGCTTCAGTGACTTCATCCAGCCACCTCATTCTATATAGTCCCCTTCTTCTGAGTCAAGGTCGACTCAGCCTTCCATCCTTCCGAGGTGGGTAAAATGAGGACCCAGATTGTTGGGGGCAAGAGGCTGACTCTGTAAACCTCTTAGAGAGGGCTGTATAAAGCACTGTGAAGCGTTATTCCTTCCTTCCTCCCTGCCTTCCTTCCCTCCTTCCCAGTAGTTAGAATCCAGTATTGCAGGATAATTCTGCCCACTGCCAGCAGTTTGATCCTGACTGGCTCAAGGTTGACTCAGCCTTCCATTCTTTCGAGATTGGTAAAATGAGGACCCAGATTGTTGGGGGCAAGAAGCTGACTCTATAAACCACTTAAGGAGGGTTGTAAAAGCACTGTGAAGCGGGATATAGTTCTAAGTGCTATTGCTATTACTATTGCCCTCAATCATTCCCAGCATTAGGCTCTTCTCCAGTGAGTCCTTCCTTCTCATTAGGTGGCCAAAGTATTTGTTAAGCATACATCTATCCATCTCTGATCCATCTGCTAAGTGTGTCCACATCAGGGTATTCCTGGTGGGAATATTTCTGTTCCTGATGTCTTATCCATAGAAAATTCACCCACGTATCCTTCAACGGAAGTCTTAATCTTCTCAGGAGGACTTGAGGTGAGGAATGGTTTAATGTTTTGCAAAGCTTCAGTGTATTTCTATGTTTATTATGATAACATGGATGTCTAAAACTCTCGTTTCTATTTGATTTATTTTCATACTTTGGCTGCCTTATTCCACTTGTTCTTACTCTGTTGATTGGAAGTCTTGAATAATTTGAAACGTTGCCCAGGTTCTGAGTCCTTCCTGAAAAACTGGTAACTTCAATATAATTGCCAGACATAAAGTGACTCACAATTAAAATAATCTGCCTTAGTAAGCTTTCTGCTTTCAAATCTTTCTCTCTCTCTCTCTCCTGTGAATGAGTGATGGAGCAAGGAGTTCATTTTGAGCTGAGGGAACGAAAGAAAGGTCCATAACCATTTTCTGTTGTTGTTCTTCGACAACAGGGCCCTCAAAGACATAATCAACCTTCTGATGATTAAGAAAGTGGATGTAACTCAAATGCTTTGATGGTCTTTCCTCCCCCTTCCTGTGGATCTTGCTTAATGCAATTTTAAAGCATATCAAGGGATTAGCATTAAGTTTTGCAATGAAATAATGTTTTGGTTTGTGTATCTAAAACCATTTGGCAGATGAATTTATTATTTGTGACATTACCATGACAAAAGAGAGAAGAAAACTTCCTTCTTCTTTTTTCTCCCTATTATCACCACCATTCCTTTGATCATCAAAAACGTTGGGGATCCTTTCACAATCTATGGCCCCTGTACTGTAATCCTCAGAAAGCAGGAATATTTCCTCACTGGGCCACTGGCCAAGTTAAAAAATATTTATTAGGGTATTTTTTCCTATGCAGCCAGAGTATTGAATCATAAGCTGATTAACATCAGGAAAGTCTGGTGTTGTATGTATAATTCTTGACCGGTACATTATCGGTATTTCAGTGACTAAAGTAAAAAAAAAAGTTTTTGAATTTTCTTTAAGGAAGTACTGAATCTTTGTGTGTGGGATTCTGCCTTCCTTCCTGCCTTTTTCTCTACTTCCTTCTCTCCTTTTTCTCTCCCTCCCTCCTTTTTCCTTCCTTCTTTCCTTCCTGCTTTCCCTCCCTTTCTCTCTCCTATCTTTCCTTCCTTCCTTCCTTCCTCCCCTTTCTCTATTTCCTTCCTCCCTTCTTAGTGTTTTTTCTCTATTTCCTTCTTTTCTCTATTTCCTTCCTTCCTTTTTTCTCTATTTCCTCCCTCCCTTCTTTCTTCTTCATTTCTTCTTTTTCCCTCCCTCCCTCCCTCTCATATCAGTCTAGGAATTTGTATGCACCTACCACAATATAATAACATCAGAAATGCACTGTTTGCCATTGAGTTGATACACAACTCTGCAAGGCATAAAAATGTCATTACATGAAAAATTTAATACTGATACTGTAATTGGTTACTTTCTTTCTTAAGGTGCCATGGGGCTCTGATTGTTATTCATTAGAAAAGACATTAAGATACATTTTTTATAACTTGGCACTCCAAATTATTTTTTTTCCACTGTTTTATAGTTGTTTCAATATTTTTAGAATTGTTTTAATGATTTTATGTAAGTTTTTGATGGTGAATTGCCATCATGGCTTCTTCTTCAAAACATGGTTTAAAATAATAATAAATGGGCATCTTAAGGCCAAAACTTACTCTTTTGCATGCTGAGAATAATGCATCTAGAGGAAATAATAGTCGAGAGAAAGCACAATGCCTGGGAAAACCAAGAAACAAGTGGAATTCTATGATCAGTAACTGTAGTTCACCAGAAAAATATATTGATAAGAAAAAAAAGAAAGAAAAGAAAAGCCACAAAATCTCTATGTAATAGCCTTGCTCTGAAAAATAGAAAAAAAAAAATAGAGTGCAATAACAAATAAACTCCCCAAACAAGCTGAAACAAGAAACTGGTTGCAAATATTAGCACAGGATTGATTATTTTTTAGATTAGTCTGCACAGAAGTTTGTACGGTGAATCAACATTCCAAGAGTAAAAATTCAGCTTTGTGAAATTCTCTGCGTTTTGAATGGGAAACCCAGTAGGCATTTGTAGGTAAATAGCAAATAACCCAAAATTATCTTTTTGTTTTTTTGTTCCACTTTGTAAATATTTCCTCATTGTTGCTTGGGGAAACCATTCTGGATATTTAGGGCCAGAAAAATCAAGCTGATGCAAATAACCCCGAAAAATAAAGGATCAAGATTCTATATATGTGAAATAGAATAGAATAGAGGAATAAGAATAGATTAGAGGAAAAAGAAAAGAATAGAATAGAGTAGAGTAGAGTAGAATAGAATAGAATAGAATAGAATAGAATAGAATAGAATAGAATAGAATAGAATAGGTTGCTTCTCTCCTTGATTAGTGTCCATCTGTTGCTTCTTGTCCTGCCTTCAGGTGCTTTGGAGAATAGCCTGACTCCCTTTTCTTTGGAGCAGCCCTTCAAATATTGGAAGATGGCTATCGTTGTCACCCCAGTCCTTCTTTTCATTAAACATCCATGTCTTTGGATAGCTGTTCCGTGGTGAAAAGAGAGACTGTCAGACTGTAATCTGGAAGTGATTTGGATAACATGAATTAATAGAAATACCAGGACAAGGTTGTTCTCCCTGATGGTCAAAAGAAGCAAGTTGTTTTTTTTAAAAAAACCAAACTTATCTGAACGTGACACAGCTCTCATTGTATCAGTTTAGAAATGTTGCTGTTATGTCACTATCTGTTCCAATTCTGCAATGATCAGAGGAGACCTCCAAGAGATGGAAAGAAGGAAGTCAAGATGTACACAATTGCAAGTCAAAAGCCCATGGAAGAAATGTCAGGGTCTAAATCCAATTTTTCCAGTCTTATAATTTGAATAAGATGGATTTCCTGCAAAATATATCCTGAATAGAGGGCAATCTGAACTCCCAACATCTGGATCTTCTAACCCACGGTTTCTTGAGAAGAAGTCCCATCCAGGGCTGAAGAAGAAATAGAGAATAAAACGTGGAGAGACAGTAACTCTACCATTCTGTCAAAAGGAACATGCATCAAAGCACAACCTCTCTAATAGGAAGTCAATCTCCTATTGAGGTTTAACACTTTTGGATCCGAGTTAGATTTCTTACTGACATGCTTCCATTTACACTATGGGAATAAACCATGTTTTAATTATATAAAAAGAATATCAATCAGGGGTTAGAGGCCTTTCCTCTAAGATGTATGGAATCTATGTATGTGTTCTTGAGGTCCTAGATAGAGCTTTACATCATATATTCATGTTTTCAAATAGTTTATGCTGCAACTGGTGGAAGAGACTAAACCATTGAGCAAACACCAAGGCACTTCTGTGGTTGCCCACAAAGAAGTCTACATGGAAGTAAAGGCTTGAAATTAATGTCCTCATCACAAGGAGGGCAGGAGCCTCAAGATTTGGAAGATCATCTTTGCTTGAAGCAGTCAGTGGTGAAGCAATGTTATGGAACAGTTCCTAAGTTCCTTTGATCTCCATCAAACTTCGATGATTGATCTACGATTTCTGAATCCTCCGCCAACAAGATCAACAAATTGCCTCCTAAAACTGTTTCGGTGCTTGGTGCATTTTTTTTCCTTCCTAAAGAAAAAGTAATATCACCAATTCAAAAAACAAAAAAAAGCACGCAATGCACAGAATTATGATTGCGGATGTGTTTCCTCCTCCTAAAAAGATGGTTCTAATTAAACGAGGAGAGATTATCAAACTTTGTCTAGACCTGATAAAAACCCTGCTACAAATTAAAATGGCATGTAAAAGCTAATCCATCACAAATTGGTGGGAAAAAAATCCCAACAAGTTAATGTATTTGTCCTTCATGCAGCATCTCCAATTTGCCATCACCGCCACCAAATGAAGCATCCTAAATTGACGGGGCTACTTGGAAACAACAGATTTTATGCCGGACCGTTACAGTTAATGATGGCTTCTGGAATGACCTTTATTCAGCTAAGAAGCAATGCCTAAATTGACCCCTTGAATCTGCTGTTCCACTCAGTGTCAAGATTCTGGCAATTAAACCACAAGCCTTGAGCACACTCCCAAAACTCAACAGCTTGACGTACAGGTTTGCTGCTAGAAGTTTTTCCAGTACCTGGCAGACTAGGGGTATGTGGTCGTCCATCGTCCCAGTGTAGATGAGGATGTCGTTCAAGTAGACAAGAACCCCCTTATAAAGATGTTTGTGTAGCTCCTCATTTTTAACTGCATGAACACCGCTGGGGCCCCTGTAGTCCAAAAGGCATCACCGTGAATGTTTTATGAGTTGACACTCAGCTTTTTTTGCGGGAGGGGAACACAATTTTCTAAAGGGATGGCTCAGAACTAACTCTACAATGAGGCAGAGATCAGGGAGTAAAGGTGCATTTCTTTGGGGTGTGGAATAGAGATGGAAAGCAGGAAAACAACATTCTGAATTTGCAAGCTAGTTTGCTGAAGTTCAGCATGTGGAAAGATGTGAGCTCATCTCAATGTTGATTTAGTTGGAATGGATGGGGCTTTATCTTCTTTTCCGTTGCCTTTAAAGATTCATAGTCATCTACTTGGTCACCTCAGCTGGATTCAGTAGCTGTCCTCATGTCCCTTCTTATTTCACTTTCCAGATATTGGTGCATTCAGGCTGGCATTGAACCTTTCTCAACCAAGACACTTGTTCAAGATCATCATTTTCTGGGAAGCGAAAATGATGTAGCCCAGGGGTGGCCAACTTTGATAACTTGAAGTCTTGTTGACTTCAACTTTCAGAATTCCCCACACTGAAGTCCACAGGTCTTAAATTTGAATACCCCTGATGTAGCTTTTTCAAGGAGTGGGACAAAACTTTATCTTTACAGCCACATTAAAAACAAGTAAAAACTTTGCAAAGTTAGTCTAATGCTTATCCAGGGACATAAAGATTTCAGATAGAAAAAGGGAGATTTCCAGATCAGGCCATTTTGAGATTCCCCAGCTCAACATCTTTTTGCCAGATTGCTCCAAAGTTAACACAATTCTGCCCATGGCATGAATGATTTATTGCGCTCAACACATATCCTATTGTTGGCACAGTTGGGCCCTTGTCTATACAGTTTAAGATAAGAAATTCTCCCAAATAAATATTCACTCTTTAAAATAAATATCAGTGGAGTTAATTGTTGTACTTATTGACTTATCATCACCAACACAGAAGAAAAATAAAAACCTTAGGGCACATTTCTATTTGTTATTTAGGCAGGTATTCAGTATTCAACATAAGAACTCTTGTGAGTTAACACAGAAAGTTATCGTGATAAAATAACCAACATGGAATTTAAATCTTATATTTTAAAAAAATCTAGATCACAAGTTAACAAACTTAGGATGTTGTGTAAGAGCTAAGATAGGCATACAAAGGCATAAACTCAGCTCTTGGATGAGTCAAAAGAGGAGATCCTGAATATGAGGACTAGACTAGCAAGATGAGGAAAAATGACATATCATAAAATAATTGGTAAAAAAAAAACTACATCCATTAAAGCATCAGGACAGGGAGGGAAAACAATGGCAACCTAATGACTTATGGACTTCAATTTCCAGAATTCTGAACCAGCCATGCTAAATTATGCATTTCCTGGAGCAGAGTCACAGAACTTACAAAATAACAGAGTTCAAAGGGACCTATGAGATTTTTCTAGACCAACTTCATGATGGCTTCGGAATTCTAGGAGTTGAAGTCCATGAGTCATAAAGTTGCCATGGTTGTCTACTTCTGCATCAGGAAGTGAGCTGAACTCAAACAAACCTTTTGTTTTTACCTTTTTGAGAAAGTTCCACTATGTATGGTATATGACACTTCCTCTATCCTCCCAATCAGCTGCCATTTTAATTTCTCGTAATTAAATCCTTTGGGGGGGGTCACTTGTAGGAAATTAAAATGATGCCCCCCACACAGTTCCATTCAGAGCACAGCTGACTTCTGACTAATCTTGCACTTTTTCAGAAGTATTTTTCCATGCAAAAGAAGGTCACACAAATGTGTGACTGCATATTTCTTTCCAATGTCTCTTGCCAAGGTTTTGACTTAATGGAATGATGAGAGGTGGTTGAAAGGGATTCCTAACACATTTTTTCCTACTCTTTTCAATCTTCCCTGGATAATCACACTTCTCAATTTGAATAAGAAGATCCCTCTTCACAAGGTCTTTCTTAAGCTTTAACAAGGCTGGGAGGCTAGGGCTGCAAACCTCCAGAGAAAGGATCATACAGGGCATTCCCACATACCTCTTTACAACTTCGTAATTCAGCTCAAGAACATCCTATCACACCCCTGAAGTTAACTTTGTGCAAGACAGACAGACAGATAGACAGACAGACAGACAGAAAAAGAAAGAAAAAAAGAAAGAAAGAAAGAAAGAAAGAAAGAAAGAAAGAAAGAAAGAAATGTCAGACACCAAAGTTTCACTCATTCCTTGATATGAACTTCTAAAAAAAACGCTGTATAAAGTCTGTCTAAAGATATGTCTATTCTAGTGAAAAAAAGGATTAGCGATGACATGATATCAATCTTCCAATATTTCAGGAGCTGCTGCCACAAAGAAGAGAGAGTCAAGCTATTCTCCAAAGGACCTGAGGGTAAGACAAGAAGCAACAGATGGAAACTAATCAAGAAGAGAAGCAACCTAGAACTAAGGAGACATTTCCTAAAAGTGAGAACAATTAACCAGTGGAACAACTTGTCTGCAGAAGTTGTGGGTGCTCCATCACTGGAGACTTTTAAGAAGAGATTGGACAGCCATTTGTCTGGAATGGTATAGGGTTTGCTGCTTGAGCAAGGGGTTGGCTAGATGATCTCCAAAGCCCCTCCCCTCTCCGTCATTCTGCTAAAGTCACGATGCAGAAGTTGTCAATGGGTCTACTCAACACTGATGGTGGGGTGCCTTTTGGAGTTCAGCTGTTAAGAAAAATCTTCTACAATATGATGGAGGAGAAGTGGATGCAAACTGGAGAAAGGAGAATAGATGAATTAATGTGTAAACAGTAAGAAATTAATCTGTACAGCGAGGCGGGGGGGAAAGGCAAGTGAGCCTCTGCTTATGTTCCATGTAAACCAATTTCCTGTTGGCAGGTAGACAACAGCACTGTCTGTCTATTTATGTACCAAATGGGATAGATCTCCACAGCCCTGGCTGCTCCTTGCCAGCAAGATTTTGGCAGACTTCCTCTTCCTTCAATAAAGAAAGTGCCCATTTGTCTGTGGTTTGCTGTAAGGAGACCATTATGAAATGTGTTTAGTGGATGCACCAGAATATTGCATTCTTGTTACCTTCCCACTTTCAGGACTAAGCTTGTTGGAGAGAGAGAGAGGGAGAGGGAGGAGGGCAAAGTGGGAAAAGACCCACGCAGGCTGTACCCTTCCTTGGTTAATAGGGTGCATAGTGTGTGCGTGTGTGTGTGTGTGTTTGTGGTAATTAGGCTTTTGTGCCCGACAATCCAGAGAATGCCATTAATAGAAACGGTTCTCACAGCCTGGTCTTTGGAGAGGTTTTGTAGGGTGGTACAATAACAACAAAACAACACTGTACAGCAGTTGTTGCAAAGAAATATTAACAGGTCTTTTTCTCCCCTAATGCATAGAATAGAATAGAATAGAATAGAATAGAATAGAGTAGAGTAGAGTAGAGTAGAGTAGAGTAGAGTAGAGTAGAGTAGAGTAGAGTAGAGTAGAGTAGAAAAGAATAGAAAAGAAAAGAACAGAACAGAACAGAACAGAATAGAATAGAATTACAGAGTTGGAAGTGACTTTGGAGGTCTTCTAGTCCAACCCCTGCTTAGGCAGGAAACCCTACACGACTTCAAACAAACGATTATCCAATATCTTTTTAAGAACTTCCAGTGTTGGAGCATTCACAACTTCTGGAGGCAAGTAGTTCCAGTGGTTAATTGTTCTCCCTGTCTGGAAATGTCTCCTTAGTTCCAGGTTGCTTCTCTCCTTGATTAGTTTCCAACCATTGTTTCTTATCCTGCTCTCAGGTGCTTTGGAGCATAGCTTGACTCCCTCTTCTTTGGGGCAGCCCCCGAGATATTGGAAGACTGCTATCATGTCTCCCCTAGTCTTTCTTTTCATCAAACTAGACATACCCAGTTCCTGCCACCATTCTTCATTTGTTTTAGCCTCCAGTCCCCTAATCATATTGGTTGCTCTTGTCTGCACTCTTTCCAGAGTCTCAACCCCTTTTTTACATTGTGACGACCAAACTGATCTTAACTGATCCCATTGTATTTGGTTATAATAGCTTATGGGATTTAATATATGAGGCAGTTCCCCTACTGAGCTATCAGTGGCACCAAGAATTTCTCCAGGTCTTTGCATTTTTTTTAACCCTTTAGAATTAGCAGATGTTTATCATGGTTGGTCACACAATCAGCCAGATGTTTAAAACTAGATTTGGCCCTTTTGTCTACCGAATTGCATGCTTCCCAAGGACCTGAGATAGACAGGTGTGGATGTTGGATGGTGTTAGAGATCTCCTTGCAGGATGTAAGTTGTTGTCAGTAAAGCTGCCTTTTGCAATTGACTGATGGTGATTTTGTCAATGCTGATGTGATAGGTGATGCTGCAGTTGTTTTGGGGTTGTGACTATGGTGATTGTGGTTGTGATAATACCTTTGCTTTCTTTTGTCACAGTTATTCTATTTCTATTTACAAGCCTTTATCTTTTATTATTGCTCACCATGTAGTCAGCCAGATGTTTAGATTGGATTTGGCATTTGGATAGGAAAACCTTGCTGTTCGATGGTGTTGAAGTTCTCGTTGCAGGATGTAAACTGTTCCAAGTCAGACTGCCTCTTGCAATTGACTGATTATTTACTTATTTATTTCATTTCTACAGCTGCCCATCTTAGCAAATTACCCTGAGTGACTTACAATTAAAACGTATTACAATTAAAATCTTGAAACAATAAATATACTAAAAAAAAAGCTTTAAAACTTCTGATTCAAAGTATTCAAATTAAGCAAGATAATGATTTTGTCAATGCTGATTGGTGTTTGGGTCTTCCCCAGATCTTTTGGGATTGGAGCAGAGGTGGGTATTCAGAAGGTTCTGACCAGTTCTGGAGAACTGGTAGCAGAAATTTTGAGTAGTTCAGAGAACCGGCAAATACCGCCTCTGACGGGAGATTTTACAGTATCCTTCCCATGCCACGCCCACCAAGCCACGCCCACAGAACTGAAAGTAAAAAAAAATGAATCCCACCACTGGATTGCACCCAAGGTGCCTTTTGCTATTTGCTATTATCTTTGCTTTCTTTTGCCACATCCCTTCTTCTTCTACCTGCAGATCTTTGTGTTGTGTGATTTTTCTCCAGGACTAGCAAGCTAAGTAGTTACTTGGTGGGCTGCAGTTACACAAATTTCTCCTACAGAGAAGATTCTGTACATCCCAGCGATATATATATATATATATATATATGACATTCCTGAATGACACCCCTGTGGAAGCACTGAAAACAAAGACAGATATAGAATGTGCCTTGCAGATATCTCCCCCTGCCACCCCATCCTCCTCCCGCCACCAAAAAAAATCCTGTTTGTCACAAACAGGGTTGTTGCTCAGCATGTCTCTGGTGATTTCTCCTGCATTTTAGTGTTGTGGGTTATGTGTTATCAACAGTTGATTTTCTACCCAACGGAAAGCAGCAGCAGAAGAAACCCAAGCATTTTGCTGCCCATCTGCTCCAGCACTTCTCTTCACAAGACATTTGTTGATGGGCAGGTTGAATCTAAGGTGTTTTCCAGGGTCTTACCCAAAAAAATAAAAGGAGTTCAGGGGCTCGTGCAGTTGGTAGGCAATGCAAAATGCATGGGCAGCTTGATGTTTAATTGATGCCGCTTCCTTTAAAATGGGGCTCGTGACTGTGATAATTGTGCCCAATTGCTATGCATGGCAAATACACCCATTATCTATGCCCATTTGTGATGTGATGTTCCCCAGCTGAGTCTCAAGCTGGAGATACACCACCCAAGTGGTTGTTTTCAAAGGAAGTCCAGGATGAGATGAGAGGACCTGTTTTCTCTGCTTTGATACTTATGCAACTCCTGGTGAATAGTTACAGAATATACCGAACAGTGGAGTTGGAAGGGACCTTCTGTGCCAATCCTATGCTTGAACAGGTGATCCTATTCCATTCTGGACAAATGGCTGCCAATCCCTCCAGTAATGGAGCGTCCACAACTGCTGGAGGCAAGCCATTCCACTGACTCAGTGTTAAGGGGTAGGACAATAATTCTCTCACAACCATGGTGGCATGGTGGTGCAGTGGTTAGAATGTGTATTGCAGGCTAATTTTGCAGCAGTTCGATTCTCACCGTCTCAAGGTTGGCTCAGCTGGCAAAGCATTCCCACAGCCAAATCACAATTCAGCTACTTGGCAACTGGCATTATTTATAGAGTCGTGGTGGTTAGAATATACAGTACTGCAGGCTAACTCTGCCCACTGCCAGGAGTTCAATTCTGACCAGTTCAAGGTTGACTCAGCCTTCCATCCTTCTGTGGACGGTCAAATGAGGACCCAGATTGTTGGGGGCAATAAGCTGTAAACAGCTTAGAGAGGGCTTAAAGCACTGTGAAGCAATATATAAGTTTAAGTACTATTGCCATTTTCCTTCCTTCCTTCCTTCCTTCCTTCCTTCCTTCCTTCCTTCCTTCCTTCCTTCCTTCCTTCCTTCCTTCCTTCCTTCCTCCCTCCCTCCCTTCCTTCCTCCCTCCCTTCCTTCCTCCCTTCCTTCCTTCCTTCCTTCCTTCCTTCCTTCCTTCCTTCCCCCCTCCTTCCTTCCTTCCTTCCTTCCTTCCGATTATAATGCAGTATTACAGGCTAACTCTGCCCACTGCCAGCAGTTCGATCCTGACCAGCTCAAGATTGACTCAGCCTTCCATCATTCTGAAGTTGGCAAAATGAGGAGCCAGATTGTTGGGGGCAAGAGGCTGACTCTGTGAACTGTTTAGAGTGGGTTGTAAAGCACTGTGAAATTGTATATAAGGCTAAGAGCTATTGCTATAGTCTCCCTTAGAACCGGAGGAGAGGGGGACAACCCCTACAGTGATTTACATGCATTCTAGACTTTGCCTGAATTACATATTCAGGCTGGCTCACTTGTGTGTGTGTTTTAATCTTCTTAGCTGCTCTTGGTTTTGCAGTCAGATGCCACGTATTCATAATAACATTTTCATGCTATTTCAGAATATTCTTCCGGCCTGTGAAAGGGCATGGGAGAAAGACTGTTTGCGGAATATTTGAAAACTGTCAACAATATCTCCCCTTAATCATCTTTTCATCAAGCAAATTCGTGTAGCCTTTTCCGATGACTCATTTTATTAACTGCATCAGTGTTGCGGGATCCTTTGACACTTGTCAATATCTCTCTAGAAGATTGGGGCACCACCAGGAATAAATCACAGCCATCAAAGGATAACTCTATATATAACCCTATAACTCATCTGTTGAAGTCTTCTAAAAAAAAAAAAAAAAAGAGCTATAGAGGTCCTTCTTATCTCTTCTCTCTCATGGCAAATTCTGTCGAAACTTGCCAGGGAGAACCCCTCTAAAATATGGATTGTTTCTTTTTCACAAATGATGTTTGCTAATTTTCATTTGCTTGCCTTGCCACTGGGGTGGATCCCTATGAAGAAGTGACCATGTTTAGTTTGCAGAACAATCTGAAGTCTCAGTGAATGTGTGTGAGAAAGAGAGAAAAGTGGAATTCAAGCCATGAACTAAGCTATCGTGGAGATGGCTTGGTTTTGCTTTGCAAAGTGTGATTAGCATTTTTTTGAACTGCAGCCAGCAGTAGCTTATTCAACAAGGTAAAAACGAAAACAAAGCCTTTGGCATAGAATATGGATGAACCCAGCCAAAGGAAAAAAAAGAAGAATCTGGGATGAAACTGGGCCATCTAGAATCCTGTAGGCTTATAACAAGAAGATAAAAAGGAAATGGTTATTTTCAAAATATTTTTTATCTCCCTTTTAAAGTTCCATGAGTACATCTGAAACCACATTTCATCACAGAACATTTTCTGCAGAAAAATGTCTAGGTTTGGAAAGTGAAAAGCCAGATTCTTGAATTGCTCATCATCCTGTCACCTTCATTTGGTCTCCTGGCCTACTTGCATCCAGATTGTTTACCACTGGCCTTCTAGAACTATGGGTCAAGGTTTGGGGGTTTGAGCTAATTCCTGAGCCCAGGTGTGCAATTTTTCACCTTGTACAACCTTCATGAGTAGATAGGAATAATGAGTCAGAAGGAGGGTTTAGAGTAGGGGTGTCAAACTCCCAAGCCATGGGCCTGGATGCATCACATCCTGGTTAATGAAGATGTCAACTCACAAAACATTTCTATGCCTGTTTTAGAGTTGCCATGAACAGAAGGGGGGAGGGGGGAAGAGCAATGCAGCAGTTTGGAACCGAAAGTGCATTCCGTTCTTATCGTGCAAAGATTATAACTAAGCTACCGAAATTTCTGCTGTGCAAATATCTAATTGGAGAATGTGATTGTTGACTTGGCTATGAACGTTTGGAGAATATGAATTATGATTCAACCAAAGGGGTGTGGGGAAACCAGGGTCAAGGGTGACAGTGAGTTACATGTCTCAGAATCGGCTTCATACATGTCATGCAGACATGTTTGCTCCTAATAAATCCTTTGAAGTTTTTGAAGCTTGGCTTGAGGCTCATGATTTAATTAGGGCAACTGCTGGAATCCTGAGAGAAAGGGGGGAGAGTCCTGATACATCATGGGACGCCGCAGTGACGATGTGAGTTTGACACCCCTGGCTTAGAGGAAAGACATTTAAGAGAAGATTCATGAGAATAGGTGACTTTAAAACAATAACTCTTAGTAGGTTGTTGGATGACTTTGAAAAAGAACAAATCAAAAAAGGCAGAAAACAACAGTTGGGAAGGTTCTTCTGATAAGATATAAGGAAGAAAGAATCAACAAGGCAGGAATCGTAAGATATGATGTTGTCAAGGGTGCTGGGAAGAAGTCACCTTAATTGGAAACATTCAGCCAAACCTCTGGCTGAAAATAATTCTAGTAGCTACGATATTCAGTTGCCATAATTGAAAAAAAAAACAGGGTTAATTTAGGTCAAAAGAATTTCAGAAATTTGACCGAACTGTTCTCAGTCCTGTGTATTACTCTGTCTGCTTCCACATAACATATTTTAATAATTTCTTCTTCCCTGTTGCCTTCCCTGGTAATTGTATGCAATACCCATGAAGTTGATGTGACCCTTTCTCAACCTACCACATAGAGCAGACGAGCAGGCTCCGATTCTGCCCATAAAGCTAGTCTCTCCCACCTAATAGGACACAATTTGTGGCCATCATTAAAAAAGGACATTTGAAAATATGCCACCAAATGTATTGTGTGGTTATATCATTTAGAGTTCAGTAGGTTTTGTGGTGTGCACTCCTCCATCTCATTCAGGTGAATTGTTTGGAGAAGCCTATATTTCATGAGAAACTACCAAAAAAATGGAATTTAGAGAGAACACACAATTGCACATACATACATAAACACAGATCAAAATCAAAGGAATGATCTCTTGTTGTACTTGGAGAATCCTGGGTCATAGGCCCCTAAAATATTAGAGGACAAACATTTCAAAGTACCGAAAGGAATCTGTATTGGGCTGTTCATTGACTACTTAGTTTAGATGCAACTCTTTCGACGATCTTTATGGGTTTGTGTGTCAAAGCACACTTGGTGCTCCTTATAGCACCATCCTTGAGCAGTTGCAGTCAGCCCCTGTGACATCTTCCTTACCATCAATAAAAGTGAGGCATTATCGCTACCCAAGTTGTTGAACAAACAATTTCCAAAGATTGTGTTTTTTTTTTTCATGGAGTTCATCAAGAAACTGTGGACTCTCCTTTCTGAGATGCCAGGTCTTTACAAAACAGCTGTCACCAAGTGTTGTATCTAAGGTTTTATGAAGAATGCATTTTACAATGACTATGTTAATGATTTATCACTATTGTTGTATATACATTGAGAGTTTACAAACTGAAACAAATTCCTTGTGTGTCTAATCATGCTTGGCCAATAAAGAATTCTATTCCATTCCATTCCATGCTATGCTATGCTATGCTATGCTATGCTACGCTACGCTACGCTACGCTACATTACTCTACTCTATTCTATTCTACTCTACTCTACTCTAAACTATACAGCCTTTGCTTAGAAATAATATATCCATTAAATTAAAACTCAATGCTCTTCATCCTTTCCCCCACCAGAAAAAGAGGCAACAAGTGAGGACGGGATGATGATAGCCAGTCCAATTTAAAAAAAAAATTGCTTTGCTGTACCTGCATGATGTTACAAACAGTAGGTGCAAAATTGTAATGGTAAATCTAGACTTTCCTTACTTCCTTATACCTTGGCACTAAATTGCAGAAATAAAGGAGAGAGTCATTATACTGGGGCCTATTAAATCATTAGAGAAACACCAGGAAGAAAATTAAGTCACAGAGTTCATTGTTTCTTAGCCAGTCTGCTATTGCTTCAAGAACGGGAAATAAACAAAATGAAACTGAACTTTTATTATGGAAAGGCAAATACCATTTAACAGATATAATTGAGATGGGATGAGATGAATCTTCTGATTGCAGTATAGCACTCGAACAGAAGCAAACACATTTGTGATGTCTCTGAGAAGCAGCTTGTGTACCTTTCAAAGCAAAGTTATCGTTATGGAGAGCTTCGACTGCATCGACATCTCAGGTTTTGCCAAGTATGGTCCTTCAAGAAAATTCTTGACCTGCCTTGCTAGTAATGTTCTCTTCCTGAAGAAGGCTCAAGGGATTAATTTGCCTTTTAATTGGCTCAAATGATAAGGAAAACATGGCAGACAAAAGAGAAACAGTAAGAATTACAATGGAAGCGGATTTGTGTGTATGTTTATACACACATATATGCAAAGTGGGATTCAGTAACAAGAGAAGCTCCTTGTAGAACAATAGACAGCTGGGATAGGTGGACTTTCTTTTAAAAAAAGGAGACACAATAAACACATTCACAATCTGAATGGGTAAAACACCCAGAAGAGAACAGAAGAAGCTCTTGCGGTTATGCTTTGTATCACCTAAAAACAACAACAAAGGAAAGGTTAACAAAGAAGAATAGAGAGGGAGATTGGAAAAGTTGCCTTCAACAGTCAAAATAGTCCTTCTCAGATGCAGTCCGTATAAAAGGAATTGGGGGGAAAACAATGAAAAGGAGAACTCTTCTACTACCTACTCAGTTGAATGCGAGAACACAATTATGTGTAACAAAGGAAAGTTGGAATGACTCAACTCCTATTTCAACTGTCTCCGAAAATTGTACTGAAGTCGAAGAAACTGGCACGAATGAAGCTGGTGACTGAGAGAAACACGCGTGAGGATGATCTGTAAATGTTGAATCCATTTACAACGCAAGGGCAAGATGAATTTCTATCTATGGGGCTGAAGAAACAAAATTTTGCATCCTGACTCTGAGAAATGTTAGAAAACTGTTCAAGCACCAGGTGATGGAAAGAGACAGGGATGTGTGACAAAAAGTCCAACGTGTAGTCACAACTACAGGTTGTGAATCTATCTGTAGCCCACAACTTATGATCATTCATTTAAAGACCATTTGAATGAGAATTGAGAGTGTCCTGACATATGGCATTCTTTTATGGTATGGGGGCAGCTCTGTAGTGGACAAAAAAGCTCTACAGAAAATCATTAAAACTGCCCAGAATATCACTGGACTCCAGCTACCAGCCCTGGATGACATCTTTGCATCTCACTGTTTGAGGAAGTCACACAACATTCACAGAGACTCTTCCCATCCTGCTCACAATCTTTGTGAACTGTTGCCTTCTGGCAGAAGATACAGAACCATTAAAACTCAGACCACACATTTCCTGAACAGTTTTTTATCCCAGTGCTATAATTGCACTTAACGATGAACTTAAGGACCACCATTAGTGAGTTGTTGGACAGTATTGGTTGGTCTGTTGTGTGGATGCTTGTGTGTTTTTAGGAGGCGAGGAATTTTGCTGGGTGGGGGTGTGTTTGGTGATTGTCATGTGTGTGTGCGCATGTTGGGCCTGGTCTCTGGGTGTGATGTGAATTTCGTTGTATGTGTATACTGCGTATATATGTACAATGACAATAAAGAATTCAATATTCAATATGCTGAAGTTACAACAGCACTGAAAACAATGACGTGACCATTTTTCACACTTACAACCATTGCAGTAGCCAATGGTCATGTGATCAACACTGGGAAACTTGGCAATTGGTTCATATTTATGATGGTTGCAGCATCCTGAGGTCACATGATCCCCGTTTGCGATCTTCTGACAAGCAAAGCCAATGGGGAAGCCGGGTTCACTTAACAACCATGTGACTAACATAACAACTGCAGTGATTCACACAAGAACAGTGGCAAGAAATGTCATCAAATGGGTCAAAATTCATTTAACTATGGTCACACATAGCAATAGAAATGTTGGGCTCATTTGTCCTAACTAACAAAATGAAATTCAATGTAGAGGAAAGTAAAGTCCTACACTCAGGCAAGAAAAACCCAAGGGACACATATAGACTGGATGAAACCAGATTTCTCAATAGCAGGAACTGGGAGAGGGATCTTGGAGTCTTAGTGGGCAACCAGCTAAATAGAAGCCAGCAGTGTGCAGCAGCAGCCAAAAAAGCCAACACAATCCTAAATTGCATTAACAGAGGGATACAATCAAGATCAAGTGAGGTACTAATACCACTGTATAAAGCCCTAGTAAGGCCACACTTAGAGTACTGCATCCAGTTTTGGTCACCACACTATAAAAGAGATTTTGAGACTCTAGAAAAAGAGCAACCAGGATGATTAGGGAACTATGAAGAACAGTTACAGGAACTGGGCATTGGCTCGTCTAGTGAAGAGAAGGACCAGGGGAGACAGGATAGCAGTCTTCCAATATTTGAGGGGCTGCCACAGACAGGAAGAAGGGGACAAGCTATTTTCTAAAGCACCTGTAGGCCAGACAAGGAACAATGGGTGGAAACTGCACAAGGAGAGATTCAACCTGGAAATAAGATTTTTTCTGAAAATGAAAACAATCAACCCATGGGACAGAAGTTGCCTTCCAGAAGTTGTGGGAGCTTCATCACTGGAAGCTTTTAAGAAGAGATTGGACTGCCATCTTTCAGAAATGGTGTAGGGTCTCCTGCCTGGGCAGGGGTTTGGACTAGATGACCTACAAGGTCCCTGCCAACTCTGTTAATCTGTTGTGGTCATACATCAAGGAGTACCTGTATTCAGCTGAAGGGTGAAGGGCTTTAATTGCATAGTTGTGTCCACCAATTTGACTGCATGGGTGTAGCCACCAAGGTGACTTCATAGTTGTGGCTACCTCTTCTTCACACAGTCTAGACACCTCCAACGGGAGATTAATAGGATCCAAAAGGGTTCTCCTATGTTGCAGGACATCCTTATATCCCTAATCTAATATATTTTTTGACAGTCCCTTCCCAGTATCCTGTTACTGGTGCAACCAGAAGACATTTGCATTTTATTTTGATTAGTTAAGTTCAGATGAGCATTAATTGCATCCTGGGAAATTGGAGGAATTCCAGGCCAGAGAGGCACATCAATTTCCATTCTACACTGTCTACGATGACTACTAAATAGAGGGAAAATCAGAATGTGATCTGTGGTTTTCTCTGCCATTCTGGCTCTTATTTTAACAGTTAGCTGTGCTTCATATATCTCGCCTCTGTGTATTAAAATCAAGGGAGATCATTGCTATTCAGGCACAGGCCCTCCGGCAATGGGAAAACGAATGTAAAAATTTCCAACTCGGCACTGACCAAGCACATTAAATCTCTCCCAACCCCATACAAACAATGCTATCCAGCAATTTGCATCTAATTCCAGGAATGAGGGTGTAGGGGAAGAGAGAGAGAGAGAACAGATGGAGGAGCAGTAACAGGCAGCCTATAGGATCCAGTCTCGAGCTGAAGCTGAAGAAATATGGCTGGCGCATCAGGCATGAAGTGCAAAGCAGAATCTAAAGTCAGCAAGCAAAGGCAAAAGGGCGAACGTCGGAATTGCATTGGAGGTTGTTTGGGTGGACATCTCTGCAACAGAGTGACCCAGAAGTCAATAAATTCTGCTTGGTACGATGGATTTCTAAATGAGGATTCAGGAAACATGCCAACATTTCCAGGACAGTGTCCTTCAGCTGTGGCTTCAGTTATGACCCACAGATGACAGTCATAATGATGAAGTTGAAGCTCTGCTTGTTTTTATGTGTGTTGCATGTGTGAGCACTTAAATGTAGGCAGAACATCAATTGTAGCATCATAGCAATAGCAGTAGCACTTATATACTGCTTCACAGTGCTTTACAGCTCTCTGTAAGCAGTTTACAGAGTCAGCCTATTGCTCCTAACAATTTTGGCCCCTCATTTTACCCACCTCGGAAGGATGGAAGGCTGAGTCAAGTTTGAGTCAGTTGGGATCGAACTCTTGGCAGTGGGCAAGAATCAGCCTGCAATACTGAATTCTCACGGTGCCAGGAAATAAGGGAGGGAGGGAGGAAGGACTATCAATAGCCCTTAGACTTATATACCACTTCACAATGCTTTACAGCCCACCCTAAGCAGTTTACAGAGTCAGCCTTTTGCCCCCAACAATCTGGGTCCTCATTTTACCCACCTGGGAAAGATGGAAGGCTAAGTCAACCTTGAGCCTGGTGAGATTCGAACTGCTAAATTGCAGGCAGCCGGCAGGCAGCAGAAGTAGTCTGCTGTGCTGCATTCTTACCACTGCGCCACTGTGGCTCATGTCACCATCTTGACTTTTTTTTTTTTTTTAATCAGACCTGGTGGTGGCATGAGGCTGCAATTTTTTTGACTGGACTTGGATTGCTTACAGTTTGTTGATAAGAGGTTCAAAGCACAACCACATAACATGCATGGCGCGTGAGAGACACTGTGGATCAATAGCTAATGATGCTCTGCAAAGCTGGTGTTATTTCATTCAAGCTGCACTATCCATGTTCACCAACGAGCAGGTCACTTAGCTTCTCCAGATGTTGCCAAGTGACAAGCCCTTGCCTCCGTCATGTTAGCGACGCTGTTGGCAACTGTTATTCATTACCTTCTGAATGGACACAGGTATGCTAAAAATAGGGCTTGACAGTCCCCCTCTGTCTAGGGTTTCATAATCTAAATGGAAACAATTCCAGTTGCAAAATGAACGAACGAATGAGTGAAAGTTGATAGGAAAGACATTGAAACCCAGTGCTTCCTTGTAAAAAAAAAAAACAGGACATGTTATTTTCTACAGTAAATCATAAATGAGTCTCTTTCCGTTATGATTTTCTATGACGTGTGAAGAGTTTTGTCGCTCCTTAGACTGACAGGATTGGTTTCCATTAGGGCAGTGAAGTTGGCATACCTGCCTATTTCTGACACATTATGAATAAACATACGTTCAGGTAGAAGTCATTGTAAATTTCTGTGCACTTCTATGGAATAACTTACACTGTTATGCGATTTAACAAGCTCCTGTTGCAGAAGTCAAATTGGTTGGCTTTCAAAGTTATTTCACTTGACATTCTCTAAATTCCACCCCCGTCCCTAAATTCAAGGAGAATCAAGCAACCAATGAAGGCTTATTCTTCTCTCAAACCCTTTCATGGGTAATTCGAAATTGTCTCCAAAAATAAAAATGGGAGGTTGTTCCTTTTTTTCCCTTTTCCTAAAATTATAATTCTCTTCCTGCCAGAGGCACTACTTGAACTGTGATGCCATCCTATTCTTAAATCCCAGGGCACCGTATGACAAAAATCACTGCTGTCCAATATTTCCATCCTTCCCATTTTTTCCAACTTCTGGTTATTTACTCTTCCTGCTTTGTCTTGAGATGCTTTCGGGGCAATATTTAGTGTGATGCAACTGAACAGTTATGCAAGAGTCACACGATCATGATGGACTCCAATTAATTCAGGCCAAAAAAAGAAAAAAAGACCAAAGCCTGCAAAGAGGATTATGGGCTGAAAGAAAGGAATTAAGAAAATCCACAGTTTTTAGTAGTGCTGAATTTAGTAGCACGCACATTTCCTAAGCGGTTGTAAAGAAGTCACCTTGATGTCACCTCTGCAGAGGGAAGAGAATACAAAACTTTGGCAATAGGAGTAACATGTTCAGTTCAACAGAGAGCTATTGTTTTGGAGGTGCTGCAATTAAGATCCAATGTTTCTGTACCTTTTTATTGATTCACAATTATTTGCATATATTTTCCCCTCCTTGTGAGTAGCATTAGCTGGAGATCAACCAATAGGGATCACCTTCAAACCACGGTGTGATATTCAAGAGCCTGATTGCTGGTTGGGAATCAAGGAACTGTTACAAAGCTATCCAGTCCTCTAGATGTCATTCCACAATTCAGATATTATTTTGGACTACTGAGTTTGCAAAATCTGTTCTTTCAGAATGTCCTTTGAGAAGGTCCTCCAGACCAGGATGAACATATTCTGTTCTATGCCTCCCCAAAAAACATTAAGTCAATTCTGAGTCCTGACAAAAACCTCTTTTATTATATTAATGTGAATTTATTTCATTCACAGTCAGCCAACGGCTTGGCAAACTGTCTTGTGAGGGTACACTAATGAACTCAGACCTTTATCAATCTTGGAACGCTGCTCAGTAAATAGTTCCACACTCAGTGCTGGCAGGGAAGGACTGGGTTATACAGACAAATCTCCCTGAGGCTGGAACAAACAAAGGACCGAACGAGTGAGTTGTTTTTTGCAAAAGCCTCCTCCTACTTTTGCTTCTCTTTTAATCCCAATGGGAGGGGCCATTCATCGTCTACCTGTGGCTTTACTCCCATGTCAGCCCTGAGTTCTTACTTGTGCCTTCCTTTTGGCAGATCTGCACACGCACAGGCTGGGAACTGGTTCCAGAAGCTCCCCCACCTTACTGCTGTCCGAGCCCAAAGACAGCTGATGACTGCCAGCCTGCCCTGGCCACATCTCTGCCTCTGATGAGAGCCCTCACCTGACACTTCCTCAGCCTCCAGGACTTGCCCTGGTTCCTCCCCAACCTCCTCATTACTGTCTGACTCTGCTGCCAGCTTTGCCAACTTCCGGCAGGCCACAACAGAATACTGGTTTGCATTGATCAGAAACAAGGAATCTGAGACTGATGTTAGCACCCTATCTTCAGGTGTATAAAGTCACTTCAGGTCCAAGATGATCTTCAGTGTTCAGGAGCAAGAAGAGGTCCAGACAGGCTTCATATCTGATTCTTCAAAGACAAAAAAAAATAATGCAATGAATACTCAAATGAAGATCACGATTGAATGAAACATCAAGGGTTTTGTCCATTCCAAGCCTGATATTCTCTTCTGAACCTGATGCAGAACTGAGAGATGGAGCGAACAATTCCCCTGATTAAGATAGATTAAGAGAAGGATTGGAGGAAATTCTGCAATTTTTCATGAGCAGGAATTACAAGCAACACCCTGGGGATCAAGGTGTGTTCCAAACAAACAGCTCAAAAGACTACAAGCACTGCAGACAACAAAAGCTCTTGAGATACCTAGAAAACCAATGTGGATATATTTCTCTCCTGCTCTATTTAGCAAAAAGCAACGGGAATGCTCTGAATAAAGGATTCAGGAGCCCCTCAGGAGGTGGAGGCTGAATGCCAAGCAAATCTTCATCCTACTTTTAACACTTTTAGACTTCTGCTTCAGAAAGGATATGGGTTTCCACCCTCTCCCCTGCTCTAGAAAATATTATCTTTTTAATTTGATTTTTAGGAGGTAGAGAAAGGGAAGAATAGTCCCATCCTGACAGAGCAACATATTTTGCTTGATAACATATTGACTTTTAAACATTGGTATGCAAAGCTTTTAGTGAGTGCCAAAGTTCAGAGATGGATGCTTACATTAAAAAACAAGAACAAAAGTGCCACCATAACAACGGTGGATTTGAAGAAAATTGTTGATCATTTCAACTGAATAATGAATAGCTGGGGGAGGGGGTGTATTTTGGAGGGATAGTAAGAAGCTAGTTGTCTTGCAGAACTCAAGTGTACATACTGGAGATGAATGAATCGGCCTTCTTCTGCTCTAGGTCAGTTTCATACATATTTAATCATAGCTCAATTCTACCAATTTCCACATCAATCTCCATTTCCAGGAGGGAAAGAAAAGACACAGAAATGGCATTTATTTTCACATGAAGGCAATTTCCTCTAACATATATATTTGGTTTCCAATTTTCCGTAACATAAAAGTTTTGGGGCACTGCTTTTGTGGACATAGCCATATATATTCTGTATACAGGATAGCAGCTCACCACTATGTGCAAATGAAAGGTGGTTGTCTGAGGGAGAAGGATTGACTAAGCTGGTGGAGGAGTCAAGTGAGGAATTAGTCTGGAATCCTCATGTAGGCGCAAAGGACAAGGTTTAATCTCCCTTGAATGCCTTTGAACATTATCTAGTTTGGCCCAGGTATAAACTGCCAGTTAGGGAAATCGGCATGAGCAATAAAGGAGGAAATCAAACTCTTCTTATGTGAATCTGGTTATTTGCTCCTGAGACGCGGGGATGTGTTGTGAGAACAGTGGTTACTACCAGTGCAGGGAATGAGGAATCCAGGCAGTACAAATGAATATAGGTTAATTGTATGCTAATGCTCTCTACAAAAATCTGAACTATTAACAGTCAAAACAAATTGGCAGTGGATAAGAATCAGTGGAATTCAAGGTGGTCTGGACTTAGATTTTTTGAGGGCACAAAGGGACTCAAGACTGATGATGCACTTGACCCCTCCCTCGGGCTCAGAATGCTCATCTCCTACAGTGAGTGCAGTAGCATCCATCACAAGCTACAATGAAGTCAAAATGATAGGACGTGGGGTGTGACATTGCACAAATGCAAGGATTGTGCATGTGTCATCATGAGCCTCTCCTTGAACATTTGTGGATGTTGTGGGGGTGTGGCTGAATAAAGTTTCTCAGTCCATAAATGGACTGCGTGGTGGTGTGGCCAGCCAGAAACCCCATACATTGGATGGAGCAAGAACTAAACAAAGGACACCATGGGAAGTATCCACAAACAGGATTGTGCACTGTATATGGGTGTTGGGTTACAAACCATAATTTTTTTCTTTAAAGAGGAAGATTAAGTCTAAAGGACTGAATTCCTTTTTGCTTTCTTCCCACTATTTTTTTTTTTTTTTTGACAGCTGTTGTTTGGTGAAGAGTTTTGGGCAATTTTATTAGTTTTGTTTTCTTCTCATGCTTAGACTGTATTTTGGACATGTTTCTACCAAAAAGGCTAACATTTATATTCTCAATAGGGACTTTATCCTACAATGTACTGATTATGATGTCGGTTATTTGAAAGCAAGGATGTTTAGAAATACAACCTAGACCTACTCAGTGAATGGAGTTTCAACAAATAACTAAACACAATAGCAATAGAAGATAGATAGTTCCACCGTATTTATAGCCCACTATTTAAGTTTACACCCACTTTACTCCTCTGGCAGATTATCTGTTTGTATAGGACAAAATATCTTGACCTATTATGTACTTACTCTAAACACAGAGAGAAGAATACCAGACATTATATCTGCTCTCTTTCCTTCAGGTGTGCAATAAACTGCTCTATATAGGCATTTTGTAATCGGGAAAGAAAAGGAATGACTCCAAAGAGATATTTCCACAATTCTGCTAGCATAAGCCAGAGCAAGCATCAAACATTGATCAAAATGTATGCCCTAACAAAAGCTAAAATTGCTGTATCTGCAGAGGGACCTTTTTTTCTACTTCTGTATTGTTGCATGGGACAAAAAAACACGCCCTTATCACACAAAAAAGAGATGGCTACTGATATTAGCTATTGATATGTTCCAATAGAATTCTTTTATTGGCCAAGTATGATTGGACACACAAGGAATTTGTCTTGGTGCAAATGCTCTCTGTGTACATGAAAGAAAAGATACATTCCTCAAGAGTCAAGACCTCCAAGTTCCCTTCCAACTCTGTTATTAGGCTGACTATAATGACTTTTGACTCTGGAGGATTACTACAATATGTACAATATGGTAACTGAAGATTAACATTTTTGGGGAGGAATGTTGGTTCTAGTATCCTCTAGAAATCATCTGATTTTTTAAAAAATTGCAATCCAGATATGATGGCCCTAACTTTTGGTATTGTCAGCCTTGCAAGGCAGTCCAAGTAGGATGCATGCCCAGATGTAAGTCTATTCCACAGGTCTTCACACTTGACTGCTGTAAGACTTATGGACTTCAACTCCCAGAATTCCTCCTCCAATCATGTTAACTCAGGACTTCTGGGAGTTGAAGTCCACAAGTCTTAGACTTGCCAAGTTTGAAGACCCTTGATCTATTCTGTTGTAAGGTTACCTTAACAAAGCCTTGCAATTGTGGAAGGTACATCTCTCCCTCACCTTTATAGCCCAAGACACTAGGGAGGGTGCTTTCTAAGATGTTCTTATGTGGGCTCAGCTACCTCTTATCTGACCTCTCCTCTAACTGCAGCTCTTCTGCCTGTTTCCCAAGGCCATTCTCACATATCTTTACAGCTACAGGGGTGGTAACTAATAAATGATGAATATTGAAAAGTATAATTGGTCAATCATTGTAATGTAAATGAATTGGTAAGCAGTTCTGATAAGGAAAATACAGAGTCTCTGAGCTAATCGTCTGGCTTGAATCCAGTACTGGTGATGAAAGGAGACCCAGAGGACCTGACCAAGTTGCTCCCATAATCCTGAAATTCACGTGTCAAAGATTTCTCCTTTTACCCAACTAGCTAAGTAGCAAACAAACTTTTAAGGTGGATACTGAGGCAAACAGTTGAAGAATCAGAAAATGGAAGGTGTAAATGGGGAAGAGGAAGAAGAACATAAAAAGTATGAAGTAGAAAATGAGAAAAATCAAGGAACATCTGGTGTTTATATTCCCCCAGCATAAGCTCTGAACACAAATATCTTTAATATCCTGACTATACCCTTAAGATGCTGGGATAGGATATTGATGTCTCTTAACATGGATCTAAACAAATTAACTTTAATCAGTTGCTGTCTTGTAGTGCATGCAGTGTCAGCCTCTGGAAAAAAAATGATAACATCTATCAATGCGTCATCTATCATGCATCTATCTGTCTTTTGGAGACCTATTGTGGTATTTGAACGATCTATTGAGATTGGTGATTTGTTATTTTATTTAGAGTTCTATTTTTCTTGAGGTGAGGAAGATGGATGAAAACATGAGCTGAACTTTGAGCTGAGATCAACTCCTTGAAATCAGCAACCCTCAGCAACAATACCAAAGTGGTTTCTCATTCCATTCCTTGGGACTTTGGGACTTCCAGAACCATCTAATCTAATCCAGAGGCCTAGGCTTTGTTGATAGTCCCCAAAACATAGACAAAGCAGATTGGTGCGCTAATGCACACCCCCTACAGACCTCTTAGGAAAGGGGTGAGGTCAACAGCAGACAGTCTAAGGTTAAAGTTTTTGGGGTTTGGGGAAGAAACCGCAGAGTCAGGTAGAGTATTCCAGACATTGACTTGTTGGTTGTCCCGTGAACTTTTTTTTTTCCACAGGCAGCTTTTCATCTGTGATTCCCACACTTTCTCGCTCTCCTTTCTTGCTAAAGGAATGAAACTAAAGGCACTTTATTGACAATATGGACACGGCTGTGGAGTTTTCTATGCTGCAGTACTGAAACAATTTGAAATTGCCAGGATGTTGTTTTTTTAAAAAAACTTCCCAGATCAGCCTATCACAGTGGCATTCCCTAGAGGTCACCCACCTCAGTCTTAATGAGATCAGATCCTGGTTAGCTTCTGAGGTCAGTCAAGATTGCCCAGGGGCTGCAGCGAGAAAGCAAAGGAAAAGAAGCTTTCTCAGTGATACAGTTCAATATGTGAACTGTTGCAACACCGTTATGGCTCGTAAATCAATCTCTCCATTTTTCCTCGTTGCAGACATTCTTCTAAATCCATATTATCCCCTTTAGCCAACTAAAATTTGGACAAAAAGGCAGCTATGGGGAAAAAAAACATCCATACATTGGTTACACACTCGTGCCATATTTAGACTGTGTCCAGCTTTGTGGCATGAATCTGATATGTCCACAGCAGTGACTGTATCAAATTGCATCCCTAATCAGGCAGGTTTTCCTGGAGCAAAATTATATATATAATATATATAGAGAGAGACTCAGCCTCTGGAATTTATCAATGCAACTTATTCCGTTGCCTGTTGGAGACACCAAAACAATTTGCAAGGAAAGCAACAGATGTTCTGATCCCACCAGCAGCCAGGAACAACTTGCAGAATTACTATTGCTTTCTAAAACGGCAGAGGCAAAATGATTTAAATGCAGCTCACGTCTTGCCTCCCTTTTTTTTCCCTCCCCCAAGCTTAGACTGAGCCAACCCTAGAGAATATGGTGCAAAGGCAGCTTCAGAACTTCAATCCAAAGGTTGCGTTCGAGTCACCAGACTTTTCAAGGAGAATGAATGGGAGCAGTTCAGAGAAACGATGGGTTGTAAGCGCCACTGTGGGAAAGAGGAATCATTCATACTGCTGGGAAACTCCTGCAAATTTTTCAGTCCCAACCACAATTGGTATCAAGGTTCAAGCACAAGAAGAAGGTAATGCTTTACGAGGTTGAAAGATCATCCTAGACTGCAGTGCAATGCCACTGCCTTCATAAAAATGGAGGTTAAACTGTAGATAATACCTGGAGCTGTTCAGGGGAAATTACTTCCCTACATTTACATATCCCATGGTATTCCTTGTCATCAGTAAACATTAGTAGCATCAATCCTAACACTTAATCCAGATCATGCTTCCCTTGAAGAGACTTGAGGATTCTCCTAGGTCTTGCTTCGGAATGCGGAATATGCTTTAGCTACAGGAATAAGCTTAGCCAATGAGAAGTTTAGCCTAACAAAGAGAAGGCTTAGGGGAGACATTATAGTCATCTTCCAATCCTTGAAGGGGTATCGCAGAGAAGACAGAGTGAAGAGAAGGACCGGGGAGACATGATAGGAGTGTTCCAATATTTGAGGGGCTGCCACAGAGAGGATGAAGGGGTCAAGCTATTTTCTAAAGCACCTGAAGGCCAGACAAGGAAGGATGGGTGGAAACTGAACAAGGAGGGATTCAACCTAGAAATAAGAAGACATTTTCTGACAGTGAATGCAATCAACCCATGGAACAGAAGCTGCCTTCGGAAATTGTGGAAGCTTCATCCCTGGAGGCTTTCAAGAAGAGACTGGACTGCCACCTGTCACAAATGGTGTAGGATCTCCTGCTTGGGCAGGGGGTTGGACTAGATGAGCTACAAGGTCCTTTCTAAATCTGTTGATCTCTTCTTGAGAGGACCTGAACGCAGGACAAGAAGCCTGGGGTGGAAGCTCATCAGAGGGACATCCACCTGGAACTAAAGAGAAACATGGCACTGCAAAGGATTAATCAATGGAAGAGTTTGACTCATGGGGTTGTGGATGCTCTGGAGGTTTTCAAGAAAAGTTTGGACATCCATTTGACTGGGATGGTGTAAGGATTCCTGCCCTACGATACTAAGATAGCGGCTTGACTCCTCTGGATTAGCCAAACGTGGCTATCTTTTTGTTTATACTCAGCTAACAAAACAGGACTTTTCCCAACGCATTTCAGACCTTTCATTCTGGACCACACATCTCAACCCAGTGTCACCCTGCCTCATCCTGATCCTGAAGCTTAGCTATGATTTGAGAATAATTATTCTGTTCTTTCTGGCTTCCCAGCTTCTTTCGATGAACTAACAAGGCCTCTGCCATGCGGCTGGCTGAGCGATGAAATTAGTAAGCCCTGTTTAAGCAAACTTGCCTGAACAAAACAAGGTTATTGACAACGAACGGAATGGAAATTAATGGATTTTAGACTTCTAAACACTCATCTCTTGTAGGCCTGATGTAATTTCACACTTGTCTAAGATGTGTTCGTTTCTCAGTTCTAATCAAAATTATTCCGAGTGGCACATTATTAACTGCCGTGGAACAAAAAGGCAATAATTGCTCCTTAGAGCAGGTGCAACACAAGGTTAGAAAGAGCATCTCAACAACCCTTAAGCATCGACTAACCTGCAGAATAATAATCTCACTAAAATCTGCCCGGTGTCCGCCAAAGTGGCAAACAATGTGATAAAATAACATACACATTTAGAAAAAAACATTAGCATTATTTCCATCTGGAAACCTAATCTCTTATTTTGAAAAAAAAACAACAACAAAATAACCCACTTCACATCCAATAGTTTGGATCTAGTTAAGTTGCATTTTTGCCTTGATGGAGTTTCCGATAATCACTCTTATTTGCAGGAATGATTGCCTAGTTCAGCTTGTCATGACAGTTTATTGGTCAATTTCTCAGTGCAAATATTGAGGGCAGCTGCTAGAGTTGGGTGCCTCCATGGGTAACAGGTGTTAAGTGACTCGATTTAAATAGGATTTCCACTTCTCTTTTGTAGAAGCAGCCTTGGGATCCTAAGTCAGATAATCGCATCCTTTAACACCTTGGAAATAAGCTAGAAGGAAATGTGAAATGGAAATAAATGCATATATTCCTCCTCCCCTCTTCCGTTCTCTGCTTGTGTTCAATCCTGAAATTAAAGTCTTTCCTTGAAAGATCTGTTCTATGATGATGATTTGTCGAGCATTGATTTTGAAAGTATTTAAAAGAGGTTGCTTGCAAGGCACGAGAGCCTGGAAAAGATACAGCTGCTTTCATGTGCAGCATTACAGAAACATCTCCTTTGAAAAGCTGATAATGCTGAAGGATCTCTTCCAAATGAATTTTGAAGTATATGCAGCTCTGTTAAAGGACTTGAGGTAGTAACCAGGAGACTGGGAGTTCTAGTCCTACTTGATGTACAAAGCTACCTGGGTGACTTTGCTCTCTGTCTCTGTCTCTCTCTGTCTCTGTATATCTCTCTCTGTCTCTGTCTCTCTCGTTCTCTCTCTCTCTGTCTCTCTCTCTTTCTCTCTCTCCCTTTTTCTCTCTCTGTCCCTGTCTGTCTCTCTAACTCACTATCTCCCTCTCTGTCACTCTCTCCTTTTCTTTCTCTCTCTCCCCTCCTCTCTTCTTTCCCCTATCTGCCTCTCTCATTCTTAGCCCCAGCAGAATCCTGGCACCCCATGTAGGTACCAGGAGTCAAGAATGACATGAAGATCCACCCACAGACACTCAAAAAGTTATTTTATTATTAAAAATAAATGATTATTATTTTTTAAAAGAATCTCCAAGTCACTTTGTCTGCATAAAACAGAATCTGACTAACAGTTCCTTCTGGAAACAGATGGTTGAAAGTTGTCATTAAAATATTTCTTAGTTATGCCTTTCAACAGTTATCCCTTCCAACAAAACCCAGGAAGGGTTGAAAAGTGCATATCAATATTTTTCAAGAGTGAAGGCGAATATACATGTCCCAGGATGATGTCGCAGGATCCAATCTGTGACACACCCTACTAGAGAAAAGTTCCATGAAGACAGTCTCCAACGCAAGACCAAAAGCTCTAATGACAAAACCTCTCATCCCAGTAACCAACCCAGATTGGATCCTATAATATTTTCAAACTTTGGCCACTTTAAGAAGTGCAGATTTCAACTCCCAGAATTCCCCTGCCCCCATGCCTTGCATACATTAAATCCATTCTGGCTGGGGAATTCTGGGACTTGAAGTCCATGCATCTTAAAGTGTCCAGGGTTGAGAATTACTCATCTATCAGAATGTCAGACTATAGAAAGAAACCATGCTGATCCGACCAATATTCATTTCTTACGGGCAGGTAGCTGGATGGATCACAACTCCCAATTTTGCTACTATAGTGGACCTTGTTTTCTGACCTTGCATTTTGTGTTCTACTGTTTCTTCCCGAACACCATCACTCTGTTAAACAAATAATTCCCTCAACACTGTCCAACTATTTACAAAGTCTGCACTACTATTACTATTAATCTTCTCATCACTCCTTATCGCCTATCCCCTCCCACTTGTGACTGTAGGACTGTAACTTTGTCACTTGTATCCTTATGATCTATACTGACTGTTTCCTAGTATGATTTGATTGCTTATTGTACCCTGTGACTATCATTAAGTGTTGTAACTTTATGATTCTTGACTCTTAACGAATGTCTCTTTTCTTTTATGTACACTGAGAGCATTTGCACCAGGACAAATCCCTTGTGTGTCCAATCACACTTGGCCAATAAAGAATTCTATTCTATTCTATTCTACTGCAATAATGCCTCTTGTCCTGAAAGCATATATCTGTACTAATATAATTATTTTGGGAGTGGGAGGAAATGAAATAATGTCTGAGTCCCGTTTTTCTAATTCAGCAGCTAATAACTATGGAATCCAGGAGAAAAGAAGGTTAGTTTGGATATGGTGAAAAAGACAAGGTTATTTTGAAATGTTTAAAAGCCTTTGCTTTTAAGTAAATCAATCCGAATGAAGCTGGTGGGGAAAGGATTAAACGGGCAATAAAAGGGATACATGACTGACCTCCCATAGAAGAGTGAGCTGATAATGAGATAAATAAATCTTATAATGATGATAAGGATATAATTATGGGAAAGTTCACACTCCTAAGTGAACACTTTGAACCTTGGCAGATATAAAATTTCAGGGTAGTTTGGCAGCAAATGAATACTTTTCATGCCCCTCTCTGGGAGCTTCCATCGGTGGAAATGTGTGAACATTTTAAACTTTATTTCTATGGTGAGGAATGTGGACAAGTTGGTTTTCTGTTTTTTAATAAGTTTTCATTTCAGATTGGAGGAGGGATTGGAGAGTCCCTCACAAAGCTGGGAAGATGGGTGGCTGCTGACTTCCTACACCATCCTCATCACATGTGGAATCCTGGTTTGATAGGGTTATTTACAATGACTGGCTTTAAGGGTTGTATTTCAGAGGTGATATTCAGCAGGTTCTGACCAGTTCTGGAGCACCGGTAGCGGAAATTTTGAGTAGTTCGGAGAATCGGCAAATCCCACCTCTGACTGGCCCCACCAACCCCATCTATTCTCCACCTCCCGAGTCCCAGCTAATCAGCTGGGTCTTCTCTGGTTGCCCTGCTCAGGAGAACGGAGCTGGAAAGCAGGTTAGTGGGGTGGGGAGGGAAGGGGGATTTTGCAGCGTCCTTCCCCTGCCATGCCTACCAAGCCACGCCCACCAAACCAGTAGTGAAAACTGTTGAATCCCACCACTGTTCTATTTGTTGACACGTGGTTTCCTTTTTCATCCCAAAGTGATGGATTTGGGAAGCGAGGCTCCTTGGGAGTCCACTGACTGGGGCTGCCACTAATGAATTGATGAAATAAATAAAACCCAGTGCCGCAGCCCTAGCAACGATATTTTCTATTAGCAGATATTTTCAGCCTTTTTCCTAGGCAACGTCATGTATAACATATTTCAGTAATTAAGGCAGCAGTCAAAAGGACTTCTGTTCGGGGAGAGAGAGAGAGAGAGAGGGAGGGAGAGAGAGAGAGAGAGAGAGAGAGAGAAAGAGAGAAAGAGAGAGAGAGAGAGAGATTGAAGGCTGGATATCTCTATTCAAGGAGGATTACATCCATCTGAGGCCACAAGGGTGCAAGCTTGATTTTTCATAATTCTGTATCCCTGCTCTCTCACCCACTTTTCTGCTGCCAAATGCAAAAAATGGAAGGCGCGAGGCGCTAAATTGAGTTTTCATATCGCAATCACTTGATGAGTCTTAGTCTTAGAATTGGGATTTTTTTTTAACCACTCCTCCCCCTTCCGAAGAAAAGTCAGACAAATCCAAACATTAAGAATTCTCTTTGTCTTCAGTCCCTGCCTGCTATGTATGCTTACGAATCAGAATGTTGGCTAAATATTTTGTTGTTGTTGTTGTTGTTGTTTGTTGTTGTTGTTTTAATAAGTTTCCCCGATGAAATCAGTTACAGCCTGAGCAAAATTGTCTTCCTGTTGATTGCCAGGCCATATGTAAAGATTGGGGGGAGTGGGGGTTGGCAGAAGAGAGGAAAAAAGAAAAAGAAAGAAAGAAAGAAAGGAAGGAAGGAAGGAAGGAAGGAAGGAAGGAAGGAAGGAAGGAAAGAAAGAAAGAAAGAAAGAAAGAAAGAAAGAAAGAAAGAAAGAAAGAAAGAAAGAAAGAAAGAAAGAAAGAAAGAAAGAAAGGTATTGCTTGTGTTTTAAGGGAGGCTAATTTTCAAGATATAATGAAAGGGAACACAGTGCGGAAAGAATGGGAGTCATATTTCAGCAAAATGACAGGTACATGATTGAATAAAATAAAAGCAAATGTGGCAGCCGACACAAGGTCTGTGGAGATAGAGCTCCCCATTTTAGTTTTTTTAATAACATGCAAACACGGCCCCAGAAAAGGAGACATCTAAATAGCTGTCAATCAAAACGAAGTTGAAAAGGTACAAACAATGATAACGTTAAGTGTAAGTGTTCTTTTCAAATTCATGCTATTCGGTGTGAGTCTCTCAGCTTTTCCTTCGCAACCATCTTAAGCAAGAATTATGCACACAAATCGTACCTATCATTATGGTGAGTTGGAGGCAGGTCAGTCTAAAAACTGACGGACAACCAGCTAAATAGGAGCCAGCCGTGTGCAGCAGCAGCAGCCAAAAAAGCCAATGCAACCCTAAGTTGCATTAACAGAGGGATACAATCGAGATCAAGTCAGGTACTAATACCACTCTATAAAGCCTTAGTAAGAGTACACCTAGAGTACTGTGTCCAGTTTTGTTCACCACACTATTAAAAAAGAGATTGAGACATGATAGCAGTCTTCCAATATTTGAGGGGCTGCCACAGAGAGGAGGGGGGCCAAGCTATTTTTTAAAGTGCCTGTAGGCCAGACAAGGAATAATGGATGGAAACTGAACAAGGAGAGATTCAACCTAGACATTTTCTGACAGTGAGAACAATCAACCCATGGAACAGAGGTTTCCCTCGGAAGTTGTGGGAGCTTCATCACTTGAGACTTTCAAGAAGAGATTGGACTCTCATCTGTCAGAAATGGGATAGGGTCTCCTGCTTGGGCAGGGGGTTGGACTAGATGACCTACAAGATCCCTTCCAATTCTGATTATCTGTTATCTGTTAAAAATATATAGGTAGCCCTCAAGCCCTCAATCAAGCTGAAAATGTCTGTTGCTAAGCGAGATTTTTGGGAAGGGGATTTTGCCTCATTTTACAACCATTCTTGCCACGCCTGTTAAGCGAATTGCTGCAGCTGATCGATCAGTGACACGATTTTGAAGCGAATCTGGCTTCCTTATTGACTTTTCTTGTCAGAAGGTCGCAAAAGGGGACCATGTGACTCCTCCCCCCGGGACATTTCAACCATCATAAATACGAGTCAGTCACTGAGGGCCTGAATTTTGACCGTAAGGATGGGGGCAACGGCCATTACGTATGAAAAACGGTCATAAGTAATAGAGGTGGTAGGTCGTGGTCCACCTGTATTCCAAGTTCAGTATTCCAGGGCTTTGGTTCTAAAGTCGTTCTCAATTAAAATACATTTGCAGCCTTTTCTGATACATTTCCGTGCATACATTTATTTTCAGCCCAAGTTCATTAAGTCCTTTTTTTTTATTTTAAGAAATGAATGACACGTAAGCGAGCAACCCGTCAGACTCTTCCCTGTTTTGCATTTTGCTGGAGGAGATATCTCCTATGAGCTATGAAATATTTATTGCCATGCTAATGCATTAGCCTGACCCTACCTCTTCAAAGAAAAAGTTTTTTTTTGGTGGGGGGCGTGTCTCTAGAGACCGACTCGCAAAGCAAGCACAAACCAGTAAGTTCCTTATTGTGTCATTAATAGACTGGCCAAGCCATCTTCTCAACTGGTCTTAAAGAACATGGACATCCATGTCAACTCTTGAAGCCACCTTTCCTCAAAGGATATTTGGGTTGTTGTTTCTTCTTCTTCTTCTTCTTCTTCTTCTTCTTCTTCTTCTTCTTCTTCTTCTTCTTCTTCTTCTTCTTCTTCTTCTTCTTCTTCTTCTTCTTCTTCTTCTTCTTCTTCTTCTTCTTCTTCTTCTTCTTCTTCTTCTTCTTCTTCTTCTTCTTCCTTTCTTTTCTCCCCTCCCGCTTTGGAGAAAAGTGAGTTAAGCTTACAAAATGAAAAGGTTTTGGGACATATCTTGAATAGATACTGTCAAATATCAGCTTTAATAGTTAAAAAGATGGTTCAGAGAACAAATAATTCATCAACTGGAATCCATAATGAACTGTGTGCTCTCTTATTGGCAGCATTAAAAGGAGGCCTTTGAAAGCACATTCAGCTTTTATGGTTAAAAAGAAAAATAGCAGCTGACATACCAAGGGGTTGTCTTGGAAAGGAAAGTTACGTGAAATCAAAAAAAGAAAAGAAAAGAAAAGAAAAGAAAAGAAAGAGATAAAGCTCTTGAAGAGTTATGTCTTGTACTTCCTGCAAAGAAACATATTAATCTACTCCTGTCAGTTACCTAAAAGAAAAAGAGGAAAGCTTTGTTTTCCTTCTTGTTTATTTATTCGATTTTTTTATTCCCATCGTTATTACTTTATAAGTAAGCCAAGGCAGTGAATATTCCTGATAATCCTTCTTCCTCTTATTTTCCCTACAACAAGTTTGAGATGAGTTGGGCTGAGAGAGAGAGTGATTGGCCCAATAGCACCCAGCCAGCTTTCATACCTAAGGCGGCACTAGAACTCACAAATTGTGGTGATTGATCCAAAGGCACCCAGCCAGCTTTTATGTGTAAGGCCAGACTAGAACTCACTTGTCTCCTGGTTTCTAGGCAAGTACCTTAACCACAAAGCCAAAATCTCTCTCTCCCTCTCCCTCTTCCTCTCTCTCTCTCTCTCTCCTGTTTCTTCCTCTTTTCTTACCCTGGTTGCACAATGGAGCAACATTCAGAATTTTTATTTGGTATTTGGGGAATTCTGGGAGTTGAAGTCCACACCACCTCAAAGTTGTGTGCTTTACACAGCAGCCAACACTGCTATATATCTGGAAACACGGCAACACATTGTTCACTGTCTGAAAGTCCTTGAGACAGTATGGTTCAGGGCTCAACTGCATCTTTTTTTTAGAAAGAGCTTTTAATGACAAACAGCGTAAATTATTGTAAGGTAATTTTTTTTGTCAGCTAGATTGCACGACAAAGATCGATGGAAGCAATGCCTTTTTAAGTGCAGTGAATTAATGATCGCCTCGCCTCCGGTTCCATTGCCAAGTTCAAGAAAAAATAAAATAAAATAAGTGGATACTTCCTTTTTCGTGATTTAAGAGTTCCTGCATAGAGAAATTCACGATTATCACCAAAATCGTGTATTTTTCTGCAAGTGGCCCATTGAAGTCTACACAGGAGCTTTACAACTCTAATGGGTGCTCAAAAAATAACTCTGGCAAAGGCCCAGTGATTCAAAGATTCAAAAAAAGCACACCCTCCTCACCCTTCCTGCAGGATAAAATAAGTAAGAAAACAGCAGGAGACACAAGGATTCCATCTTGCCAGTCAGTCTGTTAAAGTGAAAATTACGCTATTGAGCGTGCATAAAAATGTCATTTTCTGCCAGAATCATGAAAATATTCTCTCTCTCTCTCTCTCTCTCTCTCTCTCTCTCTCTCTCTCTCTCTATATATATATATATATATATATATATATATATATATATAACAAGTCTTGGGAGTTGCAGAAGATATAGTATAGGCTCTAGGGGGTATTAGGAACTGATAATTAAAACTTTCATGATTAACTCAAGGAATTACTGAGGTAGCAAATAACCTGCAGATACCCTTATATTGCTAATTTTTTTAATGCAGGTTGTTCTCGAATTGCAATGGTTCATTTAGTGACCGTTCAAAGTTACAACAGCACTGAAAAAAGTTCATACTTATGATGGTTGCTGCATCCCAGGGTCATGTGATTAGCTTTTGCAAACTTCTGATAAGCTATGTCAATGGGGAAGCCAGTTTTCACTTAACAGCCGGGCTACTAACTTATCAACTGCAGTGATTCACTTAACAACAGAGACCAGAAAGGTCGTAAAAAGGATGTAAAATTCACTTAACAACTGTCTCACTTAACAACAGAAACGTTGGACTTGGTTATGGTCGTACGTCAAGGACTATCTATGTTTTCTAAAGATGAAACTTCATGGGGCAATGGCTGTTCTTTTTAGAAAGCACAACTCAGACCAAGTCCTGTTCCACTCATGGTTTCAAGGAATCCAACGGAACTCACTTCAGAACGTGAAACTAGACTTACATTGAAAATCAAACAGAAAGATGACACAGAATATTGTCAAACATGGAACTTATTCTACCAATGTGTCATGACCCTGTCGGAGTCTGAATCTGAGGAAGAAGACAAACAGCTGACAGGGAGTGGGAGTGTGGCTCCATTGGCTGTGGAGGAAACTGGGGAAGGGCAAAGTCCAGCTGGGCAGAGCAGGGAAGAAGTAGAGCAAGGGAGACGGAATTCAGAGGAAGACCCAGGCCCACCCCGTCTTCATCCTAGGACATGCAGGGAGGAACAGAGAAGAGAGCAACATGGCTTGTGTAGCTTACAGGGGAGGAAAGGGCCCTGATTCCCTTCAGTAGCCACACCTGGGAATGAGAGTTTAAAAGAGATGTGAGTTGAATGTGGCATCTGCTGGGAACAAATGTGAGTTTATCTTGTGTTGACTGTGGTTATCTGCATTCCTGATGTCCTCCCAACCATGATGAGTTATTGCCATGCCTTCATGTCTGGAATTCCTTCTCTTCCCCTACTGGACTAATTACGTCATTTTGCCTTGATTGGACGTATAGTTACAGTTTTTGTTGACCACGTTTTGGACTTGATTCTCTGTGGCTAAAGGCTGTTTCTGGAAGATTGTTCTCCTGCCAGAAGGTAACCAGGACACTGGGGGCAAAGTTGGAGCTAATAAAGGGACTCCTACTGATTATCTGACTGTGTGGCCTTTGTGCCACGCCCCAGATCATCACACAATGGTTGGAAAAACGGGGTGGAGTGAAAGAATGGAATTTGGATTGTTTAACAATTTAGATACCCAGACAACATGGTGTTTATTATTAAGCACTAAAAAGTGTAATAAACAGAAAATTAATAAAAAAAAAAAATTTTTAAAAAATGTGAAATTAAGATGAGGATAGGTGTGTGGTTGGGAAGAACCATTTTTTTTTTAGACGGAGACCCCTGGAAAATATGTGGGATGTTGATAAATTAGTTGTCAGCATTCTAACTAACAAACTCCAACCCAATAAACTCAGAGACAAGCATTTCCTCAAAGTTCCATTTTATTAGAGTTGTCATATTGGCACATTTGGGAAAACCCAAATCGGAGCATAAAAATTCAAAAACCCCTGCACCCATCAGTCCATCATGTAGCCCAATCAAATCTTTGTCCCAACCAGAGACATCCCTCCAGTCACTCCCCTCCAGGTGCAGGACAACATGTCCTTGACTTTCTGAGAAAGAATGTTGTTGAGTCCAATCTTCTGCCCTCTATAAAATCCCCCCTCCCAAATTCCCAGGCACTAAATGTGACAGCTTCAAAGCTTCCAAGTAAAATATGGCTACCACGGCTGGCATTAGTTAGATTCTGTCTAGTAGGCAGGTGGCAATGGTCAATCCCCTTCACTTTTTTTCAGGCATCCTACAATATACCTCATTGTTCTCCCCAAAGCCTGATTCTAAGAATAGGATTAATTAGCTTCTCCAGCACCGCAGCCAGCGAGGTTATGCTCATTTTCATTAGTGTTGACCTGAACTCATCTCCAAGCCCACATTGTTATAAGCATTAATGATGCACTAGAGAGGTATTACTATCAGCATGATAGGAAATGCAGTAGCTGGCTTGTTTAGAACTGAGGTTTGTTAAACCATCAAGGAAGAGAGAATTGTGTGGCATTTATACCTGGCTAGTGACTGACTTTGCTAGTTCATATTTCTTCTTGTTTTCCTAGCATGGGATCCTTCCTTCCCTCTTGCCCTTCCTTCCTTCCTTCCTTCCTTCCTTCCTTCCTTCCTTCCTTCCTTCCTTCCTTCCTTCCTTCCTTCCTTCCTTCCTTCCTCCCTCCCTCCCTCCCTCCCTCCCTCCCTCCCTCCCTTCTCACTTTTTCTCCAACTTATTTCCTTCCTACTTTCTTTCTCTCTGTTTTCCTTTCTTCAACTCCTCCCTCCCTCCCTCCATCTCATTTTCTCTCCCTCTCATTTCTTTCCTAACTTCTTTCTCTCTTTTTCCTTTCTCCTCCCTCCTTCTTTCCCTCCTTCTCATTCTCTCTCCCTCTCATTTCCTTCCTACTTTCTTTCCCTCTGTTTTCCTTTATTCATCTCCTCCCTCCCTCCCTCCCTTTTCAGTTGATTAATTTATTTTCAATGTCTTCTGAGATTCCGTGGCTGGAGATGGACTCGGTTCCGAGGCTCACAGAAGTCACAATTCTTGCAATCCAAAAGAAACCCACATTGGCACATCAATGCCAATGACCGAAAGTCGGAATAGGCTCATCTAATAGAATTAGCTTTGGAAGGCCCCTTTCCAAGACCAGCCCCCCCTCCAAAAGTGGTGTTGGAGCCCACTTTTGCCATTGCAAATCAGGACTGTATCAATTAATTATTCTCCTCTTTTAATAATTTGACAAGGAAGTGCATTAGGTCACCTTTAATCAATGGGTTCTTTGCACTCTGATCTTAATTATAGGGGACGGCAACAGACCCGTCCTGCTTTTTTTTTAAAAAAAATCTATTTTTAAAACATCAGCTAATGTATCCATTTGTCCATTGATTGAATTTAGTCCTTAATTAGGCCACAACGAAAAGGCTACTGCATATTAAAGATGCTTTTATCACTCTATTCAGACTAGCTAATAATTAACAAAGGAAGTGTAAGCAAAAAATGTGATTGGCTTCTTAAAGCCGCCCTTGTTTCTCTGGAAACACAGTCCTAAGGGCTTGTCATATTTTTTTTTCTTTGAATATACATATTAATTAGCACTATGAATGTTGTACGTCCATTTATATTTTAAGCATACAAGCACCGTTTCCAGGAAGGGGAGGATTAAAATGGTTCCTAAATTCTTTCTTAGTATTCTACTTTGCTTGTGGTGGTGGAGAGGGGCTGGTTAGGGTACTACTGGCCATTGTTAAATCTACTCCTTTTTTACTATTGCTTATAGACTTGTTTTCTTTGTCTCAGATGCCTTTGTCTTGCTAAGCTAGCCAGTCAGAGCTCATGCACCCATCAAGATGCCCCAAAACACAACTGTAGTCCTCAACTTAAGACCACATTGGGAGTACTACTTCTATTGCTAAGCAGGATGCTTAGCATGTTAAATGAGCCGCATCTGATTTGACAACCTTTTTTGCTATGGCTGTTAAGGAAATCCCTCAGTCATTAAGTGAATCACACATTTGTTAAGCAAATCCACGTTTCCCCCATTGCCTTTGCTTGTGGGAAGTCAGCTGGGAAGGTTGGAAATGGTGGTCGCATAGCAATAGCATTGGGATTTATACATACCACTTCACAGCGCTTTACAGCCCTCTCTAAGCAATTTACAGAGTCAGCCAATTGCCCCCACCAATCTGGATCCTTATTTTGCAAGGAGGCTGAGTCAACTTAGAGCCAGTCAGGATTGAACTCCTGGCAATGGGCAGAATCAGCCTGTAATACTGCATTCTAAGTACTGTGGAAGGAAGGGAGGGAGAGAGAAGGGAGGGAGGGAGGGAGGAAAAAAAAGGAAGGACTAGCAATAGCACTTAGACTTACATACCACTTCACAGCACATTACTGCCCTCTCTAAGTGATTTACAGAGTCAGCATATCACCCCCAACAATCTGGGTCCTCATTTTATCCGCCTCAGAAGGATGGAAGTCTTAATTAACCTTAAACTGGTCAGTATTGAACTCCTGGCAGTGGGCATAATAGCCTGCAATACTGTGTATGCTAACCACTGCATCATCACAGCTCCATAAATAATGCCAGTTGCCAGGTAACTGAATTTTGATTCAGCTGTGGGCATGCTTTGCCAGTTGTTTCTGCAAGGAATGGTCATAAGTCATATTTTTCAGTAACCCCAAATCATCACTCAACGTATGGTTACAAGTTGAAGGCCATCTGTACCTTCTGAATCCAGCCTGGTTTTGGCAGTCCTTGCAAATTAAGTTCCTCGGATAGTAAAGGTGACTAACAAACAAGAACTGGAGCGCACAACACTAGAAATGTCCCTGGAAGGCAAAAATCACAAAACCGCACCTTGCTTATTTGGGCCATGTTGTGTAGGGGAATTCACCGGAGAAAGCAATTTTCTGACAGTGAGAACAATCAACCAAAGGAACAGAAGTTGCCTTCAGAAGTTGTGGGAGCTTCATCACTGGAGGCTTTCAAGAAGAGACTCGACAGCCACCTGTCAGTGATGGCCTAGGATCTCCTGTTTGAGTGGTGGTGGGGGGTTGGACTAGACAACCTACAAGGTCCCTTCCAACTCTGTTATTTTAAAAGCACTATGTTGGGAAGTGTTTGTGGTAAATGAATCTAACCACAGCTAGAGTGTAGAACAACTCAAAGAAGTAGTATAAGATTGGAAGACATGGAGGAACCTGGACCATAGAATGGCCAAGAGTCAGACATAACTGAATGGGTAACATCATCAAACATCCTCCTCCTCCTCCTCCTCCTCCTCCTCTTCCTCCTCCTCCTCCTCCTCATCATCATCAAATATGGAACTGAATGAGTACCATCACTATCAGCAAATGAAGAAAAATAACATCTGAACTGAGGGCTTTCCATCTCATTCATACGATTCAAGCCAAGCCAAGCCAAGCCAATAAAATAAAATAAAATAAAATTTCAGGAACTTGTTCAATGGGGACTCTCACCAGAACGGGATGAGGTCAGCCATGCAGAAGGTTAACAAGGCAGGGATGTCTCATTTGGTCTTGCAAAGCAGGAATGAGATGATCGGACAGTTAAGGCACACCAATCTTATACATTTCTGCATCCAGAACAGCTGCCTCTAAGCGGGGTTCAGAAAACCCCTTGTACTACTTTTCCATTCATCCTCCCCACCAAATCTACGTGGCTTAGTAAATTCAGTTCCTGGTTAAAACAGAGGTCAATCATTTTTAAAACGAAGTAAGTGAGCTTTTATTAACATTTGCAACTCTGGGAATTCGGGGGTACGGTGTGTGTTTTATCTACTGCGGTCAAACTTCTTGGTGCACTAATATCTATCATTTACTAGCCAAAGCACTGATTGATTCGTGCTTAGCAATTCTCCGAGAAGGCAAAGCATTAAGGAAACTCTCCCTGTTCTGCAAGTGGTTGTCTTTAAAAAAAGAAAAGAAAAAGTGGTTAATGCATTCTGTCTGAGGTGCTCAGACGATGTTAATGCTCAACATAAGGATGGGCATATGCTATAAGCTCCCAGATGCTTTAAATATATGATAGCTTTGTCCCTTGGGAAAAGCCAACACTCAATTAACATGTCCCGTCTATTGAGGTTTTATTCAGTTTTTATTGATGCTCTCTTTTTTTCTGGTTTTGTAAGTGAACTAAGTGTTATGTTTATGCCTTTTGCTCAGATTAATTCCTACAAAAGGCTTCCTGCCAAAAGGCTTCTTGCAAATAACATCAGACAAGCCCTGTTGGTTCAGAATGAATCCTGTCTTCAATACTTTTCTGGAATAACGCATTTCCTTTGGTGGCAGAAAAAGCTTTTGTTTTATCTTTCGCGCGTGTGCACATGCACACATCACACACACACACACACACACACACACACAAAACATTCTCTGGGCACTTAGAATTTGGATTTGTAAAGCTTACTTCCTTGCAAAGGGGCAGAGGCTGTCACAATTATGGCTTATTTATTTAGCGTACGGCCCATATTAGCCAGAAGTCACCGAGGTGGCTGCCTGCCTCTTTGAAAGGAGGTTTTTTGGGGTGGTGTTATCTTTATCCACGGGATGCCTGAATCCTGGTAGGCAATTGGGAGAGGCTGCTTTCTTGTCCCTTCCACAATTTATTTACTCACGAGAATCGAACCGCCAAGCTGCCAACCTCAGCGACGGCCCAGTGTCTTTTCACGTGAACCACCGCACTGTGGTCCCCGCAATTATGCTTATCTATACTTGTTTGTCTCTCCATAACTCTTAAAGCTCTATGGTAATCCACACAGGTAGTCCTTGATTTACAGTGGTTTGGTGACCATTCAAAGTTACAATGGCACTGAAAATGTGTGATGACCCAAAGGGGTCATCAAAGGCAACACAGTCAAATAAGCAAGAAATGTCCCCTTAATACCTCCAACTTTGCCTCCATGTCCAGTTACCTTCGGCCGGAGAAAAAAACTCTCCCAGGAACAGCCTTTAAGTGGAGGAAATTCAGTCCAAAAACAAAGTACTTACAAACTCCCTTCCTCCCTCTCTCCCTCCCTTCCTTCCTTCCTTCCTTCCTTCCTTCCTTCCTTCCTTCCTTCCTATCTTCCTACCTTCCTCCTACCTTCCCTCTCTCCCTATCACTTGAGGTTTCAAAGAAGAGATTGGACAGCCATTTGTCTGAAATGTTATACAGTCTCCTGCTTGAGCAGGGGTTGGACTAGAAGACCTACAAGGTCCCTTCCAAATCAATTCTGTAATTAACTAAAACATTAGCAATACACACACACACACACACACACACACACGGTGTCTGTCTGTCTATCTCTATCTATCTATCTATCTATCTATCTATCTATCTATCTATCTATCTATCTATCTATCAAAAGAGAATGTGGACAATACAACATATGAGATAAAATATTAAATTAAGATAAAACCACAAGAAAATCACCCTAATATGGCACCCTAGAATCAGAATGGGATAGATGTTATAATTATAATGCAGATTAACTAAGGATTGCCAAATAAAACTGCAGAAAATGGAGAAGACTTCTAAAGCTGCAAAAGCAGGCTGAGCTTTTTTAAATTACGGGGAATGAAAAAATCTTAGCTCATATAAGAACTGATCTAAAAAATGGATCAGTTCTTGGTTTCCCCTCCTTTCCCGAGACATCAAGAATGCTCCGTGTAGAAGTTATTGATGCGAAGTACAAACAACACACCGGTCAAAAGATGTGGGGCAGGAAATGAGGTTTCAGGTTGCATCTTCCAGCAATGCCAAGCGAGCTAGAAGTTTGTTTAAATGCGCAGGAAGGTGTGATGAATGTTACGGAAATAAATGCAGCCCACAAACTTTCCAACTATTTGCATTTCTGTACAGCTGATATAAATCACCGAGCTGGGAAGAGATCTTCAGACAAAGTGTCTCTGAAACAAATGCCAAAAGAAAACGGGATGAAAAGGGTGGCCACTGAGGAAATTATTAAATTATTCTAATTATTAAAATTGATCTCTCTCTCCCAACAAGTGAAATGAACATGGTCACTTAGGCAGAGTGGAAAAGTCAAATTGCCTGTGAATTAAATCAAAATAATAATAATAATAATAATAATAATAATAATAATAATAATAATAATAATAATAATAACGGATCTGCTGCCGAAGGAGTCATCCTTTTGCAGTTGACAATTTTGTAGTCATCTCAGAGAAATACTCTTTATCTTTCTAGGCAAATCATGCTCGCCAAAAGATATGAAAATATAATAGAAGGGATGGGATGTTTTGTAACCAACATGATCAGTCCTGGGGGGCTGGAACAAAGGGGTGTGAACAAATCAGAAGGCAGAAAATTAAAATGCCTGGGGAAAAGCTCAATGCAAACTTTCGCAGACTGCAACTGGACCATTCGTGTCCATCTCTAAGTACAGCTAATCCTCAATTTACAACTGCAACTGAGCCCAACATTTCTATCATTAAGTGAGACAGCTGTTCAGTGAGTTCAGCCTCATTGTACAATTTGTTGTGAATCATTGCAGTGCTACTGCTATTGTATAGAAAGCAGAATTCAAATATAGCTCCTTTGGCAGACAGATTCCAGGCTGAATTCAGTAAAAACCTGGAAAACCTATCCTTATAAACATGGAGACCTGTTGTAGATAATGTTCAGCTCCTTTCCCCACTACCACAGCTCAAACAAATCCCAGTTTAATTGGCAAGTTTTGAGGTGACATTCTTTTTCAGACAATCATCGTTTTGACAATAATTTTGCAAAAACTGAACCGGGGTTTCCCCCCCACACACACACTTCCCTATACCTGACAGGTCTCTTTCTAACGCCATTGACCACTGCAATTACGAAAGGACTTTGAGGTATTTTTCCCCTTAATTGTAAGTCACATTTAAATGTCATCTTGTCAGCTTTTGGGGTGTGTTCCTTCTGCAGGCTCCAAAATCAAGCAATTGCATGCCAAACAGATGGTGAGAAGTCAATCCTTTGGAAAATAGCAGAGGCAGCCTCTCCACACAATTCTTATGAACCAATATATATATATATATATATATATACAATTTTTTTCCCCAATGAAGCAAACACCAGATGTATTTTGTTTGCAAGTGAATTTATAAAACAGGTGCTAATCGCAGAACCAAGCTTGCTACTGTTTCATTTTTTAAAAAAGAGGAATAAAAACACCTTTATACAAATTGCCCATTAATTGCCATTGAATCTACAGAGTAGAGCCCACTTCTTCAGATGAAAGGGATTTTCATCCAATATTTTGCAATTATTTGCCAAATATAGACTCTTGGGTGACACAGCCGAGTGTCATGTCGCTGTCTCTGCCTTCCTTCTCTTCCTTTATCCTTCTGGGTTTATATTTCTGCATGTGTGAATGTGTGCGAATGAGGGTGTGCATTTGTGAAAGAGAAACAGGGACTTTGCTACATGAACTTGTGCCTCTGATGGGAGGTTAATCCCCCTGTGATAAAATAATACAATTTCTGGATGTTTTGTCATTGGAAGCAATTCCAGTCACTTCTTTGAATGGAGCAGTTAACTTACCAAATTAAACCTAACTTGAACCACCGGTGAATTCACACAACAACCTAGAGATTACAGATGGGCAGGTTGAAGAAAAGAGGAAAAGAGGAGAAAGAAAGAATTATTTCTCTTCCTCCTCCTCCTCCTCCTCCTCCTCCTCCTCCTCCTCCTCCTCCTCCTCCTCTGCCTCCTCCTGCTTCTCCTTGTCCTCCTCCTCCCTCTTCCATCTATCTCCTTTCTCCTTTTCCTGGAAAATTTTTCTTTCTTCTTGAACAGAGAAAGAGAAGATGACACTGCTTCTCCCCATTCACAGAGATACATCCTGCTGCCTTTAGTTGGGTCAGCTTCCCCTGTGTCTTTTGTCCAACTTGCCTTCTTTGTGCTCTGACAACTCCACATCCATGGTAGATCTGAAGATAGTCCAGCCTCCTGGATCCATTTCAGTTGCTTTTCAAAATTAATTTCGCAGAGTTGAAAGGCTCAAAAGTTGGAAGCACCACTGTCCTTACGGGAAGATGACAACATTCTGAATAAATCTCCTTTGATAAATTTATTCCCACGGCTTTGGTCTTCAAACAGCATCAGTAGTGTCATTTTGGAAAGAAAAAGGGATGTCTAATAGTCACCTGCCAATGTTGCTTCTCAGCAATTAGTGTTCATTTTGATGGATCCCATAGAGCCTTCTGAAGGTTAGTGTTATCTCAATGAGTCTAGTGGTTGCATTTAATCATTGCAACCTTGTCTTCCTTCCTTCATATTTACATCTCCTTTTACCCTTCACTCACAATTAAATTTAGAGCCTTTTCTTTGGAGCTAAGCTCCCCTAATCAATGAATTCCCCTGGGTTGTAGAAACCACATGATAGATGGGTCACTGCCCCATTCCAATGCTAGTGTTCAAAATTAACTCTTAGGGAATTAATACGGCTACCCGTGGTAGTCTGGACTCCCTGAAGGGAAAAAGGCAGAAGACCCTGAAATGATATAGGGTCTTCTGCTTGAGCAAGGGATTGGACTGGAGGACCTCTAAGGTTCCTTCTAACCCTGTTATTCAAAAGTTTTTGAACGTGTGCTATACAGGAAGAGGGCTAAGGGGGTCTCCCTGGCAATTCACAGAGCAGATCTATCATTATGGAGTTAGTGGGTTTACTCCAGCAAGATTCTGTCCGTTGACAAACAACAATCAAGAAGCTACTCAGAATGATTCCACATGTCATTCTTGGCTACTCAGAAGTAACTCCACATGTCATTCCTGAGCCTAACATCACTGTTGATATTCTGCCTTTGTGGACACTAAACAAGGCTCCTTGGGACCCATAGAGAGAATGCCACAGGTATATAATATGCTCACTCTTATTCGTGGTGGTCTTCACCTGATTGTACCCCTTCATATTGAAAAAAAAAATCCTTTTAGATTGTTAACTCCATGATTACCTGCTGCTCAAACTGCCCACCAGGAATGCTGAGTTAGCAGCTGCCAATAAAGCAGTATATGAGAACCAAACTAATAAGTCCATTGACAAGGAACAGCCGAAATGAACACACTCGGTTGTTCGCTTTTGCTTAATTTATCTACCTGACAGGGAATATCGTACCTGACAAGGAATATTCTTGCTCAGGCCCCAGCTTCTCATTTCTACACCAGGATCTACCTTGAGTGTATTATACTTATGCATAAATGGAAGGTGCAGCCTAAACGCCTGGAGAGAAAATGATAGCTTTTTACAGGAATGTATTTCTCCCACGACAACTACTGATTTAGCCGTGTGTTCTCCTAAAATCCTCATTTGAGAGGCCTATTTTATTTTAATTTTTAGCATAGATGATTTGAAACCTATGAATATTCATGCTCTCTAATTTGCTTGCAACTATTAGATCTTCCCCTCTCCTTCTCCCTCTCTTCCACCCCGCTTCTCTCCCTTTCTGTGTTTCTTTCATCCCTACCTTTTTTTTTTAAATGGTACACATTTTTCTTCCTCCCATTCCTTTTTGTAAGTCCTATTTCAGCAACCTTCTGCTTCATAATCTTAAAGTTGCTGCATCTTTGCCAAGTTGCCTCCATCATGTTTGTAAATGTGTTCTGGGTTCCACAGGCAATTTGTTTGCCTTAGCACCTCTTCAGATAAAGAAAATCTTCTTTTGCAGGATTAACTGATGCTACCTAGGAATGTAGGACTTGCAGCTCGATTTCTCTGCCTTAAAACATTTACAAGACATGTAAAACATTGTTATGTGTCTTTATCGGGGATAGGGTCTCATCGATGGCTCTGGATCCCACTGATCATTTAGCCTGGTTCCTCACCCTTCTTAATGAACAAGGAAACCCAGGAAGTTTCTGTGTTTGATGTGCAGAAGTATTTATCAACATTTGTAACCCATTTTAGGAAGGGAAGGGAAGGGGAGGGAAGAGGGATTCAGTTCAATTCAATTCAAACCTTTATTGTCGAAGTACAAAAGGAAAGGAGAGGAGAGGGAAGGGAAGAGGAAAGGAAAGGATAGATGAAGAGGAAAGAAAAGAGGAGGAAAGGAAAGGAAAGGAAAGGAAAGGAAAGGAAAGGAAAGGGAAGAAGAAGAGAAGGGAACGAGAAAGGAAAGGAAGAGAAAGGGAAGAAGAAAAAGAAAGGAATTTTAATTATTCTAATATAGATATCTTAAGTTTTCGCGGATACTTACATGTATGGTATTCAGATTTGTTCGGGTATTTGTTTGGTATATATATATATATATATATATATATATATATATATATTTCACATTTTAGAGTATAACGCAAAATCTCCTTCAAATTTCTATCTCTCTCTGAAAAGATGCTTTCTTCAGGTGGAGCAAGATACACCTCTAAACAATATGCTTGATTGTTCCCTCCAAACAAACTTTATAAAAAGATCTATTTGCAAGACTGTGTTAACATGTTTTTCATACGGGCACAAGCAGAGGAGGAATAAAGCCCCCTACGAAAAACAAATCCAAATTGTCTCCATATTTAAACAGGATACTTGTAAATGCAAAGAATGCAGCTGTGAAAATAAAGCATTATTAAGATTATAAAATCTTTCTTATTTTCTTCTTTTTCTCCAATACATAATTTGCTGAATCCTTTCTTGCATACTTTAAATTTCTGACGAGCTTGCAAAAATGAACTAATGAGAACTCCAGGAAGTTTTGGGAGAGGATATTAAGCCTTTCCTCCCAAAAACCCTTCAAGTGGTCTTGTAATTTATCTTTCAGCCCTTTAGAAAGATAATTTATGCCTAAACAGATATTTCTGTATTAATTCAGTAACTGACCCCATTCCGCGGGCAATAGAATATTGCAGAACGTTCTCTTTTTTTAATAACTCTTTAAAAAAACTCAATGGATTAAAAAGAAGCTAACAATTAATACATAAAAGAGAAAGAAAGAGAAAGAAAGAGAGAGCAAAGCCAAGCGTTTCAAAAGAAAAGAAAGGGAAAAGAAATAAAGAAACGGCTTTTTAATTTTCTTTTATTAATAATTATAAGTATAAATGTAAATTGTCCTCTTATTCTAAGATTACAACATGACTTTCATTTTTCTTTATTATTATCGCAGAACTTTCTCTTGAGTCCTATTTTATCATTAAAACTGAATTCCTCTTAGTTTTAACTTTTAGTTTTGGTAGGTTTGGAGAGAGGCAAATTTTATCACTAAAATTTTCTAATAATGGATTACAAAACCCATCATTGGGCAGTCAGGCTGTGTGTCTCCTTTAGGACGAAAACAAAAACTTATCTATCACTTGTTGTTTTTAGAATTACTTCTTCTGTTGGAAATAGATCTAAGGTTTTTTTTCCCCATAACTGAAAGATTCCTATTTGGTACACAATTGCCCTTGGCAGATCAAAAAATTTAAGGCCGATACAGTGAATTATCTGTTTGCTTGCACACTTGTGCAGTTGTTTTTAGATATGTTGTCATGCATTTTGCTTGTGGTTCCTTGTGTTTTATTGGGAGGGAATATTATGGCTGTAAAATTTTGGAGCGCTAACTTTAAGATAGATATATATGAAGATCTGTCACATTTAATTATCTCCTCCATCAAATTCAGTAAGTGGTTTATTGAGAGAGAAATTAGTGGTTCATATACTCATTAGGAAAGAAAGATTTTGTAATATAACAAAGAGAGAAGAGAATGTTATTTCTGAATCAGCTTAGAAGAAAAAGGGAAGAAGGAGATTACAAACAAAACAACACTATAAAAAAAACACCCTCAAAACAATCTTTAAATAAAAATGCTACTGCAATTATTTTTTTAAGAACAGCCTTGGAAGTTGAAAAACACTTATACTAACAGAGGAAAACAGAGAAAGATTTCCTCCTCACGTGGAAAAGGAACTCAACTGTAGAAGTGATAGGTTAACACATTTAAGACAAAGTAAGAATTTATTTAATTCAGGTCCGTATATATATATATATATATATATATATATATATATATATATATATATATATATATATATATATATATATATATATAAAAAACCTGGCTAAAGTTTTAAAAATTAAAAGGGAAATACAAACAATGAACCAAAACATTGACCTTGAAGATATTTTTGGAGATCCCGATTTTAATATCTAAATCTTATTGCACTTGCAAAAGAAGCTTATTAAAATCTGTATGATAGGACAAGGAAGAATTGAAATCAAACCCTCTAACAATATTTGGCTGAATTCAACATGATGGGTGTTAGAAGTACAAACAAGGACTACAAAGTGGGTTTATTAGCTCAAGGTTAAAATATCAGGATGGTGAGGTGGGGGACAGATTATTATTTTACAGAAAGCTTATCTTTACTGGGAGATGCAAAGTCAGTTCAAAATGGTGGAATTCCAATGATCTTCCCTCCGTTTGTCAAACAAACTGATTTATGGCTGGCTCATTTGAGATGCATTTGAAATCCCATTAAACTCGCTCTTTCGAGCCTTTCTGAGCGAGAGTGTGTATTTTAATTGAAAGTGACTGAATTAAACAGATTGAATCACTACTGAAGCAGGGGAACATTTCACACACACCCCAAAAAATTGCTTTGTGAAATTAGTTATCAGTTTCACACTGTTTTAGATGCCTCTCTGTTCCTGGAGTACATTTTGGTACCTGCCTTCCAACAAGATAGACTTCTCTCCCTTAAAATTCTCTCTTTTTAGGAATACTATCCTACAATACCCTTCCCTTATAAATTTAGGTCTTTCCTCCACCTCCCCTTCATTGTTATTTTGGGAAAATAGGAACGCACACCTATACACAACAACACGTTTGTCTGTAAATATTTACGCTCATCAAGGCACGGTGACTCAGAGAAGACTATACAGCTTTTAAAATCCCAGCCTGGTTTGCAGGTGTTGAAACAATCTGTGTGAGAAACAGCAAAATGATGTGTGCTGGTTCTATGCAGCTCACCAATGAGGAAAATGAGATAAAACTGTGATTCCCTCTCATTGCTTTAAGGCGATGCAGTTTGCAAGCCTTATTCCATGTTTATTTCTAATCAATGTATAGATAGTCCTGGATGGATGGATAGATGGGTGGAGCGGAAATGGATGAAATGGATAGGAAATAATCAAGGAAAGAAGCAACTTAGAACTAAGGAGGAATTTCCTGATAGTAAGATCAATTAATCAGTGGAACAACTTACTTCCAGAAGTTGTGGATGCGTAGGTAGCCACTTATCTGGAAGAGTATAGGCTCTCCTGTTTGAGCAGGTTGGACTAGAAGACCTCCAAGGTTCCTTCCAACTCTGTTATTCTGTTATTAATCCAATGGAAAAGCCTCAGATTCTGCTTATCTCATAAGTGCCACTGCATGGACCAACCCTAATGATATTTTAGGTACCAAGGGCATTGAAATATGGGCAACCGCTAATTTACTCATCCATTTCTAGAAACCTATCCTGCTAAACTTAAATGTCAGGAACAATATGTGTCCTTCTAAACAAAACTGGCTCAGAGAGAGAGAGAGAGACTGCAATTTCTTTTGATGACTTAGAATATTCATCCAACTGAACATCCTCGGGTAGATTGAGGGATACAGCTGAAGAAATCAGAGTAACAGATGAAGACTAGGGTGAATTTTCACTGTTCTAACACAATTGTCTTCGAAAAAGCACATTGCAATGAGTCCAACTGGATGAGAAGTTACTTGTAAGTATGTATATGCAAATGTTTGCTAAATTGACAAAGCTGCAAAAAAACAGGTTTTCTTGACATATCATTGGCATTTTTGGATCTAAAGATGGAGGGGAAATATGGTTTGAGATCACACAGCAAATCTAAGTAACTGTCAAAGTTGTTGGAATATCAACTAAATAATATAATTACATAATTTTTGTTGCTTTCTTGGGTTTGCCTGGAAGAGACCGACAGAATGTATGCTATGAAGAACAGATGGGCCTCATCTGAAATGCAAGATTTCTTTCCACAACTAACTATATATTCTATAAATTATTCCTCTAGGAAGATCTAGTTGTGCTGTTAGAACCAAGACACAGAATTAAATGGAATCTCAAATGGATCCCATGGACGATTGAGTTGAAACTTCAAGGACAACATCAAATTCAAGTTCAATGTGATTGATGTACAGTTGTCAGATTATTGCTGTAATGGTTCATTGCATAGTCATCCAGATGTCATCCAGATGTTCAGACTGGACTTGGAATTTTTAATCAATCTATCAAGTTCTTCCCTGGGCAGATGTTCTTGTTTGATGGTGCTAAAGGTATCATTGCAGAATGGAAGCTGTTCCAAGTCAAGCTTTTTGCAATTGACCGAATGTGATTTTGTCAATGCCGTTCAAGTGGTACTCCAATTGTTTCAGGTTTGCACCCAAAGCACTTATTACTATTGGTCCGATTTTTGCTTTCTTTTATCACAATCATTCTATTTCTATTTGCAGGTCTTTATATTTTGTTATTATTGTTTGTCACATTGCCAGGCAGATGTTTAGACTGGATTTGGCATTTGGATAGGCAGATCTTGTTTGATGGTTGTTAACGGTTTTGTTGCAGGATGTGAGCGGTTCCAAGTCAGGCTGCCTTTTGCAATTGACTGGCAATGAGTTTGTCAATGCTGGTGGTGTTCAAGTGGTCCAACCCCTTTCTTAGCCTCTTTCTCAGCCTCTCCATACAATCTATCACCTCTGTTTTGGCCCAATTCCTGTACAATTTGATCTGACTGTTCTCCATATGGAAGAACCTTCTCCTTTTTCTTTTATCTTCAATCCTAAAAGATCTCCAAGAACTACCAGACTGATGAAGTTCATGGCAGAAAACCAGAATGCTCTAACAGTCCTGAAATCAAGGAACAGTGAGTTACAGCAACAGAAAAGCCGTATGGATATGAGCAATTGAATATTTTAGAACCTGTTTATCCAATCAGGCATGAAAAGGGCTGCAATGTTGTAGAACACCGATTCTAGGAAAGGCCATTCTCCAGAAGAATCTGTGACTATCTTGCAGAAGTCAAAACTCTTAAACCTCCAATCGGCTGCTGCTGAAGGATGGTGATGTAAGGACTTACGGCCATTTTAGGAAGCAGCCAATTTCCAAGTGGCAGCTTCAAACTTCATACACCACAGAATGTTAAATATTGAAGGCAGTTTTTTGGCGAGCTTTTGCCCGTTTGGAAATGTAGCAATTGCTCTTTAGCTGATAGTTTGGAGCCAAGATGATTAACAATTAAGAACATGACAGCTCGTTGCAGTCTGTTGTTTGTTTCCGAGCATAGAGAGCACATATTCCCCCACACAGGCACTTGTTGTAGGACAGTGGAAGTACACTACAAATCATTTGCATATCTGTTACAACTAGCAATCGAGTAGAGCCAGGAGGCTGTTACAACAGGGAGGAATAAAGGAAGGAGCGTTCTATTGGAGAAGGCGTGAGGGACCTCGTGGCTATTCTCCAAAGCAGCAGAAGGCAAGACAAGAAGCAACAGATGGAAACTAATCAAGGAGAGAAGCAACCTAGAACTAAGGAGAAGCTTCCAAACAGTGAGAACAATTAACCAATGGAATGACTTGCCTCCAGAAGGTGTGGGGGCTCCAGCACTGGAGACTTTTAAGAAGAGATTGGTCATCTTTTGTCTGAAGTAGTACAAGGTCTCCTGCTTGAGCAAGGGGTTGAACTAGATCTCCAAGGTCTCCTCCAACCCTATGATTCTGTGTTGTTGAATAAGCCTTCAACTGGTGTTCTTCAAAGCACCAAAGGCAGCACAAGAAGCAATGGATGGATACGAATCAAGGAAGGATCCAAACTAGAACTAAGGAGAAATATTCTGACAGTGAGAATAATTAATCAGTGGAATGACTTGCCTCTAGAAGTTGTGGGTGCTCCATCACTGGAGGATTTTAAGAAGAGACTGGACTGTCCCATGTCTGGAATGGTGTAGGGTCTCTTGTTTGAACAGGGGGCTGGACTAGAAGACCACCAAGGTCCCTTCCAACTCTATAATTCTGTGTTTTTACCAGTGGTGGGATTCAATTTTTTTTTTTTACTACCGGTTCTATGGGAGTGGCGTGGCTTGGTGGGCATGGCAGGGGAAGGATACTTCCAAATCTTCATTCCCACCCCATTCCAGTGTCAACTCTTAAAATATTTCCATTGTCTTTTTAGAGTTGCCAGCAGAAAGGGAGAGGGGAGCAGTGCGACAGCTTGCAAGCGAAACTGCATTCCATAAATGTTTTCAAAGATAGTAACTAGGTGACTGAAGTTTCTGCCATGCAAAATTTTAACTGGAGAGCATGATTGATGACTCTTGGCGATGGATGTGTCCCATTGGAGAATATGAATTATGATACACCCCTGGGTTGGGGAAAAATCAGCATCAAGGGTGGCAATGAATGATGTGTCTCAGAGTCGGCTACACCCAGGCAATGCCGCAACTTTTAACTCCCAATAAATCCTTTTGGAGTTTTAGAAGTCTGGCTCAAGACTCGTGATTTAAATGGGGTTAAGTGCCGGAATCCTGACATATTTCCACCCCACCCAACTAACCTGCTTTCCTGCTCCGTTCTCCTATGCAGGGCAACCAAAGAAGACCCAGCCAATCATCTGGGACTTGGGAGGCAGAGAAGAGATGGGGGTGGGGCCAGTCAAAGTTGGGATTTGCCAGTTCTCCAAATTACTCAAAATTTCCACTACTGGTTCTCCAAAACTGGTCAATACCTGCTGAGTACCTCCTCTGGTTTTCACCCACTGTATTTTATCATGCCCTAGCCAGCCTAGAAGTCCACTCCTGGAGAAGACAAAGGCCCCCAAAGTCAACTGAAATAACTATCCTACTTCTAAAATGAACCCACTGATCTGTACTTGTCTTTGATCATCCCGCTTCCGTTCTGAAGCTTATTACTCAAGTGATCAATCGGGTAGCTCCTTCCATAAAAACTTAATGCTTGGATCTTAATTGCTGCTTTCTGGAATTGCTACCTTATCACCCTAATGATGTGGGAGGGCATGACACTAAATAAACAATTATTAAACCCCCATGCGGAAAATAACTTGCTAACTATCGTTCTCATTCTATTGTTAAGGAATGTTTACTAAGTAACTTAGACAAGGATATGGGAAGGAGTGCTTAGGTAGTTTTGATCTTTCTGTGTCTCTTTTACAGAGGGTTCTCGACATACGACTACAACTGAGTCCAAAATTTCTGTTGCTGAGTGAGAAAGATATTGGTTAAGGGAGTTTTGCCCCACTTGGCGATCTTTCTTGCCACAGTTGTTAAGTGAATCCCTGCAGCTGTTAAGTTAGCAACCCAGTTGTTAAGTGAATCTGGTTTCCCCTCCCTTGACTGCGCTTGTGAGAAGGGTGCCAAGAGGGGGGGTCATGTGATCACACTTTAATTGCATTAAAATGAGTTGCAAATTGATTGGGAGGCAAAGAATGAGAGATATAAAGAATATCATTTACCCATTCAATTTCTCTACCTCTTCAACAATCTTACTAACAACAGATACACGGAACACATGCAGAGCAGATGGCATAATTCTGAAAGATTCATTCTCCTTGCTGTGAATCATTTTTTTTTTTTAAGAAAGACACATTTTCTATTGATATTTCTCCTATGCAAATTTAATCCATTTTTTTTTCAGTGGGAATCCAAACCATGAATTGATCAGGTTTTGTAATAGACAGGTGGAGGAGGCCCACTTAACCTGCAAAACAGAGGTGGTATTCAGCAGGTTCTGACCACTTTCTGGAGAACCGGCAGTGTGTTGTGGTTCACCGGCAGCCTGGGCAAATGGCAGCGGAATTGGACAGTGGGGAAGAACGGGGTCCAGTCAGGGAGTCTGGAGAGGACTTGGATGTGGGTCCTGCATCCAATGCAGAGATGGGGCCAGGACCATCTGGGAGTGGGGGGTTGAATCCAGAGCCTCCAGAGTCTGGCAGCAGCAAGGCAGAGGAACAAGGGGAGCCTGTTCCCAGTGCATGTGCGCGCAGAGCTGCTAGAAGGCGGGAGCAGCTGAGACAAAAGAGGAAACTTAGGAGTAAGGTTTAGAGGTGATTGACCTTCCCATAAGGTATTAAGGACAGGCAAAGGTGATGAAACCTTTGCAGGAAGCAAAGTCATTCATTCTGTTCAGATTAATCCTTGAAGCTCTGTGTGGACTTTGAACTTTGGTTGGTTTTTTATAATTCATTTAGCACTCTAGCTGTTGGCAGCAATTCAAAGGAGAGAAAGGTGGGTGCTTATCTCGAGGGAGTGTTTGGGACTCATTACAGGCTGGGAATGAACATAATTCCCAGCATTGAAATAAAACAAGATTTGTTTTAACTAAGCATGTGCTTAATTACAGTCTTAGGAAGCCTTGGTCAGAATACAGGGAATATTTTGAATAGTTTGGAGAACCAGCAAATGCCACCTCTGACTGGCCCTGCCAACCCCATCTCTTCTCTGCCTCCCAAGTCTCAGCTGATTGGCTGGGTCTTCTTTTGTTGCCCTGCACAGGAGAACGGAGCTGGAAAGCAGGTTAGTGGGGTGGGGAGGGAATGAGATTTTGTAGTACTTTTCCCCTGCTACACCCACCAAGCCACACCCACCAAGCCACCACCACACCCACCAAGTCACGCCCACAGAGCTGGTAGTAAAAAATTTTGAATCCCTCCACTGATGCAAAACACACAGATGGAAACTTAGCTTAGGTATGTGGTGTATTGTGATCTGTAACATGTGTCCTCTGAAGTAAGCCTGATTGTGTACAATGGGAGTTAAGATCAATTACCTCTTTATTAAAACCATTTTCCATGTTTCCAAATCCAACTGCTTTTCATCCATAAGTAAAACAAATGAATTGATCTTGTAGTCAGTTAAGAAGCTAGCCAAACACAGAAATGATTATCTGGTATTAACAGCACTAAAAGTGCTAAAACTGTACTAAAAGTGTTTTTTTAAAACAACAACAGGCTGAAGTATTTTATTTTATTGATTTTGATTTTATATGATTGCAATCGTATGACTCTTGGTGAAATATTACAGTTTTAATGCTCCTTGAGGTCACTATATAAAGATGCTGCTGTTATGGTTCTGTTTTAGACAACTGCTTGTTTTATGGTTCTGTTTGGCTATGTACAGGTAGTCCTTAACTTACAACCATTCATTTAGTGATAGTTCAGAGTTACAACAACGTTGAAAAAAAGTGGCTTATGACCATTTTTCACATGACCGTCCCCGTAGTCACATGATCAAAATTCGGATGCTTGGAAACTGACTCATATTTATGACGGTTGCATTGTCCCAGGGTCATATGATCCCCTTTTGTAATTTTCTGACAAACAAATGAGTGGGGAAGCCATATTCACTTAACAGGACATGCCCTAGGCCATGGTTTATTCTGCAAGGTAGGAAAAGGGATAAACTAATTTGGAAGGAAGTTCCTCCCTTCGAAAAATGCCAACTCAGAAAGCTCCAACTGCCCAAGGCGCTGTTGATAGAGTTCTATAGAGGAATTATTAACTCTATCATCTGCACCTCCATAACAGTCTGGTTTGGCTCTGCAACCCAACAGGACAGACACAAACTTCAGAGGATAATTAGGACTGCAGAAAAAAACAATGGCTACCAATCTGCCTTCCATGGAGGACCTGCATCCTGCACGAGTCAAAAAGAGGGCTGTGAAAATATCTACAGACCCCTCACATCAACTGTCTCAACTCCTTCCCTCAAAACGACGCTATAGAGCACTGCACACCAGAACAATTAGACACAAGGAGAGTTTTTTTTTCCCCAAATGCCATCCCTCTGCTAAACAAATAATTCCCTCGACACTGTCCAACTATTTACAAACTCTGCACTACTATTACTATTAACCTTCTCATCACTCCTTATCACCCATCTCCTCCCACTCGTGACTGTATGACTGTAACTTTGTTGCTTGTATCCTTACAATTTATATTGATTGTTTCCTAATATGATTTGATTGCTTATTGTACCCTATGACTATTATTAAGTGCTGTACCTGATGATTCTTGACTCTTGTTAAATGTATCTTTTCTTTTACGTACACCGAGAGCATTTGCACCAAGACAAATTCCTTGTGTGTCCAATCACACTTGGCCAATAAAGAATGAAGAATTCTATTCTATTCTATTCAACCGTGTTCCTAAAAACTGCAATGATTCTCGTAACAACTGTGGCAAGAAAGGAGGAAACTCACATAACCACTGTGTCACTCAGCAATGTAAATTGTGGGCTCCATTGTGGTCATAAGTTAAGGACCACCTTTATCTTGAACCACAAAAAACGGTCCTTAATCTATAGCAGGGATATCAAACTCAAGGATGTGGTTGGATCAGGCCCATGGGGCCGTGCTGGAAGATATAAGGGGCTGGTCCACATGGCTTTGGCTCAGTCTACCTGTGTCACTTTGGCCCAGTTTAGCCAATGTGAAGAGGAAACTTTGGGAAAGCAGTTTGTGGAATTAGGGTTGCCACACCCACCCAGTCAGCCATACCCACCTGCCCCCCACCCCCCGGTCAGTGACAGCCCTCAGTAAAATTGAGTTTGTCACTCCTGATCTAAAGGTTGGTTGGAGAACGGCCCCATGATTGAGGGCACCATCCTTTTAAAAAAGACATCTGTTCAATTCAGGTCCCATCCATGAAAAAAAATCAGAAACTGGGATTGTCGTAAAGATGCAGCTTTCAAGCGTATGCTAACGTACATGTCAGTCTTGCTTAAAGAGATGTTTTTGTGGAGCAGTTTGAGAGAACACATGAAGGAGACATCTTCACGATGAGTAATCATGTGTACAAAGCAAGGCACGCTCAACAGATGAGGATCGAAATTTCGTTTCAGCGTGTGAGAGTTTGTCCCCAGTCAAACGCACTACGGTGCTGGAAGGAGTCCAGTTAGGCGTGGACAAAAAATTCTCGTGAAAGATGAAACCATCTTTAAAAGGATTTCCCCATAGAATAAAAACAGCGAAGATTTCGTCCATGAGAAATCACTTTTTTGGAGTCCATTTGGACACATCTACATGTGGTGGACATGTCTAACCAGGGTGATGTTGTGGTTCGCTGGCAGCCTGTGCAGATGGCAGTGGAATCGGACAGTCAGGAGGAACATGGACCAGTCTGGGAGTCTGGGAAGGACTTGGACGAGGGTCCTGTGTTCGATGCAGAGGTGGGGCCAGGGCCATCTGGGAGTTGTGTGCTGACTCCAGAGCCTCCAGAGTCTGGCAGCAGCAAGGCTGAGAAACAAGGGGAGCCTGTTCCCAGTGCACATATGCACAGAGCTGCTAGAAGGCGAGAGCAGCTGAGACAAAAGTGGTGACTCGGAGTAAGGCTGGGAGGTGATTGCCCCTCCCTTAAGGTATAAAGGAAATGCAAAGGTAGAGAAACCTTTGCAGGAAGCAAAGTCATCCATTGAAGCTCTGTGAAGCTTTATACCTCAGTTGGTTTTTTTATAGTTAAATGGCACTTTAGTTGTTGGCAGCAATTCAAAGGAGAGAAAGGTGGGTGCTTATCTCGAGGGACTGTTTGGGACTCATTCCTGCCTGGGAATGAAAATAATTCCCAGCATTGAAATAAAACAAGATTTGTTTTAACTAAGCATGTGCTTAATTACAGTTTCAGGAAGCCTTGGTCAGAACAGGTGATCCCTATGTCATGTAGTTCTAAAATCATGGAACTAATCCTGTAAATTTTGGCCCATTTCTCCCTGTGTTACACTGCAGTATGAACAAAGCAATATATTTTTGGCCCCTTCCTTCCTTGGCTGGAAAGAAATGTTCAACCTTTTTGAAACACCTGTTTTTTATCGTGTTGGGATCTTCCTGGCAAAGGCTGACTCTCTGCAGATCTTAACGCAGGAATCCCCAAAGACCTTGAATGATTTAGCAGGCCAAGATGAAGGGAAATGTTATGTAAAGGTCAGAAGCACAGCATACGACAAGGTTCATTTCCAATACGGACATCTGAAGAACAAAGGGCTGATTTGCAGCCAGAAGTCATGCTGTTAAGTGGATGGAAGTTATCTGGGTGACAAAATGACCAAGAGGTCAAGCAGAGAAAGAAATTTTGGACTGAACCAGATGCAGCTTTGGGCTTGGGCATGGAAAATACCCCATTGTATTCTTTTTTTATGTATGTATGTATGTATGTATGTATGTATGTATGTATGTATGTATGTATTTATCAAACATGTACAAGTTAACAACTATAAGTATGAACATAAACAAAGGTAGTAAATACAGATAAATGGGGACAGTAAGACAGGGGCGATAGGCACGCTAGTGCGCTTATGCACACACCCTTTAAGGACCTCTTAGGAATGGGGTGAGGTCCATGGTAGACAGTTTGAGGTTGAAGCTATGAGGGGTTGAGACTGTAACAACGGAGTCGGGTAGGGCGTTCCAGGAATTGACCACTCTGCTGTTGCTGAAATCGTATTTTCTGCAATCGAGTTTGGAGTGGTTTACCTTGAGGTTGCATCAGTTGTTTGTTTATTCATTGCTGTTATTTATTTATTTGTTTGTTCATTTATTGATGTTCTAATTTCTTTCTCATCACAACCAAGTAAACCAATAAGATTTATGTATGGTTGTTGTGTGTCTATGGAGACTCTCTGTCGTCCAGGTCATAGTTGTCCCAAAGGTGATTTTTTTTTCAAGAGGCCACTGGTTTTTCTCTGGGGTTTTTTTTGAAGCATTTTGCTTCTCACCCATCAGAGCTGAAGAAGCTTTTTGGATGAGAAGCAAAACATCTTCAAAGAAAAAACAAAAAGTCCAATTGTCTCCCGAAGAAAAAGCACCTTTGGGCCATATTGTTGTTGTGAGATACCCATAGTTGCTTAAGATGGGTGGGTATATAAATCTTTCAAATAAATTACCAGAATGTTTCAAACCACAGTTAAACAAAGGATACTTAAGCTTACGTCTCTAACCATGGAATACTCATATAGAGAGTTGGCAGCATGAAAATATTTATTTAATCAGTATTTAAGCCACCTCACTCAATCACTGAAATGACTGTAGACATCCGGCAAGGAGTAAAGAAACAACTAGAAAAATTGAATCACGGCATCCATTTTGAAAACCAGGGGAGGAAAAACAGACCCTCAATAAAGCAACCCCTAAAGACTAAAGCTGTTTTCCTGGGAAGGAAAGGTCTGTAACAGAATAATAGAGTTTTAAGGGACCTTGGAGGTCTTCTAGTCCAACCCCTGTTCATGCAGAAGAGCCTATAACATTTCAGGCAAATGGTTGTCCAATCTCTTCTTAAAAACCTCCAGTGTTGGAACACCCACAATATCTTAAAAAAAAAAAACTAGTTTATTCTTCTCCCTGTCAGGAAATTTTTTCCTTAGTTCCAGGTTGCTTATTTCCTTGACTAATTTCCATCTAAGCTTCTCCAACTAAGACTAATGGATCTCCTCAGTTATGTGTGGCGGGCTAAAAAGGGCGGGAAAAAAGGCTGATTATTTGCAGCTGGGTTTTGGGTGTGTCTCGGAATTCAGGGCTGGTGATTCAGAAGCTGCTCCTATTTTTCCCCTCAGAAAATTCTTTTAATACAATTCCAAATACTGGAATAAACTAGCCACCGGGTAATGTCCTGAGCAACGAGAGATAGTTGTGGCATGGAGCTACAGCATCTGAAGAAGTTGCGTAATTTATGGAAGAGATGACCTTAAGACTCCCAAAACTGAACAGGATGTTCAAAACAGCAAAAATGAATACCACGCATTGTGCTATGTGACTCGGTTGATCTGTAAAGATACAATTATGAAGAGTTAACAAACATTAGTGGGTTGATTTTAGTCTAATATATGCATGCTTGCCGATGATTTAACTGGTTTTATTTATTATTAATAATAATTTTTTATGCTGTCTATCTCTTGTATAAGGTGACTGGGTGGCTTGTAAGGATTATAAAAAGACAAAAATAATTAGGATATTAAGACTCTATTAAGCTGGCTAGGGAATTCTGGGAATTCAAGCGGCTGACGTCGAGAAACACTGCTGTAAAATTATAACTAACATAAAACAGAAAGGAATGTATTTATTACCTTGCTTTTTAAGTAAGAGTTTCACTCTCTTGCATTGGTGTGTGTTTATGACATTTTAGTCTCTTGTAAGATTGGTGAAAAAGGCTTCAGGGAATGTTCTAACCCCCCCAAAATAGCCAAAGAGTAGAGAAAAATGGCATTTAAAAAAAATTGTTAAAACAGCTATTATTTCCACACAATAAGTTAATAAAAACGGTTTGGGAGCCTAGAGAAAAAAGCCAACAGCTTCTACTCTGCCTTGGCTGTTCTGTGTCCGAAAAAAAAAGACAACTGATAAATGGCTCTTTAAACAACTAAGAGACTACAATAATTTTACTTGGAAGAATGAATGGCCACCCAAGGCATCCTGAAACCTCAGCAAACCAAACATTCTTTCATTTTGTGCCATAATTATGACTCTGCCTTCTTGCCCTCCCATTTTTTAATATAAAAACTGAACGTTTGGCTATCAATTCTTCAGAAAGGGCTACTAATTGCATTTCTGGGAAAATGGCGAATACCTGGTGGTGACACCACAGAAATACTAAAATATCCATCAACAATCCTGATATTGTCCAGATGTTTGGGGGTCAATCTATTGTCCAGATTCATCACATTTCTATGCTCTTCATCTCGGTGTCCATGTGCCTTTGGCTGCTGTGCAAATGTGAGCAATAAAACCATAGAAAAAGAAATTATTAAAAGCAAAATTATAACTGAGTGGAGAACAGAATGAAAGCAGAGTTTAAAAAGTGGAGGAAGGAGCCCCTTTTAATTTATGATTGCAAACTCTGTGACTTATAACTTAATCTCCATCTCTTGAGTAGCTGAGTACAGAGGAACCTTTAGCGATGTCATAACTATACACAGAGCTGGAAAGGACTAGCATGTATGTGCGAGGGGAACCTTTACCTTCACCTTAACTGTACACAAACTCTGGAGTGCAAATGAATCTTTTTTTGTTGTGTTTCCTTTGCTTCTCATGCCGATGAATAACGTAACATATGCAAAGCAGTCTCTTGAAATTACCTTGTCGTCTTGAGTATTGAACTGAAATTCTACAAAGAAATTGCTTCTGTGGTAGGTATACCAAGCAAAGCACTGTGAGATCCCCCTGGAGTTGGGTTAATCCTGATTTATTGCTTATTTAGGGCTTTGGAGCCGGCAGTCAAGATTCTTCACTTTCCCAAGAGTGTCTCCAGAATAATCCTTTGAAGTGGGACAATTAAAATGGTGATTTGGCCTTTGGCTTAGTCGCTGATCTCCATGGTTCTGTTAATGGACCATTTCAAAGTTTTCAAGAGAAGATAATGTCTAGATTGGGGTGTCCAGCCTTGAAACTTGTGGACTTCAACTCCCAGAATTCCTCAGCCAGTGGAATTCTGGGAATTGCAGTCCACAATCTTAAACTTGCCAAAGTTGGAGACCCCTGGTCTAGAGGGAACCCATATCATGTCAGAACGTCAGTCATTAATAGAACTTTGCCTTCTGACCTAGTCCAACCCCCTGCTCAGCAGGTGACCCTATACCATATCAGATAAATGGTTATCCAGGCTCTTCTTAAAAACCTTCAATGATGGAGCACCACAACTTATGAAGGCATACTCTTCCATTGATTAGTTGTTCTCACGGTCAGGAAATGTCTCCTTAGTTCTAGGTTGGCTCCCTCCTTTCCATTCATTGCTTCTAGTTCTGCCTTCAGGTACTTGGGAAATTAGTTGACCCCTCTCTTCTTTATGGAAGCCGCTCAAAAATTGGAAGACTGCTATCATGTCATCCCTAGTCTTTCTTTTCATTAAACTAGACATACCCAATTCCTGCAACCAGTCTTCATTTTTACCATTTTAGCCTCCAGCCTTCTAATCATCTTCCTTGCTTTTTCCAGAGACTCTAAATTTTATTAAATATAATATGGTGACCAGAACTGAATGAAGTAAGTATGGTCCTTACTAAGGCTTACTAAGCATGGTCTTACTTTTATAAAGTATTACATGATCTTGATTCTATCCCTCTATTAATGCAAAAAAGACCAAATCAATCACAGTGTAAGTCTCCATCATTCTATGAACACAACCAATCATTGACTAACCCATCTTCCTCAGTGCTTGGGTGTTTAAAAGTACACACTCCCTGCTTACAATCCACATGTGTGCCACACTTATTATATCACACTTTCTCTTGTATGGTTGGCCCACTCTGAACAGCAATCACTTTTCTTTCTGTATGAATCTCTGTTCAGGTGCCTTAAAACGCCACTCAATCTCGCAGTACTTAGGCTGGCGTTTCCTTTCCTTGGGAAGGTTTCTTGGAGAATTCCTCCAGAGTTGCCGATCCATTTTACTTTTCATTTTATTGCTATAACTTGATTGCTGTACACTGATTTGTGAGGCGAGGGGGCCCGCGTGATAAAATGTGATTAATATTGTTTTAAATTCTGCCTCTGCTGGAATCGATCCACCGTTCTGCCTCTCACAATCAATCTCGCTCCTTCTGAGCTAGATGCGGGCTTTTATTTATTTCATTCCCCCTCCACCCACAAGTGTCCAGCCTTTTCTTTTGATTGAGAGGTCACAGGGATGAGAAAGGGGGCTGTTTTTTTAAAAAAGGATGGTATTTGGGACCCCACGCTCACCATCACAAACACAATGGTCACAGAAGATTCCTTTCTTGGTGTTATTCCTTCAATATACATGAGGGGAGATTGTCTTCCCCAAGAGATTCCTCATTTATAATTCAGTTTAGTTTCAGTTTCACGGGCTGAAAACATGTTTTACATACTAAAACTGTCTGTCATAAATTTGGAAATGATACTTTTCCAGCTTTTGCTCTCTATCTAAGTTCACAGTTTTTGAAAACTATGCTGATGGAGAGTGCAAATATATCCGTCGTCCCTTTCCAACTAAGTCAGGAGAGATGATTCCCATGAAGTTTCCATGAAGAAATTGGAAAATAAACATGGAGCAATTAATAACATCGGCAGACTTGTTTTCTGTTGAGTTTGTGCTGACTGGCTCTTCATTTTGTCAATAGACTTGATTGCAGTGATTAAGGTCAGCAGACCGTATTTTTTTATTTATTCCATTCTGATCTCACTTTTATTATTGTTTATAAATAGCTCAAAGTGGTGAACACGCCTATTTTCCCCACAAAAGGAAGGTGGGGTTGAGCTGAGACAGAGAGAGAGAGAGAGAGAGAGAGGGAGGGAGGGAGGAGAGAGAGAGAGAGAGAGAGAGAGAGAGAGACTGGCCCAGTCAGCTCTCAGATCCTAGGTGAGGCTAGAACTCAGAGTTTCCTGGTCACTTGCCCAAAATTACCTAGCTGGCTTTCATATCTCAGTTGGGACTAGAATTCACCATCTCCTGATGATGGGTTCAAAGCCACCAAGCCATCTTTCATGCTTAAGGTGGAACTAGAACTCATCGTGATTGGCTCAAAGTCACCCAACTGGTTTTTTGTGCCTAAGGTGAGGCTAGAACCTGATCTCCTGCTTCCTAGGCCAGCACCTGAACCACTAGACCAAGCTATTTTTTTTTGTTTCTGTTCTTGTTTAACGCCTGGGATCCTATTTCACTGCCTAGCCAGTTGAAAAAAACCTGGGTCAAGAACTTATCCAACTCTTCTGGACTTTTGACAGTCTCCCGAGACAATGCAAAGTTATTGAGGAACATTTCTCATTGGTGGTTACCTGATAATCCAGCACATTAGCAACCGGAGAAGCTGCTGGGAACCCAGGTCTCTGCAAGGCACAACTGTAATTTAAATGAGAGCAGTCCAAGGTCAGGAGGAGCAGTAGACATTTAAAGCCTATGGCTGGAAAAGATTGAAGCCTGAGTCAAGCTGCCTTGGGCAGAGTTAAGAGTTATTCCAGTGAATTCCGAGGCTGACACACAGACCTGCCTTTAAATTGGTTCCACTTTAGACATAAAATCAGGCAATCATTCCCAAAAACTAAAGAGAAGTTTCAAGAGGAATTATGCCTGTTGTGGTACAGAATGCAACAAGGCAGGTTATTTTTTTTGTCATGGTTGTAGTATCTTTGTTTCTAACCATCCTCTTCCCAGTACTTTCTAACCCCTGTTGAATTCAAATTAATTCAAACTTATTGTTATGGTCCAGGTCTTAGCCACCTTTTGGCTAAGATCATAGAACATGCAAGATAGAATCAAGGGGTTGGAAGGAACTTTGGTGCTCTCCTAATCCAAGTCCCTGCTCAAGCAGGAGACTTAGCACATTTCGATCAATCTATCATTCAGAATAAAGCCGAAAGGGATCTTAGAGGTCTTCTAGATCAACCCCCTGCTCAATTAGAAAACCTTGTAACATTTCAGACAAATGATTGTCCAATCCCTTCTTAAAAGCCTCCATTGTTGGAGCCCCCACAACTTCTGAAGGCAAGCCATTCCACTGATTAATTGTTCTCACTGGCAGGAAATTTCTTTTTAATTCTAGGTTGGATCTCTCTTCCATCTGTTACTTCTTGTCATCTGCTTTGGAGAACAGTTTGACCTCCTCTTCTCTGTGACAGCCCAATTACTGGAAGGCTGCTATAATATCATCCCTATTCTTTCTCTTTGTTAGACTGGATATGTGTAGTTCCCTCAATTGTTCATGTATCAAGTACAATAACTTTTGATATCATCTCTCACTCTAGTTCAAGCCGGTAAGAACATGTATAAGAGTCTCATTTGGGGGCATTGTTGCATAATCCTTAGCTTATGGTATCTTTAGATCCCCAGTTGTAGCCATATTCAAATGCTTGCTTCCATACTCAAGCTTTGACCAATGGCCATTTCTGAGTTCCTTCAAATTATCAGTAATTAAGCATGAAGTAAGCTTATCAAAGAAGGGACGCAGTGGCTCAGTAGCTAAGACACTGAGCTTGTCGATCAGAAAGGTCAGCAGTTTGGCGGTTCGAATCCCTAACACCACGTAACGGAGTGAGCTCCTGTTACTTGTCCCAGCTTCTGCCATCCTAGCAGTTCGAAAGCATGTAAAAAATGCAAGTAGAAAAATAGGGACCCCTTTGGTGGGAAGGTAACAGTGTTTTGTGTGCCTTCTGTGCACCACATGACCACGGAGACGTCTTTGGATGGCGCTGGCTCTTTGGCTTTGAAACGGAGATGAGTACTGCCCCCTAGAGCTGGAAATGATTAGCACATATGTGCGAGGGGAACCTTTACCTTTACCTTAAGCTTATCAAAAGCAGAAGAAAAGACCAGTTTTGTAAGCGCCTGAGTTTTCCCTTCAGGAGAAAAACAAGATGAAATCTAGAATCCCAGTAGCAAAATGATGCCCCTCATTTTGAGACATCCTAGAATATCGAGAAAGAGCCCCTTTTAGTTTGAGGAAAATGAATTTGTGGCTCCAGAGTCTTCTTATTTGCTTGTCTAACATGACTAGAGCAAATATTTCTCAGAGTAGAATTAAAGCATCCTGCGTGTCATTCACTGAGAAATGATAGTCCTCTCTAATTACAATGGGAAGAGATAAAGCACACAGTTGCTTTTAAAATGGTTAGATATTTATAAATAACCAAGTGCAAAGTTCCATCCTCCCTCCTTCACCTATGAGTCTGTTGCAGCAGAAATGAGAGTAGATCAACAGTCAACCCACTGACCTTGACTCCGAATAGCTAGAAGTTCTATTTCACAAATACGGTCCTCTATTTGAAGGGATGTCAAATTTAAGTCTGCTTTAAAGATGAAGTACCCTTTAAAAAGTCAAGAGTAGGTTGAGGTTGCTCCTCCAATGTTAATACTTGAATAGTAGGCACCTAGTTTATTAGGTTATTGTTGTCTCCGTTACGAGAAGATGCTCTTCTTTTCATTGCCGCCCTGATGTTATCTGGTCCCTATCAATTCATTTTTTTTATCACTTCAGCAAACTGAATCATGTATGTCAGCTGAATAATAGCTGACTCAGGAGCACATTCCTGAGGCCAGCTCGGATGTGATTGCATCTTATGCAAAGATAATCATCCCACTCCAACCATTCCAGATGAAAGTGAAAACCAGACAACCAGAAAAAATGCACAATGTAGAATTGTTCCTTGAAACAGAGCAGCTCTTTTTAAAAAAAACAAACAAACAAACAACCCAAAGATAAAAAGGGAAGAAGAGGGTTTTCTTAAAGCACATATTTAGTATCCTGAAAGCAACTTGGAATCAAGACTACAACAAAAATGGAATCCGGAATAATAGAAGAGTAGAGTTGGAAAGGATCTTGGAGGTCTTTTAGTTCAGCCCCTTGGTCAAGCAGGACACCCTATTATCATTCCATACAAAGGGCTATCCAACCTCTTCTTAAAAACTTCCAGTGACGGAGCACTCACAACTTCCAGAGGCAAGTTGTTCTCACTGTCAGAAAATGTCTCCTTAGTTCTAATTTGCTTCTCTCCTTGATTAGTTTCCATCCGTTGCTTCCTTCAGGCGCTTCCTTCTGGTGCTTTGGAAAATAGATTGACCCCTGTCTTCTCTGTGGCAGCTCCTCAAGTATTGGCAGACTGCTATCATGTCACCCCCGGTCCTTCTTTTCACTAGATTAGATATATCCAATTCCTGCATCTGTCTTTCATAGGTTTTAGCCTCCGGCCCCCAAATTATCTTTGATTTTGATTTTCCAAAGAAATCCCAAAGAACTGGGGAGAGTGTTATGGATTGTTAACTGCCATGTATGTCTGAATTAAGTACAAATAGCTTCACCCCCATACATTAAATATTTTGCAACAATTGGGGTTTGTAAAGTGTCTGGATGCTATTTGGAGGTTTAGATTTTGAATCCCAGTGATCCTTTTTCAACTTGGTCACTGCTGACAATTGTGAGGCATGACGATTATTCATCTGGAGTAACTCCTGAAGGTGGTTTACGTCTTCCTCCAGACTTAACTTCGTGCAGAAATCAAGTTGGTTGTACTTACTGATGATCTTTGTATGCCACTGCAACTGACTATTACAGACAAGGACCAGAATAGAACAGAATTAGGACATAAAATGAGTTCTCGGAATTAGACATAAAATGGAATTAGACATAAAATGAGATTCCACATACAAGAAAACTGTGACAATATTCAGAACACTGTGAAATATTGAAGTCAAATCATAATCACACAATCGATCCCTGAAACTAGAAGTCAACCTTTAGGAATTATGGATGTAACCTTCTAGCAACTACATGGAATTGGAGATATTATTTCTATATCATTGCTTGCTTAGCAATGGAAATTGTGGTCCTAATTCTGGTTGTAAGTCAGTTGTAAATCTATGTATATATGCATGCTTCCACAGCATTCGTTCGTTCATTTATTCATTCATTCATCATTCATTCATTCATTCAATTTGTTTGTTCATTCGTTCATTTATTCCATTCATTCATTCCATTCATTCATTTATTTCTGAAGGATTATTTTAACGGCTAAGGTTAATGGTGTTAAGTTTTCTTCACAAATACCTGGTGGCCTTAATAAAATCTGCGTATGTGGCAGATTTGAAATTATTGCCTTTAAACTTGCTAGCAAGTTGTTATTCCTGGAGAAATATCAACAAAAGACTTAAAATAACAGAGAAATGGAGGTTGTGATGTGATTTCCAAGTTGACTTATTGCAAATGCACTGAGCCACTTTAAGAGACTTTTGATGTCTGCCTCATTCCTTTTGTAATCCAGACAAGAAAAACACAAAAGAAGGGATATTTCTTACTCTCAGCGGCCCTGTAAAAGAGCTAAGAAGTGGAATGATTGATTGTGTCATTTGCAAGTTTACCCAGCTCACAAAATATGTAGTATATTGATATTTGAGTTTATGGGTAAGGGTGAATAAACATTTCTGTTTCCAGTCTATGTCATTTTTATACATTTCATCCTTCCTTCCTTCCCTCCCTCCCTCCCTCAATTGTTTCCTTTCTTCCTTTCCATCCATCTATCCATCCATTATCCTCTACTTTCCTCTCTCTCTCCTTCCTTCCTTCCTTCCTTCCTTCCTTCCTTCCTTCCTTCCTTCCTTCCTTCCTTCCTTCCTGGCCAGGCCAATCAAACTCGATTCTTGGCTATTCCCTGGTTACATCCATGAACTCCCTCCTGCTTTCGTGACAATATAGGCATCGTTTGTCACTGACCTCATCCAGTCCAGCTTTCTGGATTTCTTAATCTAAAAGTTCCACCATTTCTTAGTGGCTACTCATCCAAAGACTAGCCAAGCCTTTTCCACTCTTTTCGAAGTCAGCCATATAACTAAATGTTATCCTCTTATGTAACATAGTAAGATTGGAATTCAGCCTTAAATCTACAAATACACATCCCAAATGTATTTTGGAGAAGACCTCCAGTGTATATTTAAGCTCCATTGCCATAACTCTACAAGTTGTGATTACATTAATATTATAAGGTCTCCTTCGTACAATTAATACTTTGGTGGATGGGGAAATCTTCATGGTAATATTTTCACTCAATGGGCCCCGTTCTGGGAAGACAGAAAGGGAATTTAGGAAAATTAAATTGCTCAGTTTCTGGGATATCAGTTTCCATTCTTTGACAAATAATCTTTTATTGCATTTTTTTTTCTATAAAAAAGGGAGTGTTTGTTTAGTTTTGTTGACCTTTGAATCAGAATTGGCGCATAGTCAATACATAGACAAGTCCATGCAGATTTCTTAGGAATATTTCTCCATCCTCTTCTCTTCTTTCCTCTCCCCTCCTTTCCTCTCTTCCCTCTGTCTTCTCTGTTTTCTGTCTCTTCTCTTCCCCTCCTCTCCTCTTCCCATTCCTCTCCTCTTCTTTCCTCTCCTTTCCTCTCCTCTCTTTCCTTTGTCTTCTCTGCTTTCTGTCTCTTCTCTCCTCCTCCTCTCCTCTCCCCGTTCCCCTCCTCTTCTCTTCTTCTCCCATAGTATTTTATTTTTTACTCTAACATTTTTCTATCAATTCTGCCACGATTTTCAGTAGAAAATAAATATGGCACCGTTGGGTCCACCATGCAATCCTCAACAGATGCTTTCCAGCAACATATAAGAATACTACAATGAAGACACAAGATACTTACAGAAACTAAAAAAGGAAAAAGGAAGGAAACATCATGGAAACCATTGGACCTTGACTCTATAGTCCTTGACTTGCAGCCATTCTTTTAGTAACCATGAGAAGTTACAACGGCACTGAAAAAGGTGACTTGGGACTGTTTTTCACACTGTTGTAACATTCCCCATGATCAAAATTTGGGTGCTTGGCAACTGGCACGTGCTTGAGGATGGTTGCAGCATCCTGGGATTATGTAATCTCCATCCATCACCTTCCTGTGTGGCTTCCAACGAGCAGAGCCAATGGGCAAAGCTGGATTTGTTTACAACTATGCATGACTCACTTAATGGCTACAGTGATTCACTTAACAACCATGGCAAGAAAGGGGCATAAAATTGGGGCAAAATTCACCTAGCAACTTTCTCACAAAGCAAGATAAATTTTGGGCTCCTATGTGCAAGTACTTTTTTGGTCAGTGCGAATACTTGTCACCAAGCAAGATGGAGAAGCCTGGATACAGCTGACAAGGTCATTTCTCTGTCACTCCCAAGTCTGCTCTTGTAGGGCTTTCCCTATTTCTCCTGTGATGCTGAGCCTCATTTCCTTCCTTCCCACCAATGGCAGGAACATGCTCCTCCTTCCCTTCCCAGTGTGCTGATGTGGGTGTCAACCCCGAGGTGAACCTGCTGAGGCCATCTTAGAATAGAATAACAGAGTTGGAAGGGACCTTGGAGGTCTTCTAGTCTAACCCCCTGCTTAGGCAGGAAACCCTACACCACTTCAGACAAATGGATGTCCAATCTCTTCTTTAAAACTTCCAGTGTTGGAGCATCTACAACTTCTGGAGGCAAATTGTTCCATTGATTAATTTTTCCGTCAGGAAATTTCTTCTTAGTTCTAGGTTGCTTCTCTCCTTGATTAGTTTCCATCTGTTGCTTCTTGTCCTGCCTTGGAGCTTTGGAGAATAGCTTGACTTCCTCTTCTTTGGGGCAGTCCCTCAAATATTGGAAGACTGCTATCTTGTCTCCCCCAGTCCTTCTTTTCACTAGATTAGACATATCTAATTCCGGCAACCGTTCTTCATAGGTTTTAGCCTCCAGTTCCCTAATCATCTTTGTTGCTCTTCTCTGGACTCTTTCCAAAGTCTCAACATGTATTTTTTTAACTTCATGGCAACCAAAACTGGATGCAGTCTTCCAAGTGTGGCTTTACCAAGGCATTATAAAGTGGTATTAACAACTCAAGTGATCTTGATTCTATCCCTCTGTTTATGCAGCCTAGAACTGTGTTGGCTTTTTTTGGTAGCTGCAGCACAGGGCTGGCTCATATTTAAGTGATTGTCCACTAGGACTCCAAGATCCCTCTCACAGTTACTACTATAAAACAAGGTACCACATACACTGTATTTGTGCGTTTTGTTTTTCTTTGCCTAAATGTAGAACCTTACTTTGTTTCACCATTATTTTTTTTCACTATCTTGGAAGCTTCAGGGTTGCCACACAACAGAGGGAGTGGGGAAATCGTTTGATGGGGTTTTGTAGCCAAAACAATAAAGTTTTCATGTGGGAACCAAAGGCATTCTCACAGATGCCTGGCTAGAGGAGGAGTGAAGTAACCAAGCAGTCGGTCAGCAGCTGGATTGGACAGAGTGACCAGTGACTTTGGGGAAAGGGGAAACTTTTACTTTTAAATGAGGTGAAAGCCATGGGAACTTTCAAAGTTGGCTTTCCACCAGTGTGAGAATATGATCTGTCCAATAAATTGTTCTTTGAGGAATCTATCTGCCATGGAGTTCTGTCTTCCACGGGTGCATTACTTGGAACGCTGACAGTGGGTGAGTGTCCATACCTACACAGAGAATCAATTTCATGCGCCTGAAATAGAGTTAACTGTGTGTGGGTTAATGGAATGTACGAATGCAATTGCAGCTTTCAGAAGCAATGGAGAAGACATAAAACTTACCGATCACATGTGGTCCTGTGGATTGGTCGTTCAGGAGGCCTGAGCCTTTTAGCTATTCTGGTCATGTACACATAAGCAATATCCAGATACACATCTCAGCTGTTTTATGTGCTGGACAGACGAGGGATTTTTTTTTTCCTTTTTCACGTCTGTGGTAGGGCCCGTATATTACATAGACAGTGATTCGAGAGGCATTAAAGCAGTTGAACTATACAACCTGGGTTTTAAGTGGTGTTCCTCCAGCTGGGAGCTGCCAGTTCAGAACCACAGAACAAATATATGGCTAGTAAAAATAATGACAGATGTGGCTGGAACAGGAAGTCTTTATAGCCCTTCCTGCTCATGAAACAAATGATGGCTAAGCCAGAACCTGGTCAGAATCTGATGTGCTTTGGAACGGACCAATGAGCTTTGCAGCTTCCTCCAAGTCAGATCGAAGTAAATCAGAGCATGCTGGTTTATAGTTGATGTGCCTGGTGGTTGTTGTGTGTGAGTTGCAAACTCCCTGTGGTTTGCTCCTGTGATGGATTGTGTGTACGAAGGGGGAGGAGGTTGTGAGAGAGTAGAGCGAAACTGTAGTTTTGCAGGAAGGAAGCAGCATCTTCCAAGCAAGGGGAGGCAAGAGACAGCACAGCCCAGAATTGGATCAGAGAAAGAAATTTAGGATAGGCACTCCCTAGAATCTCCCAGGATAGGATTAGGATTAAAGTAGCAAGGCTTCGAAGGGATACGGTGGCTCAGGGGCTAAGATGCTGAGTTTGTCAGTCAGAAAGGTCGGCAGTTCGGCAGTTCAAATCCCTAGCGCCACGTCATAGAGTGAGCTCCCGTTACTTGTCCCAGCTTCTGCCAACATAGCAATTTGATAGCCTGTAAAAAATGCAAGTAGAAAAATAGGGACCACTTTGGTGGGAAGGTAACAGCGTTCTTTGCACCTTATCGCTGTTTAGTCCTGTCGGCCACATGACCATGGAAATGTCTTCGGACAGAGCTGACTTTTTGGCTTTGTAACAGAGATGAGCACCACCCCCTAGAATTGGAAATGACTAGCATGTGTGTGTGAGGCAAGATTCTGTCTATTGTGTGCAAGCAAATAAAGAACCGAACTCCACCTGGATTGCTCGGTCTATGTAATTCTTGGAACTGAGCCTGGCAGTTCCCCAGTTCAAAATTCCCCAAGTATTCAGGTATCTTGCCTGATCATAATCTGTTCAGTTGGTTATATTGAGTCATCAAGTCTGACTCTGGACTCAGGAAGAAACAGAAGTACCTAAAAACTTTTAAGGGTGGATATTTCATGGTCCTTCCAATACAGAGGGGGCGGAAATATAGTCACCTCTTTAATTTTGCATCCTTTGCATGGATGGTAAAGGTTCACCTAAGTCACAGGGACTCGTATCTGAATGAATTCTCTAATAAATGAGCGCTAGAAGTTGGACTCACTCAGTTTTCAAGATTTTTGTATATTAATCTGTTACCTTTTTGAGAGGAAACCTAATCAACCAGATTCATTGTGCATCCTTCCATCCACGCTGTATTCTGCTCTTGGGGTTTAGTGTAACAGTTAAGATTGCAAAAGTGTACAACATTACTAAGGTCTTGGCTGTGTAGCAATGCAGATTCAAAGGGAAAAATGTATTTGACATCCCAAGTCAGAGCATACGGAGCATCTGGGACAGCTGTGTCTTCTCTAAGAGGGGCGTGGCGGTTCCCTGGAGGTGATGTGCCAGGCTAGGAAAAGATATATTTGGTTTAAGATATACCTGACAAGTGTTATATTGCTTAACAACTTTTTAATTGAAACATCAACTTGTTGTTGAATAAGACGGGGAAAATGCTGTGGGGTTTGAGGACAGAAGGGTTAACATCCATGCTACACTGTATTTATATTACAGGAGGCTCTGCAATTATTTGAAAATAAAATATTTTTCTTAGCTGCAACTCTCATTTGTTGTAAGATGACATCGGCTTGCTTTGCAGGGTTGTGGTATGTAGGACTACAATAAGTATTGTAGTATCTATTATCTCTTGCTAGATCTTATACTTGAGGCTGATTTTTAATCATGTTATTGTAATGTAGGTACTGATGAGTCAATACGAAATGCTTGCATCTACCTTTGTTCATATTTTGGCTGTGTTGTAGAAATTAAGTATGTTTGCAACTCTGTTTTTTGACATTCCAGATTCTGTATTCCAAATCCCAACATAACTACATGGATTTTGGTCCAGTGGACAATCTTGAAGAATCTTCTGCAAGGATTTAAGACTGTTGCAAACTGTCATCCAGGATCTCTGCTCTGAAAGAAGACCAAGAAGACCTTTAACTCTGACGCTGGGTTGGATATTTCCCATCAAGTCAACTCAATTTGTCCTCTCTTTTGCTTGTAAGAGGAAGTGAAGAACCAGTCCGGATTTCTATGGGAGTCAGACTTTCCAACACTTTGGAAGTACCCAAAGCTTGGTGGTGGCAGCTTTGGCTTTGATTTATTCAGAATAAAGTCCTCCCAATTAACATCCCCCTCCCCTAAAGAAAATGCCAAGCTTTCAGCCACGCTGCCAGGGCTGACAATGCCCTGGAGTGCAAATCTGGAGCAGGGAGGAGAAGCGGCAAATTGTGCCTGCCTTTCAAACCCCATCCACGAAACGTGTGATTTCTTAAGCAGCGACTTTCTTCCGTCTTCCGCCCCATGCATGGAGATTTTCTGAAAGAATTGCATTTGGCGAGGGGACCGTGCCCAGGCTGTGTGATGCAAAAAAAAGAAGAAGAAGAACATTGGTGAAGAAAGCATCCTTGTACAGCTATTGGTTCTGGTCATCAGCCTTTATCCAATGCTTTGGTGGTGATGTTGCTCTCTATTTGGGAAGTTGGCGAGCTCTCAAGACAGTCTCCCTCTCTCTTTCTCTCTCTCTCCCTCTCTCGCACTCTGCCTCTCCTCAAAGGCTGTTCCACAGCGGAAAATATGCTCAGTGCAGCTGAGTGCATGCAGGAAAATACCTCCGGCAGCTTCTAAGCTAACACAATGCAGCACAACGTTCAACTTACGGTCGCCTTCCTCCTCTGCCAGGTAAGGTATCTGGTTCTGATGATTTGGTCCTTGAAACTGTGTAGGATTTCTTTAATGTTTCTGGGGTTCCCCCCCTTTTTTTCCCCTTTGATTCTTCTCTCTCTCTCTCTCTTATTTGCATTTGGCTCTTTGGAAGTGTCTGATTTCTCAAGGGCTGCAGGTTGACTAAAAACCCCTGTGCGGAGAATGTGAGAAAAGCTTCTACGAGGCAGAAATGCCGGGTTAGTCTCCAATCACAGGAATAAAGACACACGCACAGACAGACAGACACACACACACGTCCCTGTGTAGGTATCGTAGCTGTGTGTGTGTGTGTAGACGGATGGGCTTGAGCGTGCAACCCCAAAGGTTATTCGATCCCCTCTATTTACAGAAGTGGAGCAATGGCTTGAACATGTAGCACCAGGAGAGATTTTTTTCCCCCCCATCTGTTTTAATACGCTTCAACTTTGATTTGTTCCTTCCACCCCATGTCTTTTTGTGTGTGCGTGTGGGTGTGTGGGGGAAGAGATATCCATTACAAGCAGTTCCTCATCTGGCTCAACCCTCCCTGGAAAGAAATTTAGAACCGGGAAGAATTTAATGGAAAAAGAAAACGAGACTGTAGGAGCCTTGTTCTCCAGAGTCCTCCTCCCAAATCCTCAGTGGATTTGCAAAATCGAGCATTAGTCACTATCTTTCCCACCCCCCCTCCCTCCCTCCCTGGTTTCTTCTCAACTATCATAAATCCTCCCCCTTTCCAGAAAGGCAGCAAAAAGGGTGGATGGGAGAGAGGGAGGAAGACACCCAGGCGTTTTTTAAAATCAAGAGGCTGAGATACCCTGCTGTTGCTGTCTGTCAAAAGGAACCAGACAGGCTGCAACTTCTGAACTCCTGCCGGCTGCAGAGGGGAGTCTTCCTTCTGAGAAGATACCCACAGATTTGTGTGTGTGGGGTGGTGGTGGTGGTTTGAAGGTCTGGTGTTGTACCGAAGGGTGATTTGTTGCGGGCGTGACATGATGTTGCGAGTTTCCCCTCTGGTGTGAGTTGCTTTGCTTTGCCTCGCCTGCTTCTCTTAAGAGGTTAAAGTGCTTCGGTTACCGTCTTTTTCCATTTGAGGGGAGGATATTTGGGCATAGGGAAAAAAAAAATAAGCTAATTCCTTTTTTGGTCTGGGGATCGGACTTGCTTTGAATTTAATCCTTGAGGTTGAAAGCACCAGAAAACAACTGCTTTCTATCAACTGGACTGGGTGTCCAACTAATCCAGCATTTATGTTGCATGATTCTCCAATGCCCAAAACAAAGAGAAGGTTTTTTTTTTTTCCTTCTACCCCATCACTGCATACCTGACCATTTTTGCTACATGAGTTAAAGTCTGTGAATTTGGAACATAGGTATGCAAAGCACACGTTCTCCTTCTAAGAGAAGATGCCTTCTTCTAACTTCTTTCCGTCCTCTCGTTTAAGGTAGATCGAAACCATCACAAAACCTTGTGTGCTCTATGGCTTTTATTGTACTTATGCTACATTCACACTTCTAAGGGATTCTGACACACAATCTCCAAACACAACAGTACGGGCTCAACACAAAGTAGGATCTTGGTTTGTCCAGGAGGAAATGTCCAGAGATCAGTCCTCTGAACTTCTATTGAGGAGAGATTGGGGAGCGTTTGTACTCTGAAGGTTGACTTTTTCCCAGTTTTCCCCAGTAAAATGAAGATTGTTTTTAAAACAAGGGGAAACTGGAATTTTGGCTGGTAGCTTAGCAGACAAAGGTTTCATCAACCAATTTTCGGAGAGGTGGTGTGGTGTCTTCATGTTCAAATTATGGAATTGTGTAAACTAGACACCTACAGGGATGGTTAGGGCTAGAGATCCAATGTTTATTCATTCCTTATGCAACCTGATCAGGAATTTTAACCAAAGTGATTGAAGCTCTGGTTAACCATTCAGACTGAAGGTTAAAATCTAACGTCAAGCTAACAATAATCCAATTTGCTGTGTTTTGGTTTAATGCATTACTCCAATACACTGATTGTGATTTGTAAACCATAGCTGACAGTTCAGCATGCCAACTGTGCTTGATGGAAGAAACTGTGATTAAACAAACCATGACTTAGTGGAAACGGGGGGGGGGATGACTAAACAGATTTGCTCTGCCAAGGGTGCATGCTTGAAGTCATTCTTAAAGCAAGGAAAACATTGTTTTGATCTGAAGAATTGTCTTTTTTAGGATGTTGAGAGTTTGACATCGAGGCATTTGGATGAAAGGAAAGGGAAAAGGTGTTGAATATCAAATTCAGTGGCTTTAGGCAAGTCACTAGATCTCAGTTTCACCAATCGAGTAGGATGACTGTAAATGCTAGCTTGTTCTTTTGAGGAAGGGTAGGCAGAATCCACAGCTAGCATGAAAGAGAAAATTCCTACTTTAAATCACGTTGGCTGATTAAGTTTCTGTTCTCGACTCCACAATTGCTATGGATAAGGACAATGGAGGAAAGCAAATTCACTTTCCTCTTGCCTGTGTTTCATGGCTTTTGTGAAAAAAAAAAACCATACCATCCTCTTTTAAATGTTGCTTATTAGAAAATCGAATCATAGGGCTTTATGATTTCCAACTTTATTTGGGATCTTACCCCCAAGAGCTACTTTGTGGTGGGAAGTTAACACAAAACAGCTGAATGAGCTAACTCTGACAATGTGCCAATCTGTCTGGGAAGGGAGGAACACGGCTTGCAGTCCACGCCAGTAGAAAGTTACTCCCTTCGGTTAGGAAATCACGACAGTCTGCTTGCAATGTTGCACTTCAACAAGTCTTGGTATGTGGTAGAAATATTGGGAGAAAGAGGCCTGGAGAAGAATCTGCAACAGCTGGTGAGCTGGAAGGAGATGGAAAGTTGTTACAGGAGCTACTGTGATAAAACTGTTTTCCTCAACTTTCAGTAACTTTAATGCTGCAGAAGGGGTGTAAGAAAGGGGTGAAGTTACTTGCACCAAGCAGTCTAGAAAGGTTCCTGAGTGGCAGTAGCATATTATTTTCCAGTGGCATTCATGTTTCCTTCCTTGATATCCAGCATGGAAATGGCAAGCTTTGGTTTTGATCAACTGATGGAGAAGACATCCGTTGCCCTTATTGCCTTTCAACGCAAAGCATCCTTCAAAGACATGTGAACATCTCAAGCTTGGCAGTCACAGTGATGAAAGGGTAAAATAATAGCTCATGCACAGGCCTTTAGATCTAAATCTGCAGAAATTAGTTGAATTAGTTTTGTTATTTTCCCCTCCAACATGCTACCAGAGCATTCTTTGATATTTCTGCTTTTAAGTTTGGGAAAACTAAGGCTGATATGGATTGATGAGCTTTTGGTCTGGGCACCTTCACACAGTCCGTCTATGTACAGACAATAATGTGTCCATACAGAGGCAACATTGGCAGATTAGGGTTGGGCCATCTGTCCTTTTGCTGAAAGTTTTGAGTTGCATCAGGAAGGGACTGACTCTTCTATATCTGGTGCATGTACTTTTCACAGGGGTGGGTTTTGACCATTTGCAAAGGGGAGAGAGTATATATATGGCCTCCCACAAGTTGTGATACCCATCTTCTCTTGGGTGGTCAAGTCAACTCAAACACAACTTTCCATCACTGTCCTTTTTGCTATATGGGCCTCCCTTCTCAAATATCCATGATGGATCTAGTAGAGTTATCAAAGTACTATAGAAAAGGCCACAAGCAGACAGGCAGCAGAGCTGAGGTTTCTTCTGGTTAAGAGACATAAGATGAGAAAGAAATAGATACTTCAAGATGCCCCAAAGACAGTTTTAACCCTTTATCATTATTAGGCTGCAATAAACTATGAAAATGGGATTCTGGGAGAAGATAGGACCTCCAGTAGGGGACACAAAATAGGATCTATCTGTCATAGTTTTGAGGTATGACCACCTCCATCATTGGTTGGCAACCATGACATCTAAGCTTTGAAGATGTCTGGCTTCAAATGTTACATTAAGCCGCATCTAGTTTTTAGCCCTGGTTAGTTGAGTAGCCGTAGCTTGTCTGGATCCACACACTGCAGCACACCATAGCATGATTTATTTTTATTGTCAAATGTGATATATGGAAACAGAGATTGTAGTCTGCAAACTAGCAGTCAGAACATTGGGTAAGCCCCAACCCCGATGGCCAGGAAATAAAAGTGCATCATTATTTAGCTAGTACGTGAATACAAAAATAACGGATGGAGCTTTCATTGCGGAGGGAAATAAAGCTAAAAATGATGCACTGTGAACATTTTTAAAGAAATACAGTGAATTACAAAGCACGCCCAGAGAGAGATACCTAGAAACCATCAATGTTTGTTATGTTTCTCCAGAAGAGGGCTCCCTGCACAGCAGGAAAATCAGAAAAGCCTTGAAAAGAATGGCTGTAGCTACAGCGAGAAAAGAGAAGAGAATAGGTATCCCTGCAATGAAACCAAATCCAGATAAGGTGGGAAAAAGTGAACACCGGCCCTCTCCTTCCAGTTTGGTATCTTCTCGTTCAAGCCAGCCTAACTGATGGATTTCCAGGTGTCAAAAAGAGGTGTGGGCTAGGAGCAAACATTTTAGCATGCATAAAAGGGAGTGTGAATGGGGTATGTGGTCCATATCATCTGAATGCCTTTATGTCCTTATTGAAACACTCCTCTCCAGGTGCAGGGCAACAGGTCCTTGACTTTCTGATAAAAAATGTTGTTGAGTCTAATCTTCCACCTCTCTATGAAATCCACCCCCCCCTCCCAAATTCCCAGGCACTAAATGTGACAGCCTCGAAGCTTCTAAGTGAAACAGGGCTTCCAAGGCTGACATAGGGACTCAGTGTTGATATATTCAAATGAGAACCCTTGAGTCAAAATGCTTATTTAGGGACTGAATGCGAATAGCAATAGACTTATATACTGCTTTAGAGTGCTTTACTGTTCTTTCTAAGTGGTTTACAGAGTCAGCCTCTTTCCCCCAACAATTTGGGTCCTCGTTTTACCAACCATGGAAGGATGGAAGGCTGAGTCAACCATGAGTCAGTCAGGATCGAACTGCCAAATTGCAGTCAGCTGGCAGTCAGCAGAAGCAGCCTGCAGTACTGCACTCTAACCACTGTGCCATCATGGCTCAGCAAACCAGAAGAACCAGAATGTCCCCAAACCAAAAGAAAGTTTGCAAGTGTGGTATTCCTAGGTCTTCCCGGTAAAACTGAATGCAAGGAATCTCCCCTGACATGGAAACACCTTAGACGCTGCAGTGATCCTTAGAATTATAGACTCCTAAGACTAGAAGGGACTTCAGAGGTCTTCTATTCCAACCCCCTGCCCATTATTGCATCCTGGACAAATGGTTGCTGATATTTTCTGGCAGACCAATACTGGCTTTACCCTTGGATGAGTGCTGTGGAGTTTCTAGCCTTCATTGTGGGCTGAGCCAGTTGACTTCAGAAGCAGTGAAGATGGGGATTGACTGTGTTTGATTTACAGCTGTGGGTCAGGTGCTTCTTCTAGATTGGTATTTTTCAACCTCAGCTATAAGAGGTGTGGACTTCCCCAGCCAGCAAACTTTAAGATTGGTGTACTTCAACTCACAGAATGCTGGCTGGGAATTTCTGCCCATTGAGGTCCACACCTCTTAAAGTAAGAGAGGTTGAAAAATATATGCAGGCATATAGACATAATTCTGGTAAGGAGAAGTGTTGAGAAGACCCTCCTTTTAGCACTTGATGACTGGCGAGATGGAGAGAGTGTTGGCTGGCTGGAGGGGGAAGAAGGGGAAGGTCCTTGTAGAACATATTCCTGGGTTGAAAATATTGCAAATAGTTCTGGTGTTGAAGTTGGTGGCAATGCAGAGAGAGCCAGGATTCAGCACGACTTGGTCTAGTCTGATTCACCATTGGATGTTTGACTTTGCTTAAGGTCCACAAAAGAAATAAAAAAATGAAAGCACCAATAGAAGAGAATTGCAATCTAAAAATATATATCTTACTTGTTTTCCATAGTGTGAGGTCCTTGGTGCTCTCTGAGCTTAATTGTTTTCTTGCTGACGCTTCATGACCCAACTAGGGAACATCTGGGTAATGAAACATCTGCAAGAAAGCCACCGACTGAAAGGTAACACGAAGCAAGTATGGTATTTTCCAGATCGTTAACTGTGACTGTCTTGGCAGAGATGCTAAGTTTTGAGGGGCAGCCCTACTTTTAAAACACGTGTAACCTGGATATGGACAGACAGCCCTTCAACCTGACAAAGCATTTGTAAAAAAGACTGCAGTTTTTTGAAATGGGGTACAGCTGTTTTAATTAACCATCCTGAGATTCTCAGCGCTCCTATTCTATCCATACTTACAAATATGAAGATGGACTGGAGAAGAAAGCTTTCTTCAAACCACCAAACTCAAAGATCATGCTAAATTAGCTTCCAATTGATCTGGTGAGCAATGCACGCTGAATTGTTTGAACACAGAGAGTGGGATTGCCAATATCAGACCTCGGATCAATTCTGTTTCGCGGTTGAAGGAATATAAAGTAGACTCAGCCAGTGAGCTGAAACGCCTGGGAAGTCAAGAGCTGGAGGTGGTATCTTTGTGATTAAATAGTCCTATTTAAAAATAAACATCTAGACACAATAAGCAATCCATTTCTAAGTGCTCAGCAGCAGCAATGAAATAGCACGCATGCCGGTTAAAAATAAAAATTCCAAAAAAAAAGTTTCAATGTTTGTCAAATTGATACTATCTTAAGCAGCGGGCTTTAACCCTCCTTATATTTAGTCAAAACCAATCCAATCGTGACATTCTGGTAATCCTCGACTTACGACCACAATTCCTAGCCCAACATTCCTATTGTTCAGGGAGACATTTCTTGAGTGAATTTTGCCTCATTTTGCAACCTTTCTTGCCGCCGTTGTTCTGTAAATCAGTTGCAGTTGTTAAGGTAGTAATATGGTTGTGAAGTGAATCTTGCTCCCCCCCCCTTGACTTCGTCAGAAGATCGCAAAAGGGAATCACATGATCTTGGGATCCAGCAATGGTCATCCATATGAACCGGTTGCCAAGCGTCTGAATTCTGAGCACAGGACCCCGGGGATTTGCTGGAATGGTCGTATGAACTGTGAAAAACGGTCATAAGTCACTTTTTTTTTCAGTGCTGTTGTAACTTTGAATGGTCACCAAACAGACAGTTGTAAGTTGAGGATGACCTGTAGCAGATAAATGGAAATGGTCTTAATGTGGGAGTCCTCTCTGCTTTCTTCCAGAATCCTTTTCTCTCTCCTGCATTCAAAGCAGAGGTGGGATTCAGCCGGTTCTGACTGGTTCTCGAGAACCGGTAGCATAAATTTTGAGTAGTTGGGAGAACCGGCCAATACGGCCTCTGACTGGCCCCCGCCAGCTCCATCTCTTCTCTGCCTCCCATTGAGTCCCAGCTGATTGGCTGGTTCTCCTTTGGTTGCCCTGCACAGGAGAAACGGAGCTGGAAAGCAGGTTAGTGAGGTGGGGAAGGAATGGAGATTTTACGGTATCCTTCCCCTGCCACACCCACCAAGCCACACCACGCCCATTGAGCCACACCCACAGAACCCGTAGTAAAAATGTTTGAATCCCACCACTGATTCAAAGCTCTCTTTACTACAAGTAACTCTATTCAAGACAAATGACTGTTGGAAAAAGTCATCTACTTTGTCCTTTTTTGCAAGGTCTTGCAATTATTCTGGGCCGGTCAGAATAATTTTTTTCCCCTATGCATATGTTGTTCATCATCAGCTGATAGAACAGGATAATTTGGCTTCGGATGCTCACAACTGTGTTTTGGTTGGAGTTGGACACGTTCAGCTTCCCATTAGCTCTGAATTTTGGATCAAACAGCTTGATTATGCATTGGCAGCATTCCTCCTGACCTTCTCTGCTGCCGTTTTCCACTAGGACAAAGAGGCACAGCAAACAAACAAACAACAAACAAACAAGCCAGGACTGCCGCATGCAAAACACGCAAGTGACTCCCAGTCATGCAGCAAAGGTTAAGCGAGCTGTCTCTGCGGAGTTTGCGAGAGTTCGGAGCGGGCTTTAATCTCAAAACCAAACCTGTGATTGGGGTTGGTGGAGTGCCAAAAATTGCTCCAGGGTTTTGGGATTGCTCAAAAAGAAGACCTCAAGATGGGAAGAGGAAGCAACTGATCTTCTTCCTTTTCACACGTGATTTCTTCTAGGTCACCTTTCCTTACTTGGAAGGGTGGAGGCCCTGTAAGTAAGCTGGGAGTTCAACACCCTTTGTCCATGGTGGCTAGGAGTCTGGACACCAAGGGATACCAGATGAAGAAACTAGTTGATATCAATTGGAGAGAAAAAATCTATAGAGATTCTCGATCATCCAGGTCATGGTTGTTCCAAAGATACTTTTTCAGGAGGCAACTGGACTTCCTTGTTCTTTTCTTTTGAAGACGTTTCACTTCTCATCCAGGAAGCTTCTTCAGCTCTGACATCCATTCCCCCATTATCCTGTCAGAGCTGAAGAAGCTTCTTGGATGAGAAGCAAAATGTCTTCAAAAGAAAAGAACAAGAAAGTCCAGTTACCTCTTGAAAAAGCAACTTTGGGATTACGGATTGGAGAGAATATTTGTAGCGCAAGGGTTGAGTTGTGGGCTCCTCTGAGCATGGTGGTTTTGCACAGAACTGATGATGTCCCCTAGTTTGGTCATGAAATGTCTGCAAGAAAACCACTCAGCTCAAAGAGAGCCGCATAAACTCATTCATCCCCAATTATTTTCACCCTTCAGAAAATGGGAACATGAGAACGAGCTTGGCTCTGCAAGGGATAAACAGTTCCCTAGGGTTGGATATGCCTCCTCTTTGCTCCTGAATTTTAACAATTGTGCATGGTTCCCAAGAAGGCCTTCAGATCTCATTCTTTTAGCATGACAGCAAACTTCTGAAATCAAGCAGTCACACTTTTTCTTCCAGAAGTTGTAGCTGCTACTTCCCAGGGGAGAACAACACACTGGAAAACAGCTTTGCTGAGCTCGTTTGAAAAGGAAGATGTTTCACCCTCCAGGCATCGCAGTACACAAGTTTTTCCAGCTTCTGAGCGTTTCTACACTCCTGCTTTGTAAGGAGTATTCTACTAATTTCCCCAGGGACAAGGTCTATGTTTTTTCCCCATGGGAGTGGGACAGTCAAAACTATGAGAATTAGCTACCTTTAGAAGGAAAACAAAGTGTGTTTGAATCAACCCAACTGAAGGTGCATTGCTTTGGAGAAATGAGGCAGCAGAGGTGACCTGGCAGAAGGAAATGGAAATGTAGTCTTTTTTTTGCACAGAATTTCATCTGGGTCTGGGACAGGAGGCTGGTTTCGTGGTTTGTCCCTGGCCAACCAACTTTCAGCAGAAGTTTAGATGGCTCTTTTTTGGCAGGCAGTAGGAAAACAAAGCACAATACCAACGACAAGACCAATGCAGCCTGCTCCTTAGCATATAGGTAGTTCTCGACTTATAACAGTTTGTTTAGTGACATTCAAAGTTAGAACAGTAACAAAAAGTGACCATTTTAAGAGCCGAGGTGGCACAGTGGTTCAAATGCAGTACTGCAGGCTACTTCTTCTGACTGCTGGCTGCCAGAAATTTGGCAGTTCGATCCTGACTGGGTCAAGGTCAACTCAGCCTTCCATCCTTCCAAGCTCAGTAAAATGGGGATCCAGATTGTTGGGGGCTAAAGGCTGACTCTGTAAACTGCTTAGAGAGGGCTGTGAAGCACTGTGTATATAATCTAAGTGCTAAGTGGGAAGGAACGGAGAGAGGGAGGGGGGAGGGAAGGGGGGAGGAAGAAGGAAGGAAGGAAAGAAAGAAGGAAGGAAGGGAAGGAGGGAGGAAGAAGGAAGGAAGGAAAGAAGGAAGGGAGGGAGGGAAGGAGGGAGGGAGAGAGGAAGAAGGGAGGGAAGGTCCATGGTGTTGCAGTGGTTTGCTGACTCTGTCAACTGCCAGGAGTTCAATCCTGACTGGCTCAAGGTTGGCTCAGTCTTACATCCTTCCAAGATGGGTAAAATGTAGACCCAGATTGTTGGGGGCAAAAGGCTGACTCTGTAAACCACTTAGAGAGGGCTGGAAAGCACTAGGAAGCGGTATATAAGGCTAAGAACTATTGCTGTTACTATTTCACACTTATGACCTTTGCAGCATCCCCCTGGTCACACAACCAAAATTCAGATACTTGGCAACTGATTCATATTTATGACAATTGCAACGGAGTCCTGGAGTCATGTAATCCCCTTTCGTAACCTTCTGGCAAGCAAAGTCAATGGGGAAGCCAGATTTACTTAACAGCTTAACAATTCACTTAACAGCTGGGGCAAGAAAGATTGCAAAAATGGGACAAAACTCACTTAACCAATGTCCCACTTAGCCACAGAGATTTTAGGGTTGACTGTGGTCATAAGTCAAGGACTCCCTGTACTCTCCTCCACTGACTGACTTTGCCCAAGCAGAGCCCACCCACCTCAAATTTTGGCTTGATACATCGGCTTTTCAGTTCAGGTCTCTAGCTCCGGTTGCAAGAAGATTCAAAGCTGGTGGGTGGCATTCTTTAATCTGATCATAATCGAAATAATTTGCTCTTTGATGTTCTTTTGTTTCTATGTCTAACTGGAAGAACCTCGTAGATGTAGGGTTCTCATTCTTTTCCTAAGCATAGGCAGGGACCAGTGGGTAGAACTTCACAGAGGAAGAATCCAAATTTGAAATAATAAGGATTTTCCTGACCCTCACAGCACCCTGCATCCTGAAGTTGTGGTGCTCCATTGCTGGGTTTTTAAGAGCAAATATTGACACCTTTGGGATGATATGAGGATGTCAGGCCTCTATAGAGGTTGAGGAGAAGACTTCTCAGGTTCCTTCTGATCAGATGATTCTAATAAGTCCACATGACTCCTGCATTGGCTACCTTTCCTTTTCTTTTATTCCTTTGTCCGATGCGGATGTGAGGATACTACATAGGGAATTTGGGAACTACATACTCTTTCAAAGTGGGGCTGTGTACATCCTTTGCGTTGTCATCCTTTCTAGATAAACCAGATAGGAAAACAACCAGATGAGCTAAATCTTCTTTACTGTAAAGGGAAAGGTTCCCCTCGCACATACATGCTAGTTGTTTCCGGCTCTAGGGGGTGGTGCTCATCTCCATTACAAAGCCAAAGAAGAGCCAGCACTGTCCGAAGACGTCTCCATGGTCATGTGGCCGGCATGACTAAATGCCAAAGGCGCACGGAACGCTGTTACCTTCTCACCAAAGTGGTCCTTACTTTTCTACTTGCATTTTTTACATGCTTTCAAATTGCTAGGTAGGGCAGAAGCTGGGACAAGTAACGGGAACTCAACTCCATTACGTGGCACTGGGGATTCGAACCGCTGAACTGCCAACCTTTCTGATCGACAAGCTCAGCATCTTAGCCACTGAGCTACCACATCCCAACTGTAAGGCTACATTGACACAATCTTCGAGTCTGAAAGAACAAGCCTCTTACCATCTTCTTGGCCTAAAACATTAGGAAGTGTTTCTTCTAAGTCTTTTTTCCACCCATTATGCAGCCATGGGCTATGCTGTCTCTTATCTGACTATTCTCTAGACAGCTACTCTCTGCTCTGTTTCTCAAGGTCCTTCTCGCATACCACCACAGGAGCCTAGATATTTTCGAGGGCCCAGAGATTGCATTATTGGTCTGTAATCTTTGTTCTCCGGTATCTCATGTAGATATTGGGGAACAAGTTATTTTTAAAGTCTCTGGCATACTTGCTAGTATTTTCTCCACCACAGAATTATTAAATATACAAGCCAAAGAAGTCTATCACTGGCTTGTGCTGTGACTCATAGATTACAGCGTCTTTCTTGAAACACCAATTCTTTGCTTCAAATTCTACATTAAAACGATCATGGAGCGAGCATTCATGCTCCGTGAACAACCTCTTCCTGCCCACAACCTGGCATGCTCCTTATTGCACAGCATCTCTCCAGATTCTCAGTATGGACTCTGGTGCCTTTCCAGATATGCCACAGATCAAACTTTGCTTCTGAGCCATGGGCAAGACACCTGCAAAAAGCTCAAATGTAAACTTTGTAATATGTAGCTTTATTCCCACACGCCACATTGTTGTATGCCCGGCTGGAACTGTTTGGCCTCACTCCTGCTGGAGGCATCGTGAGCATCTTCCTGCTGGAAAATATGATGCAGTAGGGCAAAGAAATAATAATAATTTGGAAAGGGAGAAAGGAAGAGAAAATGTCAGGCAAAGAGTGAAGCAAAATTGCTGTGTGACTGGGAAATGTTTCCCAGACTGGCATTTAGATCTCTGTGGGGTTATATCTCTGCTGGATGTGGTGTTTTGAACAGGTGGCATTTTTGTCTCTCTCGAAAACCGTGGGCCAATGAAATGATTGAACTGGGGATGATGTTTGAACTCCAAACAAACTTGTGCCTGGTGATTATGAAGAAGCTCATTAACCTGCAGATTGGCTCAGAGCCGTGATTTTCAACTTCCCCCAAGCTGGGTTCTTATAACCAGAGAAACCGATGGTTTCCTTTGGCAAGAAAAGAGGTTGCCTATTGAGTGAACAAAGGCTATTACCACAGCAGCTAATGATGATTTGGTTGGGTTTCTGAAGGGGTCTTTTAAGAGAGAAAGACTCAGGGCTGGTTTTGTGTATGTGTGTGTATATGTGTGTGTGTGTTTTCTGTTGTACCCAGAAATGTTCAGTTGTTCTCTTCTGCCAAGTTGGAAGTAAGCAGGAAGCAGTTGGTGACATCACTTTAATTTTTGCTCCTTGCTCATTCTGACGTGCAGTTGGGTTAGGGCCACACAGGCGAAGAATTCATGTTTTAGTAAACAAGCTATAAGAAATGAAGGCAAATATACAGATGTCCTAGGATAAAGTTGCAAGATCCATTCTGAGTCGGTCACCTGGGCCAGTTTATTCTTCCAAGCTTTTGGACTCATCCTGGAACCATCATCCTCAGGGAACTTCTCTCTGTCCAAAATGTTATGGAAAGAGGTGACTGATTCATACTGGAACCTTTGAGATGTGAGTCATACAATGCGGTGAGCAATATAGCCTCCAAGAAGGAGGAGATACATTCTGGAGCACTTAGAAACAGCAACAATGGGTGCTTGGTGATCTTCTTGCAGATGTTTCTGCAAATTCAGTCAATTTGGTAATGAAACATCTGCAAGAAAACTCAGAGAGCACCAAGAACCCCACAGTTCAACCCTGAGCAACAAATATTTCCTTCTATCAAGACAGCAAAGTTTAGATGCTTTGGCTGGGAGAAAGAGAGTTAAGACACCTCTTCTCTAGAAGTTCTCAGAGTCTTTCTTTAATGATACAAGTAGTTGCCTTAATTTGGCAAGATTCTGTCTGTAGGCAAAGAACCATACAGGAAACTACTTAGAAGAAACTCGATGTATCTTTCTTTGACTTGAGGGCCTGATACTCCACAACCTACTGGCAGGTCTCTTATCCATGTGAATTTAACTGATCCTCCCTTGGTGAAGAAGGCTACACCTTACCTTCCTTTCCATTTTGCAAAAAACATGGTAGCTAGTTGGCCACATTTTTTTTCTTTCAAGAAGAGATGGAACAAGCTACAGAACCATATATAAGCACCACAGTGTGATATGGTTGTTTGACACATGACCTTGTTTCCCACACTTGGAGAAATCCTAGCACATAAACAAGTTGAGAAACTCCTAGACATGCGAAGCAGAGTAACATGGATCAGATATTTACACCAGGGTTTCTCAGTTTTGCTTCTTCAGGAGTAATTAATTAATGCATGACTAACCCCTATTATAATCATATTTACATAATACAGCACCCATTAATAAACATTCTTTATGCATTCTTTATACAAGGTGCATTTTAATATCCTCTAAAATGGTAATCAAAGCTCACTGTCTTTAACACTACAAAGTTGAAAACAACTCAAGTTGAGAAATTGATTTTTCATTTTCTTCTTCCTACACTTCAGGAAGAAGAGAAACTATAAATAAAATGAGTCTGACCTGCTCACTTCAATACTGTATTAAATAAGTATCTCTCCTCATGCAATTTAGAATGGGACTCCATTTTTTGCCCAACTATGAATCAGTCTATAAGCTATTTAGTCAATTTTTACAATTTGTTTTATTTGGCATATTCCATGGTGGATTTCCAATTGCTTTTAAAGGGCAAGGCGCTAATATGGGAGACAAATAGATTTTTCTGATCTTTAGACTACCAGCACATATGTCTTTGCATTTGGTCTATTTCCTTTACCTGCCGAGGTAAACAAGGCCATGATCATGGCTATTTTTCTAGGAATTTATTGAGAATTTTACCCTCCTTATTTTATTTTATTTTCGAAATGGAGGAAGCTTTGTAAATCCCTCAGACCTTATGCATTCTACATCAGACCACTGAATTGGTTGACCTTTTTCCTGTGGGTTCTTGCCTTTAGCCATGTTTATTGATCTAGACAGCTTCATTAGGCATGGACCTCTGCTCACAGAATTCTTAGTCATAGGTATATAAATAATCCTCAACTTACAACCACAATAAAATGAGGACCCAGATTGTTGGGGGAAAGAGGCTGACTCTGTAAACCACTTAGAGAGAGCTGTAAAGCACTGTGGAGCAGTATATTAGTTTAAGTGCTATTGCTATTTTAAAAAACAATTTTCCTCTCCACCCCGTCTATAGTTCATATCTTTTTAGCTTCATGGCCTTGTTCCATTCTCCTTGCCTCCAACTCTTGTCCCTTAGTTAAGTTGTCTGTGTTCTGTTACAATCTAAAACTTTGATACAGGGGTGTCCAACCTTGGTGATTTTAAGACTTGGGGACTTTGACCCCCAGAATTCCCCAGCCAGCATGGTTGGCTAAGGAATTCTGGGAATTCGAGTCCACCAGTCTTAAAAGTTGCCAAAGTTGGATAATCCTGCCCTAATGCATTCATAGCTGGACCATTTCCATTTCACTGTAATATTTATGCCACAAAGGTGTCGGTGCGGGATCTGTTTAAGCTACAGAAAAGGCAACCAGCTCCCAACAGTAATATATGGAGCTTGATTTTTGCTGATGTAGCTGCTGAACTCGGTATCCTTTTCACGTGCTGAGAATGGAGCCCTGAGCAAGGGGATAAAAATTGAATATATTGAAAACTGCAAAACAGATTGAAGGATGAGCTTTTCTTTTCTCCCCTCTCCCTCCCTCTCTTTTTACTTTTCATCTCCATTTTTAGCTGTTGTGGATTTGCAGTTTAGAGGGCAGGAGGGGAAATGTGGCTTCTTGTTTTTGGTGTACTTGATGATGTATAGAGGACAGGAAGAAGAATTGGTAGCTGTTTCTGACATTTGGGATGAAACCCCATAGCTTAAAGTGAAATGCTCAGGGGTTACAGGTTTGCTCTTCTTTGGCTTCACAAATCTCCGTGTTTCAGACTTGCAAGATTGATGTCACATGCTGTTGCAACCTGTTCTAAATTTACAGTGAGGTTACATTAACAGAATCTTGCAAGACTGAAAGTGCATCTCTCTCCCCTGCCTTTATAGTTCAAGAAACTAGGGAGGGTCTCTTCTGAAATGTTTGCCACGCCCTCATTAATAGGGTTTCTTGCTTGAGCAAGGGGATGGACTAGAAGGCCTTCAAGGTCCCTGCCAACTCTTGTTATTCTGCAGGCTCAGCTGCTGCTGGTCTGATGTTGTTTACTCTTCCTCTTGTCCTCAAGGTCATTCCCACATATCATTACGGAGAGCCAACCTCTGGGCTCCTGACCACAGATTATTTCTGTGGCCCATCAACAGAGATGTAATTTGCATTTGCATGGAAATTCATACCAACATGGTGGCTTTTTTTGGCACTCAGATGTAGAAAGGTCTCTAATGCAGCTGGCTGAAAGGACAAAGGAAATAGATAGAAGCAAGAGAAGATAATTGGAGAAGAATCATGATTATCAGACGGCATTCATGTTTTTGCCAGATCTTGTCCAGCTGTGGGTTTTTTTGGGATAGTGATCTTTCACCCAACCAGCTGCAGAGCGAACTTTCTTAGGATAATGCCTAGCGGTCACAGGAAAAAGCCTCTAGAATTAACTCTCTGCATCTAGATATGTGTGCATTAGTGGCAAATGGTACCATAAACAATAGGCAGAAAGAAGAGTCAGTTTGAGGTACTGGAGAGAAACAGAGAGACCATATCTTCAAGCTCTGCTTTAGGCACAATTCCAGCTAGGTGACCTTGGGTCGGCCACAAATACTCGAACCTAGGAAGGAAGCAATGGCAAACCAGCTCTAAACCAGTTTCCCTTGCTGAGAAAACTTCAGAGACTTGTCCACACCATCACCATGGGTCAAAAACTGACAAGAAGACATACAAAAAATAGCAGTAAAATGTATGTGTGTGTATATACACGTAGTCCTCAGTTTATATATGGGTAGAACTCAACAGTTCATTTAGTGACTGGAACTGAAAAAAAATGACTTATGACCATTTATGACATGATATTCAACAGCTACTAAATGTTGTAACTCAAGGAGCACCGGTGGAGCAGTTAAGCCTGACCCCATTATATGACGATAATCCCCTTCCGCTGGTATACAAATATCTCTAGACTGAATCAAGAAAAGACATTTCACAGTTAAGCAAACAAGACTTTCTGTGGATACTCAGTGGACACCAGATCCTAAAAATTGCCCAGCTAAGTCAATAAATTGATTCTTTTTTAAACACACACAAAAAAGCCTTACTAGTAGAAACTAGATCATTCTGCTACATTTCTCAAGGCTATGAGTTTTGTCCAGCACTGGGATGAGTTAAATAAATCTTTTGCCATCAAATCTTGTGACTTAACAAACAATTAATGTACTGTTACAGCGTCTCCAGTATTTACTTCTGACTTTTATGATTCATCTGGCACTGATGAGTTTAAGTGCCAATAAAGGAATAAGAACACAGAAGAGTTCAACTATCTTCAACCTTCTATTGCCAAGAAGTATTGGAATATTGCTTAGCTCCATTAATTGCTGTTGTTCATCACAAAGTTTGAACTGCGAGGAACTGTATCTATTAGAATTTCAGAAAACTTTGACTAATTGCTGGAGAATTGAGCTGATCCCACTATCTGTTTTTTTTTAAAACCTTCTCAGAGTTTTTTGTTTGAAAAAATGTGGGCATTACCAAGAAATTCCTGTAGCCATTAGTCAGAGAGGCATGAGTAATCACTGAAGAACTTCTCAAGCCAATCTGTTTTTCAGATCTGATATTCTTCTTACATTTCAGATGAACCTGTTCCTCTTTCTGGAACAATCTCATAAAGAGTGAAGTTTTGAATTTAAGTGCAGGGCTTCACTCCTGAAAATGTTGTTCTTAAACATTGAGGAGTGGTGGTGTAGTGGTTAGAATGCAATATTGCAGGCCAGTTCTGCCAACAGTTCGATCCCAACTGGCTTAAGGTTGACTCAGTTTTCCATCCTTCCAAGGTTGGTAAAATGAGGACCCAGATTGTTGGGGGCAATAGGCTGATGTTGTAAAACACTCATAACACTGTAAACTACCATGGAGCAGTATATAAGTCTAAGTGCTTATTGCTACTGCTGTGAATATGCTTTCTCTATATTTTCTCCAAAGAATCTACAGTACAGTATAAATCAGAGGTCTCCAAACTTGGCAACTTTAAGACTTGTGGACTTCAACTCCCAGAATTCTCCAGCCAGCATAGCTGTTGGCTGAGGATAGCTGGCTTAGTATAACTGGCTGGAGAATTGTGGGAATTGAAGTCCACAAGTCTTAAAGTTGCCAAGTTTAGGGATCCCTGGTATAAATACTAAACAGAATCTAATCATAAAGAACCAGATTTAAAGAGAAAAGCTAGCTGGATTCCAATAGAGGCAGTCCTCAACTTACAACAGCTCATTTAGTGACCATTTGAAGTTGCAACAGCAGTGAAAAATTGACTTATGACCTTTTTTCATACTTATGACCGTTGCAGTATGCCCGTGGTTATGTGACGAAGATTCAGATGCATGGCAACTAATTTATACTCGTGATTGTTGTTTCCTCGAGTAATGTGATTACTTCTTGAGATCTTCTGAAAAGCAAAGTAAATGAGGAAGCCAGATTTACTTTACAATTATATTACTAACTTAATAACTGCAGTGGTTCACCTAACAACCATGACAAGAAAGATTTCACAATGGGTCAAAACTCACTTAACAACAAAAGTTGAGTTTTATCCTTTAGTTTTGTCTCGTTTAGCGACCAAAATGTTTGGCTCAATTATGGTTGTAAGCCGAGGATTACCTGTCCACGAAGGAGCTCACATTTGGTTATTTTAATAATGTAGGAAAAAAAGATAGCACTTCCCCCACATATAATTAGATTTAATTAACTTCTTGTAATCCTGCTTTCTGGCCCAGTGGATTTACAAGGTGGCTAACACCTGTTTTTATAAACCTCCAGGTATCTGCCATATTAATTATGACTTTATTTAAATTATGACTTACAATAATGTGGTGCTTTTTTATGATTCTCATAATGGGGAAACAGGATGATTCTTGCATCAATTTCAGCTTATGGTGCTGAAATCACCTATGGTAGAATTTGAGGCATGGGTGAGATTTGCAGTCTGCTCGTCCATGCTCAGCCTTAGACACAAGTCTATCATGACAAAACTTTGTCTCAACTGCTCTCTAGGTTTGGGTAAAAAAAAATAGAATTGAATAACAGAGTTGGAAGGGACCTTGGGGGTCCAACCCCCTTGCTAAGACAGGAAACTCTACACCACTTCAGACAAATGATTATCCAACATCTTTTAAAAAACTTCCAGTGTTGGAGCATTCATAACTTCTGGAGGCAAGTTGTTCCACTGATTAATTGTTCTAAAGGTTCATCTTGTTTTAATTACCTCTGGCTTATGAGAAGGATCAGCAATAGTACTTTGGAAACTCAGCCAGTTTGTGGGGTTTGATAGTTCCTTCTAGATTTCTTTTATTGTGTTGACTATTCTTAACCCTGTCATTTGGTAAGGTCCCTAAATGGCAGCAGGGGACTATCTGGCCATCGCGGAGACCCTTCTTCCTCCTTGGATTAATAAACAGGAAAGGTCAGGGATAACAGAATAACAGAACAGAATAGCAGAGTTGGAAGGGACCTTGGAGGTCTTCTAGTCCAACCTGCTGCTCATTCAGGAGACCCTATACCAGTGTTTTTCTACCTTGGTGACATGAAGATGGGTAGACTTCAACTTCCAGAATCCTCCAGACACCATGCTTCAACTTCCAGAATCTTCCAGACACCCATGCTTTGACTTCCATAATCCTCCAGACAACCATGCTCCATCTTCCAGAATTCTGGAAATTGAACATCCATCTTCAAGTTGCCATGATGAGGAACACTGCCCTATATCATTTGTGATATATGGCTGTCCAGTGAATTGAATCTGATTGGAAAGTTGGGATCACTTTGGACGTTCAGTTTGATTCAATTTACAGGTTTGCATCAATGAAGCAAATGGATGGAATTCAGATCTTTCAAATGAGCCAGTGAAAGACAGGCAATGAAAAACACCCAAATCAACCGAAAGAGATTTGAATGCGGTTGACCTGATACCGCAAAATCAATTCAAGCCATTTGCCATTTGAATTGTTCTCACCGACCTGGGCTACATGTTCCTCGGCTTCCGTTCAAATAACTTCTGGTTCTTTAAAGATAGGCTTATTACAGCATAAGTGTTTGTGGAGTGTTACAGGGATTAACAGATCTTGATTTCCTCTTCATCAAAGGCATGAAGTCTTCAATTATAAATACATAGTTGCAGCAAGCGCCAAACGGCATTTCCTGAATTCAAGATTGCCAGGCGGGTTTGAAGGAGATGGGAAGGGAAACATAATTTCAGCCCTTATCTTTAGGCAAAGATAACCTTTGGGAGAAACCTAATTTGAAAATTGCAATTAAAGGGCCATAGGTAAATCAAGGAAGAGTCCATTTGGTTCTTTGATCAGCTTATTATGAGCCATGGTGGCACACTGGTTAGAATGCAGTATTGCAGGCTACTTCTGCTGATTTCCAGCTGCCAACTACCTGCAATTTGGCAATTCGGATTTCACCATGCTCAAGGTTGACTCAACCCTCCATCCTTCCGAGGTGGGTAAAATGAGGACCCAGATTGTTGGGGGAAAGAGGCTGACTCTGTAAAACTGCTTAGAGGGGGCTGTAAAGTACTGTGAAGCGGTATATAAGTCTAAATGCTATTGCTATATGTTTGCACTGACCTACAGTGTATGAAGATCTTTTTTTGCTGGAAATCAGCCTTTGCTTTCTTGCTTTATGACTGCCATCAAAAAGGTTGTAAAATCAGGCACGATCACATGAAGTTTCTCTTAACAACCAATATGACCTATGGCTGAAATTCCATGCTCAGTTACGGTTGTGAGTTGAGAACACTGTTACAATATTTGTGGGGCTATCACAGAGAGGAAGGGGTCAAGCTATTTTCCAAAGCACCCGAAGGCCAGATAAGGAATCATGGATGGAAACTGAACAAGGAGAGATTCAACCTGGAAATAAGGAGATTTTTTTTTCTGACATTGAGAACAATCAACCCATGGAACAGCTTGCCTTCTGAAGTTGTTGGAGCGCCATCACTTGAGACTTTCAAGAAGAGATTGGACTGCCATCTGTCAGAAATGGTGTAGGGTCTCCTGCTTGAGTAGGGGGTTGGATTAGAACCCCACTGAGGTCCTTTCTGATTCTGTTATTCTGTTCTATCTGTACATTCAATCAAAACATTTCTCAATTTCACAGTTTAGCCCTGATTTCACAGTTTAGCAACACCTAGAAAACCTCAAACTGACAGCATTGCAACGTATTTTGGATGATCTCAAGTCTAAATGTGTGTGTGTGTGTGTGTGTGTGTGTGTGTGTTTAAAGTAAAGAACATCATTTGAGGAACCATGAGTAACTTTAGATGTCATCTGTCCAGATCTTGAAAACGACACAGGCAAAATGAATTTCTATCACTTGGCAGTGCAACTTCTAGGTTCTCTTTAGGGAACTTAAGACTGAAGATGAAGTCTTTGGGCTCATATTAAACTATTGAACAAAGCAATACCAAAAGACACATAGAGGGGTAGCAATTTACTTGCAGCATTTAATCAAACATAAGAACTGCTGCAGGAAAATGAAGATGGATGGCATAGAAACCACACCTCACTTACAAATTGTCTGGAAAAATGGAAGAGAATTATTTTGAAGGAAGAGATGTGAATAAAGAAATAAATCCCAGCTTCCCACTGGGGATGTCGAAAACTACTCTCCTCTTCCATTAAATTTAAAAAGGAGATGGAGGAGGACACATTGGAATCACAACTAGCTGCAATGACTCCATTGCTCATCTGAAACAAACCAGATGTGAGATGAAAAAGAGATTGGGTTACAGATGTTGGCTGGATCCTCACCTCCAAATAAAGTATTACACGATTTGATTGATTTTGACCCATCCTAATAGACGAACTCCATTTATTATGGATATATAACAAGACATGGTTAATGAGACTTCATAACTTAGAAGAATACAACAGCCACTGATCTGGGCTCTCCTCGTTTTTCTCTTCCCATATGTATTTATTAAATGAGGCCAGCACAATTCCAAGGAGCAGGTTTTTGCTTTTAAGTGAAAACATACATTTCCCATAATAGGCTACCCTAAATTGCACCCTTCTGATTTCCTGCCAGCAGAACAGGACAGTCTAATGTTTATGGAAGTGGGCATTGCACCAAATTGCCAGTGCTCTATTTTTACCCGTGAACATTTGAATGCCCATAATTTTATCAAAGCACTTTTTTTTCCCCTCAAGGCGAATGCTGTGGCTTTGAAAGTTGCAATTGATTTCTCAGTTGGTCTTCTCTCCCCTGTTTCTACCCCACCCTAAGATTTCGACAAACACAGCCTTTTTAAAAAAAAAAAATTTTTTCCAGCGGGGTCGATCATTCTCTCTCATCCGGAGCAGCATGGATAATTTGAGACCGATGGTCTCATGTCCAAAAAATGTACCAGGGCTTGTCTCTGTTTCTCATACCATGGCACAGTAAACTCCCCTAAAAGCTTGCCAGCTAAACAATGTTTGGAATACCAGTTCCAAGGGAGGTGGCTTTTTGCAGTTTAAACTAATAATAGTTTGCAGCGGAACCTGAAGTACGGAGTTTATTGTTTGTGTTTGTTCTAAAAAAATCAGCATTGCCCCAGGCTGCAGGAAAACAGCTGCCCATTTAAATCTTTTATGTCTTCTGGTGAGAGAAGATTTTTAACTATGGAAATCAGCAAGGGTGTGCACAGGCGTGTGTGTTTTGCTAACCAAGGCTCTTGGGCTGCACAGGGTTTTAAAACAATGCTTTCCTTTTGTGATAAGTGAAGCTCCCCTTCAAAGCTTCTTGGAGAAAAGAAACTGTGGCTTTTAAAGACCAAAGGAAACCTGTCCCTTTCTTCCAAGTCACATTCCCTCCCAAAGATTTCTTTCTGATATTCAGCGTGCCAATGCGCCTTCTAGTGACTGAAAAGTAGAGAAGGATCAAAAACAAAGAGCCACCGAAGTGAGATGGGCGGTGTGTAACTTTAATAGTAATGATAATAATCACAGCCACCTCGCACAGTCCCAGTATAGATCAACGGCCCAACGGAAGTAGAGAGAGAGAGACCACCTGGTGTAGAAGATAAGTGTCTTAAATCAGCGGTTCTGCCTGTTCAGCCGAACCAATAGCAAAAGTTCCTACTGGTTTGGCTGAACGGTCAGTTAAAAAAAAAAAAACCTCCGACGATCAGCTGAGAGGAGAAAGAGGAGAAATCTCACTGCTGGTTTAAATGATCAATGGGAAAGACCTTGGGGGAAGGAGCAAAGAGGTGCTTCCTAGGGAATGGTCAGATAAGAGACAGTGTAGCCCACAGCTGTATAATGGGAAATGAAAGATGCTCAGAAGGGACACTCTCTTTGCCTGTAAAGGAGATGGCTGTAATGAACTTTGGGAACTGGGGAGAAGAGATGCTACATAGAGAATGGCCAGATAAGGCACCACACAGCCCACAACTGCAAAATGGGTGGGCCCAAAAGGGGGACCATTCCTGTTAGATCTGGGAGGATGGTTCAAGAACGGAGGCAAGACTCAGATAACAACAGCAGCTCTTTATTAGTGACTTCAGATCTGAGCAAAGAATCCCAGCCGCAGCAGCCCCTTATATAGGGCTGGCTGCGGCTAGGCAGCCAATGAAGGCGATTTGAGTTTGCCGCTCTTGGCTGGGCCAATCACGGAAGCCCGTTTACTATCCAATCGGATCAGTCTGTGGTAACCAATCACGATCGGCTATTCGCGGGCCAATCAGAGTTGCAGGCTTTCGAGCCTGCTAGTCCGGAACAGTTCCTAGTTTCTCCAGCTGTAAAGATAGGAGAAATGTACTTTCAGCTATGCAAATTTCGCTTTATCAAGACACAGAATTAGCTGATCCGGTTCTTGTGTCCTCCTGTCTGATCTACCTGGGAAGGCTAATAATGTTGGATTTGCACTGGTCTCTCTACTTTATGCAGTTTTGGCAGAATGCTTGCATATCCAGTCAAAGCACTGCTCTGTTTAAAGCTCGGGGCTCTGTTTTTTCTACCAAATGCAGTGGAATCCAAACGATTCAAGTGATATGATGGTTTCTGGAAAGTGACTGCAGTTCTGGGACCACGAAATGGATGGTTTTGTGCAGAAGGAAGCATTCCATTCATCAAGTAACAAAGAGGTTAAAGAAAGCAGATTTGGAAGAATGAGGCAACTTAGAACTGAGCATTTCTGTGCAGAAAACACCAACTTTAATTTGGAGTCCTTGGGCACCAAGAATGATGTCTACATGAGTCCAAATTTGAGCCCAGTATCAATATGGACTGTGGTTCAAAGTATGATAGTTTTGAAAGCTGATAGTAGAGGATAGAAGGAAAATAGGAAATGTAAACGAGTCTGCATTTTATATTGAGATTTACTTCATCCAAACCTAAAGAGATTGTTTATTTAATTTATCTTTTTTCTGACATTCTATTGTTCAGTGTCAAATTGCATTTCACCTTCTGACTTTGCTTCCTATGGCAACTGCACTGCTTCATTTCTTAAGCGAGGCAAAAATTCTCTTTCATTCATCTAGTGTAGAGAACTTAGCGGAATGTCATCACCTGCTGGGAAAGTTTTGATATTAACATTTTGTTCTTGCTCAATTAACTGTGAGTGTATTGATGACTTTAGCTCATTGATAAATGTAGAAGAAAATGGGAGTCAAATGAAATTCCGGTGTGCATGATTTACTTTAGATTATAGTCATTAAGGCTTGCTTATTCTCAGAATGTACCATAAATTGTTGTCCTGGGAAGGAAGGAAGGAAGGAAGGAAGGAAGGGAGGGAGGGAGGGAGGGAGGGAGGGAGGGAGGAAGGAAAGAGAGAAAGAGAGAGAAAGAGAAAGCAAACAAGCAAGCATTTCCCTCTGCAACAGAGATTGGCATATGCTATTAATTCTCCCCCGGATGGTTCTAGAAACAAATATGTTGGATTTCAGGGCCATAAAACGGCAAGTTGGACACCAATGGCTGCTCCCAGTTCCCTGCTTCATTTGTGACCACTGAAATTGGTCTCTCTGGGGGAAGGAGAAACTTTCCAACAATCTTTCAAGGGCAGGACGTCTCTCGTAGCGATAGACCAACAGTGTAATCCAGGAAACCGCCGGGAAGAATTTTCTTCAGATGTCCAGAGGCAGCGAGAGAGAGAGAGAGAGAGAGAGAGAGAGAGAATTAAGATGTTGCATCCATCCTGAATGTCTCAAAAGAGGTGCCAAATTCCATACTCCATCTGTCAGAAAATGGTCTTCTTCTCCAAGCAGGCCTTCGGAGAGCAAATTATCTTTCCTCAAGCTGAATGAGAACTTGAAAAAAAGAAAATGCAAGAGAACTTATTTTACCCAGCACAAAAAGGATCCTTTTTTTTGGGGGGGGGGGTTGTTGTTTTTCTTTTAAACCCATGCAATTACCATTCGATTCAATTAAAGCAGATTTCTTTGCTTCTGCTTACACAAAGCAACCACAGCCATTAAAGCTTGACGGATCCAACATAAGGATGGCCAACACGATGCTATAAAAAGCCAGATGCAATCCAGTCTAGTCGGTGGGCCATTGGCTTCTCAGAGGCTCTCATCCATTTCAGCGTGTGAAAAAGTAATTTCAAATTAGCTTCAGGCAGGCCTAAATGTGAGTTGGCATTGTGGAAACTTGTGTAATCTAGCTGTGGTTCAGATGTGGTAACCACTTGAGTCTTCCTCTGCCCTGCCTTATCTCTGATGCAATTTTGCACTTCCGATGACAGATCCAGGGTTTAACAAGCAGGAGGAGATTTTAATCTGGAATACAATTTTAGTTGTGGCAAGTGGTTTTACTTAAATCTGTGTAAATTGCTTTAAAAGCCTTCTGCTCTATCGTGTTTAGTTGTATTGTGGCATTTAGCTGGCTTTCCCTCAGAAAACGCTGATATATTCCACCTGGGCTGAATCTTCTTGGTTTAGGGTTGTTGGTTTTTTTTTTTTTTTGCATTCTGCTTTGGTTTAATTGTTTATTTGCTTATTTTAATATCTATTTTTTTTTTAATCCTGTCTTTCCCCACCCAAAAGGTAATCAAGACAGCTAATGAAATTTAAAATGTCAAGTAAAAATGATCCGAGCAATTAAAACAGCAGAGTAAAATGCGTGTGGGTGTGTGCCGACTACAAATTACTTTGTTAAGCTGTAAGTGGGCTCACTCTTTGGAAGTTTTATGTGTGTGCCTCATATTTTAATTTTTACCATGCTGCCCTGGGCATATTAATTGTCAGATTCTGTGTGTGTTATGAAACAGGATACTAGTATTATATGCAAAAATAAAACAGGATCTTTGAGAAAAGGATATCCAAGCCAGGATCAGAGTTATATATACAGGTAGTCCTTGACTTACAATGTAAGTCTTATAACCTATGTTTAGTGACTGTTCAAAGTTACAATGGTGCTGATAAAAGTAATAACCATTTTTCACACTTGCAACTTTGGTCACAGGATCAAAATTCAGCGGCTTGGCAACTGACTCACATTTATGACAGTTATGGTGTTCTGGGGTCATGTGATCCCCTTTTGGGGCCTTCTGATGAGGAAAGCGGGGAAGCCAGATCCATTGAACAACCACGTTACTACCATATTTCCCCCCAAATAAGACCCTGTCTTATATTTTTTGCCACCAAAAAAGGTACCAGGTCTTATTTGGGGGAGATGCCATCCACTGACTAACCTCACTTGCGTGTGTCACCTTCGGCCTCCTTTTCACTGTCCGAGGCCTTCAAGAATTTCTTCTTCTGTGACTGGCAAGGCTTTCCTGAAGGCCTCTGCAGCTGATAACAGAGTTCTGGATCAATCCAGATCTTTTTTATTAGCTACAGAGGCCTTCAGGAAAGCCTTGCCAGCCTTGCTGGCTGCAGAAGAAATGGGGCAGCTAAACAGGTGTCAGGTGTGGGAGACCTGCCTACAACTGTCCAAAGGTAAGTAGTAGGGCAGCTCCACCCCCATCCCACCCCCCACCCTAGCTTAATTTTCACCCATGTGCTCTGGAGTGGGTGGGACCTTAATTAGGGCTTATTTTGGGGGGATAGGGCTTATATTGGGCACACATGTAAAAATCAAGCTAGGACTTACTTTCAGGGTAGGTTGTATTTTGGGGGAAACAGGGTCACTTAAAAACTGGAGTGGTTCACTGTGGCAAGAAAAGTAATAAAATGGAGCAACATTGTCTTAACAACCAAAGTGTGCACATTTAACAGCTGGAGAGGCCAGAGGTGATATTCTTTTTCTCAAATCAAGGTGATTTATCAAAGCAAAAAATGTTGGCTCTCTCACGGGTCTTCTCAATTTAACTTGGTTTATTAGTTTAAGGAAGTATAAAATACAAAGGAAGAAAGAAAACAGTAAGAGGAAGGGGAAAAGAAGGGTTATCGTGTAACGGGAGAAAAAGAGAGAGAGAAAAGGCACCACCTTCCAACTCTGTTTAGCACAGTCAAAGGTAACAACGCTACAACCACAACCTTTGGGCCTTACTTCTCAAATCCACTGAAGAGACTCATATGAGATTGCTTGGTTGATGTGTCCTTTTTGACTTGTGGGTGCTTTTATAGAAAGGATGTCCAAACTTGGCCACTTTAAAGCGTGTGGACTTCAACTCCCAGAATTCCCCAGTCACCCAGGAATTCTGGGAGTTGTAGTCCACACCTCTTAAAGTGGCCGAGGTTGGACACCCCTGTTTCAGAGGCTAAGTCAGTAAGGAGGATGAAATGGATGATGAACTCATAAGATCATAAATCTTGGTGCGATGAAATAATTGAAGATACCCAACCATCATTTAAGGTGTTCGTGGCATAAAAGGAGAAAAAAAAAATGCTATGCAAGTTGTGGGTTTGGGAGGAAAAAGATGTTCTCAATGGATTTGGGTGTGAAAAGACTGTAATCTTGTTTCTCATCCTGAAAGAAAAGCGTCAGAAAAACAGAATAGCAGAGTTAGAAGGGAACTTGGAGGTCTTCTAGTCCAACTGCCTGATTATTGGTTTTAACCCCTGCTTATTGGGTTTTATGATATCCTTTCATCAGTTTCTTGCAGCTAATTCCAGTCAGTAAAGCTTGAAGGTTTTTGTTTTTGTGGTTTTTAAAAAAAAAATAAGTCATCCTTTTAAAGTTTGGTGGAGTTTGCAAATCATTTTGGATCCTTACTTTCTGAGGTTGAAAGTTGAAAGTGTGTAATATAGTTCTAGCAAGCTGTGGATGTTTAAAACAAAAACAAAAACCCACACCATCAAAGTGGTGCGTCCTAATTTAGACCTAATTTTAATTCCTGTACTACTACTTGTAATAATGTCTAAAGTCCTCAATATTAATTTGATTGGGAAAATTCCAGAAGGACTTTCATTTTTTTTCTCATTAAAAAACATTATACATGTCTTAATTAAGCTCCGTTATTAATAGGAATGTTGCTCAATTTAAACTTACACACTTGAAGATGCCATTACCTCCAGCGTGATTCGTTAGATGAGCCCTGCTACGCAAGAGTTTTGAAGGCTGTGAAGGTGTGGAAGAAGATCTTAAATTTTTCAGGACAAGAAGCAATGGGATGGAAACTAGACAAGGAGAGAACCAACCTAGAACTAAGGAGAATTTTCCTAGTAGTGAGAACAATTAATCGGAGAAATGTCTTATCTTCAGAAATTGAAGGTGCTCCAACACTGGAGGTTTTCAAGCAAAAACCAGACAGCTATTTGTCTAAAATAATAATAGCACTTAGACTTATATCCCACTTTACACTCCTTTACAGCCCTCTCTAAGTCAGCCTATTGCCTCCAACAATCTGAGTCCTCATTTTACTCACCTCGAAAGGATGGAAGTTTGAGTCAACCTTGAGCCTGGTGGGATTTGATCTGCCAAATTGCAGGCAGCCGGCAGTCAGCAGAAGTAGCCTACACTCTAACCACTGCACCACTCTGGCTCATAATGGTGTAAGGCCGGGGTCTTCAAACTTGACAGCTTTAAGACTTGTGGACTTCAACTCCCAGAATTCCCCCTCCAGTCGTGTTAGCTCAGGAATTCTGGGAAGTTGAAGTCCACAAGTCTTAAACTTGCCAAGTTTGAAGACCCTTGGTGTAGGGTCTCCTGCTTGAGCAGCGGGTTGGACTAGAAGACCTCCAAGGTCCTTTCTAATTCTGTTATTCTATTAATCACCAGCCCCCACACCTTCCTGAAGGTCCCACTTCTTTGCTCCTTCACACGACTCACCCGTTTCCAGGGCCAGATTTCTCAAACAGTGAGAGGGGTACCTCTGAATCACTACTTGCTATTCAGAAAAAGCTTGTTGGGCTTCAATTTCCAAACTTCCTGTGAAGGAGAATGCTTTGTCTGCTTTGTTTGTGTACCCCTTACAGCTTTTTCCTCCCTCCCTCCTATTCTCCACCCTCCAGTGCATTTTTCTTTATGCATTTTCCCGTAGCTTTTTTGTCGGGCTGAAATTTGGAGGTGGGATGGAGGCAAAAGCTGAAAGGAATAAACTGAAATCATTTGTTACCTACGTTTTCCCATTTCACGTCAAAGCCCGATTCTTTGCACAGCTTAGCTGGAGACACCGGTGGGACACCACTTTTCAGAAGGCTCAATTATGGGCTACATGGAGATTCTGAGTTGGCATAATGCAGCTTCCAGTGTTCTCCTCTTTGGAAAAGGTTTGCGAGGTCCCGTGCCAACAGGGTCTCAGATGGGCAACTGAAACGTAGGTCTTATGTTTGTCAAATCAAATCAAATCAACGCTGAATAACCCTTTGGTGCCAATGCTCAAACTAAAGACGGCTTATTCAACCAGTCTACTGGCTACTACAGTGCAGCCATCAAATTCCCAATTCAGTTGAATGCTAAAATTTGTCAGCATTCCAAAGAAACCCTCCCCATTTCATTCAGCACTCAGAAACAAAGTTCACCCTAGTAAGAATTTTGTCAAGCCCTAAATTGACATAATGTAGCCATTTTATTTAGCCTTATTATATATTCCTTTTCCTTCTTTCTCTTTGCTGGTTGGGGGGTTCAGGTTTGCCACATTCCTAAGGTGGGAGGAGTGGAGATAGAGTTGTTTAGGATAAGTGGCTCTCCTTCCCGTGGGAACAAAAGCTGACCTCGCTGAGACCTGGAGGTGGAGATTGATGACACCATGTAAACATTGATTTACTTCTATTGGGGAATGTGACTTTTGGGGGCTGTTTCTTATTTCCAATATTATGTGGTGCAATTCCAGGTTGTGTCAGATCCAGAATTACAACAGACTTTGCCAATTCGATGATTTCCTAAATAAAAGAAATTGTTTTGGAAGATAGACTTTGCTCTTTTCTTTTTAAATGGATTTCATCACCTGGAAACCTGACATTTATTGAAGAAGTCATACTGGCACATGTGGGAAAACCTGAATCTGAGAATTCCGGGTTTTTCCTTCCCAACTGAAATTTCACAACCCATCCCCTGCACCCACCGGTCCATCACCTGGCCCAATCAACCATCGTCCCAACTGGAGACATTCCTCCAATTCCTCCTTTGCAGGTACGGGGAAACTTGTCCTTGACTTTATAAGAAGAATGTTGTTATTTCTAAACTTCCACCTCTTCATGAAATTCCCCACTCCCAAATTCCCAGGCACTAAAATATGACAGTGTGGAAGCTTCTGGATAAAATATGGCTTCCAAAGCTGATATAGTTGGTAAGGGTTTGAAGTTGGTCAGAAGTTGACCAACTTCTCATGGAGCAAGGTAAGATTGAGAGGAGCTGGGTTGAACCTCACATGGAAACATACCAGGTGACTTTGGAAATTCATGTTTTTGGCCCAGTTGTCTGGTCTTCAGGTGCTTTGGAAAATAGCTTGGCCCCCGTCCTCTCTGTGGCAGCCCCTCAAGTATTGGAAGAGTGCTATCAAGTCTCCCTTGGTCCTTCTCTTCACTCTTCACAGCGTCAATAACACGATCTCACCATCTCATCCGCTAACATCCCTTTCTCCTTTTGCCTTCCAGCTTTCCCAACCTCACAGTCTTATCTGTCTCATAAACAGAGTTAAAAATCAATTCCGTAACTAGACCATCTGATAATTGACAGATTAGTAAGCCCTTCCCCCTGAATAAATGTACGTCTGTATGCCCCTAATAGACACAGTTCCATATGCACTTTGAAATCAAATAGCTGCTGTTTGAATACATACTGCAGAATTAAATAGTTTGCTCCGAGAAGCCAACAGAATGAATTTCTCAGCCAAGTCATTCCATCATGCTCTGTTGAGTGGCTCATTCTTTGAAGCCTTGATAGGAATGGATAGAATCCCTCCTTGTTTTTAATTGCCCCGAAGTGAAATCTAGCAATTACTTTTTTGTGTTCGTTCTTTCCCGAGATTTTAACATAATCATAAAAAGACAACTCTACCGACTTGAGTTCTGATTATTGGCTGCTATTCCCAGTTTATGCTCATCTGCATCAAAGCCTAAGTAGATCTGAAGAAAATGTGCTGGGTGTCTTTTTATGCACTGCACAAACAGCATACTATATAGGGATCTCTCAAGGGTATGTTCTAGGCTTTTAACTCATGAGTGGGAAGTATGTGGTGATTTCATAAGAGGAAGCAGGCAAACCTCACTCTCGTTGAGCACTGATGATGTTTCCTAGGTTGGTAACGAAATGTCTGCAAGAAAACAACCAAGCTCAGAGATCACCAAGGACCCAACAGGCAGCTAATCTGCAGAATAGAAAGAACAGCCTAACCAAAATGGATGAGAATGTATCTTTTCATCGTGGTAGGTAGCTTCCCTGTGCAATGAGTGCCTTATCTCTACCATACTTTAAAAAAAAAAGAGGTGCAAAAAAAATAGATGCACAAGTAGAAAAGGCACCATGCTAAACAATTAATGCAGGGGTGTTAAACTCGCGGCCCGTGGGCCAGATGTGTCATGCTGGCCCTGCCCCCACCCGGTTTAGTAAAGGGGGGAAAGTCCTGATATGTCACGTGATGATGGCGTGACGACGCAAGTTTGACTCCCCTGAATTAATGGGAGGACTTTTCCAAACAGCGCAAGCTTTTCCCTCTTCTTTGCTATGCGTAATAGTATGCTACAGAGAGTAGTTGAGTGTGAAGTTTAAAAGGCACATTATGATTTATTAATAATTGGTTTAGAAGAGGTGCTATCCCTTTATTAGTATGCAGTTTGGGGTGTTGTTTTATAAAATGAGCATAATTGTTGCATATCATTCCAGAACATCTGGTTGCAATCCTTAGTAGCAGATGTTTACTTCCCCAAATATAAGCTGAATGTGATTATATTCATTGGTGATGGTGGAGTATGTTGTTTTAGATGTCTCTTTTAGATAAAGGGCATATGTCAGGCTAATAGAGAACAATATTGAAGAGATTAGCTTGTTTAAAGATCTCAAGAAATAAGAAGGGCTAGCTTATCTGAAGAATCTGCTGATTCTGTGCTTCTAATAGGAACAGCAAATTTCCAGAGCTTTAAGAGGATGGTCCTAGAGATGAATCATAATATTGCCCTTCCTTCCAACCCAAGTGAATGCTCTCGATTGGTTGCAATTAAACAAGGTTATATCTACAGCCTGTTCTCGCAAATCAGGGGGTCGACCAAGTCTGTTTTTCCATCAGCAGCAGGAAATTACATCCCCTCCTGTGTATATCACATTTTCCTTTGGTTCAAGAAAGGTACATATCCTATCTGGAAAAATAGCAGAGTAGAGCTGAGCTCCTACTGGCTTATTTGTTGGGCAATGAGGTTTTCTCTCAGTTTATTTTGAATAGAACAGAGCTGGCAGGGACTGTGGAGGTCTTTTAGTTCAATGGTATAGCATTTACCACTGAAACGGTATAGCTATACCATTTCAGACAGGTAGCTGTCCAGTCTCTTCTTAAAAACCTCCAGTGATGAAGCCAGAGGTGGTATTCAGCAGGTTCTGACCAGTTCTGGAGAACCGGTGGTGGAAATTTTGAGTAGTTTGGAGAACTGGTAGCAGAAATTTTGAGTAGTTCGGAGAACCGGCCAATCCCATCTCTGACTGGCCCCGCCAACCCCATCTATTCTCTGCCTCCTATTGAGTCCCAGCTGATCGGCTGGGTCTCCTTTGGTTGCCCTGCACAGGAGAACGGAGCTGGTAAGCAGGCTAGTGGGGTGGGGAGGGAAGGGTTTTTTTGCAGTATCCTTCTCCTGCCACGCCCACCAAGACCCACCCACCAAGCCACACCACGCCCAAGCCACATCCACCGAGCTGGTAGTAAACATTTTTGAATCCCACCACTGGATAAAGCACCCACAACTTCTGGTGGCAAGCTGTTCCACTGGTTAATTGTCCTCACTGTTAGGAAGTTTCTCCTTAATTACAGGTTGCTTCTCTCCTTTCCATCTATTGTTTCTTGTCCTGCCCTCTGGTGCTTGTGGTTATTGCTTGAAGTCACCTGATCTCCTCCTCCTCCTCCTCCTCCTCCTCCTCCTCCTCCTCCTCCTCCCTCCCTCCCTCCCTCCCTCCTGGAGCATGGTACATCTCAATACAAAATGTCACATGTTTCCTTGGTTGAACAGATGCACTTTCTGACATATTTAACAAGAAGAAAAAAAAAAGTCCTCTCTCTCTCCCTCGTCTCTCTCCATTAATTACTGTAAAATGATCTTTTAATACATTTATCTGGAGTCCCCCTCCCGGAAGATTACCTGTCATCAATTTAAAAGCCTTGTGCTACCCAACATGGCAGTGTAAATATTTTTTATGTGGTGGTGGATGGCAGAAGGAATATGCAAACCAATATTAAGCAACATTAATTTCACACTATAAATACATTAGGTGCTCATTTTATGTAGCAGTGGGATGAGAACTACAAGAAGGTCACTTGCACCTAATTAACTCTGGAAGAAATCTGCACAGATTCTGCCCAATCCTGGTTTTCTTAGATAACTTAGCAAACTAATCTGCTCTTTGATTCTTAAGGAGGTGGGGAATTGTTGTTAGGCACTGCTACGCATTGTTCCTGGTTTATAATGACTGCGTTCCTACTTCATACCACACCATTCTACATTTACATTTGTTACATCTTGCCTTCCGACATGCCAATTATAATTCATTCAGTAACCATGGTTAGACTAATCATGACTTAATTTCAGCGAAGGACTTGCAACGGGGTCAATAATATCATTTGAACCACTTTTGGTTTTAATAACTGCAGAATGACCTCTGACCTCCGTTCTCCCGGGGAACACCAAAAGCTGTAATACAAGCCTTCCGATTTGTTAAAACTAAAGAAAACCTATTGATTCTGGAGACCTCTTCCTCCAGAAATCCCTGGTTCCACATATTCCACCTTATTCACTGCAACGCCAGCCTTTCCAAAAGACGATAAAGGCAGTAGTTTCTTAGCCATCCCCTGCCCATGTGTGCAGGCAGTTTTATATGGGGAGGGGGTTCGTTTTATTAAAACAAAATTAAAACCAACATGCACCTTCTTAGGAAGTCACGGAGATAAAGTGACTGTGGCGAGTCGGTGAATTGCCCCTTTCCAAATATATGCATTTGTGGGTGTCACCGCTGGTCACAACTACAGCTGGATGTTGTGCACCTCAACACTGAGAGAAGAAGAGACTCGATCCATCTACTGAGACCAAACATTGCATTCTCTTTCCAGCGTGCTTGTTAGATAACCCCACCTGCATCCCAATCACTTCTTTTCCTGTCCTCTCTGTTCCTTCTGTTTGATGTGTACGCTGACTTCCCCTGCTGCAGTCCAGCAGAAGAAAGCGCCTCTCCTTTGACTAACTGCTGGTTTCACATTTTAATCTCCATTGCCTTCTGGCCCCGACTCGCTAAGAACTTGTTAAAATACTGAAACAAGTCATGTCCTTACCGGATTGGCTTTTTTGATCTAGCTTCTGCCAAATTGTCCATCTATTAGGATTGACTGGATATAAATGGATTTGCCTCTGTAAGAGAGTAAATTTGCCATCCCTCCGCAAACCTAATTTTACTTGCCACCGATGGAAAAATAAAAGGGAAGAGGAATTATAGGAAGTGAAGGCTAAATCATGGCTTTCAGCTTGCTCTCTGCTCTTTTGAAATGTAAAAAGCTGAAGGCGTTCACGGCCATGACAAGCTCATTCGGAGGAGATAAACAATTTGGCTGTGTAGCGTTGCTGTGCACCCTCCGTTCCAATTCCTTTTTTTTTTCGACTGAAAGAGTCTTCTGTGGATTTTGTATGCAGGCAGAAAATTCTCTTCTTGCTACGGGACTTGCCAGAAAAGAAGTTGGAATGACGTGGGACATCTCAATGAGGTGGTTTGTGTCCCTCCATGGCAGCTCCTCAAAACAAATCACAACTGCTTTGCACGGCCCCCGGGGGCGGGGATCCCAAATCTAGTTTGCAGTGCGACTCAACTGCAGCTCGATCAGGCTGAATCGACTTTATCTCACAACATTGATTTTAGGAGAAGAGAGGCCGTCTCTTATCAGCAGTTCTCGTGTTTTGGTTAGAAAAGTTGGCTTCCCTTCCTGTTATAGACACTGGGTGAGAGTGGATGCATGTCTCTCTCTCTCTCTCTCTCTGTGTGTGTGTGTGTCTCTGTGTGTGTGTGTGTGTGTGTGTCTGTGTCTGTGTCTGTGCGCATGCATGCATAGAGATTTCAGTGTGTGAGAAAGGGCAACAGAGCACAAATATAGCATCAATGCATGGGTTCTCCTTATGTCCATCATCCCTCACTCCAAAATTCACATAAACCCACAAAATTCTACTTTTGAGGACAAAGAGCATATTCTATACAAAAACCAGTGTATACCTTTGGAAACAGCTGCATTAAGCTTCCTTCCTCCCTCCCTCCCTCCTCTCCCTCCCTCCATTCCTCCCTCCCTCCTTAGCTACCTATCTACCTCCCCTTCCTCCCTATCTCCCTTCCTCCCTTGCTCCTATCTTTATTCTGAAATATTATGTAACCTTTTTGTGGATTAATCTGTCAGTTGTAGCATTTGAAAAACTGCACACCCATATATAGGGCCCAGACAGTTTTGCAACCTATAGCAAACCATTCCTTCTGAGAATATTGTATAGAAAATAGTACAATTGCTTTGGAGATTCGTGAGCATGGATACCTGAGAGGGATGACACAACATTGGGCATAGGTTTCCCCAGAACCATAAAACAACTTATGACACAGCGGCGAGTCCTGGGAGAATCTTTTTGTAAGTATCGACGAATCTGATGCCCTTGTAGAATGAGATCTGTTTGGGTGCAGTTTTCCAAATGGCAAGATTAATACAAGAGAACAGGACAGGATAGATTAATGAAGAAGATTCACAAAAGGGAAATGGCAAAGAAATTTACTATCCTTGACTTGTCCAGCCCATTGAGACGAAGACAAGCTGGTTGGCTTAAACAAATATTCACCTTTGTACTTAGGAGTCCTTGATGGTCTTGGCAACTTCCATGGCCAACACTGAAAGCAAATTTGCAATGTTAAATTTGTGCTGCCTTCAAAGGTTCTCTTGCTTATTAAATCAACATATGGAGGGAGGCATGTCCTGTAAAAATGACTATGTATTTATTCACAAGCAAGTGGCTTCATTCCAGTAGCGCCTTAGATAATGCTATATAAATGTTTTATTAGTGGCAGATAAATTTTGTACTCGCTGCCCTGACAAGAATAGTTTTAGGTGATCCGAACAAGTGTATGAAAATGCATGAAAATTATTCAGAGAAGTACACTGTGAATAATTGAACAGCCAAAGATAGGCCAAGAGAAGCGATGGCCCACCCAAAAAAGAGGAAAATAATTCCTCACCCCAAAGACCTTTAAGGACCGATGCAAACAAAAACGCCAAATGTTACGTGGAAAATGTGCAAGGATTAGCAAATTGAAGCCCAAAGAGAGGAACAAAAAAATGGTAAGGGGTCCTTGCTGCTCTCTGAGCTTGGTGGTTTTCTTGCAGATGTTTCATGATCCAAATGAGGTAACCTCATCAATGCTAGTAGTACTGATGATGTTACCTAGTTTGGGTTATGAAATGTCTGCAAGAAAACCTTCAAACTCCGAGTGTGCCAAGAACCCAATAGTTCTCCTCCTCCTCCTCCTCCTCCTCCTCCTCCTCCTCCTCCTCCTCCTCCTCCTCCTCCTCCTCCTCCTCTTCCTCCTCCTCCTCCCCTGACTCTGCTTTCCATCCTTCTGAGGTGGGTAAAATGAGGACCCAGGTTGTTGGGGGCCATACACTGACTCTGTAAACCACTTAGAGAGGGCTGTGAAGCACTGTGAAGCGATGTATAAGTCTAAGGGCTATTGTTATTGCTACTATTACAGGGAGTCCCAGGCATGCAACTGAGCCTGGCCAATACAGTCATAAAACTGGTCACCGTGTCCTATCAGTACTAATTTTTGTGATAGCGGTTAAGTGAACACAGAGGTCGTAAAGCAAACACCCTTGTCATAAGGCAAACGGCGTGGATGTTAAGCAAACCCGTTATTCCCAATGAGGTGTTTTTGTCTGACAAAAACCAGAAGTACATGAAGTTCTGATAGCAGCATTTTTATGGATGCTCACGGAAGTTTATGTATACTGTTAAATGTGGAAAACATTTTAAGACTGAGAAATTTGGAATTGAACATGTTTATGAGAAAGTCCACATAATGAATCTTCTCAGATGTCTTCTTGGCATATCCTGAGACAGGTGCACCTTTTGTCAACACTCACAACATGTGTCCAGTCATGGGGAGGGGTGCAAAAATTTCTTTTGGTCCTCTGGATGTGGGTTTCCCCAGCTTTTGTCATTGTCTGCACATTAATCCAAGGGCCATCATTTTATGGATGTGGTAGGAAAGACACGGAGTGTGCTTTAATTTCGACTGTGGGGACCTGATATTCTCTGCTCTTGATTTAATCAGCGGGACAGTAAAATAGAATTAATTAATTGTTTCCTTCCTGCTTCTTGGTCCTTCCGGTTTTGAATTCCTTGTGCAAAGGCTTCAATATTGGAAAGGATCGATGTTTCTAAAGGATGTAATCTAAGCATGGAGTCCTGGTTTTGACAAGGGCCCAAGAATGTCCCAATTAAAGAAGAGCGTTTGAGCATTTACAAAGTTTTCCACCTCTTGAGCGTTATTTAAAGACTTCATCTTTTAAAAAAAACATAATAACATTCCCAAGAAGAGACCCAGGAATAAAATTAATCCCCTTCTTCCTTTATGGGCTTTCCATTCTGGTTTTAGCCTAATGTTTGACAGTTTTGAGTTTGCGCCATGCAGCTGTTGCAAACTAAGCAGTGGCCACAAGAAAGCTACACCCACTTTAACTGGAATGTAGTCAGTGGCTGCCAAGAGCAACTTACTGTATATTGTAGGATTCTTATAAGGTACAATATAACATATTGTGGTTGGTTGCACAGTCAACCGTGTGTTTAGACTGGATTTGGCATTTTTATCCAGCTATCAAGTCCTTCCCAAGGACCTAGGTAGGCAAATGTTAATGAAAGTGTTGGAGGTCTTGTCACAGGATGTAAGCTGTCCTTAGTCATGCTGCCTTTTGTAATTGACTGATGGTGTTTTTGTCAATGCCGATGGTATTCAAGTGGTGCACCAGTTATTTTGGGATTACACCCAATAAGTCTATGATGATAGGTACTATCTTCACTTTCGTTTGCTACAGTAGGTCTATTTCTGTTTGCAGGTCTTTGTTTATTTTTTATTTTCTCCATTATTCAAATTTATTTGCTGCCCATCTCATGGTTGAAGATGAGTATGAGCAATTCTTGTTGTTTTTTCCATGTCTGTCTCACCTCCTCATCCACAAAAAGATTCCAAATGGATTGTACTGGAAACAAATCAAATGCAATTTGTGTTTATTTATGTATTTACGTAGTTATATGCCTCTACGATCATATAGACTCTGGTGGCTTGTTAATAAATTATGTATTCATGCCGGATGAATTCAGAATCCCCTTCCAATCCCTTCTTCTCAAAAGAATCCAGATGTTAGATCACCGAAGCGATTATCGTCAATTGCATCCATCGGTACTAGCTACTGAATAGCCTGTTGTCTTCCTTTAAAGCTTTTCCTTCCTTAAGAGACAGAGAATGAAAACAAAAACAATCGCGGCCAGTCTAGCATTGAACTTCATTGCATAATTACATCCAACACTAGGAGAACACAAAAAGCACAAGGCATGACAGAACGTGCAACAGTGTGCCAGTTCCTCTCCAGGAATGGAGAAGATACCATAGAAATCAAAAGTGGCTGATGAATTTAACGTCTCCTTTCTCCCCAAAGATGCTCAGTGGTCAGAACGCCAGGCGACATTTGCATTTTTAATTTTGGCAGGTGGTTTATCCCCTTCCTTTTCTCTACAAATGCACCGCAAGATTCTGGATTTAATTTAGAAGGTTGTAACTAGCCGATGGAGGGAGGAAATGCTGTAAAGGTGGGAAGGAAAATAAATGAATAAAAGCAAGCTCTTACTCATGACGGATAATATTCAGAAAACAGAATAACAGAGTTGGAAGGGACCTTGAAGGTCTTCTAGTCCAGCCCCTGCACAAGCAGGAGATCTTATACCATTTCAGGTAAGTGTCTGTCCAGTCTCTTGTCCCAAAAGTGCTTTTTCAATTCTTTGAATTCAAAGAAAAACCAGAAAGTCCAGCTTCCTCTTGAAAAAGCTCCTTTGGGACAACCATGACCTGGATGACTGAGAATCTCCATAGAAATGTCCTGTCTCTTCTTAAAAGCTTCTACATACCCACAATTTCTGGAGGCAAGTTATGATTAACTGATTAATTAATCTGACAGGAAATTTCTTCTTAGTTTTAGGTTGGTTCCCTTTGATTAGTTTCCATCCACTGCACCTTTTCTTGCCTTCTGGTACTTTGGAGAATAGCTTGACTCCATTTTCTTTGTGGCAGTCCCTCGAATATTGGAAGACCGCTGTCATATCACCCCAGTCCTTCTTTTCATTAGACCAGAGGAGAAGAAACTAATTCAATTAGTCGCTTCTAGCAGGAGTTATAGGAACTTTTCAGAGGAAATGGCCAATTAGAGCAGCTGTTTGTGAACTCTGAAAAGTTTGCTCTGAGGGCTGGAGGTTTTTTTAAAAAATATATATATTTTCTTCTGTTTGCAACCGAGCCAATTTTAATGTGTTGATTGGTTGGTGTTAAGGCAATGTGGAAGATTTTATCCCTGGCCAAGCTTCAAAGTGGTGGAAATTAATGATTGAGAAGTTTACAACTCTTAGAAGGGGGCCCCCGTGGAATTGATCTGGATTTCAGAACAGTCTAGAGAATACGTCAAAAGAACTGATATTACCAGTGTCAATTTTTAATGTGGAGATAGGAAGAACTTCGGTAGTTTTTGTGTTTGAGCAGTATCCCAATTTATTTATTTTTTTCACATGGGGGGGGGCGGGGGGCTGCTTTGCAAGGATGCTGTTCCTGGGAAATCACAGTTTGTTTGAAAAATGCAGAGCATCTCCGCTCTTTCCTCTTTGCTACTAAATCTTTAAGGAGTGGGTTTTCATTTATGCTATACAGTCCCACCTTCCATTTAGTCTTGTCTTCTGAATACCCTTCCATGTAGCTTCCTCCTCAAAGAGAAAACATAGTACGCTTAATGCCATCACATCAGATGTGAGAACTCAAATAGCTGAAGGGTTGTCCATGAAAAGTACCCTAGATATTGCAATCCACCCTAGCAAGGAGAAATCTGGACTACTGTGCTTCTTCTGAACAAGTATCTTTAGATATTATTATTCCAGGCAGTTAGGTCCATGAATTGCAACTGACAGTTTCACTGATTCAGTCTGGGAAAGATTTAGCATCTCAGCAAAGATGGTTCATCACAGCTTGATTTTCACCATGTTCACGTCAAATTTCTGCATCTTTTTACCAAGCCTCAATAGTGTCCTGCTCAGATATGGAATGGATCTTCTCCCACAACCATTAGAGATGGTTTCTTGGTAGCCATCCAGGATGATCATGAGAACAGACAAAGATGGATAGCGGGTGACAGGAGTGGCCATTAATATTCATCTTTGAAACCAGCCAGAGGAGCAATCCTTAGGTGAAACATCTGCCAAACTTTGAGGAGAGCTGCAAATGTTTTGTTAGCATGTATATGGCTTAAAAGGACACGGATCTCGCCATGCCCTAAAACATTTCGATCTAAGTTATTTCTGTTCCTCAGCTTTGAAATTCTTGATACAGTCATTTTCTTTTTCTGTCTCTTTCTGTCTCTTTCTGTCTCTCTCTCTCTCTCTCCCCTTTCTTTTTTTTTAAAAAGAATTCTTGCCTAAAGCTATTAATATAGTTCACAAAAAATACCATTCAACCAGTAATCCAACAAGTATTACCTTTACATTTGCCTCCCTATAATTTTCTGCAGTAGACTTGGCCTATTGTTACAGACCTAGATAGATTTCATGTGTTTCGCTACAGGAGGTATTAGGATCATATTACGTTTGCTCGGGTAATTGCTTTGGTTGCTTAAATGATGGCTTGCGGGAGACAAAAAAAAAGGCAGCTATAATGTTACCTGTTCCTTAACTTTATAACAAGGACTGTGCTTCTCCAGTACAGAGGATAGCTAACTCAGGATTCTGAAGCTCCGGCGACAATGATAGCCTTTGGCCTAACTGTATGGTGCTAAACCCATGGTTACAGTGACTCTCAATTTGATTGAATCTCCCAATAAAAGACAAACAAGGGCTTGAGACAAGGAGGTTCAGAATAGAAATGTTATTGCCATCCTGACAGTGGTTAATAAGATGGATTTATTTTCCACCTCCGTTGACCTTTCCGGAGTCCATCTAGTCTAATATTGTCACTACGGACTCCAAAGCCAGAGTGATTTTCCCAGCTCTGCTTAGAGATGGATGGATCTGAAAACCAGGATAGCAGTCAGGCAAGGTTTTATTACTGAGCAGGAGTCTTGTGAAGAAAGAGGGCAGAGAAGAGCAACAAAGTTGACTGCAGGAAATACGACTTCAGCAATAACAGAGTGGTCAATGTCTGGAATACTCTACCTGACTCTGTGGTTTCTTCCCCAAACCCCCAAAACTTTAACCTTAGACTGTCTACTATTGACCTCACCCCTTTCCTAAGAGGTCTGTAGTGAGCGTGCATAAGCGCACCAATGTGCCCACCATCCCTGTCCTATTGTTTCTTTTATTTTTCTTATATGTACCCATTTCATGCATTCATAACTATGTATATACTTATACCTGTTATCTTGTAAGCAATTGACAAAATAAATAAAATAAAAAATAACAAAAGTGATTAGGAAACTGGAGGCTAAAACATATGAAGAACGGTTGCAGGAACTGGGTATGTCTGATGAAAAGAAGGACTAGGGTTGACATAATAGCAGTCTTCCAGTATTTGAGGGGCTGCCACAACGAAGAGGCAGTCAAGCTATTCTCCAAGGCACCTGAAGGCAGGACAAGAAGCAATTTTGGGTGGAAACTAATCAAAGAAAGAAGCAACCTAGAACTAAGGGTGAATTTCCTGACAGTGAGAATCAGAAGTTGTCTTCAGAAGTAATGGGCTTTTAAGAGATTGGTCAATCATTTGTCTGAAATGGTACAGGGTATCCTGCCTGAGCAGAGGGTTGGACTAGAAGACCTCCAAGGTCCCTTCCAACTCAGTTATTCTGCATTTGGAGTGAATGGCTACAGAAAGTTTGGGGAAGGAAAAAAACTGGATGTGACTTTTATCTTTAATTCTCTGACTTCCTTCTCACTTTTCTCTCATATATTTTTTTGTTTGTTTATTTATTAAATGCGTACTCTGCTCATCTTAGATCAAGTGACTTTTTGAAAAGTATGAAGAAAATTGAATCGCAGTCTAGACTGACTGCTGTCCTTTACTGGTCCCCAACAGTGGTGGGATTCAAAAGTTTTTTTTACTACCGGTTCTGTGGGTATGACTTGGTGGGCATGGCAGGAGAAGAATACTGTGAAATCTCCATTCCTTCCCCATTCCTGGGAGAAGATCACTGCAAAATCCCCATTCCCTCCCCACCCCACTAGCCTGCTTTCCAGCTCCGTTCTCCTGTGCAGGGCAACAAAAGAAGACCCAGCCGATCAGCTGGGACTCAATGGGAGGCAGAGAAGAGATGGGGTTGGCGGGTCCAGTCAGAGGTGGGATTTGCCAGTTCTCCAAACTACTCAAAATTTCCACCACCAGTTCTCCAGAACTGGTCAGAACCTGCTGAATACCACCTCTGGTCCACCATAGGAACTCTATATTCAATGAGGGATCCACTTTTTTGTGTGTGGATGAGATGTTCACCAAATATCAATTACATACATTGAATGCACTTGGTGAAATCCACAGTTATAATCCTCTTAAGTCAATTTGATCAGGCCTTACAGCTCTGGCATTTCTATTTAGTATAAAATCAATTTGTTTGATTGTTTTTCCTCACATGGAGAAACATTTGTGTGGGATTTTGTTGCTAAAGAAAGCATTTTCTGACATCTGCCTTAAGCTCATTGACCTAATTATGAGTTCCTTCCATTCACAAGCTCTCTTAGATTCATCTCCCAATCTTTGAAAACAGGCTAGCTGAGAACACTTGGGGAGGTTGTCCTTGTTAGATACGATCAAATTTCTGGAGCTTTACCCTTTTATTTTGTTCCTCCAAAAATTTTCAGCAATCCCCCCAGTCATTTTTTTCTTTCTGCATGTTTTATCTCTGTTGATATAGGAGAAGATCAGTTAGAGCTTGGAGGTGGAGTTAAGTGTGTGGCCAGTTTAGAATCTTTGCATTGCCACAAATGCTCCAGGTCCACTCTTGAATTCCACTGACCCTTATCTGATGCCAATGTAATTTTAGAATTTGAATTAGAATAACAGAGTTGGAAGGGATCTTGGAGGTCTTCTAGTCCAACCCCCTGCTTAGGTAGGAAACCCTACACCACTTCAGACAAATGGTTATCCAATCTCTTCTTAAAAGATACCTTGGATAGTCTTGAAGTGTAATTGCCCACACTCTTGTATATAGACTTGAATAAATCATCTATACTGCAACATAACCACTAACCACTGGTCCTGACTCTGTGCTCCTAATGGTCTCTCTTTAAATTTTAACCCAACTTCTCATTGCAACCATGTTGAACTCATGATGGCAAAAGTGCCAACTCTTATTAAGGACTAGTGGGAGCAACCATATAAATTCAATTAGTACCAAATGGGAGCTACTCCTATAAAACTTTCATGGATCAATGAGATCTCTAATATAGCTACTTACCGAGGATTGAGGTAGTTGGGCGGGTTGTTTTTTCATCCTTTCCAGAAAGCTGATGAATCTACACCAGGAATATAAAAACCTGTTTCTCAATGCACCGAAGTCTTTCATGATTTGCTATTCCAGGCATGGATCTTTGGAGCGTAGGGGCATTGTTCCTGAGAATATTCAATATTCAGTAATTTAATTGGAGCCTGTTTCTCTTGGAGAACTGCATGTTCTATTGGCTTTACCTGCTGTTTTGGGATGGAGCTTTGGTCTGTTAGAAAAAAAACCCCCAATATTCTGTCATAAATATTGACAGTGACATTATGGTTCAGTAAAACCTCCTATTAATTAGCTAATACTCCCAATTTCTTTAAAGCATTTATATCCTACTGGCTTTACAGAGCAACTAATGGGGACTGAAACTTGACCTACAGTATCTATACATAACAAAGAGCTCAGGCAGCCTGTATATCAAGATAAGAGAACAAAGACCCAGCAGAATGAAAAGTGGCCAATAGAATAAAAGTTTAGCTTTAAACTAAAATCCTAGGAGGGAAGGTTGAAGGGACGGAATAAATTTTAGCTTAAAGAAGAAAAGATGGAGGCGTAGCTGGTAGTCTTCATGAGAGAATGAAAGATAAAGTAAAAGCCATTTCAAAAATCAGAAAGATTTAAATGCTAGAGAATGAAGGATTGGGCTGGGCTGGGAAAAAGGAAGAGGTGTTAAGCTATCCAAGAGAAGAATTTTTCTCTGAACACAGAATGACATTTTTAACAATAAGTTGATGGAAATCAGTGCAATTATTAGACGTTTAAAAGCAGAAGGGAATGATTTCTAACAGGATGAGGGAACATCTAGCTTGCGCTTATTTTAATACAGGCAGGACAAGGATTGTCTAGTTTTTGGTAGCCAAAACTCAGAAGGAGACAGGTATTTTGGGAAGTAAACCAGATAGGAAACACAACTAGGTGAGCTAAATCTACTTTATGGTAAGACTACTTTAACAGAAAGTATAAATTTCCTGCTGCCATTTTTAACAGCTTGATCCATCAGAGTGGGTGCTTCCTAAATGTCTTCCTCTGGCTTTTAAGCAGCTGGGGGCTTCTGCCTCCCTTCTCTGATGGTTTGGTAGGCAGCATCTCTTTCCATCATCCCCCAAGGCCATCCACACAGTCCGCTGCAGTTATGCATCTGATGATATTCACTGCAGCTCAAAAAAAGCTTTGCTTTGTAAAGATGTGTAGTAGATAGACGAATGCTACCCATCCTGAATTTTAATTCAACTGTGCATGTATATGCAAGTAGTCCTTGCTTAACGACTGGCTGCTTAGTGACTATTCAGAATTACAGAGAGAAAGAGAAAGAGAGAGATGGAGAGGGAGAGACAGGGAGAGAGAGAGAGAGAGAGTCAATCAATCATATGATTCAGTGGTGGAATTCAATTTTTTTTACTACCGGTTCTGTGGGTGTGGCTTGGTGGGCATGACAGGGGAAGGATACTGTAAAATCTCCAGAGGTAGTATTTGCCGGTTCTCCAAACTACTCAAAATTTCCAATACCGGTTCTCCAGAATTGGTCAGAACCTGCTGAATGCCACCTCTGATATGATTGCATTTTGGGCCTTAGCAACCAACTTGCAATTTGCAGTACCTTGTAATCATGTAACCACAATTTTTGGCATTTTTTGCAGGTTTCCAACATTTACTTCTGATTTTCAGAAGAAAAAAAAACCCACTCATTCGAAAAATGAATTTGTTTAACGACCACTGTGTTTGCATAATGACTGTGGCATTCCATTTAACAACTACAGAGTTTGGTTAATGATCACCACAGAGAAGGTTGTAAAAGTGGATGTGTTCCCACTTAACACCACTACACCTGGTGGTCATAAGACGAGGACTTATGAGAAGTGTGTCTGCACATATGTAAAAGAGAAAAATCAAAATACAATTTGGGGGAGAATATGTCTTTTAAAAGGTATCAATTACTCCGGAGAAGTGGTTAAGTAGAAAATGATAGGAAGGTTATTTGTGTTTGTAAAATAATCTTATTTTTCAATTCCATTCCAAGCTCTGATTGGTAAAAAAAAAAAACCTGACAGTGTGTTTAATCAGCTTTCAATGCTGGGGCAATTACCTGTCATTTAAAGCAGATTACAAAGGTGGAATTAACCTTGATGGGTAAAGGGACAACAATATTTCAAACAGAAGTCCAAAAAGAGAACGGTGTGTAATTACTTTGCAGAATAGGATAAGTAGTCGTATCACCCAATCAGTGTTTTTACCTGCCTGAAAACAAAGATAACACAACTTCACTTTCAGGAATATCTATGGAGATTCTCCATCATCCAGGTCATGGTTGTCCCAAAGTGTTTTCTTGAAAGGCAACTAGACTTTATTTTTCCAAAAAACGAAGTCCAGTTGCCTTTCGAAAAAACACCTCTGAAAAAAAAAGTGCCTTTCAGGAATATCATTGACCACCTCAAGACACTTTAGCTCAAAATATGATGGAACGGAATCATTTTCCTTGGATGGAAAGAAGGGTCAAGAGAAGAGGACCGTCAGAAATGACTAGGGGAGGAAATAGAGGCTAAAACATATAAAGAACACGAGGTGAAGAAGCTTCTTGGATGAGAAGCAAAACGTCTTCAAAGAAAAACCAGAAAGTCCACTTGCCTCTTGAAAAAGCACCGCCTTTGGGACATATAAAGAACAGTTGCTGGAATTAGGTATGTCTAGTTGAATGAAAACAAGGACCAGGGGTGACATAAGCATGCATAAGTGCACAGTCGTGCCTACCATCCCTGTCCTATTGTCCCCAGTTATTAGTTCCTATTTCTTGTATTTAAACTTATGTTTAGTCTTCTTTCTGTTGTATCGTAAGCTTTTGACAAATAAATAAACTAAAAAAAAATAAAAAATAAAAACATGATAGCAGGGTTCCAATATCTGTGGGGTTGCCACAAAGTAGAGCAAGTCAAGTTTTTCTCCAAAGCACCTGAGGGAAGGACAAGAAGCAACGGATGGGAACTAATCAAGGAGAGAAGCAACCTGGAATTAAGGTGAAACTTCCTGATAATTAGAACAATTAATCAGTGGAACGAGTTGCTTCCCAAAGTTGTGGGTGTTCTAACATTGGAGTTTCTAAAGCGGAGGTTGGATAGTCATTTGTCTGAAGGGACATTGAGGGTTGGTTTAGAAGATCTCCAAGGTCCTTTTCATCTTTGGTTGTTTTGTTAGACATCACTGCTCTCACCTTCGTGAAGATCCCCTTCCAGGGTCTGATTCTTCAAACATTGAGAGAGGAACAAGAGAGCTCGGTGCCTCCAGAAGTTGTGGGTGCTTTTAAGAAGACACGGGGCATCCTTTTGTCTAAAATGGTCTAGGGTTTCCTGCCTGAGCTGGGGGTTGGACTAGAAGACCTCCAAGGTCCCCATTCTGATAATCAAGGAGAGAAGCAACCTAGGGTTTCTGCCTGAGCTGAGGTTGGACTAGAAGACCTCCAAGGTCCCCATTCTCTTAATCAGGGAGAGAAGCAACCTAGGGTTCCTGCCTGAGCAGGGGCTTGGACTAGAAGACCTCTAAAGTCCCTTCCAACTCTGTTATTCTGTGTCTGAATCTCCTTTGGCATAAAAAAAGGAACTTCATCTCCTTTTACTGATTCAGGCCACTGACCTGTGTCAATCACTCCTTTGACCCACCCCCTCCCGGTTTGACCCAACTCCTCCCATCCCTCCCGGTTTTCCTACTAAGGCTACTCAGTCCTTGGTCAAGGTCTAACTTCAGTGGCCGTCTGCAAGAATGAAGCGGAAGAGATTCAGAGTTTAACCTGCCAGTTTGGCCTTAATTTTGTTTTATGTTGCTTTGCCGGGATTGCACTAAAGATTTAAATTGCTGTGTAATAAAACTGGGGATGTTCTTTTATTCTTGGGTAGGGCCGGGGAAGAACATTACAAAGCTTGACATTTAGGATGAATCAACCAATTTGGGAGTCCCATGAAGGCGAATAATGCATTTTTCTAAGCTACATTTGTTATATTTGCATTTTAATCTCTCTCTCTCTCTCTCTCTCTCTCTCTCTCTCTCTCTCTCTCTCTCTCTCTCGTCTGTTTAATATTTGATGCCTTGAGAAACATTTCTGCAGAATAAACTAGTCATATTTTAAGCAGTTCTGTTTTATTGTTTTTTAAAGGCAGTTTTTAATGCAGTTCTGGTATAGGCTCCATTTTCTGTTCAAATTATATCAATCTTGTGAGTTTTGATCTCAACAGTGGAAAGATATAGTTTCTCAAATTTGAAGAACTCTTCCCATCCCTTCAATTTTTTTTCTTATCAATTATGGTAAGGCTATCACGCTTTGAGCATTTCTCATACTCTCTGAGATACACCCCTCTTTCCCTGAAAAGACACAAAAGAGACGTCTAAAAGTATGTTTATCAGATTCCATATTTTTTTTATAAGGATAGCTTGCGACTTCCTCATCTGGAGCTCTTCCCACCCAACATTGTCTGACACATCACCTCAACCAGATGAAACCAAAGGTGGCATTTTGGCAAGAATTCTCCCTTACAGGCTGTCCTTTGTTTTACAAACCACAATTGGGAACAAACCAGAATTTCGTGGTTAAGCAAAGTGGTGGTTTAATGAGTTGCAGCCAATGTTTGCCGCATTGTTAAATTCATTGGATGGTCATTAAGTTAATTCAGTTTTCCCATTGATACTGACTTGTTGGAAGTTCGCCGGGAACCTCACAAGTGCAGATCACGGGACATTGCCAATATCATAAATACACGTATGTATCATAAATACATACCTTGCTAAGCGGTCCAATTTTGTTCAGATGAAAGTGGAGAATGCTTGACCGTTGTAAGCGCGAGGACGGGCCGTAAGTCCCCTTTTTTCAGTGCCGTTGTAACCTTGAACATTGAAAGTAAGTCAAGAATTCACTGTAAAAAGTTTGAGCTAGGACTGCTTGCAGTTGGGGTTCTTGAAATTAGAATTAAAATTAGAATGTCCCATTTAAGTAATTTTGAATCTAACGTGAAAGCTATTTTTTCTTTCTTTCTTTCTTTTTGGGATGCACATTGTAGCAACTCTGAATTCTAGAAAAGACAGACACCCTTGTTTTCAAAGCAGCATTATCCGGTCCTATTATGTTAAAGATGATCTGCCTCATTTTATTCCTCCTCTCGCTGAGATATTAATCAGTACCTAATCTCTTTTGTTCCTTTTCTTTTTTTAAAAAAAAAATCTGAAATGAATTTTTGCTTGTAATTTAATTTGTCATTACCACTTTTTTTCTTCTTTCCTTTCCTTTCCTTCCTCCTTCCTTCCAATAGTGGTTAGTTAGGCAGTTGGGCTCGCCGAAGCTCACAATCAGAATATAATGATGATTGCCTCATCCTCTTTTGGTTGTTTGTTCCAGAAAATAGTAATCACAGGAATTAATAAGACATTAACATACAAATGCGCTTATTCTGTTTCTTCACTGGATGATTAGGCAGCCCTCAAGCCTTGTAGGAGCTGCTTCATTTTTTTATGAGAATGTAAAATCTTGTTAATGAGGACAAGTTGCAAGGGATACTGGAGATTTAAAAAGAGGTCTTTCCAACTAATGGAGATTTAGCTGACCCATCCCTTTCCATTACTAATCTCCAGTCATTCAACTGCAACTTGAGAGTAAAAGTGGACTCTGATATGCTTAGAGATCTTCATAGGAATTAGGATTCTGCAATATTAGGATCCTGGCTTATACTCAGAACTGTGGGAGGTCAAACTATTCTCCAAAGTAGCTGAAGGCAGGACAAGAAGCAATGGATGGAAACGAATCAAGAAGAGAACCAGCTAGTACAAGAACATCTCCAGAACGTACCACTAGCTGAATGTAGTATGGACATTGGGAGGAGAATGGATTATTGTAAGCATCCTTGTTGTCTTCCAATCTGAGGTCACCATGGGGTTAGGGTTAGGCTAACTGAACAAAACTAGGTTAGATTCTAGACTCAACTTTGATTAGACTTACTGGAATCAACCATTGGGTTCATGCATTACATCAAGCTGTATAGTAGTTTATTTCATTTTGGCTTATCATGTTATGTCAACGATATAAGCCAAAAGGAACGATTGGGGTTTGTAAACTATAGTCCATGTTGGTGTCACAGCTAAACATATGTCTTTTGTGGTTATGCATAAAGGAAAATTGGCTTAGTACAGTATGTGAATCCCACCTATTGGGTTTAATTTGGCTTTAGTGAATAATTTGGGGCTAATTTTGTAGAGGATATCCTAACCACTTATGTCTCTGGATTTAATCTATGTGATTCTAGACTGAGCTCTTCCTTCCAAAATTGGTCAAAGAATCAAGGCTTTTAATGTTTTATTTTTTCAATATACAGGATGATAGTAGAGAAGATAAGGACTTTTGCTATGCCAGAGTTAAAATGATTTCACAAATAAGGTATATTAAGTCACCCAATGGGTGATGCTTTGTTTTCCCAACTAGCTGACTTTATTTTATATATGTGTGTGCATTTGTTTACTTACCGATTTAGAGTTTTCTAAATAATCCTCTAGTTTTATTTTCAGTGTCTCTCTTGTAATGGTAGCAAATATTCACATTTGATAAATGGCTATAAAAGAGACACAAAGGAGACATCTAGTCAAGCTTCCATTTATCATGATCTGTGGTGGTTAGAGTGCAGTACTGCAGGCTACTTCTGACTGCCTGACGACTGCCTGAAATTTGGCAGTTCAAATCTCATCAGGCTCAAGATTGACTCAGCCTTCCATTCTTTTAAGGTTGGTAAAATGAGGACCCAGATTGTTGGGGGCAGCGGGTTGACTCTGTAAAACTGCTTAGAGAGGGCTGTATAGCACTGTACAGTGGTATATAAGTCTCAGTGTTATTGCTATTGCTATCAAAGGATCTAGGACTTAGAAGATTCAAGGCTCTACCTCAAGCAGCACCGAGATTTTTTTTTTTTTTTACCTGACCAACAAATCTATTTATGTATGCATGGCATCTCCTACCCAGTACTTGGTTCATCACACATCTTTAAAGACAAGGCTAATGAAATGCCCCAATATTTCATCAAATTTTGAGTAACACCTTTTTAATCATTCCGCTACCTGAACGAACAGGCCTCTCCATATTTCTTGACAATCCAGAGTAGCCATGGCAACCTCCACAATTAATTTTCTCTTGCAGGGGATGCTTTACAGTGCTCCTGAAATTCGAAGTCAGAGAGCAAAGCTGAGGAGAAAAAAACCGTTAAAAGAATGAGTGACAGGGACATCAGGTGGGTGGGTGAGTGTAAGAGTGTAACACTTTCCCCTCCTTCTTTTAAAGAAAGTGCAGACTCCACCATCAAATGCAAGATTGTATGTACATGTGTTGGGAATGAATGCATGTCTGTGTTTGATGGGTTGTCTCTTCCTTGGATGAAAACAGCCAACAAATTTTGTTCATTATTTTTTTTCCTCTGAGGATCGAGTCAAGAGGCTCAGTCTTAAAGACCCGTCGACTCTTTTGATTTGTACTCTCACCAAGACCAGAAGAATTAATCAAGGGAGAACCAGCCTAGAAATAAAGACAAATTTCCTGACAATTAGAATAGCTCATCAGTGGGACAACTTGCCTCCAGAAGCTGTGGGTATTCGGTCACTGGAGGTTTTCAAGAAGCGATTGGACAACCATTTGTCTGGAATGGTATAGGGTCTCCTGCTGGACCAGGGGGTTGGACTGGAAGACCTCCAAGGTCCCATCCAACTCTGTTATTCTGTTAGATGGACATCAGTTGCTTTTAGTCCTTTCCAACTGCATCTTTTAATATGCATTTCCGAATATAGTCATGTTTATGCAGTCTTGTTTATATTTGCAACTATTTGTCTCAAATGGTTTAGGGTCTCCTGCTTGAGCAGGGGGTTGGACTAGAAGACCTCCAAGGTCCCTTCCAACTCTATTATTCTACTACTTGATCGTTGTCCTATGTCCTACCAGGCTCAAAGTTTTCTCCTTATCATCGATGTCCAACAAACATGGTTATGAACAAAAATGTAGAAAATTAAAGTCAGAGGCTCAGAAAGCACCAAGGAAACCCTCAGAATATAATGGGTTCCTGGGTTCCCCCTCCCTCAAATACAGAAAACCCAGACCAAAAATGTTGGATTTTTTTTTTCCACCACAGTGGAGTAAGGCTTTTATCTCAGTATTGTTTTTAGTAGCGAAATGCAAAAAACCCAACATTCATTGGAAAGGATAAAAGATAAGATGGTTCCAGAACCTCACTGAGATGCTACTGATTGGGTTTAGGAATTTCTAAATCATTACTTGTTTGTGTTTCGAAAGAGGAATCTTGCATCAAATATCCATCATTATCTTTTTTTTTTTTAAAAAAATCTGAATATATAGTGTGTTTATTCATCTTCTTATCCTTCGCTGTACTTTTTATGAAACACTGTAAAAAGCATGAGTAGAGTGTAAATATACTTTGATTAGATATCTCTCTGGGTTATTTTTTTGTTTACCAAGTGCAGGAATACATGAATTCATCAACAACACAAGGACAAAGGATGTAGCTTACGATGATAGTAAGATGGTCTCTTTTATTTTGCTTTCTTTTATCAAAGTCACTTTGGTATAGTTGTTATACACAGCACACTAGAAATCAGGGGATTGTGAGTTCAAATCTCATCTGGTGACAAAGCCAACTGGGCGACATTGGGCCAGTCCCTCTGTCTCAGTCCTAGGTTGGAGACAACAGCAAACCACTTCTGCAATCTTGCTAAGAAAACTGCAGGGACACATCCAGGCAGTCTCTGAGAACCAAACAGGATTGACACGAAAAGGGATCAATGCCATCACTGTTTTTAATAGCCGTCCTTAGAATTTTATGATCCTCCTATGAGTTTGTTGAATACTGTTTTAAGCCATGTTAGCTACGGGCCAGGAAATTCATCTCCTGAAGAGCTAGTAAGGTGATACTTACACAGAGAAAACCTGAAGTGAGGAAAATACATCTTGTAAATTAGCAAGTGTAAATTGGCAACCAAGCAGGCTGGGGGGTGGGGGGGATAAATCCTGATCAACATAAAAATGCTGCAAGAGGAATAGGTTTTACTATCATCTCACCCCACCCATGTTTTTTCCCACTCCTAGTGTGTGAGTAGATGGGTGGGTGTAGGTTAGCATGCATGTATTTATGGCTCATAAATGGTTCATCTTGGTCAAACCATTTTATGGTGATCTGTTACAAGAACAAGCTGCAAAAGTGATCTTTACAAGCAGATTTCCAGTTGATTACTCCCTTGATCTTGTAAAAAAAAAAAATCTTGTAAAAGGCAAGATCTGTCTCTGTTGATTAGATATTGCTGCCATCCACAATTACAGGTATGTGTGGGATGGTCAAGAAGCATGAAAATGCCTGGGAAGGAAAGGAAACCACGTGCAATGTTAACAGGTGAAGCTGTGGGAGAAATTTGAGGAGCTTTGACAGACTTCTTGTTTGCTTCTCTGTGTTATAGAAGTCAGAACTGTACAGAGCCGATCATACCCTAACTAAATAATATTAAAGTTAGGTAGTCACTCCAGTAAAATTTTCGTAAAACTTTTAGCCTGAAACTTCAGAATAACAGAGCTGGAAGGGAACATGATGAAGGAGGAGGAGGGGGAGGAGGAGGAGAGGAGGAGGAGGAGGAGGTTGTTTTTAAGAAGAGATTTGTATGGAATGGTATAGGGTTTCCTGCCACAGCAGGGGATTGGACTAGATGACCCCCCAAGGTCCCATCCAACTCTGTTATTTTGTTCTGTTGTGATTCACTTAACAATTACAGTGATTTGCTTAACAACCATGGCAAAAAGGTCCTAAAAGTGGGTATAAATCATGTCAAAGCACTACTTGTAATCTTACCATTCTTTCATATGCTTATGGAATTCTCTGAACTTGCAAGAATATTCCTTGATGAAAAGACTTACATTTGGTTGAAAAATACCATTTGCCTTCTTTATCATTACATGCATGGAAGAGGTTTGTTCATGATCAAATGGAAAACAGAAAAACAAAAGAAGAAGAAGGGGGAAAATGGCAATTTTTCTCTATTTCCATTTCTAACAATTATGTTTGGTGCTCAGTGTGATATTTTTTTCAAAGCTAATGTTTGCCATTCCCTGTCCCCCAAGTAGAACCGTGCTACAAAAGAACAATTTAGAGAAAAATACTAAAATGGCCTTGAGAAAATGCTGTTAATGTGTTTTGAATTTATTTTTAGTGCTTTGGATTCTTAGTGTTTTGAACTGATTCTCAGAATGTTTTTTCTCCTTTAAAACCTGCTACCTATTTCTAAGCCGCTCTGACTGATAAGTGCACGGAAGAGATTTGTGATTTAACCGGTCTAGAATAATGTTTTTAAAGGTCAGTTTCATGGCAGCACTTCACTAGGATAATAAGCAATGTTGCAAAAGTTGATCTAGAAAACACACTTTACAAACATCTCAGATCTTTTAACAGATTGTGGTTTTTTTCATTATTAATAGGTATGTATTTTTGTTTTGGTACTTTACGTTGTTTCGGTAGTTGTCTTAAAAGCAATAAAAAATATTTAAATAAAAGAGGTTAGAGGTGAATTCAATCATCTTGTCTAGTAACATGAATGCCATAATCTTTTTTGAATGGGATTTGAACATGACTCTCTCTGTACTGGACTTGGGTAACATGCATTAGACCAGTGGCGGGATTCAATTTTTTTTTACTCCTGGTTCTGTGGGCGTGGCTTGATGGGTGTGGCAGGGGAAGGATACTGCAAAATCCCCCTTCCCTCCCCACCCCACTAACCTGCTTTCCAGCTCCGTTCTCCTGTGCTTGGCAACCAAAGAAGACCCAGCCAATCAGCTGGGACTCAAAGGGAGGCAGAGAATATATATGGAGGTGGTGCCAGTCAGATGGGGTATTTGCTGGTTCTCCGAACTACTCAAAATTTCCACTACTGGTTCTCCAGAACTGGTCAGAACCTGCTGAATACCACCTCTGCATTGGACAGGTCTGTGGAGATTCTCAGTCTTCCAAGTCATGGTTGTCACAAAGGTACTTTTTCAAGAGGCAACTGGACTTCCTTTGTTATTTCTTGAAGACATTTTGCTTCTCATACAAGAAGCTTCTTCAGTTCAACTTGTTTTTATTCTTCAGAACTGAAAAAGCTTCTTAGATGACAAGCAAAATGTCTTCAAGGAAAAAGAAAGAAAGTCCAGTTGCCTCTTGAAAAAGTACCTTTGGGAAGTGCTTGGATGTTTGCTTCTGGAACAATTCTCCTGTTGAGTTTTGCAAAGCTTTATTAACAATTTCATGTGAAAATCAGGAGACAAAGCCATTTCCCAAATGTGGCTGGCATGACTATATGCCAAAGGTGCACAAATTGGTATCTATTTATCTACTTTCCACCAAAGTGGTACCTATTTATCTACTCACATTTGCATGTGTTCGAACAGCTAGGTTGGCAGAAGCTGGAGCAAGGACAGGAACTCACCCCCATTACATGGTGCTCGGGTCTCGAACCCACGCAGTAACTTTTCCCACTGTCAAGCTCAGGATCTGAGCCACTGTGCTCCCTTCAAGCAGTGTTGCTGTTCTACACCCCTATGGAGGAGAGAGAAAATCTTTTCCATTCTGGCCACAGGTCTTTAAGAACCAATTTGTTATGTGACTCTCTTCTCCAATACTCCTAAGTGTATTACACAGTCCTGCTAGTTGGGAAAAGGTTGAGGATTTGTAATTGGGTGCATCTGAACAAGAGAAAGCATTTCTCAGCAGAACTTCAGGATTGGCCAACTATGTCATCTTGAACTCAGCTCGAATGTGCACAGAATTGCAATTCCCTCTTCTTCCCTTCCTCCACTGCTGCCAGAGGCATCCCAAAGTTTTCTAGGAGCCTCACCTGACCTTACCCCAGCTGACTTCAATCCAAAGCATGCCTGTGACTAATTTTATTAATTTTATTCCAGTTTGTAGCATTAGCCCAAGACCTTATTCAATAAGTCCTAATGCAGTCCATATTCAATATGTTAATTCAGCTTTAAATTAATATTTATTACACAGTTGTCTGGTTTATTAAAGAGAAGATGGATTTAAGCAAAATGTTGAAGTAAGATGGGTTTTTGGAGGGAAGGGGAGGAAGGGAGAGAAGGAAGGAAGGAAGGAAGGAAGGAAGGAAGGAAGGAAGGAAGGAAGGAAGGAAGGAAGGAAGGAAGGAAGGAGAGAGAGAGAGAGAGAGAGAGAGAGAGAGAGAGAGAGAGAGAGAGAGAGAGAGAAGGAACAAAGAGAAAACAAAGACAAACAATTTTTGTTAGAAGTATGGATCAGGAAATTTCTAGTTACATTCTGCCTTGGTTGTAACATCTGTCAACACTTATGATGACACAGAGGTTATCTCTCTGAATATATAAGACATTTTCAATATTTATCTTTAGGACATAGTCACTTCACCTTCCCAGACAGCTAAAATGCATATGTTTTAATGTATTTTATTTACAAAAAAGAAATTCTATCTCCCCCGAGTCAAATAATTTAACTTTAAAATGAGAAGGGAGTCTCGCATCTGCTGAAAATACATAATGGAGGTGGATGGCTTTTTCTATCTAAACTTCCTGGCTGGGTTGAAGTTATCTTGAATTTGAGTGTGTCTTGAATTCCAGCAGGTTCTGATTTGCTTTTCAAATCAACTTGAACTCTGAGATCAAATCAGTTCTCTGAATCAGTTCTCTGAACCAAACTGACAGTTCCAATCAGACTTTGCCCAACTTGTAGTAGTCTGATTAAGGAAACAGAAAAATTAAACATACAAAGAAGAAAAGTAATAGTTTGATAGCTGTAAAAGGAGAGAGGATAGATGATAGATAGATAGACAGACAGACAGACAGACAGACAGACAGACAGACAGATAGATAGATAGATGACAGAGATATAAATAAGTAGATAGATAGATGATAGACAGACAGACAGATGCTACTTCTTTATTATTTGAATTCTATGGCTGTTCATCTATCTGAGAAACTGTAGAGTGAAGAAACAAAAACGAAAGGTTACCTTAAACCAAATCCACTGCATTTCACTGAGGCTCAATACAAACAACAGTTAGCCAAAGATTAGCCTTTAACCTGATATTATCTACTTTTGCTTACAATAGTGATCCAAAACCTGGAGGCCTTTCTTGGCTTTGCTACCTAACATCTTTTGGGAAATAGATTTCTGGGAACTAAATTTTTTTTTTTTTCACCTTTGAAAAAGCTGTGGTCTTCTTTTGGCCATAGCATCCATTGCCTGAAAATTGTCCCTCCCTTGATCAAACCCTGGAGAACCACGACAAAGATTCAAATTCTGAATTTGGTAGAAAACGACAGGGATAACCGTGGAGAAATTATGCATTGGCAGTTACAAAACCAGGTTTTCAGCCTGGGAAAAATGGGCTCTCTCTTACTCCCTTTGAGAAGAGAAGGGAAAGAAAAGTCCAGGTTTTTTTTGAAGATCGCCAAGCTTTTAAGATCTTGTTGTAGCCTTTTTGATTAATGGATTGGTTGGTTGGTTGTCCGGCTGGTTGATGATTGATTATGTGCCATCAACTCATTTTTTTACTCTGGCGATCACATAGGTAGGTTTTCTCCATGATGATCTGTCCCCAGTCTAGTTCTTTAGATCTTCCAATGGTGCCACCACAACTAACTCCATCCCTCTTGCTGTTGGTCATCCTCTCCTTCACTTTCCTTCATCCTTCCCCAATGTTAGCTCCTTGTTCTAACCTAGATCAATGAAACAGAGTTCCCTCAAAGTTGTGCAGTCTGTTTCTTGACCTGAACTACTTTGAAGGATCAATAGTTTCAATCTGGAAGATGGAGACAGGGACAATTAGACTTGGGGAGCATTTTGTGTAATTTCAAAACAACACATCTTTACAAGAGCAATTAGTAAGGTATGAAACATAGACCCATTTGCTTTTATCTTTTGGTCGAGTGCAGCAATGGAATCATTTGACTTTTTTTCCACCACTTAGATTTGTAACCATCTAGAATTACAGAAACTCTTCTAAATATGCTGCTTAAATGAGGTGGAGGGGGATGTTTGCTGGTTTTCTTTTCTTTCTTTCTTTTTTTTGGCAAAGACACTTATGCTTGGAAATTATGTCCAAGTTTTTTTTTTCCTTCTCCTACTTTGAAACCCGTTGTTCTGACTATTAACACAGCCTCCTCACCCCCTTTAATAAATCCTCCCTAATAAAATTCTGAGATTTATCTCCTTGCTCACTTAATGGTACCTGCCTGATTTCTAACTGTAACTTGGACGAGAAAAGGGAGATAAAGGAATAAAATCATGTACAATTTCCAACCCCATTATGGTAACTCTGAACATCGCATGCTTTAGGAAGAAAAGTAATTTAGACGACATTACAACAAATGCCATCATTCAAAATGGAAACTATCCATCACAGGTTCAAAGAATATTTTTTAGTGTTCTAAGGAAAATACTCAGACATTCTTGTAAGGAGTACATTAAAACGAATAGATTGACTTAATTTGGGGATAAATGGTAATACACAGCAAGTGACAGCTACACATAGCCCCCCCCTTTTTTTTTTCTCTCCAGATATACAGGATTTATAATTATGCGCAATATACTGTCATAATGCAAAATGAAAAGTAACTAGTTTTCAGAACCCCCCTTTTTTTTCAAAAGTGTTACCAAATGCTTCTTCTTCTTCTTCTTCTTCTTCTTCTTCTTCTTCTTCTTCTTCTTCTTCTTCTTCTTCTTCTTCTTCTTCTTCTTCTTCTTCTTCTTCTTCTTCTTCTTCTTCTTCTTCTTCTTCTTCTTCTTCTTCTTCTTCTTCTTCTTCTTCTTCTTCTTCTTCTTCTTCTTCTTCTTCTTCTTCTTCTTCTTCTTCTTTTCCTTCCTTCCCTTGGCCTGATTTATAGCTCCACCATGCTTTTGACAGTTTGAAAAATTCAAAGTATATAAACGGCAGTCAACAATAAGAGGAAAAGACTGATTTACATCTTACATTTAGCATTCTGGTGCTGAAAAAATATGGAAAGTGGCTAGGAAAGTTACTGGATTTTGTTTTTCATTGTGTATTTCCCTACTCATGGATAATTCAGATAGCTTCATGCATATTTCCTACTTTCACGGGAAAATTGACTTAAAAAGAAGACTATTGCTTGCCTTCTGAACAACTCCTTATTTGCATGTATATCAATGTCCTCTATCATCTATATCTACATCTCCCTGTTACTCATACTTGACCACTTCCCCAATACTGAGAGTTGAATTTTATACACATCTTAAAGTGACCAAGTTTGAGAAATGCAGGTCTATATTAGCACTGGAAAAGTGAAGGAGGAATGCAAGTTGTGGCATTTTTGAAACTAATGATGAAACCTATAGACCAGAATAAGGTGGTGGACTAGACAAGAAACATCCAGGTTCAAGTCCATTCTTAGATCCATTTTTTTCAGCAATGGATGCTCTTTGGATGACTTTAAGTCTGTCTCTGAACATTTCATGGGAGGAAAGAATGCTCTATACTCAGTATTGGAACAGTGGGATAAAATTCTAAAAATTAAACAATATGAAATATCATGTATCATTTGTTTGACATTCTTCAGTGGAACTGCCGCAGTAGAAGACATCTTAGAAGATAGAAAACCCCCATATATCTTAAATAAATCAAGCTGCTCTACTTAGAGGAAATACAACCTGGAAGAAAAATTGAAGATTATATTGATATTGAGCGAAGAGCTGAATTCTGTGAAAAATGTCCACTCAAGGGCTCAGAAGAGAAAGATGACCTAAGAGTAAAGCTCTCCTTATAAACAAAGATTCCCCGAGGGTAAATTGCACTCAAACTTATGAGTTCCCTGGAGTCCAGGTTTCAAATGACCATAGTTACTGGAACACTGCCTGCCGTCCCTTTGTAGATTTGTGGTTTACCTCTGGCATATTCTCTTTGTGTGTGATTCTACCCTGAACTTCAGCTATAAATCTTTCAACCAACCAGTCCATCAATTGATAGAGTGGCCTTTCATTTTCTTGACTTGGTTCCATTTGCTTTTGCATGACATCTTTGTTCAAAACAAAGAATGAGCCATTTGACAGTCAAGTCTTGTTTGTGTTTATTTAGGATGGGCTCAGGGTTTTGAGAGAGCTGAACAGCTGAAGCACAGTTTGCAAGAAGATCTATATGCCGTACACAATAGGATAGTTTTTTTTTTTTCTGAAAGGCCATTTGAAACTTCATGGATCTCCTACCAGTTCCCATAATTTGCTCTCTTCTGAGGGGAAAAAAAGTTTCTGAAACCTTCAAAGTGGCACTATCAATTTTAACAGCTGGTGCAAATGTTCCAATTTCACTGCTTGTTAGGAGCAGCCCCAGTGATCTGGGCACAGCTGCATGGAATAATTTTAATTGGGGACATCTACAGATACAACTGTTATTGTGAATACCAGCTTGACTTATTTAGAAATAAAGGATTAGGTGAAATTATAGCCTATCAATAGTTACTAGGTGCCTCAAAAGACACTATGCTTTTGATTTGATTTCTTTTTAATCTCGCTTTTCTTCTATGGCTCTCCTGCTAGCATATGAAAAAGTCCAGCCAGGGGATAACTAAAGCCAATCTTGCTTAAATTTAGCCCTACCGCTGAACTTTGGATCATCCTTTGAGACCAGAGCTATTAGAATACAAAAGGAGGTATTAGTAGCTTCCAAAAACAATCCAATTGAGGACAGACGTTAGTAAATATTTATGTCAGTACACCGAGTGAATAATACTCAGTTGGTTTAGGACACACAGTGTGTACTGCCCCACTAAAATTATGGAGAGTATTGTCAAGATCAAAGAACACGCCAGTAAGAACACCATTGTCCTTTCCTTTGAAGTAAGGAACTCAATAAGGGTGAAGATAATCATTCATCCAATCATTCATTACATTACCTCACAACCTGGAGAAGATAAAGGAGCATTCCCCTTTTCTCTCTTCTTTCTCACTCCCTAAAGCTATATCAAAATGGATCCTTGCAACATCCTTTATAATTATGTATGAAGAAGCAAATGCACTCACTGGCACATCAAACCTTTTTCTCACTATCCCATTCTATTCTCGCCTATTGTGGGGCCTCTTTTTGTGTATGCAATTGTTTGACAAAAAGAGTAGGTAGAAGAACTGCAGATGGACAGGTTCCATTCTAAATCAGGGGATGCTGAACAGTAATTCTCCCCACTTCTACTTTGACCATCTTCTTTTTTTTAAAAAAAAATAATTTTTATTAAACAATTTTTCTTATATACAACATCATTTCCATTCATTACTCTTTCGTGACAGTATACATACTTTTACATAAATCTTAACTATCTATATACTTGTCTATGTTGCTTAATCTATCTTTATCCACTATATCTTTTACCTTATTATCTTATTGTCTTCTTCTCTATTCAACTCTATATCTATTATTTAGCCAATCATACAGTACATCCCATGTCAAATAATAATCCATTTCCTCTCTTTCCTTTATCTCCACGGTCAACTCATCTATCTCGGCACACTCCAGTATTTTTCTTATCACATTTTCCTCTGGTAGCATACTATTATTTTTCCAATTCTGTGCATAAGTTATTCTTGCTGCTGTTAATAAATGTAGCATTAAATACTCTGTTTTCTTATCATATTTTCCCGTTATTATACCTAATAGAAAAGTCTCAGGTACTTTGACCATCTTCTGTATTCGACAACACAGCAGAGGATGGCAGAAATAAATCAAATCCCATTTGCCTAATCCAAAATATATCCCAAGGAAGAGAGACTAAATGATCTGCTGAAAGGCCAGATCAGATCATAAAAATCATTGACTTGGAAGAAGCCATTGAGATCAGTAGAACAAGCCTTCTTCTCAGGGCAGGAACTCAAATTTCACTATCCCCACCGTATGGCTGCACTCTTGACTGATAAGAGAAAGTCTTGTCATCTTCTGCTGCAACAGCAGCTTGGCTATTTAAATGAAAAGTAAAGGTGTTTCTATATGTAAACACCTTCAGGTTGTGAAAGAGTTGGGTGGTCCATAAATGTGAAATATAGAGTGGAATAGAATAACTGAGTTGGAAGGGTCTTTGGAGGTCTTCTAGTCCAACGTCCTGCTTAGGCAAGAAACCCTACACCACTTCAGACAAATGGTTATCCAATCTCTTCTTTAAAACTTTAAAACTTGGAGCATTCACAGTTTCTGGAGGCAAGTTGTTCCACTGGTTAATTGTCCTCACTGTCAGGAAATTCCTCCTTAATTCTAGGTTGCTTTTTTCCTTGATTAGTTTCCACCCATTGCTTCTTCTTGTCCTGCCCTCAGGTGCTTTGGAGAATAGCTTGACTCCCTCTTCTTTGTGGCAGCCCCTGAGATATCGGAATACTGCTATCGTGTTACTCCTAGTCCTTCTTTTCATCAGACTAGACATACCCAGTTCCAGCAACCGTTCTTTAGATGTTTCAGACTCCAGTCCCCTAATCATCTTTGTTGCTCTTCTCTGCACTCTTTCTAGAGTCTCAGCATCTGTTATATAAATGAAATAAATACGTCTCTGGAAAAAATATCTATAGAGATTGTCAATCATCCAGGTCATGGTTGCCTCAAAGGTGCTTTTCAAAAGGCAACTGGATTTTTTTGCTTCTTGTTTTTTTTTCTTTTGAAAACATTTCACTTCTCATTCTTCAGAACTGAAGAAGCTTCTTAGATGAGAAACAATATATTTTTAAAAGAAAAAAAAAACAAGAAGGTCCAGTTGCCTTTTGAAAAGCACCTTTGGGATGTCTGGAAGAACTGCTGAAATCACAGTTGTATCTGGGATGCCAGAAAGCATATTTCCTGTTGATTTGATTTGATTCATCCGGATTGTTTTGTTTAGAATTTGTGATTAAATAAAACACAGCATCTTTCTTGTCGATGCTTTGGAGGATGGTTTTAAAAAGGCCCAAATGAGTAAAATATGCATGGAGTTCAGCTGGTTAATGCTGCAGATTGGCCAAGAGAGTCATGCCTGCAACTACCAACTCATTTGCATTCACAAAACCAGAAGAAACCTTGATGTCAAGCCGCAATCAGGACTGTGTGTATAAATGGGGCAATTGTGGGAACAGCTGGCCAGTTGTGCAAGGACAATTATCCAAATCACCCATCCTGCAATTGCTGTAATAAGACCTTCATTTGCAATCCACCCAGCTTAAAAATAACAGCTTTTCATTTTGTGCAGAGGAATGCCATTTTGCAGAATAATGGAGAGTAACGAGTTGCCACTCTTGGGGTTATTTTTAAGATGTAGCCCATGGTGGTGTAATTCTCCGTGGAAAAGTGCTGAGATCATTGGTTTTCCAGTGGCCCATCCATTGGATGTTCGGTTGGCTTAATCATTTCCATGTCTCACAAAGAGGTCGCTTTCCAAGTATGGCCCTTTTTTGAAGAGCTCTTTTGAGGGAGGTTGAGATTCACAGAAGTGTTGGGGGCAACAAATATAATGTTCTGGTGGCCCACTTGTCAACAGACTCCATAAACAGAATTGACATTTTGTTTTTATTGTTGTGTTGAAAGAAAAGAAAATCTGGAGCTTCTAGTAGATGTTTACGAGTGATGTAGAAAACATAGACAAAGGAGATGACAATAGAAGAGAATGTTTGTAGATCAGGGTCGAACTGTAGGGTCCTTGGTGCTCTCCTTGGTGGAGAATAGAAGAGAAGAGAAAATGAATGGAATGGAATGGAATACAGAATAGAAAATTAATGGAATGGAATGGTATATAGGATTGAAATGGAACAGAATGGAATGGGGAATAGGGAACAGAAATAGAAAACCTTATTGGCCAAATGTGACTGGAAACACAAGGAATTTGTCCCCTTGTCTCTGAGCTTGGTGAGGCCAAAGGCATGGCTTTTGAATATCTTTATGTTTATCCAATATTCACATACTGTACCCTGAACATGATCAGGCATCAACATATGCCAATACATTTGTGAAATTTTGCATCTTGAGGTAGGATCTACTCTCCTCCTTTTTTGAAGAAGTGGATGTTCTGCATTTAGTGGCTGAATAGATATTTACTTACAAAGCTGATGTTCAGTGTGTGCTTTTTCCTTGAAATAAATGGAAAAAGGAAGCCAGCTTTGAAGGTTATGAACTAGTCCTTCTGGACATCTTAGCAAGAGAGAGAGAGAGAAAAAAATCCCTCGCTAAGTAACTCTTCAGAAAAATAAAGTCTTGGATATTTTGGCAGTCTGGAAGAGAATGAAGTGACACAAACAAAGAGGGGAAAATGACAATGGCTTGTACCTGAAGAGATTAGATAATTTGGTGCAGATTGCTTTGACAACTGACAGACTGCTGAGCAGTGGAGCAGCTCTTAACGTTTATCTTAACAGAAACAGAGCATTCACTTATAGCGGGGATATTCTATTAATCTTGCATTTAAATAGAAAGAACATTCACCTACAGATACCAGTTTTGACTCTGTTCTGCTTAAAGGTAAATGCATAAACAACAACCCAGTGCAAAGCTATGGGTGTGTCAAAAGTGGTTATGAATTGTACTGCTCAAACTATCCTTTCTAACAGAACTCTTAAAATGTTGGATATTGCCAATCTGACCTCCCATCTCTATGGAGTTGGCTTGGTTCTAGATCCTGGATCATGATTTGTACCAGTTGGTAAATATTTGCAAAGCTATCATCTGGTGGTGCAGTGGTTAAAGTGAAGTATTGCAGGCTAATTCAATTCTCCCCTGTTCAAGGTTGACTCAGCCTTTCATCCTTCTGAGGTTGGTAAAATGAAGACACAGATTGTTGGGGGCAAGAGGCTGACTCTGTAAACCGCTTAGAGTGGGCTGTAAAGTACTGTGAAGCAGTATATAAGTCTAAGGGCTGTTGCTATTGAAGGTGGAGTCTTAAGAGTGTTAACCAAGAGCCAGCCAACACTCATCTTCTCTTAAAAGTAGAGGCCATAGCTTGTCTGCACACATCACTGAAGGATGGTTATTCTACCGCTGCATTAATTTATATGACTTCCTCTTCCTAAGACTCTAAGCAGGTTGTGATAGAATCACCACCTCACCACAAAGTACCATCCAATGAAATAAAAACAACAGCAGCCAAGTGGTCTCCTCCAGCATTTCACCTGTAATTTGGTAGCTCCCACTCTATTGCAGCTCCTGTCCCAAAGGTTCAAGGAAACAGCATGGTCTTGGGTATCTTTGAAAAGGACAATAAGGTGGGAACCAACCTTAGATGGGAGTCCTGCTTTCTGGCAACCACTCTTCATGGGAAAGGGGATCCTCAACCAGATCTCTAGTGGTCCATGAAGTGGAGGGTCAGATTCTGACTGGTCAGACAGTGCCAGAGGAAAGGAATAAAGACCCAAAACATGAGCTTGTCTGATACAGGAAGGGCCTGGAAGGAGTAGCCATTTAAATCCAGCTAGTATGAGAATCGCCAGAAGATGTCTATTTCAACATGTTTTTAGTTAATTTTTTAGGTGCAAAATGTAAGCATGCTTATTTGTATTGATGGCAAGAAGTAACAAAATTGGAGACTATGACAAAATTGTGGATTCTATACTACAATTGCCAGTCTCTCAACTCCTTTTTGACAATATTCTCTCCTCCTGCATTTTCCGTTTCTCACTCGCCACCTTCTTTCATCTTATAATTTTTTTGTCACCAGACCTGTCATTTGCTTCTTATTTCCTCTGAATCCCTGCCTTTTTTTCCCATCCTACTTACAAAATAAATCAAGTTTCCCAAGAGTGAGACTGCTCCTTAGTCCACCAGCCTAGAGATCTACCTAGGCTAGTTGTAAACCATAAATTGTTGTCTTGGTATTAATGCCAGTGTGAATTTCAGACAACTCATCTCTTTCTTGATTATTTATTAGGTTGAGAGGCCACCTGGCTCCAGAATGGCTATGAAGAGCTTACAGTTAAACAATAGAAAGCAATTATTATTTTTTCTTTGTGTGCAGACAAACCACACACCCTGTACACAATGGATGGTTTCCCCAAACACCCTCCCCTAAGCCTGGGAAAGCAGCCAAGTTTTTAAAACCTTCTGGAATATCATCTGGGTGGTAGCTACTCTGAACTTTTATCCCCCTGGTGCAAAAAACGAGTGTGATAGAAAAAGCTCTGTTAATTGGCTAGAAAGAAAAAAAAAAACCCAGCTAGTTCTAAATTTGCAACAACAAAACTCTATCCATTAACTCTGGTGACTGCCTGTCATGTAGAGCCAGCAGCCAGTGAGAAAGATGTAAGAAACCGCATTTGCATCAAAAGAGTTTATCAGTGAAGCACAGGTAGTGTTTCAAACTTGACAGCAGGTACTTATTAATAATGGTATATTCCCACCCTTTCCTGCCACCATTCGCTTCTCCCGCCCCTGGCAAAATGTTAACTTTTCAAGTATTTTAAAACACTATCCGGAGACTTAATGGGTTTTCAGTTTTTGAAAAGGGAAGGCAAGCTTGTTTTTAAATTAGTCGGTTTTGGCACTTTTCTTCAGAGCCCAGGGCATCTCTTTGCAAATCCTGCCTTTTCAAAAAGGCCATTGGGGAGTACAGTGGCTGGCAGAATTATCACCTTGCTGCCAATAGCTTTGTCCTTGGTTAATTTTAATGTTGCTTCATGCATATTGCTTGGGTTGTATGAGCTTTTTCAGGTAGAGCAGATAGAAAACTAAGCTAAGCTAATTTGACTTTGCCGTAAAGTTTCGTTTACAGAATCACGCCAAGTCTGAAAGTGCAAAGCTCCCGCCATCACTTTTACAGCTTGATAACTTAGTGAAGGTCCCTCCCAACCTCTTGCCCTGCCTGTTATGGGGTCTCTTATCTGTCCATTCAATCTTGCTGTGACAATGTCTGGAGCCAAAAGTTTAGTGCTTCGATTTTTCCATGAAGAATTTTATTTTATTTTCCTGAAAAATTGTGCCTGCTTCCATAATGCGCCTCTCCCTTGCACGGAGAAATTAATGTAATCTAACCATTTTGAAATGGCTGATAATGAAATTGAACATGGATTATCATAACTTGAAAGAAATGATTAAGAGATACTGCTTCATTTTCAGTGATTACCAGAAATGGGGAAAGATATATTTCACAATGGATTTTGAGTAATTTTCCTGTTAATTCCAGGATGAATGCAACTTGACAGCTGATATAGTCTTGTTAAGATTCAGGTGACTTGATATACCTTTCCTACTCCTCCTCTTCTTCTTCTTCTTCTTCCTCCTCCTCCCCCCTCCCCCCCAATAGATTGTGCTTACTAGCAGATTTTGTTGGTTTAAAAAGTGACCTCTGTTCCACTTTGGCCTGAAAGAGGTTTTTTTTTTTAACATTTTCACTTAGTATATTGCTAGCCTGGGGGAGAAGGAACCAGATTGCCAGGGGTTCCGATCTAATATTAATTTATTAATGAAATGCAAATGAAGTCATGCAGCAAAAGACATAGACAGATGGCCCCTTCTCTTACCTGTGCCACGGAGTCAGGAAATGTGATCAGGAGGCAGGATGTGAAATGGCCTTTAAATGATGGAAGGCCTGGAACTAGCTTCAGGGACATTGAAGTTGTCATTGGTATTGGGACACTGGCAGAATTAATGTCTGATAAAGGCCTGCATGCAAATGGGGACCCCCAGGCTGCTATCTCCATATCTCCATTCCTGATTGAAAAGCCGCAAAGTTTCCCCCCCACCCCATTTTTTTTCTTTTTCAAGTGACTTGTAGGTTAAGTGAACAGATAGAAATGAAAAATGGCTTACCTGATTTAAGTCAGTATCTGACCCAGAGGTGGTATTCAGCAGGTTCTGACCAGTTCTGGAGAACTGGTAGTGGAAATTTTGAGTAGTTCGGAGAACTGGCAAATATCACTTCTGACTGGACATTTTGCAGTGTCCTTCTTCTGCCACGCCCACCAAGCCATGCCCAAAGAACCGGTAGCAAAAAAAAATTGAATCCCACCACTGATCCAAGTAAATTTTGTAGCAAACCACTGAACAACAAACACAGTTAATTTGAGAGTCAGAAATATGTGCTATATGTAGGAGCCTTGAAGGTGGAGTTAAGAGAATCATCAGCGTAGAGTCGCTAAGTTCCCACAAACAATCTTGAATTCCATTGACCTTTATCTAGTGCCAATTTAGTTTTGACTAAAGTTAGTTGATTAGATTCTTGTGTATCGGCATGAACAATAAATCAGGCTAACTAGAATTTATTGTGCGGTCTTGATTCTTCATGCCTGACATTATGGCTGCCAAGAGTCTCAGTGAAGACAGCACATTATGATTTAGAATGGAAGTGTTATTACTTTTCAACCACGTGTCTCATCTCAGAGTTTGTGCAAAGGAAAAGATCTGGGGAAGAAAGACAGCAGGTGCCATTCCCTTCCTTCTACCCGTATTGTCATTTTTGTCTAGGCACCAAAGATACCAGGGTATGTGTGATTTTTGCCTTTTGTTAACTTTCCATTCCTATTTGTCAATCAAAGTGAAGTACATGGCAGCCATTTAAAACTCACAAGGAAATCCTGTGATGGAAAGAAAAGGCAATCAGGAAAAGAACACTGGAATCTGATTCTGTTCTTTGTTATAGTGGCATCTAGAAAGAAAGAGCGCCAGTCAATAAGAAGTTCACATTCTGCAAAAGGAATCAGTTAAAAAGCAAGTCAGCAAAAGTTGGTCAGAAGTGCTTCACTGCATGTTCATTTTTTGTGGTATCTGCATTCTTCAGATACAAGAAAAACTCCTTTTAGTCCAGATTGAATTTGAATTCAAGGACTGAAATCCGAAGATGGCACGGAATGGAATCTGGCCAGCTGTATTTTCGCTGAGAATCCAGTTTGGTCCAACAGCATGAAGGAAGGTAAACTTCATTAGGGATTGAGAGTCATTGATTTCAGTTCAGCTGCGGACTTATTGTGTTCTTGCTTATTCTGAACAATTTACTTAAGGTGCTGAACTCAAGTAGAAGCTTATCTATGATTTGCTGCTAGACCTTCTTAAGTGTAGGTACTGGAGATTTAACCTAAGTCCTCCAGCAGCTGGTATATACTGTATGATCAATCACTGAGTTACAACTTTTTACATTGGTTCCCTCAACAAGCTTTGGACTTCCATTCCTAGATTCCTCAACGTGTCAGATATATTCTAGTCGTTAATTTTTGAAATCCAGATCTCCATCCAAACAATACCTGGCCTCTGACCTACTTAGCCTCAGCAAAATTAACTGGGCCACATGCTAACAAATGTCATTCAAGGCTGATCGGTTCCTTGAACCTTTGGAAGTTAATTTCCCCACTACTAAGGTAGTTGGTTCCATATCTAATATTCTTCAGCCATCATTTGTCTCCCTATGCCTCAAAGATATTGGAAAGTTGATTGAAGGAGGCTGGTCCAATCAAAGGATCTGATTAAAGTGAACTTGATATCTTTCTAGTTACTTTAGTGTGAAACGAAATGCCTTCTCTTTAGCATTGTGAGGAATATGGAGAAACGATGTACTTGGAGGCTGACAATGCCACAGAGAGTTTGCATTCCTTGTTGCGCTTTTCAAAGGAATATAAAATGAGAGTCACAGCAATGTCATGGAAACATATCTCCTTCTCTCCTTCCTTCAGAGCTCTTGATACTGTATTTCAGTAATGATTCTCCATTCATTTCTTTTCAAGTCCATTTCTCTTTACCACCAAGCTGCTCCTTTTCTGATATCACAGTCCTTCACTTCTGCGGTTATCACAATCCTTACTGGCTGATCTGCCTCCAGAAAGCTCAAGCAGATAAGAATGGACATCCTAGTCTCACACTGCAATTTTGTAAGTGAAAAGGAGCAAAACCAATTACCTTTGATGAGCAAAATTGAGTTTTGCTGGTTGGTTTGCCAAAAACTTTGCTGGATTCTTATATATGAAGGCTTCATGTAGGAACAAATATCTGGTAAAATCTAATAACATTAGATTCAATTGCTGTTAGTCCAAGACATCATAGTTAATGGTGGTTCACATTGGCTCAACATGGTCAGGATGCTGGGCTGACAATTGGCAGGCTCACATTTGAAACCCAATTACCAGTGATGTCACTCACTCCAGCTTCTACTGACCATTTTGTGAGTAGATAGATGGGTTACCACTTTTCTGGGCAACTTAATGGGGGGACATGAAATAAGCCCCCAATTGGCCCACCTCCTGGCAACAGTTATGTCCCCAGCTAATCCTCTCAACCCGGAAGTGCTTCGGTGCTCCTGACCTGAATGTAATACTGTAGTAAGGCTAATGTGGTATAATGTAGTCCAGATTCCCAGGAGGGGAAGAAGAAAGTTTAGATAGTTTGTGTAGGAGAAAAGGACAGTTCAGGGGGTTCCTTTCTAATAGTTCTCAGAATATGTGTTTAATGATGCAGATGGTCTGCTTTGGTTTGGAAAGATTTTTGTCTGCTGGTGACGAACAAGAAACAAAACTGCTTAAAAACCTCTAGTTTGTCTTTCTTGGTTTTTGGACCCTGACAATTAATCACGTAGATTGTGATAGTTGTCCAAAACATCAAGGAACATCAACTTGCTTATCACTCTATAAAGCACTTTATAAGGCCACATTTGGAATACTGCATCCAGTTTTGGTCACCACATTATAAAAGAAAATGTTGAGACTTTAGAAAAAGTACAGAGAAGAGCAACCAGGATGATGGGGGGACTGGAGGCTAAAACATATGAAGAACAGTTACAGGAACTGGGCCTGGCTAGTCTAGCAAAGAGAAGGACCAGGGGAGGCAGGATAGCAGTCTTCTAATATTGAGGGACTGCCACAGAGAGGAGGAAGGGGTCAAGCTATTTTCTAAAGCACCTGTAGGCCAGACAAGGAATAATGGATGGAAACTGAACAAGGAGAGATTCAACCTGGAAATAAGGAGAAACTTTCTGACAGTGAGGACAATCAACCCATGGAACAGGAGTTGCCCTTGGAAGTTGTGGGAGCATCATCGCTTGAGACCTTCAAGAAGAGATTGGACTGCCATTTGTCAGAAATGGTGCAGGCTCTCTTGCTTGGGGGCGGGGGGTTGGACTAGATGACCTGCAAGGTCCCTTCCAACTCTGATTATCTGTTAATCTGGTTCTACATCAAAACCTCACTTTCTTAAATTTTTCTATACCATATCAAAATCATCTCAGCACCATTCATCTATTCATTACCTCCTCCTCCTCCTCCTCCCTGCAAAACCCATTCCCTTCTAGCATTGATAATGTTACCTAGTTTGGTAATGAAATGTCTGCAAGAAAACCAGCAAGCTCAGAGAATACCAAGTGTCCCACAGTCTTCCTCCTCTTCCTTCACCTCCTCCTCCTCCTCCTCCTCATAACTTTCTCCATACTTAGCAGTTGAGGAAAAGGAGACACAAAAATGCAACTTTTATCATTAAGCACTATAAAGACAAAACCATGTTGACAACGCTTAAATTTTGAACCCTCCAGGAGTGCCCTAGCTCTAATTCCGGCCCCTCATCAAGCTATTGTTTTGTTGAAGTCGCAGCTGCCTAGCCACCATTCCGACAAAGTAAACAAAGTAAAAGATCTTCATTTATATATGCTGCTTCCCCGCCCCTTGCAACGCATGATGAGTTCCTTAACTTATGAGCTCAAGTCCCTCAGACGAAGCAAGATTAGCACTATTGTCTGTAACAGAGCAAAATGTCTCAAATTTCCCAAGGCTTAAATGGCATTGCAGAAGAGTAATTAGCCAGTGCAAAAAGGAGACATCAGACAGATTGGTCATCTGATTGCTTCCATTTAAGAAGCCACTCTGGAATTTGTAGGATTTGTCAGTGTGGCAAAAAAAGCAACAACAAAAAACGGTTGACTTTTGTCTCAAAATGATGGCAATCATGAGTGCTGTCTTGGCATATACACATCTCGGTGATGTTGACCAAGCGTTTTGGGTATACGAGCACCATAAAAGCATTCATTTCTTGCACCGTCTATCTCCTGTCTTTCTAGCGCTGATTACTGTGACACATAAACCTTCATATCTGAGTTAGGAGAGTCGTTACTCTTTTGTGAGAGCAATCAAACTGTGTAGAATTCAGTTTCTTTCAATCTCTTTATTTTCCCAGAATCGAATTTGGGCTGAATGAGTTTGTGCTTCGTTAAATAAGAGAACAGAATAAAAAGAGAGACTATCCTCATACCTTATTTTAAAAAAGTAATAATAACGAGAAGCTATCGATTCAGTTCAGTTGAGACTTTGGAGTCTGATAGCACCTTTTTTTTTGACCCACAACATTTGTGAAAAGGCAGAAAGCCTTTTGAGCTACAGTTTTGCCTTCTCACTTCTCTATTATCACTTCTCAGGTACTCCCAACATTGGGATATAGCATCATCATCCAGCAGATTCATAAAAAGATAGCTGTTTTCTTTGAAGTGGATTAATGGAGTTTTTGAGATGTTTACCTGCAGCCCTGTAGAATTGTGGGCTGTTGAATCCCACTTTTAAGCAAAATGTGTATTTTTCCACGTCTATTTGGTATGCACAATGCAATGGTATAGAGTCAGTGGCCACAGCAGGCAACAGCAACACCAGTGGAGAAGGGAACAGGGAAAATCACTCAAAATAAGTGACTAATTAATCATATTCTTTATTTTAATAACACACTGTCTCTGTTGGCAAATGTGTATGTCTTCAATCTCACAGCCAGGGCTGCAATTCTAGTTGTTGGTCAACCCCCCATGGTTTACAAATTGACTTTACAGCAGAGAAAGAGAAGGGGAAAAAAGTTCCAATCTTCCTATGAAACTTAATTATAAAAGTTATTATTATTGTTCCCGCATGCACAACTGGATTCAGATCAACACTTTCATTTTGTGGGGATGGGGGTCAAGACCAGTGATGGTTGACCAATCTTTTTTTCAGTTCTCATAGACAATTAGCAGTCAATAAAAACCCCTTTTTTTTTCTTTCCCAGGAATAACTTTTTTAAAAATAAATTTACTGGTCCGACAAGTCATTTCAAACTTATTATTCATCTGTTAGGATTTTATGTTAGAGCTTCAAAAAGATGTTAGACCAGTGGTGGAATTCAAAATGTTTTACTACCGGTTCTTGGAGGGGGTGGGGCACTTCGTGTGCGTGTGGAGCATTCTAAAACAGGGAATTTTAAGCATGGAAATTTACCATCAGCGCTGGTGAGTAAAAAAACGGAGGTGGTATTCAGCAGGTTCTGACCAATCCTGGAGAACTATTATCAGAAATTTTGAGTTGTTTGGAGAACCAGCAAATCCTGCCTCTGACTCGCTCCACCAACTCCATCTATTCTCTGCCTCCCATTGAGTCCCAGATGTTCGGCTGGGTCTCCTTTGGTTGCCCTGCTATCAGCGTTCCAGCCATTCCAACCAATAACTCCAAGACAGACATCGCTCAAAAGTTCTCTTTTATTTGGATAGTAACTGGCACAACTGGGACAATCCCGACTCTGAAAATTCTGGGTTACCCTGCAATAATCAAAACTACAAATCCAACCCCCTACCTCCATCGCTACATCACATGCCCCGATCATCATCTCTCCCAACTGAAGACTTCCTCTCACATACGCGCACAATAGCATGACCTTGAACTACAAAAAGAATGTTATTTTGTCTAACTACATCTACCCCAAGAACCTTCACCCTCCCACTTTCCCAGGGTCAAAATATGGCAGCATGGGAGCAGCTGGTCTCAATATGGCTTCCAAAGCTGACACCTGCACAGGAGAACGGAGCTGGAAAGCAGGTTAGTGGGGTGGGAGAGAATGGAGATTTTACAGTATTCTTCCCCTGCCACACCCACCAAGCTGCACCCACAGAACCGGTAGTAAAAATATTTGAATCCCACCACTGGTAAAACAGCTGAGGCACAGCACTCTGCTCTGCAGTGCCTATCAGCTGAGCTATAAACAAAGGAAATATAGGACAGGAAAGGGCGAGGCCAACTGCTGACTGGCAGTACCGGATTGCTAGAACCGGTGTGAACTGTCTGCATACCACCATTTTGTTAGATTCACCTTCTTCCTCAAAGGTCCAACCATAGTGAGAGATAAAGACAACTGGAAGAACACAAAGAGCACATCAGAAAAGTCCTTGTAGCTCCAAACAAGAAGTTTCCAATTAAAGAAACCCTAGGAAATACTGTATGCTGGGTGGAAAAAGTACCACAATCCAGTTGAAAACAAAACACTTCTAAGTAACATACTGTCCATTGACCTATTATCCTGCTTCATCTTTCTACCTATATTTATGTTATTTATTATTTCTTCTTTTAGATTGATTGGTTGCACTTGATTTAAATTCTCCAGCGAACAATTCACTCGAGCATGAAAGAACAGCTGCTTATTTATTTATTTGAAAATAGAAATGCACCATCCAGTAATTAATCCATATTATTGATGCATTATTTAAAGATGACATCAAGGTTTGGCGCACCTCTGCAGATAGCAACAATAATCTGACAAAAATCTGGTTGAAAGATATTTCTGTTATCATCTATGTGATGTGATCCATATTCTTGGTCAAGTCACAGGGAAAAAAAAGTCTTGTGATTCCTTCTTTGAAGCAATTTTAGGGTAGGGATGGAATTTGATTTTGCTAACTCTGACATGCCAGCTTCTTTCTGTTGCGGAGGGAAGAGATTGTGATTTCCTCTGCAATTCAAGTTTTTCAATCCAGGAATATAAAAATCAGTGAATTGCACTTACCGTTAAAACCATAATACCGCAATTACCATTTGCTTTTAAGGCAAAGTGTTATTCAGTATTCTGGCCAAAGAAACTTTTAGAGAATGCTTTAGGGAGCTTGCTTTGGGAACGGGAGAAAAAAAATGGAGATATTTTAAAAAAACCAACAACTAATGCAGCCATCTCAGATTTAAAAATAAGCAAACAAACAAACTCACGGTAAGTAATCATTAATTCTCCTTACTCTACCCCAAAAGGAGCACTTAACAGTTTTTGACCGAGCTAATCACATCCCTGGGGAACCGGATGGAACATTTGCATTAAATTACCCCCTCATTTCTCAAATCTTTGTCTGGCCTTTCTTGTGTAGACTTTGCTGCCAGCATTCTTGAGTTTGGCACAAACTCATTCATCCTACAGCTAATCTAGCTGTTGCTTACCTGGTAGGATAGTGTAGAGTGCAACATGAGGTTACAGGGTGATAAGGATGAATCCGGCCCCCAGCCTCCCTCTTTTCATTCAAATGGTTTAGCCAAGGTCAAAGGGCAGAGGACTTGAGATGTTTTAGCAAGAAGACTGAGATGTTGAGACTCTAGAAAGAGTGCAGAGAAAAGCAACAGATATGATTGTGGAAGTTAAAAAATACGAAGAGCAGTTGCAGGAAGTGGGCATGACTAGTCTAGTGAATAGGAGGATCAGAAGTTAACTGATAGCAGTGTTCTAGTATCTAAGAGTCTGGAACAAAGAAGAAGGGCTCATCCTATTTTCCAAAGCACCAGAAGGCAGGACAAGAAGCAATAGGTGGAAACTAAAGGAGAGAAACAACCTAGAACTAAAGAGAAATGTCCTGATAGTGAAAACAATTAATCAGTGGAACAACTTGCCTCCAGAAGTTGTGAATGCTTCAACATTGGAGGTTTTTAAGAAGAGATTGGACAACCATTTGTCTGGAATAGTATAGGGCTTCATGCTTGAGCAGGGGGGTTGGACCAGCAGACCTCTAAGGTCCCTTCCAACTCTGTATTTCTGTTAAAACCATGCATGCATGATCTATACCCTCAAGCTTGTGATGTGTTCTACCACAGTCTGGAGTAGATTTTCGCTTGGGCCAAGTAAACCATTCACTATGCACTGCTTTATCGTATGAACCCAATGTGTTGCAATTTATTCAATGAGCATTTGTTAAGTAACTATTGTTAGGCAATAGTTTAGCTCAGTGCATGAAGACATGCACTGATAAATCCAGAGATAATTGGCAACAGTTTGAATCTGATGTTCTTACTCCAATTATTTTACACAACATCTCCCGTGGCTTCAGGGAGAAAGTTTTAGGGGGTGGGTGGGAAAGCTTGTTTAATGTATGGGAAGAAAATGATTGAAATGTATCTTAGTTTTAGGCTTCTTATTAAAAACCAGTCTCTCATTGGAGATGGGCGTTTAACAGTGAATTTATTTTTCCTACCAAGCCTCCTTCAGAGGAATTTGGCACCATTTTTCATTTCTACCTCACAGGATTTTTTCTCCCTCCTCCTCCTGGACTCAAATATTATTGGAATAACAAGTAGATCAAACAATGTGAAGGCCCATTTGCCTGCTGGGAATATTTTCTAAAGGATATTTGTAGCTCAGGGTTGAATTGTGAGGTCCTTGAGCTGGGTGGTCTTCTTGCAGATGTTTCATTACCGTACCAGGTAACATCATCAGTGATAAAAGGGAGTGTGGATTTACTCTTCCTTTTTTTAAGGAAATAAAATAATAATTTTAAAATAAGAGCAGACTCCACCCTCTTCTAGTACTGATGATATCTTCTAGTTTGGTAATGAAATGTTTGTAACAGAGGTGGTATCCAGCAGGTTCTGACCAGTTCTGGAGAACCGGTAGAGGACATTTTGAGTAATTTGGAGAACCAGCAAATGCCCCCTCTGACTGGCCATGCCCCCATCTATTCTCTGCCTCCCAAGTCCCAGCTGATTGGCTGGGTCTCCTTTCATTGCCCTGCACAAGAGAACGGAGCTGGAAAGCAGGTTAGTGGGATGGGGAGGGAATGGGAATTTTACACTATCCTTCCCCTGCCATGCCCACCAAGCCATGCCCACAGAACCAGTAGTAAAACAATTTGAATCCCACCACTGGTCTGCAAGAAAACCACCCAGCTCAGAGAGCACCAAGGAGCTTGCATTTTGTAAAGAAGAAGGCAGTAACTTGTAAAAGTTTAGCTGGATTGCCTCTTAGAAGGACTTCACATATGCAGAAGACACCTCTACCGCTTAAGTAAAACTATTTCAGCTTTTGGCTTATGATTCATACCTGAAATCATACCACACATTAATATTCAATTTCCAAAGCTTCCTCTATTTGATCTTTTAAGCTCATTAGTCCTTTTGGCCCCTTTCAAGTTTTCTACAAAGCATTAAAAACAGAAAATAGATGCTCTTAGTTACAGAAATGAATAAACCTTAACTCCATGTATGTAATTAAATACCATTGGGGAAAAAAAAACCCATAAAGAGTTGTGAAAAGGGGTGCTTATTATGTGCAATTCCCTGTTTTATAAAATGAATAAGATTTCAGGGGACTTTAGAAGGACAGATCACGATGGGAAAAAAAATCTATCATTGCTAGGAGTTGGAAACTACTTGATGGTTCATAATCAATCTAGAGGAATTGATCCATGTCGCTTCAGGTAGAGCTTTAAGAACTCTGTTTCAATCATTTTGGGGAGTTTTAAGGGCTGCAATAACATCTGGACAACATCTTTGTGCTAGCTTTGCCAAGCTAGCTGTTATTAATAAACAGGAGTAGATTTACATCTAACTCAGGACAATAGAAGCAGGGCATCGCTAAAAAGCCTGTGCACCTTGTTGGGATCGTTTTGTTTGATGCTTGGAGCAGCCTAGTTGAGATTAACCTGCACTTAAAAGCATTAATTTCTAGAAATAGTTAGATTTATAAAAAGATGGTATTCCAAACTAGATAATTATAGCCTATTTTAGAACCGCGCAGAATGGGACAGAGGACGATAGATTGGATGCCACTTCTGAGAAGTAACTCAAAAGAGAAACGAAGGAATTACTCCTAATTTTAAGGAATGCTGATTACTGCTTCGGTTCCTGTAGAATTAGATACTTAAGTGTACCATTTCAAATGACTGTTTACATGTTTGCCATTAGCCCAGAGCTAATCCTTTATTTCTGGATCAATTGTGTTTTCCTTTTCCTTCGTCTCAGAATTATTATCTGAGGATTCTATTAATGAGTGTAACAAACTGGAGGCAAGCCGTGCTATTATTTTTGTGATTTATCAGATTAAAACAAGGAATGTTTTCAGTTGAACAAGTCAGTGGAAATTGATGGAAGGGACCATCAACTTCCTGAGTCTTTTCATTTGTCTAGATAGCCTTTTTTCCAAGATCTGCAATCTCTCAGAAAAGATGGACCAGAAAAAAATCTTCATGCAATGGTGATGTGTGACCTTGTCTTAACAAACCAGACCTCCTGTGTTTCAAATAGCTACCTGTAGTTCCCTACAAACTGTTGTAAGCTGTCAAGGGCTGAAAAAGGGCCTCAGGCTCTTCTTCACCCATCCAAAGAAACTGGAACAAGAAGACAAATAAGTCTTGTAACTCAAATTAGGTAGGTTTTCTTGTCCCTTCCTATCAAAACAAGCTACCTATTAAGATACAATTAGTTTAGTTTCCTAAAATTCAAAGCGATGTGTCACCTTTACTCCAGAACATTGTATTATTTATCTGTATCTATTTATATCTCAATTTGTACACTGATTACTTCTACCAATGATAAAACTATGGCCAAAGACGAATCTAAATAACCTAGTTGCATGTCCAATCCAACATTCTTCCTTCTTTTCTTCTCCACCTCTTGAATGAATGATGTCAATACCAGCTCTAAGTTCCTTCATATTTTTGCCTCTTCTTGCTCTGTCTCAAAATTGCACCAATGAGGCCAACCTGTTGACACTGCAGCTTGAGGGAAAAAGTATTGAAACTGGAAATAGCCTACAATTTTCTTGCTGATTTGATAGATCAGCCCATGCACTTCGGCACTTACTCTTCTGTCAACCAACAATTCTGTAATAGCTGCTTTTGTTTGTGTGTGTGTGTGTGTGCGTGTGTGTAGACATGGACAAAATAGCATCCTTTCAGGCTGGTAATCTACTAAAATAAAAAAAAAATACAGGAATCACAGCACCAAACTTTTTCAAGGAAAAACAAACAGTTTCAAATTTCTAATTTTATCTCTGTCTGATGCCTTCCCTTGACCAATTCTACTTCGTGTCCAAAAGACATGATGGCACATTTGGGACCTATTCCATAGATTTGAGGACCATTCCATAGATTTGAAAAAAATCTTGGCAGGTTGAGCTGAAAAGACAAGATAAAAATACTTCTTGTTCCAGCTTGTGAAAATCTGTTTTTTGAACCAATTCCCTAGATCTAATAAGAGGGGAGATTATATGGCTGGGGAAAACACTACTTCATAAAAATCATCTCCAAAGTAATTGACAAACCAACTGAAGGATGGTATCGCAGTGGCTTTTGATCCCAATAGTTAAATGTTGGCAGGTAGGTTCTCCATGATGAACTAAATCTATAGTCAACTTCCTGGTAATAATTCCTGATTTGATCCCTTGACAAAATGCTGGAAAAATGATTTCTTAGTCCTTGCTTACTGTCACTTTGTCACCTTCCCATTTGTGGGGAAAAATTGATTTCCAGGTACAGAGGCTAAGCTATAAAGCATGTTTCTCTTCATTCACTTTTTGAACTTCTTGATCATGTCCATTTGAAGGCAACTAAATCATTGGAATCTAACATATGGGGCTTGTATATATAGGAGTTACAGTAAGATTCATATTTTGGTAAAGGAAATAGTTTCATTTATTATTAAATGTACTTGTCAGTCATCATGCTGTCCAAGGCAACTCTGGGTGGCTTACAGTAGCAATAATCAAATAAAAAAGGCCAAGTACCTTTTCTTAGACACGTAGAATCATCTCTTGCAGGGAACATCATACCCAAGTCTTCAAACAATTGCATGAAGGTCTATTTCTATTTAAATATGAACTTTCTCGGTTAGTCTCATGATCTGGAGCCACTTATCCTCCACAGCTAATCCTAATCCTAATTTTGAAGTCAATGCACTTTGTTGTGTGTCAGCAAATCCCCTTTTAATTAGTTGCAAGTTCTTTGAAGTACTACTTTGGTCTATTCTGAAAACCCTGCCCATCAATAGGATCGAACAGATTGTGACTTAATTCGTCATAACTACCACGATGATTTTTAGTAGCCTCTAAAACTTTTCCATTCAGCTTTTCTATAAATATAACCAAAAGAGAAATCAAAGGGAAAAGATGTGGGGGGGAAAAAACCCAGAGAAATTTTTCTTTTCCCTTCTGAAATCCTTCCAGATTCTCTCAGTGGATTCTCTTCTCTTCTTCCATAATGGATAATGTAATAAAACCAGTATTTAATCAATTGCAGCATTTCAAATGTAATATGCCCAGTTCGTTCGGTTTTCGGCTGCCCAAATCCCAGACTTTTTGACAAGATATATGCATTGCACTAACCCATGCTTGGCTTAATTGCAGTTTACTGAATAAATCACAGTTTGCTGGGAGAGCCTAACCCATTAAGCCATCAATCAAGCTTTACAAATCACAGGGATGGATTGTCACAGCATGTTGAGCCAAACCCAAATCATGCCTATTTTAATTATTCGATATACTGAGCATATTGTATAATCCTAGTCTTTGAGGATCCAAGTGCGGTGGAGAAATTTTTATTCTTGGTGGCAAAACGATGTTGAAAACTCTCCTGGAAATACAAGTTCTCCTTTATTTATTTACTTCCTGCCCCCTCCAGAAATTCAACTCTTCCTCTCTGATGTTTGCATTCTACTACCAGCCTACATTAAGGTTACTGGCTTAACTGTTCATTCCCTGAGCGGTTCTCAGGTCAATGTGGCTGAGGCCAATTATTCTGCTGAAAGAATTTTCTGCCGGCAAGGTTTTCCCTTGATACTTCTAACCAAACTGTGGCTGATCTGTGCACTGAGAAAGGGCAGAAGACAGCAGAGCCCAGCCCAGATGTCCAGAAATTCTCCTGACCTTTTTGTAAGACTTTTCATACTTAGGCTTTGGATGTGCGATTCGTACATTGAATATTCTGGATGGGATTCTACCGGTTCGGATCTGTTTGGGCGAACTGAATATTAACTTTGCATCTGGTTTGCTGAACTGGCATTTGGACTGATCGGCTGGCCCTGCCCACACCTCCCCTCCTCTCCCAGGATTCTCCATTCAGCCCATTTTCAATGGAGGCAAGTGCAGGGTTGGCAGGGAGGCTCTGGGAGGGCGGAAAATGGGTCTTCCGGAAGTCTGGAAACAGACCTGTTCCCAGTTTCTAGAGGACCTCCAGAGCCCGGGGAGGCCATATTGACCCTTCCAGAGGCCCGAGGAAAGCCTCTGGACCCTTAGGAAGGTGAAAAATGGCCCTCCTGGAAGTTCTGGTAGACCACGCCCACCATGGCCACGCCCACCCAGCAACTGGGCAATGAACCAGTTGCTGGGATTTTTGAATCCTATCCCTGATGCAATATATATATATATATATTCTTAAGTTTCCGTGGGTACTTCGGAAGTTATGGGAGCTTGATCATTGGAGAGAAGAGATTGGAGAGTTGGTTGGACTAGATGACCTACAAGGTCCCTTCCAACTCTGATTATTTGTTATCTGCCAGGCAATGCCTATGTTCGTACCATTTCTCTGTTTATTTATTTTTTCCTATTTTCCTTTTTGCTTTCCTTTTTTTTTTTTCTCTATTACTTCCATCTTTCCTTCAGTACTGGTCCTAGATCTTGCAAAATACACCATTAAAAAATAATAATGACCATCATCTGTATCTCAGGGCTGTTATTTTCCCCAATAACATATTTGCATAAGAGATTGATGTTAAGTTTTAGTAACATCTGCTATTAGCTCTCTGGGAATCCCACGTTTTTCAAAAGCCAGTTATCAAGTCGTTTATTTGCACAAAACTTTTCCTCAGCTGCTCTTTTCTCTTCACACCTTTAGCGGGAGCTAAGAAACGCCTCTTATCCAGAAATACAAAAATGCAGAGATGAAATTTAACAGGATTCCTTACACCTTTGGGCTAGCTTCTCATTACCACCAGTAGAAGACTTGACAAACGAGAGCGTTTCTCCGTTTCTACTAACTCTTGAAGTGCAGCTAAGGAGCCTGTGATTTACCTTGTCATTAACATGTACTCTTTTTTGGACCGCTAAAAATGCTGGAGGAATGAGATTGAAAGCTTGGTGTTTTGTTTTGTTTTTTTAAAAAAACGATCAATAAAAGGGAAGTCCCTTGGAAGAAGGGACCTTCTCCACTTTCTTCCTTTTAATTTATTGTTTTCAACCCAATGCCTGTCTTTTAAAATATCTTAGTTCCTTTCCTGGACATGGTGCCCTGAAACTTTTATTGCAGCTACTGTTCCCCAAAGAAAGGGAATTTGTGGCAGATTCATATTTCACCGTGTTCAAAATATGTGGCTAAAGAATTGCACTGCAGAAGGTCTGGTGCAGCTGGCTATTTAACATTTCTCTGTGCTCCATAAAAATGTCAGGCACAGTTCCTGCTATGATGGGAGGTTGGAAGAATGGAGACTGAACAGAGGTAGTTCATCACTAGCAGAATAACAAAAGACACCTGAAAAGAGGTATGCAAAGGCTTGGTGCTACCCAGTGATAAAAACTGCTCTCTCTGTCCCTCTTCCTCTCCCCCACCCCTCTCAAATCAATTATTCAGCTTCAATGTTCTGGTATCTCTAGTTCAATAACATCTTATGAGCTGCAAATCCTCGATCTCTAATTTCCAGGAAAGTAAGGCATACAATGTACTATTGTACAATCTTCTAACTCTATACCCTGGGTCTTCTACTAAAGTTCTGAGGAATAGCCATGCATTGAAAGTGGATCAGATCAAATCATTCATATACAGTTGTCTGAATCAGAGGATGAGTTTCTGTGTCCCTCCAGATGTTTCTGTGAAGCTCCAGAGGTCAAATTTCCGTGACCTCCAGATGCTACCTACAGCTGAATTTTTTGTGATGTTAACCATTCAGTCGTATTGGTGACTTTATAGGCAAGTGCTGTCCATCTTACCCTGTCAAAAGCTTCTTTCAGTTGTTGGATGTTCAACTTTGAATCCGATTTGATGTTATCAAGCAGTGTGTTCTTTGCTTGCTGCTTCTTCTCATTTCACTAACTATTTCTAGCATCAATAATTTTTCCACTAAATTTGCTGGAGTAACTTTGAAAATATATTATAGTTCAACAATGTCATCTATCTATCTATCTATCTATCTATCTATCTATCTATCTATCTATCTATCTATCTATCTATCTACCTACCTACCTACCTACCTATCCATCCATCTCTTCTCTTCTCTTCTCTTCTCTTCTCTTCTCTTCTCTTCTCTTCTCTTCTCTTCTCTTCTCTTCTCTTCTCTCCTCTCCTCTCCTCTCCTCTCCTCTCCTCTCCTCTCCTCTCCTCTCCTCTCCTCTCTCTCCACACCTTTAGCAAGAAGTGCTTGAAAACAATGAAACTCAAGTTGAAGCTCTGGGACTCTGAATAACCGTCCTCTCTTTTCATTTGAAACCTTTGTTTTCCAAGGAGAGTTCCCACTGCATTTGTAATAAAACAGACCATGCCTTTCCTGATTTAATGTTAGTCAGACCCTTGCCTTAACTGGGGTGCTTTGCAGTGTCTTTGATGGCAAGAATAGGAAGTTTTGCCGAAACTAAATTGTTCTGGCAATGCTTGCAAAGTCATTTGCATTCAACAAAATGTGGTGCTTATGACTATAGGGACGGGGGAGCACAAAAAACAACAACAGCAACTGCACAATTTCCTCCTGAACCTCAGGCACATGTCTCTGAATGATAAGCCATGTTCCTTCTTTTGTTTCTGAATCAAACAATATCATTTTGGAGGAAAGGAAGGTCAGGTGAGACAGAAAAGGAAAAGGATTTAGAGCAAGTGGAAATATCTGGGGGATTTATCCAACAGAATAGCTGTACCACAATTAACTCAGGATAAAGAGTGGCTTTACGTGGAGCATCTCAGATATGAAAACGTGTGTGTATGTGTGTGCGCTCTCTCTCTCTCTCTCTCTCACTCTCTCTCTCTCTCACACACACACACACACAGAGGAAGAGGGAGGGAGAAAGAGAAATATGTGTAAAACGGGAAGAGAGAGACTTTTACAGCCCTTAACTACTGGAAAACAGAGCTTTAAACATAATGCACAGATTACATTGACTTTGCTATTTGCAGACTTCAAGCAAATCCACTACTTCAGCTGGCCGAAAGGCCACCACCCTCTTAATTAATTGCTTCTTTTTATTTATAGCAATAACATCTAGGCTTATATACTTTCCCCTAGAACATTACAGCATTCCCTGGGCAGTTTACAATGTAGAAACATTATTTGCCTCTGGCCCCCAACAATCCGGTTCCCCATTTTACCAACCATAGAAGGATGGAAGGCTGAGTCAACCTGGAGCCAATCAGGATCGAACTACAGGCAGCAGAAGTAGCCTGCATTCTAACCACTGTGCCACAGTAGCGCAACGTGTTGGTCCCCTTCTATTTCATGTCTTTCCTTCCCCCATATAGCAGATTTTAGAAGTTGTAAATAGGATTTCAGGTCTCATTTCTCAGTTTTCATGCTTGTGATGCATTTGGATAGATTAGATTAGCAGCTGCTAAGGTGAGTGTGAATGGGAGGGTGTGTGCAATTAATGGCTTTTAACAACAATACATGGGATGAGATAAATGCATGTTTTAGCTACACTTAACTGCAGAATGTCATTTCATATACAATCCTGAAGGCTTGGCTGTTTTTAAACAAAACTGTTTTACAATGAGAAGGGTGGAGGGAAGAAAAAAGAAGTCGTAAAAAAAGAGAAAAAAATGACATTTCCCAGTTTCAAGCAGAGACTTTTCCAAATTGTTTTGATACCGAGGCTGCTCGAGAGCACAAAAATGAAAGAAATGCTTCAGTAATTTTAAATTGCTGCCTGCATGTGCATGTGTAATATATAAAATAATTGGATAGTCTTGCATTCCTGATATATTGCAGTTCTTCTGATAGAAGAGAATATATATAGCAGCAGAGAGTCCTAGAACCACTAGATGTGGGACAACTCAGCATGAGATAACTGTACTGTAGATCTGTTCCTCTCAATAACATTAGCAATATTATTAATGTTATTGTTATACTTTTATTCACTAAACATGAAACTCAGTCAACGGAACATTAAAAAATGCATCACAAATATCACTGACTGGTGCTAATGGTTGATACAGGTTGCTGTCAGCATCCTAGGTATCAACCAAGTACCTTCTTAAAATGTTATTCCAAGTAGCACAGTTTTTTGCAGCTCCGCTGGTGTTATTGCAAGAAGCTGCAATTTGTTGATGTGTTTTGTAAATTCTTGGACATGGTACCAAGTGCCCCAATGACACTGAGAATCACTGTTACATGTTTCATCCATAATCATGTAGTTTTGATGGCCAGGTCACAATATTTTGAAATTTTTCCCAGTTCTTTTTCTTTGTCTCCTGGTACATCAATAAATTGTACACTTTGATTTTCGACAACTGGCATGTTGTATTCCAAATGACAATCCATCTGTATTTGACAGGCATTGTTGTTGTTGTTGTTGTTGTTGTTGTTGTTGAAATCCCAATGATTTTAATAAAAGTAAGACAGGAGGAAGAGGCAGATGGTTACCCTGATAATATTAAGAGTGGAATGGATTTAGAGTATCATTATTGCCTTTTGAATTGTCCAGGGGTAAGTTGGCCACAGTGAGTTGTCTCATTTTGCTGTGGAGTCCTTGGTAGTTGCTGATCTTGGTTGATATCACACAGTGCACTGATGGTGTTACCTGGTCTGGGAATGAAACGTCTTCAAAGAAGCTCAGAGAGAGCATCTAGGACGGCTCAATTCAGTATCTCAATTTTTTTCTTCTTTGACCCGCTAAAACTGAACAAGTGCCTCACCCCATCCTAATATTAGATAGTGTTAAAATTAGCTGATCCATTCACTCATTGGATAAGAAAAAGGCAATTTAGATAGAGCAACGATAAGAGTTTATCTGCCTGAAGCTTTTTTTTTCTTCCCTGTGTTTTATCCCAAAAGACACTCACTCCATGATGATTACCAATGAGAAAATTTATTCCATCTATTTAAATAGGCAATCTAAAAGACGTGACAAATGGAGAAAAGGGGAATGGAGAAGGAAGACCAAAAACAAACAAACAAACAAAAAGGCTAGTTCGAGAAATTTAGCCTAAGAATAATGTCCTTATTATCTAACAACTATCTGGATACAGCATCTCCCTTTGCCTCTTTCTCTCCAATGCTACACTTAACTTCGGATGGAAAATCCAAATAATCATAACAGTGATAGCCTAAACTGAAACTTATAATGGGGGAATGGTCACCTTTGAACCTCTTCTTCATATCCACTACTGTAAAGTATCCAAACAACAGACCATGAAGAATTTAAGGATATTATACAAATAGCATTGTAATGAAGACAACTCAAAGTAGCAAGATTTATACTAACACAATGAAAATGGGGAAAAAGGAAAAGAAGGAGAGGGGAGAGGAGAGGAGAGGAGAAAAGGAAGGGGAGGAGAGAGGAAAGGAGAAAAGGGGAGGGGAGTAAAGTGGAGGGGAGAGGAGAGAAAGAGAGCAAACTAAATTGCTATTAGCTGGAACCAGGTGGAATCACTGTTGGTTCGATAATAGTGGAAAAAGTGTGAAGCAGCTTTCAACTAACTATAGATTCTCCCTCCTTCTCTAGTTCTTCTTTTCCTTGGGAATAACTAGGGAGACCCCAAGCATTGTTCCCCCTTACCACAAAACTGGCTTCAGCAACTCTTTTCTTTATTTTTTAGTTAACTATAAAATCAACTTTTATTTGCTGGGAGTGTTGGTGAAAGTTACCATCTTCTCTTGAAGGACTTTGATACGATCAGGATAGATAGATAGATAGATAGATAGATAGATAGATAGATAGATAGATAGATAGATTGATTGATTGATTGATAGATTGATAGATAGATTGATAGACAGACAGACAGACAGACAGACAGACAGACAGACAGACAGACGATGGACTGACAAATGGAGGAAGGGACAGAGCGAGGGAGGGAGGGAGATAGATGATAGATACAGAGAGAGATGTAGAGATGGAGTTGGAGATGGAGACAGAGAAAGACTGACAGTGAAAGAGAGACAGATAGACAGACAGATAGAGGCACATAGAGAGAGAGATAATTATTGTGAACATTTTTCTAGCCACATTGCTGCTGGTCATGGATGAGACTCTAATTCTAATAATAATGAATTTCCTACTGCTGTACGGTGCATATTTCAAAGCAATATTTTCCTTGTGTGCATGAATTTTGCAATGAACATCTCCCTTATTCATGGAGGTTTTCCAACTCATTACCCTTCATGTACAAATGTAGGTCACACATTTTTTTTTCTCTCTCTCTCTTCCATTTGCAAACCCCACTGCAAATTCCTGAACACCGCCAATGTTGGCAAACAAGGACCTGCCTGTTCACATATTCACTGAAGAGGAATATTAAGATACCCTTTTAATTTCCCAGAAGGATCCAGGGGGAAGTTGAGGGAAAACTTCAAATGGCAGACCAGAGCATCACCTGGTCCAGGTGAAAGAAAGTAAGAGCGAGTGAAATAATGAACTTGAAAAGGGGGTTGGTATTTTTTCAAGCATTCAAAGGTGACTTGGCAGAGGAAAAGGCTCATAAATGTAACACCTGCAACAGGTTTGATTGCCTCCTGCTTTCCCGATTGCTAGTTTTTTTATCGGGTGTTTGATATGGCCGCTTCATTCTCTTGTAGCTATTCCCACCACCACCATTTTGGATGTCTGAAGTTTACCATATCATTTTTCTGTTGTTGACTGTTGCTCACCCCCTCTATAGATTTTGAAGAGAATATAATCAGGCAAGAGCAATTCTATCCCTACATTTTTAAACAATGGTATCAAAGTGGATTTTGATTTTTAAAGCCCATCTCCATGTTATTGTACTCCACCTTGAATGTTCTTGGTTCTATGTGTGTTTTGTACAGAATTATCTAAAATGGACAATTATCCAATTAATGGCAAATATTTATCTATTTCTGGGCTAAGGTAAAGCATTAATAAGAATCATTTCCCCCCTACTGGAGTGTCTTCAATGTTTTTTTTTTTTTCAAGTACACAAGCTTTTACTTTTCACTGTCAAAATCTTTTGTAAGACTTCTTAAAGGATTTGGGATCAAGAGCAATGCTTTTATGCATGACTTCAGAGGTGTGGAAGGTTTGATTTTTTTTTTATCCTCCCATTATTCTTATTTTGATAAAATCAAATAATTATGAATGATTATGGACTTAGGTCTTGAAGCATATTATCTGTGAATCTAATTAATTTATGATAGATATAAGGTTTTTTTTTAAATAAAATAAACCTTGGGTGTCAAATGTTCATCTTCAATGGGTAGCTGCTCCTAATTCTAAGAAGCTTTATTCCTTCAAAAAGGTTGGTTTTTTTATGCAATGATAGCTGGCTGAATAGGTAGTCCACTTTTAAGATCTGGTTCATCAGATTTGCTGAACTTCCTTCCTTCCCCTTTCCCTTCTCCTTCTCCTCCCCCCTTACTTCTTTTATCCCTACACTTCTCTTTCCTTCCTTCTCTTTCTCTTCCTCCTTTTCCTTCTCCTTTTCTTTTCCTTCTCCTCCTCCTTCCCCTTCCCCTCCTCTCTCCTCCCTCTCTTCTTCCTTCTCACATCACCCTTACTCCTCCTACTCTGCCCTTCTCCTTCCTTCCTTCCTTCCTTCCTCCTCCTTCCTTCCTCCCTCCCTCCCTCCTTCCTTCCTTCCTTCCTTCCTTCCTTCCTTCCTTCCTTCCTTCCTTCCTTCCTCTTCATAGCTAGATTAAAAAACTATGTTGGTTTAACAGAGTAAAAAGGAAGAGAAACCACTTTGAAGTTGGCCCCAAACACCAAAAGACTAAAGACCCCTTCATAATTTGTATTTTGCTCACCCCAGAGACCAGAGTTATGTTATCACTAGACAGAACTTCACAAAAAATGCATTTCGAGAAGAAAGCATCCAGGTCTAAATTATATGTAAGTCTCGTCAACTAAGAATTGGCCTTTGTGGAAACGAGTCAAAGCATTACGAGGCACTACATGGTATTTCAGTTGTAATGACAGGGAGTGTCACTTCAGCAAGTTTAGAGCAGCAAGCGCATCTTAAAGTAGGCTAGAAATGTTTTAGATAGCTCGGTTTTTGCTTCAGGACTTGAGAGGCTAAAAGAAATGAAAGTCCTTGTTCCCTCCAAGGTTGCAATTATACGAACAGTAATAAAATACAGCTAATGTCCTTCTCTGCCATAAAAGAAAGAAAGTGGATAGATAGGCTTCATAAAAAAAAGAGAGTGTGTCTGTGCATAGGCATTTGTTTTAGATGCACTTTGTGGCTAGAATGCTTAGATAAATTCCACTATTCCACTTCTGCAATTAAGGCGGCATAACATTAAACAATTAAAACCCTTCAGATGTCCATTAGTACTTTAGTCTATTTTTGTTACCCAGATAAGGTTTTAATGGTAATAGATACCTACAATATCCTCTTTTGTTACAAATATATTTCCAGCAAGGTAATACCAGTAATTTGTATCTAATCATTTTACGATAAAGTGCAAATTAACTCATGAGCCAACATAGTTATTTTCAAAGATTATTCAGCATGATTTTTTTTTTTTAAAAAAAGTCTTTGGTAGATTTTTTTTTTAAAGACTGAAACTCAGTGACATCTTTATTACATGGTGAATTTTCTTGGATTTTCTTTTTTATGATATACAGTGGGGATACATCATTGGAAAATGTATTTTCAGAATCCATAAAGACACTTCAAACTTAATCCTTCAGAGGAGTCGACTCAAAAGACAAAAAAAGAAAAAAAAATCCTCCGTTTTTCAGGAATTAGAACTGCCAACTGGTTCTATCATCCGATGATCCATTCATCATCTGATGAAACCATTGACACGGGGATTAAAATGCGTGCATTGAACATGCATTTTGCATTGAAAATGCTTAAACATTTTCAAGTGGATAGAATACAGGGAAGGGTTGGACAGTCCATTTCAGAGGTAGAATGTGAAACCTTTCTGATGATGGTGAGATCTGTTCCCTGGTTCTCTTATACAACCAGATTATCTTGGTCCCAAAAGATCCAGAAAAATTTAGTAGTAGAAACTGAAGTTCTATGATCCCATAGATTAAGTTTAGAACAAACAGCTCCATAAAGGATGTGACAGTTCTGTGTCTACAGTATGTTTGTCAACAGACATTCCTTGATCTACAACCATAAATTTAGTGACTATTTGAAGAACGGTTTCAGGAATTGGGAATATCTAGTTTAAGGAAAAGAAGGACTAGTGGTGACATGATAGTAGGGTTCCAATATCTTAGGTGCTGCCCCAAAGAAGAGGGAGCCAAGCTGTCTCCAAAGCACCTGAAGGCAGGATAAGAAGCAATGGATGGAGGCTAATCAAGGAGAACCAATCTGGAACTAAGGAGAAACTTACTAACAATGAGGAGAATCAGTGGAATGACTTGACTCCAGAAGTTGTGGGTGCTCCAACACTGGAGGTTTTAAAGAAGACATTGGACCACCACTTGTCTTAAAGGGTACAGGGTCTCTTGCTTGAGTAGGGGATTGAAATCGAAGACCTACAAGGTCCCTTCCAGCTTGGTTAGTCTCTTATTTTGTGGTTGTGTTGTTATTCTGAGAATCTATTTCAGTGGTACAGAAAAAAAAAGTGACTTAGAACTGGTCTCTGCAGTTATGACATAACATCCCATGGTCTCATGATCAAAATTTGGGCACTTGGCAACCAAGTGTATTTATGACCATTGCAGTGTCCTTGGGATCAAGCGACCCCCAATCTGCGATCTTCCCAGCTGGCTTTTGATGAGCAAAGGCAACGGGGAAGTCAGAGAGAGACACTTAATGACCATCCAAGTCACTTAATAACTGCCATCATTTGCTTAACGAGCATGGTAAAGTTGGGCACAATTCACTTAGCAACTGGCTTGCTTAGCAATAGAAATTCTGGCCCCAATTTTGGTCCTAAATGGAGGACTCTTTATGTAGCATGTTTTTCCTTCCCTTATGACTCAGCATAAAGCAATTTGAAGTGGTGCAGAGGCCTAGTGGTGTGAGCTCTCACCTCACAATCAGGAGGCTGTGAGTTCGATCCTAGGTAGAGGCAGATATTTCTCTCTCTGGGCACAATATATCTGCCGCACAAAACTCCGCATTGGCGATAGTAAGGGCATCTGGCCAGTAAAGTCTCAGCTCCATTCAATTGCTCAGACTCCACCCCGATACGAGGGATTATGGAATGATTAAAACACTCTGCTAGCTCCATTCAGTAGCCCAAACTCCACTTTGCAAGGGATTATGGGTTCATTAAAAGACGATAATGACTCAGCATAAAGCAATTTCCTATCTCTTTAATTCTAGAAACCAAACACACCATAGTTTTCTCCTTTGCACTAGACTTCCCCTGGGGGATTTGGCTTTTCTTTCCCCGTCCCTCAGTGTGGTGGGTTTGCGTTACTTTAAGTTGCAATAAGTCGTGTCTGTTGGGCAAAAGTGTCCTGTTGGCAGATGGTTTTGCACGCTGCGGCAGTAGCGCCGCTGAAGACAATTTTGAGGCCTGAAAATGATACTTATGAGTCGAAAATCTAATTGCTGCCCATATGTGCCGAGAAACTTGAAACTTTGAAATGGAATTAGCAGTCTGGAGCTTATGGCTTTATGATCTAATGCCCCCAAAGGCGATAAATAATTGAGAAGAGTTACAGTGGAACAAGTTGAGAAAATGATTTCTAAACCTGAAATTGCTCAATCTATTTTGATGACATTGAGAGCTACTAGTTGGAAATTAATTTTATGTTCTGGGTGGTGGGGGTGAGTGTGTTCTAGAAGCTGAAACTCTACTTTTAAGAAAGCCCTGGCATGCTTTGAGGAGAGGGGCAAGGCAGGGTAGAGAGAAGGCATTGAGAATGTCTCTGCAACAAAGGGTTTTTTTTTTTCCTGTTTTGACATCAACAACATGGGCCTAAATAGTTGGTGTAGCCAGAGAAATGGGCATTGGCTTATTCTCCAAAACACCTGAGGCAGTGGCTGGTTAAGGCTCCCTGGTGCCCTAAGCGCTGACAAATCTTGGTGCAACCCTCTTTTGTACCTACTGTACAAACGAAGGCTACATAAACGTTTTTGTGGTGCCTGTTGAGGTAATTCCCCGTGAGGAGAATGAGCGCACACAGGGAGACGTAGTGAGAGTAGTGAAGAATAACACACAACTAGCACACAGATACACTGTATAGTAAAATGTAATTTTTACTTCCAGTAAAACGGTTAAGCAAAGTTCAACAAAACAGTCCAAGCCATTAATGGTTAGAGCAGTCAGTTTTCAGTACAGGGATAATCCAAATATCAAAGTCCAGTATCAATAAAACAGTTCAGTAACAGACTTACATCAAACCCAAGAAGAACTATGATCAGAAACAATCAATAGGAACAGCAACACTCTCCAGAACAGCCCAGGTTTCTGGCTCCATCTTACAGCCATTTGAGGAACCACACCCAATTACAATTTTAGCATTTCCTTAAAGAGACAGTATTAAAATGTCTATCCTGGTTTATATATTTTCCAACCCAACTATTCGGTGACTTACATTCCTAACGTTCTCCCCTTTGGGTAGGGCAATATATACAACCTTACATTCTAAGTCCATAATCCTCGCAGCAAGCCTTATGCTTTACAGAGCCTTGGGCTTTTGTAAAATGATCTGCAGTGTTATTTTCTGACATACAGTATTCCAGCTTAATCATCTTACTTTGTACACATTGTCTCACATTTAAATATCTTAAATCTCTGTGTTTTGATCTTGCCTTAACAGCAATATTTGAAGCCACTTTGGGCCTGGTGCCCTAAGCACGTGCTTAGTCTGCTTAATGGTTAATACACCACCGACCTGAGGGCAGGACAAGAATTAATGGTTGGAAGATCATTAAAGAGAGATCCAACCTAGAATCAAGGAGAAATTTTCTGACAATGAGAACAATTAATCAATGGAACAGCTTGCCTCCTGGAGGTGGGTTTTTTCAAAAATAGATTGGACAACCATTTGATTAGGATGGTTTTGGACAGGAAGTTGGAGTAGAAGTTCCCTTCCAGCTTTGTCATTCTATGTTCTATGTTTTTTTTTTTCCAACGTTCTTGGAATGTTGTAGATCAGTGGTCACCAACCAGTGGGACAGGGACCACTGGTGGTCCATGAGAACATTTTTGTGGTCTGCAGAGAAATGTCACCCCAAATGTACCCCCAAAAGCAATTAATCCAGGCTGCGCGGGAACACAAGGCTGTGCCGCCCACATGATCCAGGGGAACACAAGGGTTGTGTACCTGGCATTGTGAACAACATGAGGTAGTGGGGGGGGGGAAGGGGAACTTGCCCCCACTCACCCCACATGCCTGTCCTGTCCACTGGGCTGCTTCTTTCCACTTCTTTCTTTTTCTGCTTTTGGCTTCATGCAAGGAAAGCAGCAGAAGCAGCAGAAGTCTTTCTTTCTCTCCCCCAAACTCCGCCAGAAATGAGTCTTTGGGACCCTGCAAGGCCTCCTGCTCCAAGAGGCTGCGCCAACAAAGACTCATTTCTGGCAGAGTTTGGGGGAGAGAAAGAAAGACTTCTGCTGCTTCTGCTGCTTTCCTTGCATGAAGCCAAAAGTCTCTCCCCCCCCACCCCCAAGAATGGAGCTGGAGATGGTATCCTGCGATCCCAAATAAAGAATGACCAATCGGTAGGAAAACGGGGTGGGGAATTTTCCCGCAGACTTTTGGGGGGACTTTCCCAGGGTCTCTGGTCCACGGGATTTAAAATTATGAGTTTGGTGGTCCCTGAGGTACAAAAGGTTGGCGACCCCTGTTGTAGAGGGTCTCCCACTTTGACCAGAAGTTTAAACTAGAAGACTGCCAATTCTGAAATCCTGTTTATCTCTAGGGGTAGCAAATGTTACCTTTGTTACTTCTGCAGCTTTTAAAGCCTTTGATTTAGAGGAAACCATTTTGGAAATGATCGAGTATCAGTCCCAGTTCTGGGCTTGGAGAAAGCTTCAATGGTTCTGCCTTGAGTGCGTCTCTCTTCCATAGTTGACCAACCGTCTTCTCTCCATTTGTCTGCTTTCTTTCATCAGTAGAAGGTTAACCTGGAATCCAGAAGCTTTTTTTTTTTTTTAAGCTTTATTCCTAGTCGTCTAAGCAACGACTCGGCTGGCAGGATGGGCCCTGGTGTCTATAATATCAGACACCAACTTGTCTTCTAAGTGGTAGAAAGCTAATAATGCAAGGTAAAGCACGTGCTCAGCAGGGGGAATAGAAGGGTCCTTATAGGACTTCCTGTTTCCTGCCGAGACAATGATCTTCCTGTTGCTCAGGAATTTGGGATTCCTGATTTTCTACCTGGAAAAGCTTGACTTGATGTGTCCAAAGGGATTTCATGCCCAATTAGTTGAATAAGCTGTGAATCTCCTTTTCCCAAATCAGTGTATTGGTTTTATTTTGTGTCAGAGGAGGTACAGGAAGTCCTTGACTTACAGCCATCATTAAAAACTCTTGTTCTTTGTTGAGTTGGCCATGGCAAGCTAGAATAGAATAGAATAACAGAGTTGGAAGGAGCCTTGGAGGCCTTCTAGTCCAACCCCCTGGTCAAGCAGGAGACCACATACCAATCTCTTCTTAAACACCTCCAGTATAACTTCTGGAGACAAGTTGTTCCACTGATTAATTGTTAACGAAGGCCATCAGAACTTTGAATCTAAGTCTTAAGTATCTTTAGGAGGAGAGTTATTGTAACTTCCAACAGTTACTAAACAAAGTGAAGGGCTACCTGTCCAGAAAAACATCTCCCCAGCCAGAATTTCCAACTAGGCTGGATTTGAAGCTCCCATGATCCCACAGCCAGCATTGTCTTTTCAGTGATTCACCCGAGGTAGAAATATGGACAGTTACTCTTCCAGCATATTTGAAAGGTGGCAGAGTGCGGACAACTGCAATAAAGAATGTTTTATTGCCTTCCATTACATTCACCTCTTGTACGGGCTGAATCAACCAAGAGATGGTTATAGATCTAAGAGTATTGTTTTTCACTCTTCTTTGTAAAGACAAGTTTGTACTTTTTTTGGAACCATAAACTTTTCAAAGCCGACACTTAAAGGAGACAAGTAGCCCTTTACTTCTAATAAAGTAGCCATTTAGTTTTCATAAAAAAAAAAAAAAAATTTCCTACCAGGCAGAAAGAGAATGTACAAGGTGCTCTGTGGTTTAGAAAGATAATTGATAATAATAAAAAAGACCCATGTGTGGTTGAGGATGACAACTAGTTTAATATCGAGAGGAAAAGAAAGCATTGGAAATTGCATGGCTAACAGGAAAACCTCCACTTCATCTGAAGGCTGGGCTAGCAACTTGTAATTACTCCCCAGAGAAGGAATGATAGGTTAGTTACTGAGCTGAACTTACATACCTTCTATGAAGTAATATGTGAGTTATTGTCTCTGTTTATTTCCTTCCTTGAGCTCTGCTGTGAACCCTTAGCAACATTCATCTGGCTCTGTGCAAAATTTAAATTAAATAGGTTACTTTCCTCCAGATGCACTGGTTTTCCCCAGCACCATTTCTGGCTTGTGTTTTCATTCCTTGCACGTGCACATGAGTGCGTATGCACACACGCACACACACACACACACACACACACGCACATGCACACTCGGGTCTAGGTAAAAGTGCTGTTAATTAATCATCTTTTGTGGAGCATGTGCATAGAGTCTCATCTTCTTCATAAAAAGCTGCGCTTGAGAAAAACACAAGGATAATTTGTTACAGAATGAGGTTTACAATCACACATGCAATTTCCCCATCAGTTTTATTAACACACTGCTGGTGTAAGCCTCCAAAGAAGGTGCAAATGAATGGAAGGGGCTAAATATTACGGCGAAACGTATCTGTCTGCTGCTTTGTAAAACTTGGAAAACAAAATGGAACAATGGAGGACTCCCTGTGTGTTGGCTTTGGCCAAGTTGCTTGTTTATTTATTAAGTGTATTTGCTGGCCATCTCATTTCAAAGTAATCCCGGAGGGTTTATAGCAGATCACTGTCAAAATAGATTCTCGGAGGTCACAGTAGGTGGCTAAAGACATTGAGTTCATCAGCTGGAAAGGTTTGAAACCTGAGCACCATTGGACAGGGTAAGCTCCTGTTCCTTGCTCCAGCTCCTACCCACCTAGCAGTTCGAAAGCATGCAGATGCAAGTAGATAAATAGATACCACTTCGGTGGGAAGGTAATAGCATTCTGCATGACTTTGGTGTATAGCCATGCTGGCCACATGAACATGGAAATGTCTTTGGACAACACAGGCTCCCTTGGTCAAGAAATGGAGATAAGCACTATGCCCTAGAACTGTACATGACACAATAGAGGAAATTGTTACCATTTTTTAGTGTCCATTGCATTGGGCAAAAGATTAGGTTACCAAAACTTAGAAACGGGATTATTTATTATTTATTTTATTTAGTTATTCTTTTTCACCTTGGTCCTCATTTATTAATGAGTATATTAGAGTGGGATCTCCCTAACTTGTTTGATTGTCTTTTTATCTGGTCTAATGCAGAGGATACTAATCGCTTATTGGATTGTACAATATTCTTGTTCTGCAATGTTTCGGATTTGCATCTAATTTCGTTCCTGGGGTTAAGATCTTTATCCCAATTCCATTTCAGAATTCCAAACAGTCATTCAGATCATGCAAAACTGAAATCCAGATAAATTCATTTTTTCACCTCCTCTGCTTTTTTAGACTTTTCTCCTCAGTTTCTATTGTATCATCCACATTTTTATGGCGATTCTTTATGGTTGGTAGTTACGGATGGAGCTGTGATGACTTGCAGAATAGGACAGGAAACCAAATTAGTCATTACAAGCTTAAGTCAGCGTTTTATGGAAGGAGTAAACCTTGTGAACTCTTTCCTTTTCTCAAGTTGATCACTTGAACAAAAGAACAAATTTTGGCACACACCATTAATGATGAGAAATGGGTCCATCTGCTGATTCTGAGCTTGCCAATGTGTCTTGTCATTAAGCACTCTTTGTCTCCGCTTTCCTTCTTTGCTATCTCATCAGTTTGACAGAAAAAGCTTCTATAGTCTCTGGATGTAGACTTGGGGAAATGAAAGGAGAGATATCAACCATGCTTTATTAATATGGTTCGCCACAAATGAACCACAAGAAGGCTGCTGGGTGATTTTGGTTGGCGTTTCATCGAAAGAAACCAATTTTCAAAGCCTGGTGATGGTAGGGGCTGGCAGCTTATACTGACTAATTTGAGTTGTCTTTCCAAGATGAATTTAATTCGCAATTATTATTTTTTTACGAGCTCAGCTTGACTTCTGAAAATTTTCCCCTTCCCGCTCTGGGCACACCTGATGTTGTTAGAACTATAAGTCCACAAACTGAAAGTTCATGTTCTATGAATTTTTTATAGGTAATGAACATCTCTAACAGTGGTGGGCAAAGAAGGCATCTCCCCTGCATATTTTGGCCAGTGGAATATCTTCAGATGTTATTGGAAAAGGAGTGGCAGAACTGGGGGCAGAGTTAAAGGATGGATCAGCCTAGAATCCCCTAAGTGATCACAAGCAGCTTAAGTCCAACTTCTGTGGAATTCTCTTGACCCTTATCTAACTCCAAGCAGGTGCTAACTGTTAGTTGAGAAGATTCCTATGCGGGGGCTGTTCAGCAATAAATCAGTTTAATTGGACCTTCACATGTAGACCTGGTCTTTCACGCCTGACAGATGTTCATTGATATAATTTGTTACCTTCCCAACATAAGAAATGTCCTTCTCTCTTTCAGTTCATGTGAAATGCCTTTCTATGCCCCAAGGCATAGAAAATACTGAGCAAATTTTAAAAGGACGGGACCACTTCTCATCTCACAAAGGTTGAATCCAGCCATGATACTATTTGCAAGAGCTGGCATCAAAGGTGAACTAGCAGATATGAAAACTCTCTTTCTTTGCTTTTCCAGGTGCTGCTCCCTACGTACACAAAGGATTTAGAATGCACTCCGGGATTTCAGCAAAAGGTTTTTCACATTGAACATTCGTCCGCATTCACAGTGGGCCAACCAATTCTGAATTGTAAGAAATCTTATTTTCATATCTCTCTCTCTCTCACTCTCTCTTTCTCTCTCTCTCTCTCTCTCTCTGAATCTGGGTGTTCCTATCTCATTTGGAATGTCCTTGTAACAAGTGGTCCTCTGTGGTTTCTACTTGAGTTATGCCGTAGAGTGACAGCTTTTTAATTTTTAAGAAACGTTTCCTAATTCTGTATGCATGCAAACTTTGACCTTTGCTGTGGCTTTCGCTTTCTGAGTGTTTTGAAATGCTTGTGTACTTAAATGGTTGGCTGTAGTGAATATCAACATGGACTTGGGGAATAAGAATAAGAAGACCTTCATCCTGAGCCACGTAGTTGTTGGAATTCAATTATCTGTTTTCATTTTGGCAATATAGAACCACGGCGGAAGAACTTGATTTAAAGCTGGATGAAATGTGGACATATGCTATTTCTTGAGTGCACTGAACTTTGGAGTTTGGCCCCAGATTTTTGCTTTGGAACTGTGATGTTTGTAATCTGGATGAAGTGGATAGCCAAAGATTCATTTCAATAAGACAGGTGTCAAATTAAAATGTTGGCGCTGATGTACTATGCATTGTAAATTTGGCAGGTTGAGAAGTGGAGACCAAATGGTCCATGAAGCTTTTAACCCTGCTTTGTACACTTGAGAGGTTTCATCCAGGTACTAAGGAAGTTTGAAAAGGACACTGTGTTTGCTGTTTTGTGAGGGGCTTTTATGGATGAAGAAACTCAAAAAGATCAGAAAAAAACTGGATTTTAAGGATTAGACTTTTTTAACTAGGAAGGTTAGGAGAACCTTCTCTAGAACATCTTACAATGAAAAAGAAGATGTACAAATAGTCCTTGACTTATGACCAGACTTGAGCCCAAAATTTCTGTTGCTAAGTGAGAGCTTTGTCGAGTGAGCTTTGCTCCATTTTACAATCTTACCACCGTTGTTAAGCAAATCACTGCAATAGTTAAATTGGTAACATGGTTGTTCAATGAATCTGACTTCCGCAGATTTGGGATGTTGCAACGATTATAAGCATAAAAAGTGGTCATAAGTCATCTTTTTTTTAGTGCCGTTGTAATTTTGAACAGTCACTAATAGTTGCAAGTTGAGGACAACCTCTAGTTGGCAGTGACCTTTTTTAAAAAGAAGTTCCCTTTGGTAAGTTATGGACTATTAGACATTCTTGAGCCTTAAAAGTGCTGAAGGGTTTGCTAATTGTTGGACCACATTTTGGGCATGAATTTGTGCCTCACCTCGATTCCTAAACTAATTATTATTTTTTTTGTTTTTGAGGTGTGTTTTTCAAGCTTTCTGCAAACGTGAGCAGTTGCTAGGGGATGAACAATCTCTCCTCTGACATTTACTCTCCCTGCCTTTCTTAATACGTCATCTCTAGGACTGAAGCAACGGTGCAAAACTTGCTGGATTTTCTATATTCCCCAGTTGATGTGGTGTACGGTGCATATACTCTTAAGGATATTGTTGGTTGCTGGAGCTAAACTCCACTTATTGAGTTCCCAAAGATTGCTTCTTAAGGTGACTTTCCTGTTTTGTACTGGGAGGGGCCACCCAGGAGTGGGATTTGGAGGTTCTCTGAACTGCGCAGAATCCTAACTGGGGGCTCTCCTTAACCCTGCAAGCCCCCAGCAGCCCATCCCTGTATATACCGCTTTACAGTGCTTTACAGCCTTCTCTTGGGTTGCTGATTTCTTCTTTTCCCTGATGCTTTTACCTGGAGAGAAGGAACATGCTGTTTCAGCCACATTTGATTAGGCCATTTGTGATGACCCAGCAGATTGCAATGGAGTGAAACTGGGACAATAATTAAAGCACAGTTATTGATATTAATTTGAGGGAGAAGGGAGGACAAACGGCTGTTCGTTGCCTCGGATTAAGAAATGAAAAGAGACGGAAACAATCATTGTTAGAGAGAACACAAAGTATGCAATTGCCATTTGTTTTCAGCCTCAAGATATTAACCTGTTGATCTGATCGGGTCAATAGGTCCCGTCAAAGATGTTGCGAAGATTGTGGACATTTGAGGCCCCATCAAGGCCTTTTAAGGCTCAAGTTTTTCAAAAATATTCAATATCAGAATTAATCGCAATAGCACTTAGATTTATATACTGCTTCACAGTGCTTTACAGTCCTCTCTAAGTGATTTACAGAGTCAGCCTCTTGTCCCCAACAATCTGGGTCCTCATTTTACCCACCTCGGAAGGATGGAAGGCTGAGTCGACCTTAAGCCGGTCAAAAATGAACTGTAGAATTGCTGGCAGCAGAAATAGCCTGCAATGCAGCATTCTATCTTCTGCGCCACCATTAAAGTCTTCTCAAAGGCCTTGCTTTTGGAGAAAAGGTGCATTTCTTCAGCAAATAAGAATTGTGTCCTCCTTTGTCAATTGATATAATTTTTTGAATCTGGTGGGTAGAGTGAGCAGTCTGATAAAACAAAATAAAGGATGGTTCATTGTTGAAACGCCTGCAAATTTAAGATTTTAAGCAGTCTCATCAATATTTTTCTTATTGTCCATTGGACTACACTGAGAACTTTTTTTAAATATTGCTATTACTCAAGAACAATGTAATTTTTGCAGTTGTCTGCAACCCAATCTGGTTATATAAATCAATGGAACAAATATGCAAACCTAGTTAAAGAGGTTGCCTTTGGGCTTCTTCAGTAACCCGTGTATTTCTAATTCCTGCTGAAAAGTGAAACAAAATTATCATATTTTGCCTAAGTAAAAGTGAAAATCTCTTTTCCCAACCTTGATTATTTAAAAATGTAAGCAGGGTCGTGGTGCATATTCCTTTTCACCCTCCAGCAAATAAATGTAGAGAATATAAAGAGGTTTTTCTTCTTCTTCTTCTTACTTATTTACCAGTTAGCTGTAAATGTTCTCTTCATTGTACATGAAATTTGCCAGGGGAACAAAGCAGACCAAAAAAAAAAAAAAACCACTTTATTTCAATTCAGGCTGGAATATAGTCATTCAATCCAGTCAGCAAATTGTAAGTAATTCTTTCTGAGAATTTTTTTTTAAAAAAGTGGGTGAATGAGGATGGGATGAGAATGAGGAAAATAAATATGATTATGTCCACATTAGTGATGGAGAAGATTTAACTTGCATAATTATTATTTTTTTCATTGTCCAAACCAGGGTGGCGGTGGTTCAGGAAATACTTATATCTCTGTTAAAAAAAAAAAAAAAATTCTGGATTATTTTTCAGACACCCAGATTAGTGCAAGGTCATTTCCACATACCATGTCATGGACAGAGTACTTGTTGATTATCAGTCCAGAAAATGTGCCTTCCACGATAAGGGAGCAATGTGGAAGAAGATCTTTTGCCAGAATGTGCATTCAGTAGTCTCAACCAATAAGGAATCACCGGTGCCAAAGGAAAGATCATTTACAACTGGGGTAAAGATGGCGTGATCCATTTTTGCCAGAACGGAATAACTTGGCTCACCCAACTCACCACAGCCAACATACTGCAGGACAATTCAACAAATACAAAAGTTGCATTAATTCCGACAGAACCATGGCAATTCATCGGGGTGGGATTCATCCTGGTCGGGCCAGTTTAAGTTAACTGGGTATTAAATTTATATCTGTTTTGCCGAACTGGCAGTTGAACTGACTGGCTGGCCCCGCTCACCCCACCCCGCCCTTCCCAGAAATCTCCACATGGCCTGTTTTGGATGTAGGTAAGTGCAGGGTCCACGCGGAGGCTCTAAGAGGATGAAAAATGCCCCCCCACCCCCGGAAATTCCGGTAGGCCACGCCCACCATGCTACACCCACCCAGTAACCGGGCAGAGAACCGGTTGTTGAGATTTTTGAATCCCACCCCGCCACTAATAATAACATAATAAAGGAAGTCAATCCAGAAATTGCATTGCAATAATTTGAATGAAAACTTGGTGACCGATAATCAAAGAAACTGAATGAAACAATTAATATGGCTTTGAATTTTCCCACAGAGAATTTTCCCACAGAGAGTTGGCCACGATGAGTTGTCCTAGACCCCGTTTCTGTTATCTACCTTTTGAATACCTTACCCTTTACTCTCTCCCCGCACAAAATTACCCTGCAGTCTTAAGAGATATCGCATAGGAAGGAAAAACAGAGCAGAACAGACAAATCAGTGTAAGAACAGCCAAAGTGTTGCCATTCATAGTTGCGCTTGTGATTATCCTTCTCAGTTTTCTTTCTTCTTTTGTGAATGATGTCTTTATCTTCAGATCAAGATCTCAAAAGGCGACTGCAGTTGCTGGTTCTCCTTCTCCTTCAATCTTTGTTAGGCGGTTCAGCAGGATTTTGTCAAATACAGAGAAGAAGAAAAAAGCTCTTGCAGGCAATTTCTCACTTTTTGACCTAAGCTGAAATCTTTAGCGGTCAGAAAATATCCTTTTTTACCACTTTTATAAAATCACCAAGCTAGCAATGTCTTCATACACAGCCTTCTCTTTTAAGAGACTGATGTTTTGAATTATGTGCTTTCCAAGTCTTTATTCCTGTTAGTGCAGGGAGATGCAAATTTAGATTGCATAGACTGTGTGCCTTTTTTACATTTCATTTCGACTAATACTGGGTGGATTTTTTTAAAAAAAAAACATTATTATTGAAGTACATGTTTAAGCAATGCTTACATCTTTATTTAATGTGTTAATTTGGAGAGGAATGGGAAACTTATTGCATATATAGCAGGTACTTTGTGCTTGCAAAAATTGAATTGCTCATAGAAAGAGTTACGTTTATCCATTGATTTTCTTTAAATACGCCTCAGGTGCTTTAAAAGTGAAAATTCTCCTGCACAGTGAACTGATAGGGACCATCACATATTATTATATTACTGTAAATGATAATGACAATGAAATTGGAATGTTACTATTTGTTTCTCTTTAAAAACTCACATGCAATGTGTTGTTAAGCGGAATTTGCTTTAAATAGACTCTTGAAAAAAGCATTATCTAGGTCTCTCTGGTTCTAGTTCAACTCCATAACCATCACACAATGTTGTCTATCCAGAAGAAAGTGTTATGTAATAGGTTTGGCTTGGTTTTACATGGGGCATGGAGCTCACCATCGCTGCCTTCTTAGGGTTGGGCCAAGCCAGTCCATCATGGCTGACCCTAGTTAAATAAACAGTTAGAACAATTAATGTGGAAACACTTGCCTCCAGAAGTCATAAATGCTCCAACACTGGAAGTTTTAAAGAAGATATTGAATAACCATTTGTCAAAGTGGTATAGGGTTTCCTGCCAAACCAGGGGATTTGACTAGAAGACCTCCAAGGTCCCCGCCAACTCTGTTATTCTATTCTATTCTATTCTATTCTATTCTATTCTATTCTGTTCTGTTCTGTTCTGTTCTGTTCTGTTCTACTCTACTCTACTCTACTCCACTCTATTCTTTATTCCAATATTCTATTCTATTCTATTCCTTCATTCCAATATCCTATCCTATCCTATCCTATCCTATCCTCTGTTCTATTCTATTCTATTCTATTCTATTCTATTCTATTCTATTCTTTATTCTAATATTCTATTCTATTCCTTCATTCCAATATCCTATCCTATCCTATCCTATCCTATCCTATCCTCTGTTCTATTCTATTCTGTTCTGTTCTGTTCTGTTCTGTTCTACTGCTTAGGACCCAAAGATGCTTGTTCAAAAGGCAACTAGACTGGAGAAACAAAATCCAGTTGTCTGTTGAACAAGCACCTTTAGGACAACCATGACCCAGATGAATGACAATCTCCATAGCACAGTATGTCAATCCATCCATCCATCCATCCATCCATTCATCCATCCAAGCTTCCACCTTGCTGTAGATGCTGGGCGGATGCAACTTGGTAGCTTCCTCAACTCTTCAACTGATGTGTTTCAGTTGAACCCTTGTTCCTGTGGCTTATTCGGTGGAAGGAAGATCATGTGGCATTAATCATGTTTTATTTTTAGCCAGCCGGATTTGTAATTTGGGAAGGGTGGGGGGGTTAAAAAAAAGCACCTGACATTGACTCAAATGTTACACATGAAAAATGAAGGCAATTAATGCAAAGCATGAGGATGGAACATCCTGCAGAGAAAGGCAGGAAATCTGTGGCCAGTGATTTAAATATCCAAAACAAAGAGAGTTGTGACCCTACCTTGGAAAGCTTTAATTCGGATGTTAATTATTGACTGGCCTCTCCTGTCATTTCATTTACATGATGGATTACATTTTCCAATCCGTGCAATCATGCCAGTTAGGGTGGATTGGTGGCCTTCCGTTGGCTGTCCATCAGTGGCTTTGTGGATTTGCTCGACATTTGTGGAGAATTTCAGTCTCTTTGACTCAGCTTCTCCTAACCTGAAGCAAATTAAATCCTTGGGATGTGGATTTATTGATGCATTAATCACAGATGACACAAGATGTCTCTGCCACATTCTGCTTTTGTCTGAAATGGTGTAGAATTTCCTCTTTGAATAGAAGACCACCTTCCAATTCTTCTACTCTACTCTACTCTACTCTACTCTACTCTACTCTACTCTACTCTACTCTATCCCTTATTCTATTATGTTCTATTCTATTCTACTCTATTCTACTCTACTCTACTCTACTCTACTCTACTCTACTCTACTCTACTCTACTCTACTCTACTCTACTCTACTCTACTCTACTCTACTCTACTCTACTCTACTCTACTCTACTCTACTCTACTCTACTCTATTCCTTATTCTATTATGTTCTATTCTATTCTATTCTACTCTATTCTACTCTACTCTACTCTACTCTACTCTATTCTCTCTTCTCATATACAGATTAACAGAATAACAGAGTTGAGAGGGACCTTGGAGGTCTTCTAATGCAGCCCCTGCCCAAATAGGAGACCCTATAACATTTCAGACAAACAGGGACTCCTTGACTTACAGCCAATCATTTATTGACTGTTGAAAGTTACAACAGCAGTGAAAAAGGTGACGTCATCCATCTCCAGTGTAGAACACAGTCGTTTCAGCCATTCCAAGAAGGCTCCACACCCATTTGTACGACTCAGGTGACCCCGAAGACACAGACAAACCAAACAAAATTCAAACGCTCACTAAATGAATGGTTGTAAGTTGGGGGCTACTTGCATTCTCACAACTGGTTTTATACGCACCGCATTTGCACACTTGACAAACTTGGAAAATAATTTTATGGCTTTCTATTTCATCTTCCAGCCTACCTCACAGGGTTGTTGTTGTGGGGAAAATTGGAGGAGGGAGGAGTATTAGGGATGTGAACCAGTTATTTATAAAAATAATAAAGGTGGGATATGAATGAATGAATTCTCAATTCTTTTATTCATTTCTACCAAAAAGGATGAAGGAACAGGCTTGTCTGCATAATTTGACAGTAGCAAGATAACAAAAACAACATAACTGACTGGTTTTAGTTTAATTGCTTATCTTCTCTGCACTGGAGACAAATTATTTGTATGTCTAATCATTGTGTGCATCTCTTCTCTTTTCTTCTCTTCTCTTGTCTTCTCTTGTCTTCTCTTCCCTCTGCTTCCTTCTCCTCTCCTCTCTTCCTCTCCTCTCGCCTCCCTTCTCTTCCTCTTCTCTTCTCTCTTCCTCCTCCTCTCCTCTCTTCCTCTCCTCTCCCCTTCCTTCTCTTCCTCTTTCCCTCCCTTCTCTTCCTCTTCCTCACCTCTCTTCTCCTCTCCTCTCCCCTCCCCTCTTTTTCTTTTCCCCGGCCTTCCCTGCCCTGCCCTCCCCTTCCCTTCCCTTCCCTGAGGTTAAATCTATTTCCTTCTACCAAACATTTAGGATAAGTCAGCTTTCAGAATTTAGGAATACAATTCCTGCCTCGCAATATGAAAGTCTGCAGAACTGACACCAGGGTTTAGCTTGTGAAAGGGCTTCTCTCTCCTATACAAACCTGCCTGTGGATCAGCCATTTTCTTTTCCCCGTGGTGCTTCAAACATCCTCCCTTATCCACCTACTCCCCCATTTTGCATCTGGCTCCAGGTGGCAGATCTTGGAGCGAGCAGTTCCCCAAAGCTAGAAACTTTCCCGCCCTGACAATAAAATCGTAGCGCTATTCTCCAGGTAGGGCTGCAAAGTTTGATTTCCTGACAGCCTTTGGCACGGCCTTCTTTTGTCTGAGAGTTATTTAATCACCCTGTGAAGAATGGGATACATAAAAAGTTTATGCAGCCTCCGTTAGCCCCCAACTGAAGGCGTGCCAAGCATCAATAAGAAGAAGGCTTCTGTAGGCTCTGCATCAGGTTTTATAATGGTTTGGAGATTTGGGGAAATCAAAATCTAAAACAAATGTGCCATCATCATCTGTTACTGTTTTTGTTGGGAGAGGTTTATTTCGGTGCAACACACCTTCTCCAAATGTAACCTGTGAATAAATAAAGGTGGTACATTGAGGAGAAGAACATGGTCTATTAACTCTTGCTTATGGTTTTAGTTCACTGGACAGGAGCAAATCGCTTTATTCAAGGTTGTGTCTATTCCTCGCTTTGGTGCCAGCGACCGGCCTGGTTTGCAAAAAGACAGGGAAGCCTTGGTCGGTGCAAATCAGCCAGCTGCTCTTCTAAACGCTGTAAATCAGTAACCAACTGCTCACAATTAAGTGTGTCAGATACTTGGTACCTTGAAAAAAAACCAAAAGCTTTTCATTAATTCGATTTTTGAAAGGGACGTCTGGTGGGAAATAGATAGGGGAGATCCCATAGAAGGTCATGAAAAATAAGAAAGTTGAGAGAACGTGGGACATTCGGATCCAGACAGACAGACAGAGAATCAATCAGATTTTGTGGTGGTAGACAAGGACCAGGAAATGGCAGAGGTGATAGATGTAGCAGTGCCAAGAGATAGCAACATCAAGAACTATGAAAATCCGGAGAAGCATCAGGGCCTGAAGGAGGAACAAGAGAAGATGTGGAAAGTCAAGACCAAAGTGGTACCCTTGAAGCTACTTTCCAGGTTAGGGGACACAGCCCTGAGTGCTGTGTCTCCTAAGCTGGGAAGTAGCTTCAAGAGATCTCAGGAACAGCATCAATGCTCTCTGACCAGAAGAGTGCAGGATTAGGAAGAGCTAAGATACTACACAGAACCCTCAAACTCCAAGGCCTCTGGGAGGGGATCCAAGATTGAGGAAGATACATTCCATCCATAGATGTGAAAAAGGAAGAGACAGAGAGACAGACAGACAGACAGACAGAGACAGAGTGACAGAAAGACAGAGAGACACATAGAGAGAGAGAGACAGTGATAGAGACAGAGAGGTATTTCCCCCTTTTTCATACACACCTGGAATGTTCTCAATGTTTCCAAATTGGAAAGATGGACAGCTTAAGAGTCCTTCCCTGCCCAAAGCAGCCTTGAAATGGCTCATCCTGTGGGTGCCCTAATAACTTCTTCTGAACATTCTCCCTTGGTTTGATGGAAAGAAAAAGTGCTTTTGATGTCTTTTCCCCAAAGATATCGCAAAGGAGCACCTTCCTTGGGGTCTGTCAAACAGGAAGCACGAAGAGCAGACGTGTCTGCCGAGAAGTAGGGAAAGGGGAAAAAACCCCACTGCTCTTTTGGTAGCATCTGCTGTCATCTGTCAGCTCAAAGGCATCCATCCCCTGAAGTCTGACACAGTGTGGGAAGAGGTGGTAAAGCAGAAGTTACTGTCGCAGGGGAGGAAAACTTTAGAAAAATCAAAGTTGTTATCCCAGAATTAAAT